>NC_142505.1:84816666-85508333 GCF_057876585.1 Rhinolophus sinicus | reverse complement strand
GATGGGGGTGGAATATAAGTGGAAAGCAGGAATGAGAGGGCCCTACAAATTCTGAAATGAGAATGTGCCCTGAATTCTCTGCGCCAGAAGCTTTTTAAAAAATCAGAAAAATCTTGATGCAAAAGACAATTTAATGTCATTAGAATATGTGTATAATAAAATTTAAATGATTAAAACAGAATAAAAAATACTACACACGGATTATCTTAATTTTTGTTTAAAGTATGTTATGAATGAATAAAAGAGTAACAAGGTATTCACAACAGTGTTATCTCTGAATCTTGAATGGTTTTCGATTCTTTCTTTTGACTTTTTAGATTTTTCATATGCAGCTAAAACCTTTGATTAATTATATAATAAAAACAAACAGTAACTGATAAAGGTAAAAATGTGAAAGAGCACTAAAGGACGAGAAAAGAACACCAGGTTTCAATTCCTAGCTTTCTTGTTTATTAGCTATGTGATCAGGGACCTATATTTTTAAACCTCAGTGTTTACATCTAAAAAATGGGTGTAGTAATGCATTAATTATCTCTCAGGATTATCGTAAGGATTTCTCAAGGTAGCACAGGTGAAATTATTTATAACCCATAAAGCTAAGGGTATACAGGTCCACAGTTCTTTATCTGACATCTGTGGTTGTATATGCTTCAGAATTCTAAACTTTTCTGTTTTAGAGACCTAATAGTGTAGGAATAGCATGCTACATGTCAACCCAAATAGGGTCAAAGGAACGACCAAAGGAAATATCAATCTTCCATTAAAAAGAATCCGTAAATAAATAGCCTCAGGTCAGTTCAGGTTGTTGGCAAATTAGTTCAAGCCACATCAGGTTTAATATAAGCCATCAAGTAAATTATAAAATCATTTGATTTTCAGATTTTTTTTTTTTTTTTTTTGATATTAGAATTGCACCTCAGGGATTAAAACAATCTTATTATCTCATTTACATAAAAGAAGAAAAGAACAACTCAGCAATTTCACATAAATGGATCTATATCTAGAAACCTAAATGTTTCAAGAAAATGCAAAATGGACTTTCCTCAGATCTGGAGGTTGGCAAAATGGATTGGGGAAACACTGGAGGTGAAAAATATGGCGGGAAATAAAGAGCACGCAGCCACGCAGAGAGGCATGAGAACCTGGGTAGGAAAGGATTGATGGCCTTAAGGTTGCGATGAGGACCTTGAGGTTGAGACTAGGTTTCCTTGGGGGGAAGAGAAATGGGAAGATTGTGCTGAGAAGGAATTTTAGAGATAGCCCTGGATGTGTGTAAATATGAAGGAAGTCAGTTCTGAGCTTGCCACTATCTCCACTGTTCACAAGCTCTCTCAGCCATGCTTAATGGTGCGTTTATCCTCCCAACAGTGAATCCTGGCTCCTCCGTGGAGCAACGTTGTCAACTGCCACAGCTGCCAAGCCAACAGATGGTGTGGGCCTGTGTCACCAGCAGTTTCCAAATGTAAAAATATAGTCATTTAGATGTTTTCTGTGTACACCCATTTCCTCATTAATCTTCTAAGTGCAGCTGCAAATGGATAATTTCCATGTGAAACATAGTGGCATTCTGGCCACTTCCATTCACATACTTTCAGACCACCTGCCGTGTCCCCAGTGCTATGCTACAACGGGAGGTGTGCAGAGAACAAAGGACAAAGTCCCTCTGGTATTTTTCTCTTATTATTTAGTGAATCTATGTTTTATCTCATCAGTCATATATATATATATATATTATTAAAGAGTATTGGGTGACAATTGTTAGTAAAGTTACATATGTTTCAGGTGTACAATTCTGTAATACATCATCTACATATCACATTGTGTGTTCACTACCCAGAGTCAGTTTTCCCTCCATATTTAAAGCTCTTTGAGGACAGCACCCTATACTTATTTTTTTATTTTTTTCAGTCTCAGGGAACACAGGGCAACATTTATCACATAAGAGTTAATGACTATTTCTGGGAAGGAGGGGAAATTGGGACAGGTTGGTAAAAGGTTACAAACTTTGAACTATAAGATGAATAATATTTGAGGATCTATGGTATAACATGGTGACTATAGCTGATGACATTATTATATAATGGAATTTTGCTAAGAGAGTAGAACTTACATGTTCGCACTGCTATGTGATGAATGTGTGAATTAACAGATGGGAAGAACCCTTTTACAAGGTACACGTACATAAAATCATCACAATATACACCTTAAATATCTTACAATTTTATTTGTCAATTATACCTGTTAATAAAGCTGAAAAAAGAGTTAATAAATAGTCCTTAAATTGATTTAAAATCAAAAGTAATTTGTAAGAAGTGCCCATATCCCCTTCCAAAAAAAGGCACACATACAAACAAAACAAAAAGTGAAAGCTGAAAGAACGACTCAACAAATTGTACAGCCAAACATAAATAACTATTGAATTGTTCACCACATTTGTTTTGTAATCACTATTAAGAACAATTGAGAGTTATAATCTGTCCATCGCATCGCACCTTGAGGCTAGCAAGAGTTTCAAATTAGAACGTATTCCACTAATGCCTCCTTTCACCAATTTATCTTAAAAGTTCTCACCAAATTAATCTCTTCCAAGTACATACCCAATTTTTCCAGCTTAAAACTGTACAGGATTTCTATTACCTATGCAAAACACATTAAAAAACCATTGCCCTAGCAGTTTTTTATTATCTGGACCCATATTGTCATTCCAATATGGAAGAGACGGCCACCTCTCATTACTCTCCTGGTTGAGCCCTAGGCACCACGCTATAAGCAGTTATTTCCTCCTCCACTGGCAGATAACATTCCTTTCTGTGTACATACATTTGAGCATGCAATTCCTTCTACCTATGCCAGTTCCCACCATCTTTGAGGTCTACCTACTCCCCTAGCTCTATGAGGACTCAAATGACCCAGGCTTGCCCAATCATGGAACGCCTTCCTAGCAGTAAGCGTTGGTGCAGTGACACAGGAAGGACCCTCCCCAGAGACTTTTGTTGGAACTATTAGGGAAAAAACACACTTTTCACAGAGATTATATCTGTAAAGTCCATGTAAGCCTACAACTGTCAGTGGCCATCTTTGTCCCATAAAGTCACCCCAAAATTAAGGATTCTTTTTCCCTTAAATTCCTTAGCTGCTGAGAATGAAGTTAGTATGGGAAAGTAGAAACAAGTGATGAAGCAAAGTTAGAAGGATGATAAACCAACTTTGAAAGACAAAGACACCAAATTTTTGAATCCTGAAGTGGGTTTTGATGTATATTCCAAACGCTCTCCAAAAATATCTCCCCACCAGGAGAGAACTCATATACACATACAAACACACACTGCCTAATAACTTTAGTCATCTACCTTGACTTTCAAGTTATCTTGTCCTTGAGTTTGATTTTAGGACCTTGGATCTATTTCTTATTTCTAATCAAAAATTGAGGGTCAGATTTTACATTCTGTCACATATACTGGTCTATATAACCCTCAGATCGAACTTACCTGTCAACTAGGTTGCTTCATAAAGAGAGCTATACAAAAATGAGGACTATACACCCTGGCAAAATGTTTATACCTCTTTTAAATCTTCTCTCCTTTCACTCACTCACATCTGGCACTCCAAATTTTCATTGTGGTGCCCAAGCAAACACATAATAATATGTGACAATATGTAAGTTTTGCTACATCCACAGACTTAAATCCCTAAGATTTCCAGATCATCATATTCCAACCTCAGGCTTCATCTGGAACAATTTATTGTGGATTCAGTCAGTGTAGGTTAAATCTCACTTTCCACTTCTGTCTCTCTGAACCACAAAGAATCTACATGACATAGACACATCTGCGAATTCAACCAAGAAAACCAGCCAAATTCTTCTTCTTTTATTGGCTTAATGCAGGTTTTAAACAAACCATTGACTAATTCTCCACTTTCCATGAAGAGCTGTTTTCTCCATGAATAGGTAGCCCCAGCCTTTGATGGTTTTATCAGCTATGCAGTGATTTTGAAAATTGTCCTGTTAAATAATTCTATCCTGCCATGTTCCTCTCGGGTATGCCAAGAGAAGGGTTGAGCTGGAGCTGGGACTGAGACAGAGGTGCTTTGGCAGAAGATAAATGTAGACAGGTGGTTGGCAGAGAGAGATGCTACCCAGTTGGCAGTGTCTGAATAGACAGGTGGGTAGGTCTGGCTGTCATCACCAGAGCTTGTTGGCTCTTGGCCAAAAAACTGGGTGGAATTTTAATGCCAGAAGATGTCAATCCAGGCAGTGAGCCAATGGGACTTGATTTTAGGACCCTGGATCTATTTCTTATTTCTAATCAAAACTTTAGGTTCAAGTTTTACATTCTGTCACATATACTGGTCTACATAACCTTCAGATCGAACTTACCTGTCAACAACATTGCTTAATAAAGAGATCTATAAAAAAATGAGGACTTGGGTGGCAGCCAACCGTGGACTCTGCCAAAGTTAGTAAGCTGAGAAGGAGCAGGACCAGGTAGTCTGAAGGGAAACAAAGGAGAACAGAGCTGTGCCCATGATGGGCAGTTACGGGCATTATCTTGATACACGGGGATAGGGAAATGGGGAGACTACACAGTGGAAAACATAGGATTTTATATTAACAAACTGGTGTTAAAGCATCAGCTTCCTCAGCTTCAACTTGGTCAAGGTATTTTATTTCTTTTAATAGCATTTTCTTCATCTATTAAATGACAGGGTAAAGAACAGTAGTTCTTAAGGTTGCTGGGAAAGCTCAATGACAAACTGTATGCAAATCCTCCATGAATGATATAATGTTTGCAAACAAATGTTAGCTGTGTATTTGTCACAGGCAAAATCAAGTGCATTTTAAAATAGAGGCAGAATAAATGGACAAATCAACATTAAAAGCTGGAGACTTCAATATCCTATTTTCAATAATGGACAGAACTTCTAGGCAGAGCAGCAAGGACGTAGAGATTTGAGTGACGATACTAACTAAGCATCTATAGAGCACTCTACCCAACAAGAACAAAATATACATTCTTCTCAAGAGCACCTGGGTGGTACAGTCGTCAGGACAGATCACATGTTAGGCTATAAAACAATTAAAAAGTCTCAATAAGTTTGAAATCATACAAAGTATGTTCTCCAACCACAATGGAATGAAATTAGCCACCAATAACAGAAGGGAATTTGGAAAATGCACAACTATGTGGTAAGTAAACAACATATTCTTAAATAACCAGTGGATCAAAGAAGAAACCAAAAGGGAAATTAGAAAATATGTTGCTATGAATGTCGATGAAAACATAAGGCATCAAAAGTTAAATGATTCAGTGAAAACAATGTTCAAAAATAAATTTATAGCGGTAAAAATTCACATTAACAAAGAAGGTGATATCTTGACTATTGTGAATAATGTCACAATGAACATGGGAGTGCAGACATCTCTTCGAGATAGTCAAGACATGGAAGTAAACTAAATGTGTATTGACAGATGAATGGATAATGAAAATATGGTATATACGCACAACAGAATATTATTCAGCCTTAAAAAAGAAGAAAATCCTGCAATATGTGACAATATGAATAAACCTTGAAGATGTTATGCTAAGTGAAATAAGCCAATCAAAGAAAGACAAAGTCCATGATTCCACTTACATGAGGTATCTAACAAACTCATAGAATCAGAAGGTAGAATAGTGCCTTATTCTTCAAACAAGAAAAGTATTCTTCAAATGTCTTATTCTTCGAATAAGATAGGATATTATTCTACTTGTAACTCAAATGTAAGATACTTCTATATAAGATCTATAAAATGTAGACCTTTAGACATTATCCTAAGTGAATAGGTTCTGTATGATTAAAACTCTGCTCAAAATTGAAGTGAATTAAGCTTAATACCATAGAACTGAATTGTCCAAGGACTCTCAGTCAAGTAAATGTTACCCTGTTTATTTAAGTAAACCATTACAAATACTAAAAAAAATTAAAACACACTTCTAAATTACCCATGGGTCAAAGAAGAAATCACAATAAAAATTAGAAAATACTTTGAACTAAATAAAAATGAAACCACAACATTTTAAAATTTGCAGATGCAGGTAAAATGATGCTTAAAGGAAAATTCATAGCATTAAATGCTTATATTAAAAAAGAGGGGTCTCAAATCAGTAATCTAGGCTTCTACTTTGAGAAACTAGAAAAGAAAAAAATAAATAAACCCGAAGTCAGCAGCAGGAAGGAAATAATAAAGAGCAGAAATCAATGAAGAAGAAGACAGAAAAAACATGGAGAAAATCAATAATACCAAAATTATTAATAAAATTGATAAAGTTTTAGTCATACTGATCATGAAAAAGAAAGAAGGTACAGCTTGCCAATGTCAAAAATAAGAGAGGTGACATAACTACAGACATTAAAAAGAAAGAATGGAACTATTATGAACTGTCAGGTTAACAATGGATATGGAGTGACTAGAACTCTCAAATATTGCTGGCAGAAATACAAAATAATATATAACCTCTTTGAAAAATGGGGTAGCTTTTTATAAAAATAAAATACAATTACCATACGACCCAACTGTCCCACTCCTAGGTATTTACCAGAGAGAAATAAAAATAGATATCCACACAAAGACTTGTATGCAGATGTTCACAGCTTGACCAACAATGGCTCGAAATGTGAAGCCACCAAGACGTCCATCAACTGGTAGAAGAATAAACCGATGTGGCACATAGATACTAGGGACTATTATTCAGCAATAAAAAAGACGACTACTACTGAAACATGCAACAGCATGGCTGACTGTCAAAGCATCATGCTTAGTTATATAAGCCAGACACAAAAGACTACATACTGTGTGATTCTATTGATATGAAAATCTAGAAAAGGCCAAACTATAGTGACAGAAAGATTAGCTGATGCAAGGGTACCTGGCAAGAGTAAGGAATTGACTTCCAATGGGCCCAGAAGAACTTGTGGAGATTACAGAATCGTTCAAATATTTTTTATCATAATGGTAATTACATAACTATATTAAATTAGCAAAACTCATTTAATTGTACACAAAATGGTAATTTTAGTGTTTGTAACCTCCATAAAGCTGATTTTTAAAAACACTACAGAAAATGTATTTCTGCAAATGGATTATACATTTGCAAAAAATGTAAAAGTAAGGGAGAAAAAAATATCCTGAAACAAAATGGAGTAAAAATTGTTAAAGATGTATAAATAGTGAAAAACTGCTCCATAAAGCATGTCAAATTACCAAAAACTTAAGAGACTAAGACTATTATTCATTGTCATATTGAAGAACATGTTTTTAGCCAAATTAGAGTTGGTCAAAATCACCTGTTGTTAAGAGAAATATATTAATCTTTTGCAAAATATTGAAATTATGGATGATAAAGGATTACTTTCAAAATTACAAAGGATAAAATGTCTTTGCAACATCAAAATATTTAGCTAATTCATGAAAATATTTAGTTAGTGAGGTTGTTGGATATTACCCATAAACAATGGCCCAGGTGAGTAAGGGCAACTTTGAACAAAATTCTGGCATCATAGGAATGTTGATTGTACAATAGTGTGATAAAATTGCAGAGTACAGAACTACATATGCGTGCTTATGCTATCGTTGTTAGTTAAACCTGGTGCTAATCCATCAATATCTACGCCACGATGACTCTGAGAGGTGTAGTGACATAAGTAGGACAGAGTTAGAAATAGACAATGAACATATGGGTAAATACCCAGTACACAGCTGGCACTCACTGAAGGTTGATTGAATGTCATTAAATCCAGTCAATGACATAAGACACGTTTTTTAAAAAGTACAAGAATTTGAGTTAGGCCAGGAAAGCTTACCCAATTCAAGGAAAATGTACGGTGGTCTTTGAGGAACACAGGCCCTTTAAATAGGTAAATAGGAACGAGAGGGAGAGGAGAAACTTGCGCAAGCACCCACCAGGGAATTGACATTGCACGGTCAGGATATAACAGCATCTTAAACTCTTTTCAGGGAGACAAATGGAGAGGCCTCAACTTGGCCTTGAGTAGAAGCACATCTGAGCCTTCGGGACTCTTCACCCTTCTTGCTTCATGTGCAAGTAAAGGCAGGCTGGGAGGCCACTCCTTGTCCTTTCCACTTAGCCTCCCCTTCATCCTGGAAACCTGAATTTTATAGTCATCCTCAGAATTCGCAGTCAGAAAAGAGAAGGCATCCATAAAAATGAGCCTTAAAAACATAAAATAAAACCCAAGAAGCCCAGAACCCTATCCCCTGCAGTCTTGCCTCTTACATATCCTGGGGATTACCTAAAATAAACAGATAAAGCTGATTTGCAGTACTTTGGGAAATGTCACTCTCCTAATGAAGGGAGAATGCTAGGTGTCATCTCAAGCTCCTTAAAAAGAAATATATATTACCCCCAAATCACCAACTATCCCATCCTCCCACGCACATTAAGAAGGGTGCCTTTTGGTGTCAATATTTGTTGGGGAGAGGATGGTAAACTTCTTGCCTTTGAAGATTCCAAGCCATCTAATTTCTGGATGAGTCCAGATTCTTTCCCTTCGGGCCATGAAAAGCTTTAGGCAGCAGAGATAAGGAGGATTAGCCAGGATGCCCCAAAACTATTAGCAGTGCTAATGAAAGGAACAAAAGGAAGGTTTATAAGCCTATGTCTGGGCATTCACATTCATTAGGCCTTAAGGAAAATTTCAAACCCCTCAAGATAAAAGGAAAGGTGGGAGCGAATTCTAAAAGGCTTTAGCTTACTGTGTGGTTTACCTCATTCTGTGCTATTATTAAAGCCTCTCTCACCTCAACACAGGTCCACTTATGTGTCCTATAAGGACCACCTCCTATGCCCTTCCTAGCAGGAAGAACCCTCTGGGGTCAGATACAAAGATTGACAGGACTCAGTCTGTCTTCAAACAGACTCACCAAAGAGACAGATAAGTAGGTACTGGGCTGTGACAAGACAATTTATCCTTTATTCTCCTTTTAGGCAGAGTAGTAAGGACCTTTATTTCACCAGGCGGACATGAGAGCACAAATGAGCCAGACCAGGTGAAACAATGAAGGCTTTGGGAAGCAAGGGACATGTGAGGTCAGATTGCAGGTAAGGTAGCCAGAGGAAGACATGTAATTAAAAGAGGGAGGAAGAACTAAACCAAGCAGAAGAAACAGCATGGGAAAATAAGAGTGGGGATTTTGAACCTGCTGCGTTTAGGAGAAGTGGGAATTCTGTAAATCTAGATTGGAACTGCCAGAAGAAAGGTTGGGACACAAAAAGCCTGGGTGGACAATGCAGACATTTATGGAAACAGGCAAAAGAGAAGGAGCAAGTTAAGAGGAAGGTGAGTGGCGCAGTAAATATGAAGAGTTCAATGCTGATAAATATCATTTAGCAAATTTGAATACAAAACAGCTTTCCGGAGACAAAACTTAATATTCTATTTGTTCTATAGAGAAACAACTTAATATTTTCCTTGAGGCTGTGGGTTTGGACACCTTGAAAATATTAAATTCACTGAAAAGTTTAAGTATAGCACGGCCCTGTTATTGTAAATTCCCTGTTCTGCTAATATTGGCAAGCTGTTTTACAACCGTGTTGACTTTTAAGAAACAATTATGAACTGTTCCCCATAAGGTTTGTTAATTGAATTATTGAAAAGCGCTTCATACAAAGGTCAAAATCAGGATTTTCTATGCACAACATACGCTAGTTTCCACTGCTTGGGTAGGGCAGAATTATTCAGGTGCCTGCACTACAACAAGGAACTACTGAGACACTACAACTTTTAAATGAGTAAATAATACAATAATTCAAGTCAATAGATCCATACGGGATGTGGATCGTCTTCTCCACATTTCCCAAAGACACAAAAGCACCCAGATGAAAGTAATTCTGTTGAAAATACGGAACATGTTGAGAATGTAGGACAAAAGCTACATTCCCAGAGTTTATACATTGTTGTCTCAGGGCACTGAATTTGATAAGAAATGAGAAAGTAACACAACCCATATGACAAAGCTCTGTTTGGAGTTCACAGCACACACAATGGCCTCCTAGCGACAGAGGCCATATGTTTCTCTGTGTCAAGAGCAGCTACCTGTCATGTATGAAGCAAAGGTCAAATGTGCAGCAGATTTCAGGCTAATCATTATCCTGTAAGAGATGATTTTTCATTGTTTTTTGGAGGGAAATTGACCTCAATTTGTTTTTTCTTTAACCAAAATGTTAAGCCACACATATTTTTGAGTATATCTTAAACTTGTCTGAATAAAGCAATCCCTCCAACATATTTGTAGCATTTTGCAACGTCAGATGTTGCTTCCAGCTGCAAGACAATTTATGCTTTATTCCCCTTTTATGCTGTAAGCAACTTAGAATGTTTACATCTACAGAAACAGTAGCTCCACGTGGAGTTCAGCACCCAAGAGATGGTTGTTTCTATACACCATTGGACTGTATCAAAGACAGCATTGTCAAGGACGTAATGGTTGGCTTTTCATGTGGGGCCCAACATTTCAACAGAGCTTTTATTATTCATACCAATCTGGCTTCAGTTCATCTTCCACAGACACTCCAGATGAAATTTTCTTCATTATCATTACAGAACTAGATGAATAAGTGGCACATCTGCTCATGAAGTGGTTTATTATCTGTTAGGATGAAGTTGGGGATGAATAGGATAAAAACTATGGAGGAGACAAATGCACCCAGGTTTGTGCCCACTGTGAAATGCAGAACTAGCTATGCTATCTGTCAAAATCCATCGGTCTCCCTGTTCTACTGAATGAGGAATTATCACCTAATGAGTTGATACAATTTCCCACGGGGAAAATGCAAAGCAGACAGGAATCAAACCTGGCATGTGATGAGGGCCTAATGAAGACCTTACATTGTTCCATTCAATTTACAGCCCTTCCTTCCACAAGAAAATTTGAAGATCTGTAAATATTTTACCAACAGTCCCATATCAGATATTTCTCATGCAAAATAAGACTGTATAAATAAATCTGTGGATTAGGATAACATCAACACACTACAGCTGTGCCATTCACATGGGGTTTACAATCCATTTTTTCTATTACTAATAGGCCTGTAGCATCCATTCAGGACTAGCACCAGGCCTGTACAGTACAAACAGTCTGCATACACTATAAATACTCAACTCAAACCTTTTTCTCTTATACCATCTTCTAACACTGACACTTTTAGATCACTTTTTTCTAGCTACACATATTTCATTGTGTGTATATACCATAATTCAGAACTTTGCAGCAAGCCATAAATGAGCTTCGGATATGCTCCCAGGTATGAATCTACTTGGTCCTCGGGGCAGCCAGGTAGGGCCAGGGGTTAGATCAAGGATCTGATGACACTCCTCAAGGACAAAGTGTGAGAAGCACAGCCATTAACTCCACTATATTTAGATATTTATGCTAGTTTCAAACTTTCATTATTAGAAACAAATTATTACAGACATTGTTAGACACATATATTTTCCCAGTTGAGGGATCTGATGATAGAATTTTAAATACTTGTGTTTTCAGCAGATTTTTAAAGGCCGCAAGAAAAATGGAGATGTAAGAAAATAGTAGTTTTCACCCCCTCAGCTGCATGGTCATCCTTCCTAGGCCTGCAAATTCACAATGCGGCAGGATTCACAAAGATCAGTCATGTTCCTTTGACATCACTTGGAGTAACAATTAGAACTGAAATAAGTGGCCTGTGTTGCTAGGCTTGCTGGTATTTATATATCCTAAAATAGTAAAATAGAGTTAGTTAAACCAAGAGAGAAGTGGCTTCCCTTATGTTCAGCTCACAGGTGGTTGCTTTGAGCCAGTATTTGATCCATGGATAGCAAAGCTGTTTTCATTCAAATTTCCCAGTGCTGTGTGTACGTGTTCATGTCTGCATGTACACATGAGAGTGGAAGAGAAAAACAGATCGTAGGCAGACAAAAAAAGTAGACAGACAAGCAACATTTTCAATAAATTTAGCTAAAGTCCAAAAAATTTTTCAAGTTAGAGACCTAAAGCAACATTTTTCCATAAGTAGGCATTATTAGCCTTACTTTTCAAAGAAGGTAAAGGAGGCTCAGAGAGTAACACACTCAGAAAGTCTCTAGAGCAATCTTTGACTCAAAATCTCTTGCTCCTTTTTTGAAGCCCGCACTACCCTCCAGAAAGGAACTTCTAGCACAGTCTCTCACATGCCATTTTGGGAATGCATGGTTAAAAAAAAAAAAAAAAAAAAAACATAAATGTTGGTTTGGATAAAAGCTGACCTTGATAAATAAAGCAGAACAATTAGGTAAGTTCTTCCTATGTAGTGAGCTGTGTGATGAAGGTGCCTGATCCACATTAGCCTGACACAATCACAACTGACGATGAAGATAGCCTTCTTTGAAACTGGCTGTGTTCATGATTGTCCACTGACCTGTTTAAGTTTTGGGAAGAGATTTGCCAAGAATATTCCCAAGATGCCTGACCAGCTCAGCACTAGGTATCGTACAGCCTGGGTCTTCCATGGTGCTTATCATCGTCTTATACATTCAGAATATGGAAAGGCTGCCAATAACCAGACATAGAATCAACTGGACCCACATCTTGATGTTAAAAATCTGCAGAAAATGATAAATAAGCTATGAAGTCGTAATGACACATTGGGATGATTAAAAACATAATTTTACGCATCATTGATTTGATGCTGTTTCTAAAAGGAACCCATTACATACATTTCATCTGAAAAAAACAATTTTTATCTCTTAACACTAAATGGATTCATTTGAATAATGGATCTTGCATGAGCAAAACATGCAGAACAGAGTTATGCATCAACTGTCATTTCATCGTGTACCTAGTATCAGCCGCTTGTTTTCTGAATCAACAAAGTAGCCAAGGAGATCTGAACTTTCTCTCCATAATTACAAATCTGTGGTCATTTCTTTCCACACATCTTACTTTAGGTCATACCATGTACTGGGCATGCAATAAGGATGCAAGAGTGAGCGAGACGGATGTGGCCCCTGACTTTAAAGAGCTTGAAGCCTAGACGGAGAGAAACAAGTAAGCAGGCAATTGCTTCACAGTGTGCTAGGAACTCTGGTTGGAGAACAGCAGGGCCAAGTGGCCCCAACCTAGACACTGGAGGAGTGACATCTAATCTGAATGACAAAAGACTTAAAGGAAGGATGGTCTGAGGAGAGAATGAGCAGCAATGTGAAAAGGTTCAGAAGGCTAGAGAAAGTGTATGTTCAGGGACCTGCAAATATTCAGGCTTGGCTAGAATGCAAAGTCTATGTGGGGAATGGTGTAAGAAGAAGTTGGAGAAGTAAGCTGTAAGCAAATTACAAACTCTCAAGCAAATGAAAGAACTTGGACTTCATTCTGAGGGCAGTGAAGAAGAGGTAGCCAGACAAAATACAAGAGGCCCAGTAAATTTGAATTTCAAATAAACAGTGGAATAATTTTTCATGTAAGTATGTTTCAAATATTGTCTGGAACATACTTACACTAAAACAATATCCACTGTTTATCTGACATCCAAATTTAACTGGGGACAGTGTTTTTTGATTTGCTTAATCTGGCAACCTAAATGGGAAGCCACTAAAAGTTTAACCAAGGGAGTAACATGATATAATTTAAGCTTTAGAAAGATGCCACTGATGTGATACGGAAAACAAATTCATTCATTCATCGATTACAATGTTTTTGAGCAGCCACATTACATACTAGACAAAGCTTTGGATAAGAAACAAAATTTCATGATTCCATGTAAAGTTTAAGGCAGGTGTCTTGAATGGCACCTCTCTTCTTTTTCCTCTATACTTCTTTCTCTGTTGATACTTAAAAGGTGGTAGAGTGACTAATGGAGTAGAGTAACATTGAACTATGGAGCCCCAGTGTCTGGATTCAGTATTTGACTTCCCTACTTATGAACTGTGTGACACTGAGCAAGATATTTAATCTCTTATGCCTCAGGTCCTCACCTGTGAAGTGGGAATATAATAGTATTTTATGGCAATTGTGACGATCAAATGACAATCAAATATATGTAAAGCCTGACACAGAATTTCATAAAAGCATCAACTCTTCTTATAATTACTGACAACTGTAATCACTGACATTATTTTCTTCAAGTAGAGTCATTTGAACTTAAGTTGACCTAAAGACAATTGAAAACCAATTTCATTTACCATGAATATTGGGTAATTTTAAAAACAAGAAAAAACACACAACAAAACCATCATCTTGGATTTATATATTTTTTTTAACAAAATGGCTACTAAATGTATTTTTAAAATCTAATCATTGCATTTTACAGAAGAGAAAAATGAGGATCAGTAGGAAGATATTTGTCTCAGGTCATAGAGTGACTTAAATACACAGAGGAGGATTATATCTTTGTTCGCTAACTGTTAATACAGAGATCCCTCTAATATATCCATGGTGGCCCTATCACATGCCTCTAGCATACACACCTCCAGAGTTGTGTAGCCTTGAACCTCCAATTATTCTAAAAATCTTGTAGCTGTAGTCTCATGACCTAGTGTCCCATCTCTGAACCTTTCTTTATCATGGACCATCTCTCTCTCCACTCACCCTTCTCCCTCCTCTCTAAAGGGTAGGTGCACCAATGGTTGGGTACACCATATCAGGAACAGAGTTCTTTAACTGGAGTCCCAATGGCCAAGGAGAGATAGAACCCTAATGGGGAAGGTCCAGAAAAAGCTTCTACATACACACACATATACACACATATATTACTATATCTCTAAATCCTTATATCTCTGGTAGGACCCCAGGGTCCAATACCTCTCTTTGAGCATTGGATCCCTTTTTCCTTTAGCTCTCCTCTTTTTCACTTTCTTTTGTGTTCTTTTTTTTTTAGTTTTTCCTGCTTCTGAGCCTCTGGATTACAATAAAAGAAGCAAAACTCCATTAGTCAACTTACTACAAAGCTGGAAAAATATTGCAATCGCCAAAAATCAAGATATTTGTTCACGAATCACCTAAAATTTCCTGCTGGACACACTTCAGAAACCTCTGCCTCGAAGAATTCTGTGCACGATTTTAACAGAAGCAAAAAGAATCAAACACAAAGAAGAAATAAACAGCTCAAGTCCCAGTCGTCTAATACGGAGAATGCAACACCTCTCCCAGCAGCCAATGCTGATGACCAAGGACACAGCTTTCATTTTTCTGTGGCAAGTCTTTTCTCATGGAGTGATGATTTATGAGCTCACAGAATAAGCAGTGCCCTAATAACGTGCGTACACATGCTTAGCACCATTTGGCTTTCTGTATTTATTTGCTAGATTTCACAAGTCAAGGCGGCCCTCATACGATTTTGATACAGAAATGTGATTCATACCTGGATGGCTGCAGAGAACATTTAAAATATAAAATTCATTTAGTACCGATTAGCCTTAGCACATTATTTATGTAATCTGTCACAATGGCAGATATTAGAGAGAACATTTTTCTCTTTCCTTTGGAACAGTTTATCAATCATCCTTGCTACTGCCAAACCCTGAGGAGGAGAGCATTTATCAGGGTGTATTAGAAGACTCTAAAAATAAGAGCTGAAACTAGTGTTTATAAGGAGAATATGGGCTGATTGCAAAGACTTGAGAAAAGAGCATTTAGTCTCCAAGTCACAGCAGGCAGTGGGAGAAGTCTAGCTTGCTGAGAAGCATTGGTCCGGCTCTAGAGTAGAGGAAAGAAATCTGCTGGGGGATCCTTAAAACTTGGAATGTGCAGAGATGAGGGAGTTACACAATGCCGTGAGCAATTCCTGGCTTCCAACAAGCATTGGCAAATGTATTGGTAATTTGGTGCTTTTCAAATTTGCCAATGTCACAGAATTCAGGTTACCTAGTAGAGTCAAACAAGTAACAATAACTTTGTATGACAAATGATAATATTTAGTACTTACACAATGTTGTGCTGTTCATCCTGAAAATGGGAAGGGAGCCGACTTTCACTGTTAGAACGGCAACGTACAGGAGTCTTCCACTTTGGTCAGTTTCCTCTTGAAAAGTCATTTAATTCCTCCAAGGTCTCCATTCTACTTTGGGAAAACAGTTACCAGCTGTGGTCTTCAGGAGTCAACAAGCAAAGTTTCTCAATGCTGGCAGTATATGAGAAGTACTTTGCAGGCTTTAAAATAGAATTACTAAATCCCACTCCAAAACTAAATACTACTTTTAGATGCTGTTGGTTCAAAAACAGGTCGCATACACAGAGAGTGAGGAGAGACAGAGGCCAGGTACAGACCCTCCAGAATGGTAGAAAGTAGGTTTAATAAGCAAAGGCATTTCCTCACGATGCTTGCCTTGGGCATCCACAAGTCAAGTAGCTCTCTACACCTACTGGTCAGAATCTTAAAAGTTTATAGAGAGACCTTAATGGGGTTCAGTCACGAACACCGCCCAGGGGATCTCCACAACACCTTGCTCTCTGAAGGCTGCGGCCTGGAAAGTAGCTCTGGCTGTGGGAATGACCGGGGGTCCACGGAACCACAAAAGGCATATTCCAAGGTCAGGGGAGGGGACGAGGAGCCTTGTATTGCCAGAGTCCAGCTGAGGGGTCAACCGGCAGTGACGACCTCTCCATGCCCACCTCCAACCTTTTATCCCTGGTAACCGGATATTAAAATTTTATACTCCCTCCTCTTCCACAGTAATGCTTTGCGCGTCATCAAGGGCTTTCATTAGCTGGGAGGCAGCTCATCTGGTGGCTATTTGGCTGCATTGAAGGCAGATGCTACAGTTACAATGTAGGCACCTGCAAGAGGAAACACAGATTAAGGTAATGATAATCAAAGTAAGTTTTGTTATTTATTTCCCCACTAGAGCCCCACGATTCAAATCACTGATTTACTGAGTCCCTCAGGCTAGGAGCTGGATCACTTAGGGTGTTTACCTGTGTCCTCATGCGATTCAATAAAGATGCTACATTAGCAGACTCATCAGGTATGAACAACCAACATTCTGATAGAATAATAACAAAGGTTCCTCCTTGTGAGGCAGTAACAATGTCCATGGCCATCTGTGATATGGTGATTTATAATAAGAAATATATATTTGGTCTTCATCCTGTTTCTGGCAAAGAGCTCCTAAAACTCTACTTATTTCCTAAGTGATGGGCCTGGAGGGAAAATGCCTTTTGTTATGTTAATGAGGTGACTATTGGACCTCACTTAAGGATGGGGAACCAACCACTTGATCAGAGCTTTGGAACTTAGCTCTAAGTTCCACCCCCTTGACAAGGAAGAGAGGCTGGAGGTTGAATCACTCGCCAATAGCCAAAAATTTAATAAATCATGCCTATGTAATGAGCCTCCATAAAAACACAAAAGAATAGGGTTTGGAGAGTTTCGGGGTTGGTGAACACATGGAGGTGGTGGGTCAGTGGTGTCCTTGGAGAGAGCATAGAGGTTCTGTGCCCTTTCCCCTTGCCTCACCCTATGCATCTCTTCCATCTGGCTGTTCCTGAGTTATATCCCTTTATAATAAACTGGTGATCTAGTAACAAATTTTTCCGAGTTTCTGAGCCACTCTAGCAAATTAATTGAACCTGAGGAGGGGATCTTAGAAACTTCTGATTTATAACCAGCCTGACAGAAGTATAGGTAACAACATTGCATTTTCAACTGGCCTCTGAAGTACGGGGCTGGGGAGTAGCCATGTAGGACTGAGCCCCTAACCTATAGAATCTGATTCTATCCCTGGGTAGATAGTGTCAGAACTGAGTTGAATTGTAGGACATCCAGCTGGTGTCCAGTGGATTGCTTGTTCATGTGGAGAAACCCCCTACCCCACGTTGGGCTATCCTACTTTGGAGGACAGCTTTTCTCGTTAGAGACATTTCAGTGCTCGGCAAAGACAGGCTTTGCCAGCCATTCTATAAGGTTTGTTGGGTGAGTTTTGGAAGGGCTTCTATACATGCTGTAATGTCCTCCAGGACAATGGGAGAGACAAAAACAGTGGCCAAATGATCAAACCAGTAGACCGTTGATCTTGAATAAAGGGATATTGGCAAGTTTTGTTACTTTGGGCCAGATTTTCCTTTGTGCCCAGGGAAGACCCAGGATTCAGGAGTCCAATCATGCAGGTGGGAGACACAGCCGAAGATTTGTGCCGCTCATCTGTTGGGTCCCATTTGGGGCTACCCAATAAATACATGGGCAGTGTGACCAGTCAGTGACAAACTAGTTGCTGTCTTTTAATGTGACAGAATGACTACCCAGTTCCAATGATATTCATCCCACATCCCTGGGGAAATTAGGTTGGTTCTGTTTAGAGTGATTTTTCTGTTCCCAACATAGAGGTGCCTGGGTACTCAAACGTCCATAACCCAGGGTGAGCCACATGAACCTATCCCAAATCTGAGTGTAATTACCCATGGCTCTGATGGTGGTATTTTTAGGACCCTTCTGGTCAGCAGTTGGATGGGCTTCCTGTGTAATTTGACAGGAAAAGAATACCAATGCCCATTGTTATTGATAATGTATGCCACAGTCCCAGTTTCTGAATCAGAATTGGTAATATCAGATGAATTAAGAGTATTAGTCCTAGCTTGTTCTTCCTTTATGTACAGTATTCTGGCCTTCTGATCTCCTCCCTGGAGTGAAAATATTCACCACAGCAATCCTGAGGAGCTAAAGAGGGGCAGCTGCCCACATACCTAACAGTTGAATTGATTCCTTTGCAGGGCATATAAGTGGGCCCATTGTAGAAAGATATTTCCATCAGGTGCCCATCCTGTGAACGGATATCACAGGAGCAGCAGAAGTTTAAGGCTGAATAGACAGATATTTACTAGGCGTTTGGATGGGAAGTTCTGTCCCTTCTATAAGAAGTACACTGTGGCCTCTTATGTGTTAATGTAGCTGCAGCTTTAGGAATCTGACCTGGTTGTGTATACCATTCATGCTAGCCAGGGGAAGCAGTATTGTCAGGCATAAGGAACTAGATGGACAGGGAGGGTGTGAGGGACCTTTGATTGCCCAAGTCCAGCTTGCGAGTCAACTGGCAGTCACATGATGACCTCCTCCAAAAGATAGTGGGACTGAAACATTCTTTATTTTATTTTATTTTATTTTATTTTATTTTATTTTATTTTATTTTATTTTATTTTATTTTATTTTATTTTGTTTTTTGTATTTAAACGTATTGAGTGATTCTGATGTCCAACCAGAATTTTGCTACATATAGGGAAGTTTTAAAAATTCAAATGCTCAGGTCACATTTAATACCAGTTACATTAGAATATGTGGGGCTGGACCCAAGCATCAGTATTTTGTAAAGATTCCTGAAATGATTCTCATGTACTGCCAAGTTAGTGGATCAGTGGTGTAGACCATTGCATCTCAAACTTTAATGTGTATATGAATGACTTGGAGAGCTTATTAAAATACAGATTATTATTCAGTAGATGACACCTGATACTCTGCACTTCCAGTAAGCCCCCAGGTGATGCTTCTTCTGTTGCTCTGTGGACTGACTGCATTTTGGGTAGTAAGAGAAGTCCTAGAAGAGCAAATGCAAACTCCTTACATAGACATTCAAAGCTCTCTATAACCATCAGAAAAAAAAAAATGTTCACACTTGGCTAAAGAGCTACAAAGTCATCTCTCATGAAGAGCTACCCAAGGCTCTTAAGCTCTTACATTCTTACCCTCACAAAATTATAAATGTTTATTCCAGTACTTTTCTACATCCTTCCTCTTAGAAGATACAGGAAAATGGAGATGAACATTACAAGAGCAATTTGAAACCATCATTTGCTGTTCAGTCATACTTCCTGCCACTGACTAGATAGAAATAGAAAAATGTCCTATGTTACTAAAGTCGAGAAGCTGTGAGCAACCCAGTCTTGAGACTTGAGCGCCAAGAGCTGCAGACTACAGGAACCAGCCTAAATTTCCCATTCTAAATGTCCTGAGAATCTGACATAAAAAGCTGTCCCAACTTACGTGTTGCAGTAACAGCAGAATTGGGTGTCAGAAAATCCTTAGAGTATAGAACCATGCAAGAAGTAGCTGAGAACACCCAGATCTTCAAAACTTGTAATAGATATTTCTTATATTTCTTTCCCTTCTTTTCATTTTCACAGTAATCATCCTTGTCCCAATGTTTTTTCTTTTTCATACCCCTAAGACTAACTAGTACATTAATTTCCTAACTGGCCTCCATGTTCCATTCTCTTACTACTCCATTTCATCCCCCAAATTGTTATGCAAGTACTGTTACTAGCAGACAGCTTTCATTATCATGCCACATTTAAAATCATCAGTGGTCCCCACTGCCAATAAAGTAACCATTTTTGGATGATTCCAGTGGAGGGACCTCTGAGGAACTCATATCATGTTCCAAGAGAAAAGAGTCAGTTAAGCTTCCAGTGCACAGAGGATTCAATGTTGGAATAAAACTATATCAGCTACTGAGAGGCATAGAATCTGTGACATTCCAGTAGCAATAAGCACACTGAGTGCCCAGATCCTGGTTTCTAATACTATTCTCCAGTAGATGAAATCAGGGCTCCTTGAAGAAACGGCTAATTCTCAGGACACGACAGGGAAAATATATGAGCCTAGAGGCTCCCTTAGTGTGTGAAAGTAAAGAACACGAAGAAATCAAAAGGATGGGGGCTTATCAAAGGGACACAAGAGCCAATTTGAAAAGCTACCAATGGCCAAAGGTGGAACAATTAAGTAACAAAATAAATAATGAATGCACTAGTATAACACAAAATATAAAATAAATATACACGAGTCCATACTGATATAAATGGATAGATGATAGATGACAGATAGATGGTAGATAGATAGATGATAGATAGATAGATAGATAGATAGATAGATAGATAGATAGATAGATAAAGGTAGAGAAGAAACAAATCTCCTTTACAAAAAAATTCCAAATTATTTATTCCAAACACCAGGAAGTAAAACTGAGCACCTTCTCCCCACCTCTTCAAGGGTGGGCTGGACTCAATGACTTACTCCCAAAGAATAAAGTATGGAAATAGGGGGAAAGCAACTTCACAATGCAGAACCTGGTGAACATGACTTTGGCCAGATAATCAAGATTAACATCTCCGGTAGTAAGTCATGTTCTCAGCACCTACCCTGAGGTGATGTAATAAGAAGGGCACTTCATCTCTGTGGTCCTCTCAAAAACTCCATTCTAACAATGAGAAAAATATCTGACTCACCCAAATGGAGGGACACTGCATAAAATACCTGACTAGTACTCCTTATATTTATAAGTAGTATCTTGGATGGGAACCTAGAACAGAAAATGGACATTAGGAGGAAAACATGTGAAATCTGTATAAAGTGTGGAGTTTGTGAATAGTAATGTAACCATGTTGGTTTCTTAGTTGTGAGAAATGTTCTATATGGTAATATAAGATGTTAACACTGGGGAAAACATTAGGGTGAGGGGTGTATGAGCACTCTGTATCATCTTTGCAATTTTTCTTTAAATATAAAACTATTTTAAAATCAAAAGTTTATTTTAAAAAATACCATCCATGTAAGAAACTGCACTCTTTACCTTATTAGCCTCCACCGCACCGTGAGCCTCATACCGAAGCAGATTATAAATGTGGAAGGAGATGGGACAAAAACAGTACGTTTTCCAGCTGCACAGAGCCTGGCACATAAAAGTTACTCAGATTTTTAATAAAGAAAAAAACAAAACGAAACAGAATGAAAGATTATGCGAAGTGTTTTGCAAGGAAGGTGCAGAGATGGAGTACACATATACATATATTCTTAAACTGATGTCACTTGTGGTCTGACAGAGAAGATAAGATAGAGGGATTAAAAACTATAATACAGAGAGAAAGTGAATTGTGCCATCAGTTCTCTTTGAAAATTTGAAGACATATGGTGTAACTGGAAGGTTCAGATTAGTTATTTTAATGCAGTGTCACGAGAGTTTCCAGACAGATGTGGGTATTTCCATTTCGTAGTTGGGGAGACTCAGACATGGGGAGTTAGAAGGCTTCACTGAGGTCTCCTAGTGTATTTGAACAAAGATGTTTGCAGATTGCAATAAAGGTGAATTTGTCCTAGTCCCATAACTCTAATGGAATGTAAACAACACAAAATCACCCACCTCCAACACCTAAAGATGTATTAATTAACAAGTGTACAAGTCGCCAGATTGTGTCGCTCTAAATGACAATGGATCTATGAGTTATGCCAGTGGACAGTGTTAAATCAATGGGATTTCATAAATAATTGTGTAAATGTGATCATCATTACCTAACAAGGCAATGTCAACGCCCAAGCTTACTTATATCCATCCATTGAGCCAAAATTCCTAAACCTTCTCTAGACCACAACTCAAACTCAAGCGTTCATTTCACTGCCTCCTTTCCCATCTAGCATCTCATGATAGGCTGTTGGGTTCTCACACAGTTTATGATTCACCTTCTTTGAGAGGAAGAAGAAGGGCAGTGAATAGGTGGAAGCAAAGCTCCCTCTTGCATGGTGAATGTCAATTCTTGAGCCCTGCTGCTACCCGGATCAGTGCCACATCTCTACATTGTCCCTGTGCCTCTCCAGGAGGCACATCCCTGGCCTGAGATGATGCCACAAAAAGGGGCTCATGCAGTTGTGGTCACCCGCCTTGAAAGCTGTTCAGGTTAACTGGCATTCTAGTTTAACCTATTTTTTTTAAAAAATCTCTTTTGAGACTAGGTACACTTCCCCTGTGAAAAATTTAAGCATTGTCTCTCCTGCCTCAGGTCTGCTTCTCTCTGAGTTAAAATGTCGGCCTCTTTATTGTTGTAATCATTGTCTAGAATCTCTCACTACCATCGTCATCATCACCATGATCAATTATAGCAATCTCTTACTGAGGTTTTGCCCTGTGCAAGGGGCTGTACCATGAGGTCCATGTGCATTATCTCCTTCAGTCTTAAAAATATGTCCCTATGGGGCAAGTACTGTTATTAAGAACCCCATTTTACAGAAGGGGAAAACAAGACTACCACCAGGAAACAGCAGGACCCTAATTCAAACCCAGATTCAGTATCTATGTTCTAACCACTTGGTAAATATACCTTCAAAGTTTGGGAGAAATATTTGTATGCTCAGTTCCCCACCTGGGTTAGATTAGATTAGATTAGATTAGATTAGATTAGATCAGATTAGATTAGATTAGATTAGATTCCCTCTCAGGGGCTTTCTTTGACAACAAAATGTAAGCTCCACTAGAGCAGAGTTTTCTTTTTTTCTCTTTTTCCTTGCCGTGTCCCAGTGCTGGAGAAAGGACTGGCACAGAATGGGCATGCATTCACTCTTTATTGAATGAACAATTAATAACGTTCTGTTGAGCCAGTAGAATACATTGCAAAATCTTGGAGTCATATAAACTTTTCTATTTACCAAGTACATTAATTTTAGGCAGATTACACAATCTCTCTGAGCCAGGAAAATGAGCAAAGTAACTCCTTCCTTGTAGGCAACTCTTGAGGACTAATAAGAAAACCTACACAGAACACCACAGAGTTGGCATATTGTGAGGTTTTCCTATCAGTACAGGTCAGTAGATGTTTCATTTCATTGCCTGGTTCTGTCTTCTGACTCGTTTTCTTATTTTAAATTATGTGTGCAAATTCAAATTAGCCCCTTGATAAAGTCTGTCTTCCTCATTCATTGGTCAAGCCCCATCTGTGAATATTCTAGAGAACACTTTTGGATTCTGGTTTCATAAACAAAAATAGCTTTGCCAGAATCATCAGTGGTATCTGTCTGAATGCAGATGATAAGCCAGTGTGATGACTCTGACCAGTGGAAAGCGGAGATGGGTCGGCTTTCATTTTAGGTAAGAGGGGACAAGTGCATTCATGGGAAACAGAAGTTATTGGTTTGGAGAAAAGAGATATTGCAACAAAAGAGGCTATTATGGTTGACGACATGTTTCCACTGTAAAGTGCCTCAGAGAGTAGGCTCCTTTTTTTATTCCTTGAAAATGAAACAGCATGTGCCAGTTGGAGCACTCAGTAGAAATGTGTGTGTGTGTATGTTCCAATCTAAACTTTTGGCAAATGAAGAAAAACAGTTTCAGCACAAATCACAAGACCAATGTTCTCTAAGGAGGGGAAAGATAGCTAAGTTTTCCACAAAGATCTTTTTTATTGCCAAGCTCATCCAAAACCATTTGCCTTCTCCTGTTCCAAGAATTTTCTCTGTTCTTCTCGGCACCAGCCCAGTAGACCTGGAAACCGATTTCCCCCTGGTCAGGAGCTGGCACTGTAGGTGATCACTGTAATCCAGGCTGCATATCACCAGGCAGTTTGTCGACTTTCAACAGATGTTGCAAAAGGCAGTCAGATTTGCCGTCCTATTCCTGGCAGCTTTCCTATTTGCTCTTCTGAGGTCTGATGTTTCCTTGCAGCACACAGTGTCTGTCTGAGCAGCAGATGTGTTCAAGAGAGCTATTTTTCTAAGCTAATTCTCTGCTACTATTTGCTGATTAAATCCCAGAATGTTCACTGCACAGGCTTCTCACAAAAAGGAGGGAACAGGACTTATTCAAAGCTGACTATCATCTGACAATTTGAAATTATGTATTTGCTTTCCCTGGAAAAAAATGAAAGCATTTCATTTCACAGTGAATGTTGTTCTGCTGATAATGCAGTAAGGGGCACAAAATATGATTTGTCTATGGCTGAAAATGCTGAAATTGGTCTGAACTACCTTTAACTTTGGGTGCCTTTAAAACACACTAGCTATGCTATGTACAAAAAAAATAAAAAAATAAAAAAATGGCAGATGACATACTTTGTTCAAACACTAATTGTTCTCTTTTTGTGATGCTTTCTGGCCTCTGCTAACATACTAGCACCAGAAATGACAATATATAATTTCTCTGGAAGGTATACAGTGGAGAACATTTTCCACGTTCTTCAGCTTACCATCCAGAAGCATTTTCATGGATACAAGACAAACTTGAGAAGAAATCAAGAAGCAGTGTCTTTACCACTTCACAGAATAGTCTGGGTGACTTCAGTTGTAATGAACAGAGACCCAGTCATGCTGTCTTGAGGAAGGGGGTTTACTGTAAGGACAGACATGGCCTGGAGCAGGAGAGTGGACTGGTCCAAATCCAAGCCAGCTCGAGGGGCTGCCCACTCTCCTGTCTCCCCTCAGGGGCTTCTCAGCCTCCACCTCACGATAACTTTTCTTCTCTCTGTATGACTCCGCCCATTTCTCCCTCTATAGGACTTTCCCCTGTTCTCTACCTCAGAGCCAAATTACACCTGGGTTTGCCTTATGCATATTCATCTCTCAGTGCTTCACACAAATGCACAGAAGTGAGCATAAGATGGGTGCCCTGAAACTGCGGTTCGCTCAGTCAGTTTCAGTTTCTTAGTGCCTCCCATACCGTGATACTCACTGCACCAAGTACAATTCCAGTATTTAAAGATACACGTTTTCAGTAAAACACGATCCCTAAATCAAGCCAACTAGCTTCATCTGATGCTCTACTAAAGAAGCAATAATCTGTTCCAAAGCTAAAGAAAAATCATGCAATGTTGAGCTTACCAAGAAACAGTAGGCTGGTTCCCCACGTGACACCTTTGTGGGGATTTACAAGGGTAAATTTGACTGCCTGTAACACCAGCTGCCTATAGGGACCAGCCTCCAATGCATGACTCTACTGTGGTATCTTTTATGCCTTCTAATAACTCTGGGCCCTGATGCGCTCCCGCAGTACCTTTTTGTCTTCCAAATAAGGTCTCAGCCTCACTACTCTCAATTCCAAATTCTGAAGGAGAATCGGATTGGCTTACCTCATTTTTTAATTGCAGATAATAGACCATAGTTGACTGACCAGAATCAAAGTTGCTTGTCCATAGATGAAGGGTTCATTTCCAGTCCAGTGTCCTGGGGTGTAGGGAGAGAGGCATGGATATGGTTGCCTGAGATGAGGTATTGTAGACAGGGCTATTTTCTATAAAACATGTGTGAAAGGCACATGTGATATTGTGGGGGCGGAGCCCCAGAGAGTGGTTTCCAGGCTCTCGGCCTCACATAGACAGGTGCTGGCTCAGGTAGTAAATGGCCATCAACTGTGATGGGATGGCCATCAGCTGTGGCTAGTTGGCCGTCAGCTGTAACCAGTGAGCCATTGGCCACTAATATAACTGCTGTGGCTATGCTAGGAGAAGAGAAAAAGAATGGGGGCTAGCAAGAAGATGGCGGTTGGGCTGGCAAACGTGGATGGCGGTTTGCGGACAGTGTGAATCCAGCCTCCAGTGAGAGTATAGTGCCGCCGGAGAGAATATAGTGGTATGACTCCCCTATCTATGGCTCCTTGTGTGTTCCTTTTTGGCCTCACCATATCCTGCGTTCTTGTATGGGGAGCGGGACCAGAGACTCTGCATGACACCCCGCATGACAAATGGCGAGCAGGGTCCCCCGCATGACAGATATCATGAGCCAAAATATTTTAGTATTCAGAAGTTTCTAGTGAACCACCAATAAAGTGGATATAAAACCACCTTTAAAGGTAGGTTGAATGTCTCTTTCGTAGAAAGGTAAGAAGCTCAAATCATCATGTTCAATGATTCCATTGATGCTGAGAAAGAAGCTCAGAGAAACAGTAAAATGGTTTTCATATTTAAGTGCAAATTAATTTATGAAAGAACTACTTACTTTGCAAGCCAGTACGAGATGCCATAGGGAATATAGGAAGTATTAGACATGGAACACGCCCACAAAGGTTTCCTTTTCTTCTCCCTTCTTTCCTCGAAGTTCAGAGGATGAGGAAGCATGTATTAGAGATCAGTGCTAATACAAAATAGAACCTGAGAGCCGTGCCGACAGAGCTATGGATCAGATGCTTTGGGAAATTGGAATTATGACGCTGTAACTTCTAGCTGGGGGGAATTTGGAAAGGAAGTAGTCATTGAGCTAGATCTTGGAAGTAAGTAAGAACCACAATTGGAAAGGTGGGGCAGAATCCAAGCTAAGTCAGTACTGGCTAAGTTAATACTGGAGCACGGAGCGGATAAGAGAGAATTGAGTAAAATGAATTTGGGTTGAAAGTACCTGAAATTTTGAAATTTTGAAAGCCCAAAGAGGCAAAGTATTTATACTTTCTCCAACAGTCCAGAGGAGCCCAGAGCAGGCAAGCGGTGGGATAAGAACCATGCTGTATGGTGATAAATCTGGAAGGAATGAGAAAGACAGATGTGAGGGGCCAGAATGTAAAGGTGGCCAAAGAAATTAAGAACTTACTGCAATTTTACTTCCAAGGAATTGTCCAATTAAAACACAAACCAAGTGTATATAAACACTTATCACATTTTCTTAGAGAAAAAAGAATAAATCACTTAAATGTCTATTAATAGGGGAATTTTAACTGAATAATTATTCTTCCATGCAAAAAGGCTACTATATCACTATTAAAAAGAATGAGGTATTTTGATATAAGGACAGGTATCTCTGATCTATTCTGAAGTAAAAAGAAGGACCTTGCAAAATAACAGGTATAATGTCATTACAAGTTTATTTAAAAATTACAACAAAGAGTAAAGTTTGGGGCTGTGGAGGTACCAAGCAAATTCAATCACTTATCAGATAGTACAACATGGACTGCATGAGAAAATTTACGTAAAATGTGTAACGCACTGCTGGCTCATAATAATATCCCAAATATTACCTAATTTGTGATTATTATGAATATATTGATATAGCTATATTAATAGATAAAGGTACATCTAAATATACATGCATAATAAAATCAGGAAATAACTATTTTAAACAGTTCCAACAGTTGGACAGTGGGATCAGAGAAAAAGAAACTTTCAATATTAACTGTATTCACATTGTTTTGTTTGAATTTGTTACCCAAAAAAGCATGCAATATTTTTATAATTAAAAAGAAGTTGAAAACTATCTTTGAAGAAAAGAAATTATGATATGAACTTGAACTTCAGCGGGAGAGGAAAAAGATATATAAGAAATATGCCTCTCAGTGGACTCAAGAGAAAGCACTTACCCACTGATTGAAAACCAAAGGTAGAGAGGAAGAAATTAAAGATGACGTGGACGCTCAGAGCCTGGAGAGAACCTCAGAGCCTAAGAGAACAGAACTTCTTCCTAACAACAGGGAGGAGGAAGAGTTTGGAAGCAAAGACACGTTAGTTTTGTACTTTGTTATTGGATGGTTATGCAATGATTCCATAGCCATTTATTCTCCTTGTGAAAAGTTCCTCTCACAGGATTTTCACTCCTTAATAAACCTGGAGTGGAGGAGAAAAACGTTTCTAAGATTAGTTTTTCTTGTCTTTTTTATTCTTGCCAGTATGTAGTGTCAGTGTTCTGGATGTTGGCCACTCTATTAGGTGTGTAGTGGTATCTTGTTTAATTTGTAATTCTCCAATGACATATGATGTTGAATAGCTTTTTATGTGTTCATTTGCTATCTGTATATCTTCTCTGGTGAGGTGTCTGTTCAGGTCTTTTGCCCTTAAGCAGGTTGTTTATTTTCTTATGGTTGAGTTTTAAGAGTTTGTCATATATTTTGGACAATAGTCCTTTATCAGATATGTTTTTGGCAAATATTTTCTCCCAGTCTGTGGCTTGTCATTCTCTTAAGCCTGTCTTTCGCAGAGCAGAAGTTTTAATTTTAATGAAGTCAGCTTATTAATTATGTATTTTTCAGTTTATCAATTACTTCTTCCAACTCTACTGGTGTTGTATCTAAAGTCATGGCCATACCCAAGGTCATCTAAGTCATCTCCTACATTATATTAGGTTAGGTTTTTATAAAAATGAATCTTATATTTTCCTGGAAATATTTTAAAGAACATAAAATCTGATTTTGACTGAAGAACAAATTATTTTTTTAATTCCAAAAACTTTTAAGTTTTTATCTAGATGATGTTGATTCACAGACTTGTTTCTATTAAATGAGGAAGCCCCAAATCTTGAGAGTGGCTGTGTTTATCAACTCAATGTGATATCAAACATCTAAATGTTTAAAAGACCATTCTGTCAATTAGCCAGATGTTTCCAAATGTTCAGCTACTTGGTATTGTGTGTACAGCTGGTTCCAGAACCATCTAATTGATTGATAGAGCCTTTTTACTTTTTGTCCACATGTTGGGTGTCAGGTAAACACATCTACCTTCACTTTAACATCTTGACTAGTTCTATGCATATAATCAAACAAATGAGAACTAAAGCTGCAGATTAAACAATGCAGGTCTGATGTTAAGTAATCACAGATGCTATTTCTTTAAGCCCATTAAAACATCTAGTGAAATAACAGATTCTTCTAGATAGAGACAAATAAGAAATCTTATTATCAGCTGCACTGGTTTTTTTATATTGCTGTCACTACAGTGTTACCTTCTGCAAGTCTGCACTCAGATTTTGAAACTTTTATTTATTAGGTCATGGCTTGGCACGCCAAGTGATGGTAACAATCTCATTAACAATGTTTGGCTGCAGGTTCTTGGAGCCTAAATCTGTCCCTATAATAGACATGCAGTTGTTGCACTGGAGTAAACTAAATACAGATACCGAATGAGGGTCCCGTCCTTCTACTGCAGTAGATTACAATATAGTGGACTATATAGCTTTAGTCTCCACACTTAAGTCAATTGCAATACAGTTGACCTATGAAGCTGTAGGCTTTACAGTGAGTTATATTAGAATACAGTTGATATATAGAGCTGTTAATCCTCATATTAGAGTAGATTATAATACAGTTGACCTATAGAGCTATAATCTTTGCATTGGATTAGATTTCAACAAACACAAAAGAATTAGACATTATGTGAAAAAACATAAGCCAGCATGTAAAGATAGAGTGTGATTCATATATAAGAACTGAACAAATGCAAAGTGTATTAGTTAAGGTTCTGCAGAGAAACAGAACCAATAGAGACAGACAGATGATAGATAGATAGATAGATAGATAGATAGATAGATAGATAGATAGATAGATAGATAGATGATAGAGATAGAAGAAAAGAGATTTATTATAGGGATTGGCTCATCCAATTATGGAGGCCCAGAAGTCCCACAGTCTGCTATCTGCAAGCTAGAGAATCAGGAAAGCTGCTGATGTATTTCAGTCTCAGTCCAAAGGCCCGAGAACCAGGAGCACCAATGTCCAAGGGCAGGAGAAGATGGATGTCTCAGCTCAAGCTGAGGGAGATAATATACCCCTCCTCCACCTTTTTGTTCTATTTGAATGCTCAGTGGATTGAATGAAGCCGTCATTGGGAAGGGCCATCTGCTTTACTCAGTTCACATAGTCAATGCTAATCTCTTCCAGAAACACCCTTACAGACACTCTCAGAAATAATGTGTTACCAGCTATCTGGGTAGCCCAGTCAGGTTGACACATAAAATTATCACACTACTTAGAATTCTAGTAAGTAAGTTAGAATTCTATTGACTCATATTAAGGTGATGGGGGACGGCATGGGGCTTGGAAATATGGCAAGGTGTGATGGTCAAGAAGACCTGTAAGAGAAGATGCACAACTACTTAAATCTAAAGAGAGGTCTTCATTTGTCTCTTCTGGCTGCAGTATGTAACTGAAAACTAGGAATGGAATTAACGTAAAAGGGGCCAATTCTAAGCTACCATGGCTCACACTGCATTTCTCCTAGAAAATCAAAGAACACTGGGTCTGAACAGTAGCCCCTGACCCCTTCATACTTTTTCTCCTGCTGCTCTTGGGTCCCTACATTCCAGTTTCTCAGTTTCTACAGCTTGAAACTAATTTTGACCAGTACAATTTTGCTGTCCCTTCAGATATCGACTGCTCAGACTGTCTGAGACAATCTAGCCTGGATAGGACAATTGCAAGAACCATCTGGAGGTCCAAGCAATTGAGGGTCACTGCCTGCCCCAGTGTTCTGGCCTGGGGGAAGGTTAATGCTAGCATTTGACTTATCTTTCTGGGGGCACTACCTGCAGTGACAGTAAAGTCCACCTATAGATCCAGGAGCATGAGAAATAAACTGAAGTTTAGTTTACCTCTGGTGAGCTGGGTCCCCTGGTTTAGCCAAACCAGCAAAATGAGGAGCAGCTGCAAAGAGCAGTGGGCCTCTTCAGACTGAGCACAGTAGGGGAGATAAATCATTAGCAGCATGGACATACTCCAGGAGAGCAAGAAAGCAGTCATCTTCTGTGGAGTGGCCGTGACATTATGATGCATTAAGCAGATTGTACCATTCAAACTCTCACACTGCTGTGCAAGACACAGATGTAGTTCAAAGATCAGAAACGGGTGCTTCCCAGGTGACTACAGCTGCGGTTAGTGAAAAGGTCTCATCCTCTAGAAACCACTATAGTGGAGAGTAGATAATTATCCTTTTGATGTGAATAATACCCTCTGAACCCAAGTTCAACCCTCTCTAGAACAGCCTTAGAGAGCAGACCATCCTATCCCTGAATGTTTGCTTAATAAAAGCTGACACCACCTCAAAACAAAACAAACGAAAACAAAAAATCCCAAAAAACTCAAGGGCAAAGGTAAACATAAATCGATGGAGCAGACATGGGAGGGCATAGGCAGCACCTGCCAAGATGTGAAAATAAAAATAACGAATTTTCTGAGCTCTTAGCATGTGCCAGGCACTGTGCAAAATGCTTTACATGAAGCATATCATTTAATTTTAAAATAATACTGCAAAGTAAGTACAATTATGTTCCTGTATAGATTAAAAAAAACCCAAAAAACTCAGTTTAGTAATTTACCTAAAGTCACATAAAATTTTGGTTTTGTAATGTTAACTTAGCTATGCTGGAAGTACATTTTCCAGAATTCCCTTCCTTATATGTGTCCAGGTTAGAGTTGTCCACAAGAAACCTTAGCTATAATTTTGGTGACAAAGGGACAACAGCCATTTTACTGTAGAGGACACTGTTGGTTAGAGAGAGATGCAGAGGGTTCCTATGTGTCCTTACTTCTCTCCAGTCTAAGTCCAGTTCTTCCTTCTGATTGGGGTCCAACAACAACTCCAGGCCTACTATTGATGCTTCCCCGAAATCTCACAGAAGCAACACCTACAAAGAGCCAGCGATTTCATAAACTTCTATGCCAACACGTAGAAGTCAACTCCAGAAACAGTCGACTCCGGCAGCTGGACCAGCCTCGCTTCCAGCAGGCTCCAACTTACCCACCTGCCCCACACTGGTTCACCTGTGCCAGTGACTTTTCTCTAATTCTTTTTGGATCTTGTGTTCTCCAGGCCCACCCACCATTGGGTAGGGTATACTTCTTATTCCTTAAAACTTGATGGTCGTTCTGTGTCCCTAATTAAGAAGTAACTGATACACAGATATAGCAAATGGTGGAGTCAAGATTCTAATATGGAGCTAAATGGTTGGGCTCCAGGAACGCCAACATTAGGTACCATGCAGCCATCGAAGGCAATATTAGGACTTACTCCTTAGAATTCTTCTTTATTTTACTAAGGAGAAGAAAATAGACAGTATTTATAGCAGTTGCCTCCCATGAATACCTACTTATATATGAAGCTTCCTGATGTTTCTTATAAACCAAAGGGTAAGACCAATATATTGGTAAATAAGGATATAAAATGTACAAGCGAGATACCACGGAGTGAACTGCATTTTAAGATTAAACCTTCCTGAAGCGATATAAATGGAAATGCTCTGCCCACAGGAGAGCACACACATATGATTCTATTCACATAAATCAAGTTTCTCTTTCCCCCAAGCATTCATGAAGGTCTCATGCCTGCAGTTATAATGCTGAATGCTCTTACGCACAGAGAATTCTACTGTGCCTTGCAGAAGTCTCCGAGACCACTGGGGCTCAATGGAGGCTGGTAGGCAAAAGCAATACGAGAAGATTTACCTGTCATTTACAAAAGGCCTGCATTCTCTCCCATTCACTACCATTTCCATGATTGCCAAAGCCAATTTTTCTGATGACACTGCATTTCTTACAGCCATTGCCTTCTGCTCTTTTCTGGGTCTGAATCATAAAGAATGATCCTCGGGTCAAGTCCGCCTGTGTTCTAGGAACACGACCCTGCCTGGCAATTGTGTTTCAAGCACATGCTTCAGATCATTTCCTTTACCCCTAAAATTATCAAAGCCATAAACGTTATTTTGTTTTAAAAAGGCAGAGATAGTAAACTATATTACCTCTTTAGTCAAGCGTAGGTGTGATTAGAGGAAATATGAAAAATAAGAGAAAGCATTGTGGATAGGGTACAAGAGAGAATTCAGTTGTTTATATTTGGAAATATTTTTATTTCAGAAGTGGTTGGACCCTCACTCACCTTCCTAGGGGCTGACTTCTTTGTTGAGTATGACTGGGCAGATATAGTAGTCAGAATAATACCAAAAGACAACTGATGGAGATAGAATTCTTGCATCCATAAAATAAAGCAATCTGGGGGAGATGGACAAGAGCACTTAATGTAAAGCTTGATGTTCTACGTTTTAAGAGAGACCTTTAAGGTCCATCAGTGAAACTTTTATGTTGAATCGTAATAATAGCTATCATTTATAGAGGTTCTAGTCATTTGTGCGGCACTAGCTAGGTGCTTGAAAAAAGCTTGAGTAGCTGATAAATTTGAAAGATGGAGATGTGCTCAACTTAACAAAATAGCTGTAAGAATAGGTTTCCATAGCGTCCAACATGGTTGTAACCATCCAAGAAAACAGGCATTGCCATTGCTATTTTTCCCACTTTACAGGTAAGGAAACTGAAAGTGAAGCTCAGAGACATTTACCTAGCTGTCTGTCAGGAGACCATAGCTCAGCAACAGAGATTCGTCTCAGATGCAGCTTCTCTGACTACAAAGTCCACACTCTTTCTATACTTCTCTCTTGTCTCTAGAAATGCTCTTATTAGTTGGGTTTTCAAAGACTCAAGCAGGAGATAAAACACTTTATTTGAAAACTAAAATTTGCAAGCTGTTGTCCCCTTCAATGATATCCCTGTTGGTGATTCTAACATTCAAAGCTACAGAGAAAAAGATAACTCTTTAGCTGAAGAAATTCCTAAAAGGGAATATACACAAGGTTGAACACAGGAGCACTACAATAATAAGTTATTAAGGAGTTATCTCTGCCAACAATATCATGTTTTCTCTGCTTTTCAAAACTCCCTTTCTTAATTGTCTGGTGCAGTCCACTTTGCTTCACCATTCCGTTTAGATTAGCTGCTCCAGTGAAAATCATGACAACTATTATACTAGCTTATATGCTAATAACTGTGTAAATATTTCCTCAGACAAGCAAATAATTTCCTCAGACAAATAAAATTCTTATGAAGATTTAGAACAAACTTTTATAAAATACAATGTGGAGAGAATGAAGATAATTTAATGTCAATATGGTGAAGCAATATTTTCTATCATTTAAATATCTGATCTGGCACTTACAAGATCTAATACAGAAGAGGCTACTGGTCATATGTCAACAATGAAATAAAAAGCACAAAATAAACATTGCAGCATTCTTTAAAAAATATAATGATGAAAAGTTTGACATAGACTTTGTAACAGGACATAGGTCAGTGAACCATGAGATTCCTGACAGCAACTATCATGTCTTATCTCCATATCCTCAGATATATGGTAAATATTGTATAAAGATTTGATAAATAAAATGAATGGGATTTTAAATAAAGAAGTTATAACATCTGGGAGTTAGGGAGACATTTAAGGTTCAAAAACGACATTTCACCCTATAAATTAAATAGAGCATTAGGAATATGTGAGTTCTTTATTTTCATCATAGGCAGCCAGAATGACATGTTGAGTCAAAAAAAAAATAAATTAAATTAAACTTTGGAGTCTGAAAGACCTGGATTCAAATCCTAGCACCACCATTTACTATACGTAAGGTTTTAGACAAGTTACCATGTCTTTAGATCATCATGTGTAGGATGAGAAGATATGACCACCAAATACTGGCCTCTTCAATGTATAAGAATTGTGTGGACTGGTCACCCTAGGAAACCCACTAACTAAGTCCAATTTGGAAAAGCAACTATAAGACTACTTCATTATTCCTGGATATCAAGATTTGATTAGAACTAGGCAAAGCGTAGTGTATCACTTTGTGACTGTCATACCAATAACCAATCAGAAGCCAGTTGGCTTTGAAGGTATAAATGATGTATCTAAAAACACTTTTCTTAGTTGCATTGAGTAATAGTTTATGGGTCACTTTAGTTAGTTTATTATCCAACACACCCATCCACAATGCAACAATGTCTCATTAAAGCAGATTCCATCCTAATCTGGAATTTGACAAGACCTAGGTCTTAGACCTTATCCAATGCAATTTTGTTTTTAAAACTCCAGAAGGAACTTATTATAAGGTAACATTTTTTTCCCCACCTATAAAGCAGTCTCACTGCAGAGAAACCCCAGAGATCGTATAGACTTATCACAGATCTTATAGACTTATCACTGAAAAAAATTGATTCACAAGACACGCAGCCACACCACTAACATCATATACAAAATAACCATCAAAAACAATAGGCAACTGAACTAAGGACATTTAGACAAGCTAGGGAAAAGGATTCCTATAAATTCAGCAAAATATCTTCCCAGTTGTGTTAGATCTATTGGAGAGAAAGAGTGTTCCCTGCAGTATCCCAGAAAATAGTGGCCATAAACAAAGAGATAGAGCAGATTGGAATTGGACTCGGTGGAAATTCATTTAATGACACTGCGAGTTATTTTCAGTAAATTGGCAGATGTGTGAGTTCAATCAATCCTTAACAGGGGAATAAGGAAATACCAGTTCCTTGACTTTCATTAGTAACTCATGAGAAAGCTTTTTAATAGAACATATCACTTCCAAATCTTTGCCTTACTGACAGATCGTCCTTCTGCCTTTTCCTTATCATAACACTATCAATTAACACGTGTTGAGCCAGATTCTCCCTGGACCTAAGCTACTCCCTGAAGAAAAAAAAAAAGGAAGCCTGGGATGCTGGTAAGCAGGCAGCCAGGTGGCCCAGCCGATTCCAGGCTAGTGATGATTACAGTAGCCAGACAGCCTGTGGTTCCCGTGGCTGCCGTCACAACTCAATCAGAACTACACAATGCCTTAGAAAGGCTCAGGTGGCTTATGCATTGTGTGCACAGTTTATGGGAAAAATTTCTGGAGTCAGGCTGTCTAAATTTAGATCCCAATTCTACTCCTGACTAGCTGCTTGGAGCTAAATGAATTGCTTACCCTGGAGCATGCCTCCATTTTCTCATCTATAAGACGAGAGGTTATAATATTATCACATGAGGTTGTGGTGAGAATTAAATGAGATGATAGATTCTACGGCTTAGCACAGTACCTGGTACATTGTAAGGGCTCGCTGAAGGTAAGCTGTTTGCAGAAGTAGTTGTGATGGGGATGATGGTGGTGGCGGTGAAGGTAGTCATGGCAGACGCCGTGGCAGAGGGGGTGGTGATGTTGGTAGGAATACTTAGTAGAAATATGTTATTGAAGCGCTATGACATAGCATTAACTATAATTAAAAGAGTAAAGATCTAATCAGTTAATTTAGGATCCAAAGCCCCGTTCATTCAATTTTTTAAAAACACTAAGCATTTTAATGAAATTGCATAGCTTTAGATAGCCTCAGACTTAGCATCGTGGTACTTAGTACTCCTCTCAGAAGGTTATAAAGACTCAACGAATTTATTTATTTATTTACTATTTATTTTAATTAATTAATTAATTAATTAACTTTAAACCCACATTTTTCTTCAAGGTAAGAAACATCCTGGAACTGTACCTTTTTTTTTTTTTAATTTTTATTGGGGAATACTGGGGAACACTGTGTTTCTCCAGGACTCATCAGCTCCAAGTCATTGTCTTTCAATCTAGTTGTGGAGGGTGCAGCTCACTGGCCCAAGTGGGAATCGAACCAGCAACCCTGCTGTTCAGAGCTTGGGTTCTAACCAACTGAGTCATCTGGCCACTCCTCAATGAATTTGATTACCACATATTTTAAGTATATCATCCCATTTAATCCTTACTATGATCCAGCAAGGTATTAGCTCCACTTTATGAATGAGAAAACTGAGGCTCTGAGAGTTTACGCGATTTTTCCCAGAGTCACAATAGGAGGATATGGTAGGTTTTAAAACTCAAGATGATCCTGAACTCTTCAGCTCCTGAACTCTTCCTGTCAACCTGCCACTCAAAATCCTTCATGCACGTAAGAGTGCCTAGTACAGTGCTTGCTCATCATAATCACTGAATAAATACACGCTCTCTGCCCTAACCCTATGTGACCCTGGGGGTCTGGGCCCATGGAGGATTTGGGGAACATCCAGATATGCTCATCACAGTGCACCGTTACCAGACTTTCTTGCTGCACGTGGCAGAAATCCATTTCACACTCACTTTGTCTCTGGCATGTTACTTCTTATACCTTGAAGTTCTTTTCATATTTACTTCTTTTATGTTGACTTTGTTTTGGTCTTCCTCCCATAGTAAAACACAAGCTTCACGGGGGCAGGGACTTGTCGTTTGCTCTCACCGATACCCCTAACACCTAGCATAGTACATGGCACAGTAGGTGCTCAGTAACTCAGTTGAATGAGTGAGTACATATTTTGAAACAGCATTTAAGACCAATGGCAACCTTTTTTCCAGGTGACCTATAGGCAACACTATAGCTGGACAGAATATACATCACAATTTAAATGCCTTTGTTGACTTCTACCTCCAGCAAGAAATGGTGAGGAAAGCCTGTAATATGCTTGCAAAATATTGGTTTAAGTAAAAATAATCCACCTTGAGCATGGCTCTTAAAAAATAAGGTCATACTCTCATCTCTCTACCATGTTAGAATATTTTACCCACCTGGCATTGTACACCAGGCAGCTTCTCACATTCATTTTTTTTAAGGTCAATAAGCAGAGTAGATGTATATATAAAAACCCAACTCCAAATTCGCTCATTGTTCTTTCCTGTTATTAACATAACTGATTTTCAGTCTTTGGCCTTACAGGGAGAAAACTATTCCATTATCAGCAATAAACCTGGGCAGTGTATTTATAGAGAATATTTAATGTTTTATGGATACTACCTTCCTGTGGATCCATTTTGACTCCCAGCAGTCAGTTTACTGTATAGTTCACTCAACTTGATAGAGAGCAAGTAGGTGAGTATCTTCAGATGATTTGTCAATATCAACTGATGTTTTCTTGTCACAGATAAACAGCCTGTGCCATGAATCAATAGTGTGTCAGCCATGCTGTCACAATCCCCCTATTATGTGTGCGGCATATTGACAGCAGATATATTACCGTCAATGTCTGCAAATGCTAAACAGCTTAGCTTCTGTGTGCCACCACTCCATGCCTCTTTACAAAGTAGGGCATTTGTTTCAGTGGCGTCCAGGGAATGTGACTGAGGCTGGTTGCATGCACAACAGCAGAGGGCTGCGTTCCATCCCATTCCAACTGCAAGTTTCCGCTGAATGAATTAGCTAAAATCCGTCTAGGCTGCTTGGCTCTGATTACACAGCTGTGCCCAAAACAACACACGGAGGTTCTCATTCACATTCAAGTTGTACAGTATCCTGAAGCACAGCCCTCAGAAGCAGCACTCACTCTGTATGTCCCAACCCAACTGGCAACACCCAAGAGGAGCCCAGGTGCTCCTGATACAGGAGGGTTAGCATGTGCCTAGGTAGACAGGGAGGTCCCTGGTAAAATAAAGAAAATACAGCCATATCCTAAAACTTCAGGTTTTAAAATCACTCCTTTGCTCCAGGGCATAATGTGGCAAGGCCTTGAGGTTAACCATAAAATTCATTTTGGCCTGACAAACGGAGCTGATCTGATAGATAAAGAGTGGGTTACTTTGCTAATTCCTTTAGGATGGGCAAGCAGAACAAACCTGGTAGACAAATTTCATTAGAAAGCCCAGGTCCCTTATTCAAACAAGTTCCCTTCTCCAAACAGCTACCCTTCCCCAAACAGACAAAGGGAAGGTATAAAAGTAGGAGCTTTTGCCTCAGTCATGGGGCACCCCCCATTCGGGAACCCCTCCTGCTCGGCAGCTGCAACCTCTTCTCCTGCCTCTAATAAACTATCCTCTTTTTAAAACTTTTTGCCTCTCCTGGTATGTGTTTCCATTCTTCGGCTTCACGAGACAAGATCCCGGCCCACACTCAGAAACTGCTGGCAGATCCAACATCACCTACATCACTCCCAGTTCACACTCTGGGTCAGACAGATTTTTTCTAAAGGGCTCTGGCCCCCAGAGCTATCAGGACAATCTCACTCATCCCAACAGAGGAGCCAACAGCAGGTGAGTGTAACCTGGGACCGGGATTGACATCTTCAACAATATAGCGGACAGTACAGTGTAATCATTTACAACTTGAGCTTTGAAATTAGATTAACTTTGGTTCCAGTCCTTTCACTCAGATCCTGAGCAAATTGTTTTAGTCTATTTTCTGATTTTAGAATGGGGGCGGGGGGTTCCTAATCATAGAACCTTGTTATTATGTGGACTTAATGAGATATTACATGTAAAAATTTAGCCCAGGGCCTGGCACCAAATATGTTCTCAAAACCTGGAATGTATTATTAGAACAAGATGAGCCATATGAAGAAATGAGAAGGCAAAATTGCAATGAATGAATGATCTGTCCCATTGCAAGATGGAACGGATAATGTTGGTGTCATGTGCAAATGAAGAGCCAGCCACTTACGGGACAACTTTATGGGTTAAATGCTACCTCCATATTACTTTGTACAGATATTAGAATTTTTACTTCTTCAGGATATCAGTAAGGCAAAGTATAAAACCCTCCTAGCATCCTATGCATGAAAGCCTGTGTTAACAGGAATTCCTAGCTGATTAACACTTGATATGTAGTGATAATATGTCTACTTACTTCATTCTGATTCCTTTGTTAATACATACACAGAAAAAAGAAATCTAGGCAAGCAGTAAACTATTATGGTAAAGGCTTATGCTCCTAAACCAAGCATTTACCAAAATTATAACTATATTCTGAAAAAGGGCATGCAAACACACTGTCTTACTTTTCTCAAGAACACTGAGATAAGTAGAGCAGGAAGTAATGTTCCCATTTCTCAAGTGAGAGGAGTAATTCTCAGAAACAAATGACTTGCCTAAATGCTTGTACATGATAACTGCCCTCACACCCAGGTGTGAGGGGGTTCTGCTCCAGGTTCCAGGCCTTGGAGGGACCTGCATAACAAAAACACACACAAAATAAATTTAAGAATGCATAGGTTCCTTGCCACCCAGAATTCAACACCCAGACCTGGCACAATGTGACCTTAAATCCTAAACATCCACTCTCCTGATTAATACTGTTCGGGCCAAAGAAACATTTCTCCACCTCTCTTGCCCTATTCCCTCTAAAAATGCAATTATGTCCAAAAGCTGTGAACATTTGTGGTTGTCTGCTGCTGGTGTTGGCTGCTTCAGAGAGTGTAGGCGTTGAACAGCAAAAGTACTTAGGTAAAAGGAAAGGCAAATTAACTCATCAAATCTTTTCTCACAGGTACTGTGAAAGCAACAGATTCCTGCAAACAAAGTATTCTTTCCCCAGAGTGTGTCCATTTTCTCACTTCTATTTGTTTTCCGACTCATAGTTCCAGAGGAACTTAGGAATTACGTAATGTAGTATTTGCATCTTGGTGGGCAGAGAAATAGTCCACAATCTGAAACAACTCACGTTACTCTTAAATTCCCATTGCATGCTGCTGATTCTTCCCATGTCAACTAGATGATTGAATACTAGAATTGTAAATAGTTTAATTAACATAGAACTATTTAATAAGAGGCAATCAAATTTTCAATTGAAATTGTCACAAGTTCTTAAATTGAAATAACAATATATTAAGTGTTAATGGTCATTATCAATAATTCAAGTTTTCCTTTTTAATTTTCACCATTTTCCATAAGATAGAAAAAGATGACTGAAAACACATGAAAAATATTTTCATATTTCATGACTTCTTACATTTACTATAATTTACTTTTTTTGAGGAAAATATAATAAAATTGTGAACCTTTTGGATAAATTTATATTTTTATCCTTTATTTTTTATTTTTTGTTTCTTTTCTTTTTTTTAATTAAAGTATATTGGGATGACAATTGTTAGTAAAGTTACATAGATTTCAGGTGTACAATTCTGTATTACATCATCTATAAATCCCATTGCATTATTTTTAACCTTTAAAGAGTTACTGTTACAAAACCAAATCATTTGGGGAAATCTTATCACAGCATTGTTAGTGCTTGGGCTGAAGTAAATCAAGGGAAAAATTGAGTGAATGAGTAATAATAATTAATTAGTTATGCATGTCTTTATTTTATTACTCAATCAGATATTATTGGCCTAGTAACAAAACACCAAGACATATGCAAGAATAATTAAATTCAGTCATCTTAGATATTTTGCAGACGTTTGGTCATATAAAAGCCAAAGCTTTATACAATTTTATTTTATCGTTATGAAGGTGAAGTTAGGACGACAGAATATATTTTATTTAACAGTTTTTAAGGTTGTTTATTATCTCTAAACATTTCGACATATGGTGTGCTGACTTCCACGTGTACTCTTGCCCTGAGCCTTATAAATGTTAAGAGAGGGCCTGAGTGCAGTTAGTACCTGTCCGAACGAGGTCTCAAACCCATTATATTTTAATTTGAGTCCAGGACATTTTTTTTAGCATTAGTTACATATATATATATATATATATATATATATATATATATATATATATATATTTATATATATATATACACACACACACATATACCAATCAAATATACAGGTGCCGGGCCCCCTCATGCTAGATGTTTTTTAGATTGTTACAGGTACAAAAGTCACAGTGCTATGAGGTCTAGGCAGGGGTCCAAAGGGCTGGCAGATCTCTCCTAAGGCCAATCTCACCCTTCCCCAGCCTGTGAGAGAGAGGATGGAGAGAAAGGCTAGGGGTTCCCCTTTTGTAAAGGACCAAGACCCCAGACCCAAGACACATTGCTTCCTTTCAAGTGGCCTTAAACAAAGTCACAGCAGGTTCTGGAAAAAGGACCACCGAGCCCATCCCCCCCTCCCCTCTAAACCCCACCCTCTGAACTATGCATTCCCACTTTATCTCTGTGCTTTAAACCAAGGCAAAGCATGTGTAACTTGCCCCATTAAACCCAAATCTTCAAACTTAAGCACCAAGTCCACACTGTTTTTTTCCCCCATGGCTACTGCACGCCCTACCTTCCTACTAACAAACCACTGAGCTACTAGCATGGAATTTAGATTTAGAAATCTAAGCTTTCAGTGGAGGCCCTGTTCCTTTCCTAGTCCTGCGACCTGGGACCAATTCCCAACCTCTCTGGGCCTGGCTTCTTGCCAAGCCTAGAGCAGGTTTGTAAAAATCAAAGGATGTGATAAAACATCTCTCTTAAGCTCCAAGTGGAGACCAAACCCTGCCAGGTGGTCTTCTCCACAGGAATCCAAACGCAAAATAGCTCCCAATCCCCCAGGGATCTGCTCTCTGAGGGACAGCTAATCTAATAAACTAACACAGTGTGTTAATATGTGCTAATATATTCACGCATTTATTGCTCCCAGTAACATTTGCATTCTAACAGGAGCCTTGGAGGCTTTGACAGGAGGTGTGTTTCTAAGGATGGGGCTTTCTGGCAGTTGGTAAGTGTTGGAGGAAGGGGGTGCTGGTGGGATGTGGTGCTAGTGGGTTATAGGAGTCTAAAAAGTGGCAAGGGATGGTCTCTGAGCACGACTAATGTCCCAGAGTGTCTCCCACCATGAAGTTTCTCCCAAATTTACCACTAATACTGAATTATTCATCCTCCCACACTGGGATCATTTACTCTAATTGTTGAGAATCTCTGGAGAGTATTTCAAAGAGAAAATATCTCTCCTGATAACAGGAGAGAGGCCTCTCTTGACCTGTTGGTGGAAGTGCTTAGCTCAGTGGCACTGTTAGTGACTTTATTTATCCCCATCTGCTTGCCAGAGAGCTGGAGAACCCCCTGCAAGCCTGATTTCTGTCCCAAGGTCAGGATTTCAAGTCCCCAGCCTCTCTTGTTACATCCGGAGAAGAGAATTCAGGAGAGTTTTTATTCCAAAGGAACTTGGTACATTTACTTCATAATTGGTACCTAATAATAATGAGTGAAGTCATTTCTAAGCAGCCATTTCTTACAAGTGAAATTACATACATTTTTTAGCATGAGTATCAAAATAATAATAATGCTAAAAAATAACACTCAGCGTTTATTAAATGCCTACTGTTCTTCTGATGCTGTGTACATTAAATCAAGAAATGTTCACACAAAAACCCATGCATCGTCTATTTTACAGGTTGAGGAAACAGGATCTATGGACATGTGACAAATAAAAGCCATCAGGGCACTTACATTGAAGTCCTGGCCCTACTACTTTCTAGCTGTGTGACACTGGGCAAGTAACTTAACCGCTCTGAGCCTCATATGTAATACGAAGATACCAATATCTACTTCATTAAGCTATGATGAGGACTAAATAAAAGTTATAAAGATATCTAGTAAGTAGTAGATTCAAAGTAAATATTAATTTTCTCTCCCTCTCCTTTGTTTTACAAATAAGGGAGAAAGCGTTCTAGAGCTATTAATTGACTTGCCCAGGGTCCCCCCAGTGAGTCCTGAGTGTGGCCAAGAGAACGGGGGTTCCTTAACCCTCGCTTCTCACTGCCTGCTCCTGCTCAGTGTCATTTCAGCGGAGTGGCTCCCTCTCCCAGGACCTTCCATCTGACCTCACAAGGAGCTTAGGTGGTGTCAGCCAAACTGCCTCTTTGGAATAATCAATTTATTTGTTTCCCACAAAACTGCCGTGGTTGATATTTTTTGGCTAATTTTGGCATACTCTAAATATATGTGTGCTCCCACTCAGTTTGAATAATGTGAGTTTTATACCCCAAATCACTGTAGAAAGACCTGAACTATCATCTACCCTTCATCAAGGAAATTTCCTTATTCATGAAGAAAATTTGTCAATGGCTGTTTATCTACATACCTGTTTGGAGGCCTAAGCTCAGACTAACCCCTTCCCAATACACACACGTACACACACACACACTTTTCCACTCATATCAGCATCTCAACCTCAGCTATTGACATTGCAGACTGGATAATCCTTTGTTGTTGGGAGCTGTCTCGTGCACTGTAGGATGTCCAACAGTATCTACCCACAAGATGCCAGGAGCAAGACGTCCCCCCAAACCTGTGGTGACGATGCCATTGCGAATGTCCCCTGGGAGGTAACGTTAGACTCAGTTGAGAACCACTGGCTAACGTGATTTCAAAGGGCCTCCTGAGTACTAGTATTTCTGTGAGTCTCCACTACAACCGAGAGCAGAGTGGAACACAGACTGGAAGCTGGATGATACCCCTTGTATGTTTTCGTCTTGGTTGACATTTATTTATAAATGATAAAAGAAGACTACAAACTATGGGACACAGCTGCACTGAACGTGTTTCTACGCTGTCTTGTTAACCCTTCATTCTGCTCTATTTCCAGCATTTCCTCAAAGCCTCATAAATATCCATGCTAGGTACTCCATAGCTGTACAGACCCATGTGAAGTTATGGAAAGGATGGCTCCGAGAGGAAAAGCATGCGATCCTTTCCAAATCCTGAGCTTTTGCTACTGCTTTAGGAAACTTCCGCGGAACAAGCATACTCACTGCGAATCTTAAGGTGCCCGATGACAGTGTGGACTTCCTCCCCTCGCGAACATAGAAACTGGGCTTTGCAAAGGGTCCTGCAGGTAGCAGCTCCTCGGAGAGTAGACCGAGATAAGTGCCACGCGATTCATGTACTCCAGCAGAGAAAAGAAAGCCAAAAAACAAAACCCCTCTTACACCTCAGGTACACAGACCTGATTGCTGTCAACCTCTCCTTCTGCGCGTTCATACCCTCTCACAATTTCAATGTTATGTGGCAGAGAGAGTAGAGCCTCCATCTCCTTTTATGTAAGAAATCGGACAGTTTATTATTTCCAGGTGCTGAGGGGACACTCTCCCAGGGGCAAGGGAGAGGAAGGACAATTTACTGCCAATTGTGGCATTTCCATCTCCAACTCAAGTCACTTTACTATTTATCCACCTTTGCCAGTCCCTTCCCATCTATCCATAGACAATAACACGGGAATTCACACTGGGCTTGCTGAAACAAAAGCTGCCACTCTGGGTAAAGCAGGAAACCCATGACTAAACCTGGGCACATGGGGAAATCAGCAGGAAAAGGGCTTGGGTATCCACTTCATTCCCTGGAAGGTCCATTGTCAGAGAGAAGAGTGAGGACAGCCTATCCATTCACAATAACTTTGGGACAACAGAGTGTGAAGTATCCACCAGCATCCAACTTACCTCCTTCTTGTCCTTTGTTCTCTCTTAGATAGACCGGCTGTTTCCTCTCAGACATCTGAAATGGTCAATCTGTGGGAGCCACCAAAGCCTCCTGCGCCCCCTCCCACAACACCCCCCCCCCAAGAGGGAGACCTGGTGGGGCCAAGATGAAGACTAGGAGAGAAGAGCGATGGCAAAATGGTGCACAGAAGCATCTCCTCCAAAGTCCTTATTTATAGATCAGATGAGGAAACTGAGGCCCAGAGAGAAGTGTGGGGGCGGGGGGTAGGGCATCAGATAAGGGATGCTGTGCTTTATTAAACATATTAACTCTGCATATCAGACATACAAAGAGAAAACAGAGTAAAAAGAGATAAATAGAAATGCAGAGATGTAAACTTGGAGGAGCCAGGAGAGACGGAGAAAAGAAACGCTCTATTTGTGTCAGGGGCACATGTGGCTTCGCGATTCAGTGTCTTGGAGACAACAGATTTAATGGCTTTACGTCCACCAGGGAGCAGAGGCTCAGACAGCACCTTGGAGCCCAGGCCCAGCCACAGAGGAGCAGCAGTCTAGTTCAATGTACTGGCTATCCTCAAGTTTCTTGTCACCCTAAAGACACGTTATATGGTGAGCCAGGAGACAGGGGAAAGGAAGCCGAAGACTGAGTTTGGTGCCCAGACTTTCTTTGCAATGCTCCCATGACATGCTTGCTGAGATTAAACTACAGCTCCCTGGATGTACCTGGGGCTCTCGGGACATCTGAGGATTTGGAAAACCTGCCCTCGGAGCCTTCGATGCTGACCTGTTGTTATTTTTAAGGCTCACAAGGTGAGTCTGGCCTATTTGAAGCTGAAGGTGTTCCGCCTGGCCAGAGGCTTGTTACCACCCCTATTGGGATAAACACGTATAGTGACTTGTCTCAGTGGCAGCTGCCATTGGGGTCAAGATTTAGCATGGGAGGGAATGCTGCCTCTGGCTTGAAATTAGAGGGGAGAAGTATTTTCTGAGAATATGGTGGTTTTCCCTATTTCACTGACCTCCTTCCAAAAACGATTATCCTGATCAAGTCCTGTTCAACTCAATTTGTCAGAAGGATGAGTTTTTTGATGGTGGCTATTTGCAGTCACTGGTTCTTGGTGACTACAGAGTTGAGATGGATGAGGGAATATTCCATCCAAGTCTCTCCAAAGAGCTTGATGGGGAGTCTTTCTGCTGATCCATCAATAGTGTGTCCCTGTCTGGGCTCCTCCATGCACCTTCTTTTCCATCTGGGCTCCCAGGTAAGTAGGGAGAGTGGCTTTGCGTCCTCACTACCCACATTGCAGAGGTTCTAGGGAGTCTTTGTGGGACCTTTGGTTTGTGGAGAACCAAGCTGCTGTGCTGGGGACAGATAAATTTCTTGCTGTTGGTTATTCTTTAAAGCTGCAGCCTGTAAGCCTGCAGCCAACTTTTCCTCTTGATACCGATCCTTGATGGTCTATATTCTGAAACAGTGGAGGCAAAGCCCTTCCCTGTGACCTGCATCTAATGACATTTTGGCTCTACTTAAGTAATTTCTCGGGCTCTGGAGGTCACTGACTTCACAATTTCTCAACACAAGGTTTTTCCAATTTTTTTTTCTTTTTCTTTGACCAAAGCCCACGGCTACCCATATAAGAGTTCCTGGGAAAAATTCCCCTCCAATTTTGTCTACCTAAGCTCTTATTTGTCTAGTGGGCTGAGGGACAGCATGGCCCAACATCTGTGTAACAGTAGTGTGTATCTCTAGTGATAGCTACCGAGGCCCAAGCAGGCCTCCATCTGTTCCTGGCCGATCTCAGGAGTGACTCAGTCGGGATTTCTGGGCACTGGGTCCTCACCTTGCTCCTTCCTGGCCTTCAGTACCTCACGGGATGCTCACTTTGGGTCTGCACCAGCAGGACAGATGTTGTGCATTTAGAAGAGTTTTTCAGAACCATGCTGTGACTGTCGTCAGTGTATGCGAGCGTGGTGTGGGAGGAAGTGTCCTAGCCTGAGGGATAGAGGGGGTGCTAGACCCACGACCACCAACCACATCTGCAATGCCTCCCCTCCCCTGTCTGGGTCTCAGCTTTCCCTCCTGTACAAGGAGGACATTGACCTAAATTAGCATTTCCCAAAATGTGTCCTCCAAAACTAGAAGCATCCTTGTGAGAGAAGTTTGGGAGCGTCTGGGTTAAACAAAGTTGGAAAGTACCTTTACTCTATAACTCCCAGGGCTTTAAATAGGATAAGGAGCATTTTAAAATTACAAAGTGGGGTTGTAAAAAGGTCATATTCCCAGATGGTACGTCACCCAATTCCCTTCCCCTTTTCAGCGCATGTCATGCAACCAGTGTTCTGCCAAATATACCTCACAGCAGCAAAAGACGGAATTATTTCCAAAGGCCCACCAAGTGGTAGTATTCTCTTTTTTCTCTGTATAATTCTCCCTTTTGATTAAAAAACAGACTGAGTGCTTAGCTCTATAGGCAACGCCCTAAAAAGCTAAAGAGAAAAACTGTTGAAGCCGAACTCCTCTTTAAAAACGTGCATTTTGGATAATAGTAAGAAGAATGAGTGGGGTTATTAAGCATTTATTAAATGTACTAGGTACTGTGCTAAATGCTGTACTCAGAGCATCTCATTTAATTTTCATAGGAACCTTATTAGGTATCTTATTTTTATTCTCTATTTACAAATGAGGAAACTGAGGTCTAAAGAGGTTTGATAAACAGTGTAAAGCCACTCAATTAAGAGACAGAGGCAAAGCCTGGACTCCTTGTAATTTCAGCAAGCTGGATTGAGGTATAAAACTTATTAAGTCTCTCTTTTTATACCTCAAGCTGCCAGCTGAGGTATATCCCGCAAGCTGCCACAACAAACCAGAAATAAACTAATTGCAATGGTAATTACCTTTCATCTAAAATTCTTGAGTTAGCATGAAATAATGTTGAATCATCAGTCTCATGTATACTGGAAAAAAAAAAATATATATATATATATATATATAAGACAACTAAATGTTACCAAATGATTTATTATGGTCGGTGCTAAATTACAATGTATATGAAATGGAGTCATTTATGGAAACACATAAAAAATAGTTACCTATTTCTGTAATTATATTCACACAAGAATCTGAAATATAGTTTCTGGTCTGCCTTTTAAAATATATCCACAGAATAACTTTTGTAGTTTTCACCACACAATTTTACAATACTGATACTGTACCTGTATCATTTACCATATTATAACAACTAAACAGAATATGAAAGCAGTTAATAGCAAATTAATTTTTTTTATATCCATCAATGATTCCAAAGAAAATAGTAGTTTGTTCCACTGGCAGTGAGTCATTAGCATTGCAGATATTGCATACATAGATATGTATGTATACATTTATATGTTGCTCAGGGCCATTGTTCCATCAATAGGCAGTTGCCTTGTGGGTGGACCAATGATTGCCAAAATGGTGTGCAATTCCATTGGGACAATTAGTAGTGCTATCTTTTACCATGTTTCTCTCGTAAAAACAATTAGGTAAGAAAGAAATACAGCAGGCTAAAATCTACAGTGTTACATACCATGGTAATAACAGTTACTGGGTTATCAGAGTCACAGCAGTTTATGTATATTTGCTATTCACAGACTTTTTGCTGAATAACCGAGCGGCTGGGAGTTGACGACATGTAGACATGCAATCCTGTGAGTCCATAATTAGCGATGTTTATACTGTAATAAGCACATTCATTTTAACACCATTCAGTAAACAGATTCCTTTAAAGTTTGAGCTAAATCTGCTATCACAATTACACACAAAAAGGACCTGTAAACAATTTGACATTACACTTATGTACAAGCAAACTGCATTGGGAAGGAGAAGAGGTAATTTCAATGGGTGTCACTTGGTGTACATCAATGTGCCGCAAACTGACCCAAGTCATCAAGCATGTGAATGAGGCCAGGAAGAAGTAACATGAGCAAAACTCCAATGGATCACCACTCAGTGTTAGGCCCAGAAAAATTCAGATTCTCCTATTTGTGGTGACATTGCATTCAAAGCATCAGGGATGGATGTAAGAGGAGCTTGAGAAAGCCTAGAAAACTGTATTGGAGATTCCAGGTCAACCTAACCAACAGGGTCTTCATAAGTGTCCAGGATGAGGCTGACAATATTTAAACATGTTGATGTAATGTGAACCAATTATTTTGTTTGTCAGTTTTGACCCAGTGCTCTGCTGGTTCTGAACGAGGAGAGGAACAGGAATTCAACTGAGATGATTAGTTCAATGTCTTCAGCCAACACCAAGATTCTTGATTTTACAGACTAAGTTCCTATAAGAGAAACAAGCTGGATGCCATCCCTAATCTAAGTGGTGACCCATTTACAGGAGATCCCCTTAACAGCTGTCAGTGGGACTCTCAGAAATGCTGCTCCCCTAAGCTTGTGTTTGTGTGTTTTCAGTAATTCATGAATTACTCCACTAATTCATGAATCCATTTTCTTAGATCAGAAACAGGGTAATGAGGGGTTTGGCACCCCCACTTCTCCACCCCCCGTGACTTACAAAAATACATGTATCTGTCCTTTGCTCAACTAAGCAGAATACTCTAAGGACAATTCTCCTGATTTAAGATTCTCCTTTGGAATTAAAAACGTTTTAAATGAAAGAAAAAGATAGAGGAACTTGAAGTCAGGGATGATGGAAAACATGCCCCTTTTGCTTCAAAATTTTAGGGAAAAACAACCACTCCTTCAAGTGTCCCTAAACGTAATTAAAATATTTCATTGCTTCAAAATTAATTCTCTTTTATATGCTCTTAAGATCACATCTGCAGGGAACCTATGGAAAAAACTAAATGATCCTACCGGATTAGAGTGCAAATGCTTCCGATTGTACGATTGTATGAGCAAACCTGATGGGTCCCTGGGAGGAAGACTCTGTGCTTGGACTCGTAGCTGAGCCCTGGGCTGGGAGCCCACATTGAGTTTCTGATGGTTTGGGCTTGTGTGCAGACACACTGGTCCCAAGGAGCACCAGGAAAGCTCTGTTTGCATAGGTAGACCAGAAACACTTTTCACATTCCCCACAATATACGAAGCACATAGCTAGGATGAAAGCATAACTGACTGTGTCTTTAAGAGTGCCCAAATTTTAGTCTTTTGGTCATTATGTCTATAGGATGCCAAAACAGATAAGTAGTGTTTTGTTTTGTTTTTTTCCATTTCACTTTCTGTTGTTCCTTCTTTGAGCAACCATTTTGGTATCTGTAGAAACCGGCTTACAGGGTTATTTGCTGGAGTCTAGAAAGTGTTTGGTTATTACTACACTGTGCCCTTGAGCTTTAGTATATATTTACAATGTACATATTATAAATTATTTACTACCATATAGCCTTAAAATAATTAAAGAGATAACAAGCTCGACCTACAAATCCTGTAGAGCCACAGGGACCCCCATGAATGAGGAATTGAAATCAATAAGGAGATAGTAAATTGACCAATAAGTAGGGGAAGTACCATCAGCAAGATAAACATTGGATTTGTACTACCATAGACCTACACTTTCTTATTATTTTCTTCTGAAACATCATCATGGTCATTTGGTAAGGTTTTTTTTAATGAACGTGTTGGAAAACAGTGTGAAATTCCAACAAATGATTCAAAGAAGAAAGTCAGTTTTTACAAGTGTGGCTTTTCCTTAAATGCACTTTTGTTTGGCTTGTATCTATAGATGTTAAACCAAGGTATTTTAATCATGTTTTCTGCACCATAGATGAATAGATACACTCATAGTAGAAGGGAATTTTGGAAAACATAACTGTATTAAACTATCTAGCAAACCAAATAAAAATCACCATCATCATCGTCCCTCAAACTCAAAATTACTTCCAGTTTCAAGCTATGAGGTTTGTTTATGTGTGTATACATATGTATAGATATAGATGTACATTTAGATAGATATACAAACGTATATACAAATATGCACATTTTATAAATACACGTACATAACACATATATACACACACTCCTGTCATACCCACTCACATATTATATTTCAAAGCAGTTTCTTTTCTGTAACTGACTCTCATTTTTCCAACTTAGAACAGCAATGATGAGATGCTGAGGGCAGCCAGTCATATTTGGATTTCTGACCTGTCTTGAACAAAAACCGAGATTGTTTAAAAAGCCAAAAGGTGAAAATAGCAGATACAAGCATATACACACATGGTTTAACACCTAGTTTACTTCTCATGAAATGAGCCCTGCTAACCTGTGAACAGCATAGCAAGCCATTGTAGCTGCAGTCCTCTTGACACGGAAGCTACCTTGCCTCTTTGGGTTTCTTAGGGTATCAGTACTCACCAGATACTTAGTCTACAATATTACTGCCCTTTGGTAAGGCTTGTGCCATAAAGCACAGTCTGTTAGGCGAAACTACCCCTCCAAATCTGCCTTTCCTTCCTCTCTTGGGGAGATGCCTGTCCAATGATTTGCCACTCAAAATAGCTAATAACTTCCAGGAAGGATGTTCAGGCTGGATTCTTTCTCGCTACCTTTGCTTGCAGTAGGAGAAATGAGGAACAGGTGAAATATAGAGAACAGAAGGAAAAGTTTATATAGTGATTTGGTTAAGCCATCAGCCTCTGGAGTCCAATAGGCACAGATGAAAACCTGGGTCTGCCACTGTCAACTTGTGTGCTGCTTTACCTATCTGAGCCTCACTGACCTCGTCTGTAGAAAGAGGGCAGTAACTGGGCCACTTCATTGGGTTATTTTATAGGATTGAATGAGATAAGGCATATAAAACACTTAGTGGCATTTCGGGCACATAATAATAATTCCTTAATATATGTTATTTATAACTTAATATTTAAACTATAAATCTACAATGTTGATTAGAACTACAGAAAAAAATAATGTGAGTCTAGGATCTAGGTGATTTGAGTTCAAGTTATATATCCCAACTTTGTTTCCCTTCCAGAATCTCACCACAGTGACCTGTACATGCCAAGCACTCGACAAATACCTGTTGAATAAATGAATGAACAAACGAAAAAATGAATACTGACTTAAACTCTCGGGGTCCTTGGTTTCCCTTGTAGACAATGGGGATAGAATGATAGGACCTTTGGTCTATCACTGGAAGGTCGGCATGATAAATTAGAAGAAAAATGTCAAATTATGTAAGACACAAACATGTTTTGTGTCCTAATAAAGTCAGTACATACACATGACATAATAAGGTTCAGTAGTCAGGGCCTGCGCTTAGACTTATCACATCTTTGAAAATAAGGCCATAGGGGCCACCTGTGTGAATCTGAGAATCATATTTTCCAAGATCTAAGTGTCATCTTTAGTGAGGGGATATTCCACCTAAAGAAACAAAGACCACAATGAGCAGTTAAAGATAATGAAATCATTGGCCTGTTCTAAATACTCGTGCTCCCCCTTTCCTGTTTCACTTCTGAGAGAGCACCTTGTTGTCTACTGTTGATAAGCTTGAAAAACACGTCAGGTAGGGTCATGTGAACTGAAAATGCTTCTGAAGTGCTTTATGAGAAACACATGTAGCTGTTAGGTTGATGACTTCACTGAAATATCATTTTTCGGAGGCAGAAACAGACTGACACAGAAGACAGAGACCCATACCACAGGCCTGTCCATCACTACTGGAACCCTAGAAATAATGACATATTTATTTCCTCTAAATCTCAGTGTTCACATCAGTATAAAGAGATAATTGTATTTAGCTTCAAATAAATCCTCTACAGATTTAAGGTGGTACTAATTATTGTTGTTCCATTTCATCCTAGCTCTTGACCCAGAATTTCTTATCTACATGGGGAAAATGCCTTGAAAAATTGGAGCCAACTCTTAACTCAGGGCTTCTTAGCCTCAGTGGTATTGACATTTGGGGCTGAATAATTCTTATTGGGGTCTGTCCTGTGTATTGAGGGGTGTTTAGCAGCCTTCCTAGTCTTTGCCATTGGATGCTAGTAGTATCTCTCAAGTCACGACAATCAAACATGTCCCAAGGCATTGCCCTGGGGGCAGACACATTTGGAGGAGCATCCCTGCCTTCAGTGCAGATAACCCACACAAGTCAAAGAAAAGCGTCTCCTGAAATTGCTTCTGTCTCTCATGCACCAGGATAAACCACTGACCACTGGCTGCAACTGAGAAAACTGCTAACAATCATTGTGAATCCTATGTATATTTTAGATTTCAACACAGTTTTTTTTTCTTCTCTCTCTCTCTCTCTCTCTCTCTCTCTCTCTCTCTCTCTCTCTCTCTCAGTAAGATACCACTAGTGACTATATGAATGAAAATGAGTTTGATTTTTACCCCGAAATCTGTGATGTTTGAATTTTGCATCAGGAGACTAGCTTTACTCAACATTTTCAAGGACTGACAGCCTCAGGACAGACAAACTATTGTGCTGAATTAAAAGCTGTTAAACTTTGTAAGCAGGGTGGTGAACACACAATGTGATATATAGATGGTGTATTACAGAATTGTACACCTGAAACCTATGTAACTTTACTAACAATTGTCACCCCAATAAACTTTAATTAAAAAAAAAACTTTCTAAGCAAAGTTTAGGCTTTTTCCAGGCACTCAGATAGCATTACACCGACATTAGCCACTGACTCAACACCAATCTAAAACTTGCACGTGTGTATGTACACACACACACACACACACACACACACACACACACACACACACACAGATGTAATTAGAAAGCAACCCTTCTCTACTACTTGGCTGTGCATCAATCCTGTTTCCACTTGTGATGAATGGAGCCCACATCAGCAGGGAGAGAGTCTGAAGTAATGTTGATTTTTATTGTGCAAATGCAGGTAAATTAGCTAAAGGTCAATTCTAAGAATAAACTGACAAGATGGAAGAAGGTGCTGGGGAAAAGAAACTTGCTAAATCTTCCACATGGCATATAAGTCCTTTTAGGAGACTGATGAACAAGAAAATCACCACCCCCTGCCCCATGACAAGCCCCTTGATAGTTGCTGGGCCAGGGCATATTTTTCTTTAGTCTTGTCAAAATAAATAAAGCAAGGATGCCAGTTAAGGAGCTAAAATTTCTTTACCCAATAAACAACACAATTTGTTCACAAACAAGAGGAACATCTTTTAAAGGTTAGGAAGCTAGGGCAGTAAAGGGATTGCACTTGGAAAGTAGAAGAGGAAAGGCGAGCAGAATCAAATTTAACATTTAAAAAAAATCTTAGCCAAATAGTCTTAATTAGCGGCTCAAGTTCATTTGTTTCATGAACCATTTTGCACTTCCTTTTGGCAGCAGTCTTACTTAAATATTCATTGATGACCATGATAAGTATTAATTTAAGCCATTCGTTCTCTATTTCTTATAGAGTGTGGGAAATTGGTACCTCTCCAATGATTCTGTTATATGGACAGGACCAACTGGATCGATGAAAGCCTCCAAAATTCTTCTATCTGAATAATCACAGTACGGCCATCTCTCATGATCAGAGTGGCTAGAAAAATACAGAATTTTGTGCCATTCCACATGGAATATGACCACTAGTTTGAACTTACTCCTTATCTCTTTCTTTGGTTTTTATTCTCCCTCATGGGTTTTGCTTGAAGTTTTTAGTTAATGTTGGGGTTCAGGATCTTTGACTCTCTGAGAGCTTCATAGTCTTCCTGCTTGAGTCAAATTGAACAAACTTAGTAGTTCAATGACTCAGGATTTTGTTGGTGAAATAGGACTAAATTCACTGATGACCATTCCACATTCATTTTGGTGATGTTTGTATATGCAGTTAATGGAGCCACCTTTGGGGCTTACACGTCATTAAATTATAGATCACAAGTTCCTCTAACTCCAGCTGCATAAGGGCCCGGAGAGGAACAATTCTCCTTGGGCAAGGTCATTATTTTTATTCTGTTGGGCATCATTAGAATGCATCTTACTCAGAGATGTGCTCCCATCTACCCAGGGATAAAACTGTATTAATGCAGGCTTTCAGTTTGATAAAAAATAAATAAAAGGCACAAGCACATACAAAATGGAGAAGAGGTCATGGTTGACAGACAGATAAAAGGCAAAGGAATCATGGGAATCTATTCTACCTTAGTCCTGGGATGGTCTTCTTTGGGCCTATTCCCTTAAGATAATGAATAATGCATGTTTTGACTTATTTGTAGTGGACAGAAAATGAGAGGAAGTGAGAGAATGTTACATTGTCCGTAAACAGCAGAGATTCTCAAAGCGAGGTCCACAGACCATCCCATCCAAATCATTAAGGGTGCTAGCCCCAAGTGAAGATTACTTGGCCCTACTTGAAGTTTCTGAATCAAACGTTGTGGGGATAGGGTGAAGGAATCTGCACTTTTACAAGTGCTACAAATGATTTTTGTGCATGCTGAGTATTGAAAAACACTGCTAAAAAGTTTGCAGTGGAGACACTGGAAAAAGAATCTCCATTCCAGTATATATGGCAAGATGAGAAAAACAGACATTTAAAACAAATAAGCTCTGTGGTGGCATCACAGTGCTGTGATTATTAAAGTTTAAGACTCTTTTCTTTTAGCAGGGGTAGAGAGCAATAACCATTTCATCTAAAACCAGAATGATGAAAGCAATATAAATCAAACTCATTCCAGCAGGTTTCATTTGGCCTAATTTCTCTGCAGATATTAATCATTGTACAGTCCTGTACAAATGACAGCTAACTCCATTTTAACTTAGAACACAGAACAGTCACTCCGATTCTTTCTCTAGTGTGTTATTTTGACAATATAAAAGAAAATAAATAAATTGGAACAGTGGGCCATCAAGATTGCAAGACACCAATATATCAAGACATTAAAAAGAGAAATGGTCCATGCTAAACCTATAACCCAGCATGCAAATTGGCAAAAACATTTATCTGCCACAGACAGAGTCACGGAGGGAGGGAGGAACAATAACTGCCTTCATTTTTTTTTTTTGCCTTTGAAAACTGCTATGTCAGGTGGAGGTGGCAGAGAATTCTTCCTGAAAGTTCACAGAAAGTGTCTTATTAATAAAGGTAAAGGTACCTAGGAGACCAAGGTTAGTCAAATTCCATGGCATATTATCTTCCAGGGCATGGCAGAAATACTAGCATGTAAGTGCTCTGGGTCAATCCACTATGATAACTACAGAGTTGGAAGGTTGATGTGGTGGCAAAGGAAAATGTATGAGAATCAAAGTTTGGCTTCCATTATGGGAGATGGCATCAAGTAATTTTGCAAAACACCATATACGCTTTTAATTTTCTCACTAGAGCATGTTTTACTCAATACGGGAAAAGGATAAACAGAGGAGTCTAAAAACCAGAAAAGCAAAAGTCATCCAGAAGTGCAAGCAGTGGCAAATAAGAGGACCTAGAATGAACACCGCACATCTGTGCCTACGGAGAAAGACGTCTCCAAATGAAACAAGGCCAACTGAAAAGTGAAAAACTCCATGTTGACTCCCCTTTAATAAATCTGTCCCCCCCAAATCCATTGGTTGGGGGTAAATATAGCTATAGAGGAATAAAGAGCGAAGGGAACACAGGATTTGTGCATTGTTCCCCTTTTATTTTAATTCACCACACATGCATTTCCAGTAAGATAACTGTGCCTGCAATTACAAAGGATAACATCACTGCATATTTGGGAAGCCACTTCACTGTATTATTTTATGGCCACACCTCAGTGCAATGTTTTTCTTAGCCAGGGGAGGGAAGGCACACTACCACAACGACCTAACAGGTTTTTTTCCTGGTTTCCCGTTTTCCTGATCAGCGCAGATCACTTCTTTTTCGATAGTGGGTAGGAGAACTTTATAATGTTTCTGACTTTAGGAGAGCCACATACCTGGAGGGAATGACCTCCCCAAGTTCCCTGCATTTTAGCAACAGGATTTCCCGGGAGGCAACCACACCTGTAGGGAATCTACCTGTATGATTCTGCATTCATCCTATTCATCAATAGACCCATTGGATGCTCTTAGTGTCTTTATATCAGCAACTTATGGCCCATGTCATAACTAATATTCAAGAGGCGAGCCACACATATTATACTGCCCAGAATTGAACTAAAAGTTCTAAAAACAATTTGAAGTGCAGGGAAACAGGCCTGAGTCAAAATGAGTACCAGGACCTTGAGAGTATTCAATTGTACAACTCACTTACCCAGAACTCATTTCCAATGTTGCAGGCCGCAGAGGTGTCACTTGATAACTCCACTCAAACTAGGACCGAAGATGTCCATTTATTCAGTGCCTCCTCAGAGTTTTTTACTGGCCAGGTCTGTATTCATCTCTATACCAACAGCCAAGCAAATGAACACTGTATTAATTGTCTGAGCTCTGGACTATTTGGGGTGGCTGTCAGTCTAGAGTTGGCCCAGATGAAAAAATGTTGTTTTAAACAGATTTCCTACCACTAGCTTTGTTGACTGGGGGATAAAGAATGCCTATACAGAAAATAAAATTCATAACAGGTCAAGGGACAGAGAAATAATGCCATGAACCTTTTCTTTGAAGTGTTTAATTTCCTATTTAAAGTATATAGTTGAAGTAGTGGGTTGACTGCCAGCATACTAGTTCTCTCATTCTTATAAGTGTGTCTCTATCTTGATTCCATTAAAGGCAGGTCTGAAATTTAAGGTAGTTGGGACTTTGGCCATTTTATTTAGGCCCCAACTCTTTGAAAGCACTTCCAGTAGGGTTACAAGAATCATTTGAGCAAAGTGAGTTTGGGGATATTTTATGTGATTTTTTTGTTTGCAGGAGCTTCTATTATTAGGAGAATGGTATTTTGATATGGTGTTCAAAAACACTGAAAAGAATGAAGACAGATTGGAAGGCTTTACAAAGCTATGTTGTAGTTAAGATCAAATGTCTGCTAATATATTGATACATAAAAGAATACCGTTTCAATTCATAATTTAGAATTCTCTTGAAAACTGAACTCCCCAAGTAAACTTCCATTTTCACTTACGTAAAACTTTAAACTCCATACAAATTGTCACAAGAAAACAAGTTTAAGGGCAAGAATTACAAAAGTTCAGAAAGATATCCATATACTAAAGGGCACTGATAACAGGAATCAAGACTGAAACTCTTACATAATAAATGTGCACCAATGAAAGTTTTCAAAAAGAAGCAATTGTTCATTTTTTCCCTTCCTACAGACATCATCCAGTTGCCTTTATTACCTGTGACACATATGTATACACACACACGCGCACAATAAAAAAAAGTTAGGAGTGCTTGGCACACAGTGATTGATTGACAAATTATTTTTCAGTCCCATTGAAATGCACGAGGAATGTAAAACATAAAACCTGGTCTCTTACTCTTCATTTACCACAAGTCTACGAAAGAGCTATTAGTACATTAATAGAATACAGAGTCACACAGCTGGATGGCTATTAACAGTTTATTTTTGGCTGTGTCTATACAGGTCAAGGATGTAATCAAGAAAGATAGTTTAGAAAGTCCAAACCTTAACTTTGGAGCTCCAGTTATCTACTTGGGTTGTTCACAGACACGAGAGAAATGAAAGCCAATCCTAGTACGGACACAGCCAAATCCCAGAATCCCAAAGGCAAACACAATTGGCTACAAGCAAATAACAACGCAGCACTGTGGGTTAAAAAAATTATGAAAAATTATTAGGAGGTGTGTAGAGTAGAATTCCCTCATAAACAAAGAAAAGGCTGGACCCTGATCCAAGTGTGAACTGTGTGGTGCTCTTTCCTCCGTCCCCATGTGGGAACGCAGAGAACTTAATGTGGATTGTGTGGAAAGGCCACACCAGTAAAACATGGGCAGTAAGAACTCGGAAAACAGCGAGAGAAAGAATGTTCCACTAGGGGTAGAGAAGGCTGTGTGTGTGGGGCGGGGGAGGGCATTTGGTAGTGATTTCTGTGGATAGGAATGTTTGTTTAATACGAAGATGTTTGACCAGCTCTTCTCACCCTCTCTGAGTGCAGAGAAAGAGCGATGCAGCACAATGGAGCCTGAGGATGTTAATTGCTAAATAAGGAAGAGGATTTGTCGATGATGAGCGTTATTTGATGTTAGAAAGGGTTGCCAAGAGAGAGGCTGGGAAATCTTCCCAAAAGGGTTTTAAGAAAAGAGCAGAGGCTCATGTGTTGAAGTGCTTTGAGCGAGTGCAGCTGGGGGCAGGGGCATACCCCATCGGAGGCCCGGCCCTGGCGTCCTGTGCACTGTGTGTATCTACAGACTTGGCGGTGTCTGAGCTGCACAGATCCTCCTGCATACAGAGTCCATCTAAACCGGCACGTAATCGATTTGAGTGCAAAGTCATATCAGTCTGCCATTCCCCCACTTACCCCAGAAACCAAGGGAAAAGGAAAATTCAGAAATCAAACATAAAGCCATTAGGCCAGATCTCTTTCTACCACGTTCTCCTTCAAATGAGGGAGGTAGAAGACGACAGAAAGCCCAGTTTGGGATAAAGGACTCCCAAGGCCTCTCAAGGTACTCTTACATAGCTGGCTCTCATTATATATAAGATACTCAGCACATGGGATCAAGATAAACAAACAAACAAACAAACAAGCAAATAACAAACAAACAAAAAAGAAAAAAAAGATTTTCTTATGCTTCCACATCCGGAAAGAAATCTACCCTGTGGATTTCTGTGTTAAGGTGAATTAGGTAAATAGGCAGTAGTGTATCAATGGGCGTTGTGTTCTAACAAAGGTGTATCGTTAGTTGTTGCTTTTCTTTTCAAATAGGAATTTCTTTTAGGCGGTTGCATTCAAAACGCTTCCACGGTTTGTTTCCTCTCCCAACCCCCAGCCCTCCCCTATAGATGATACTTCCGTAACAGTTCTGATTGCCAAGGATGTTTTCTCTCGGGGAACCGATCTGGAATTTTGATCTTGAGGAAATCCTGGATGCATTTTTCCAGCTCTTCCTCAATGGAGAGCTTTTCCTTCACGGCTTTTTTTTTGCTGCTCATGTTCGACTCCCTGGAGCCCGACGTTAGAGTCCGGAGCAGATCGCTTTTCCGCCGCATCTCGGACTGTTGGATCTGCTGTACGGGGCCCTTCTTGATGGGACGGTCCAGAGTCTGGATGTTGGTCTGGCGTGTCACGGGCCCGCAGATGACCGTCTCCTGGGGAGAGCTGGCCTCGGACTGGCTGTCGCAGCTGGAGGTGGAGAGGTCGTTGCAAGACGTGCCGCTCTCCCCTTCTTTGTCACCCTTGCCGTTCTTGCAGCAGCAGTCGCAGTGTGAGGACGACCACCTAGAAGGCTCACCTGCAAGGAAGCACAGGACCCAGTGATTAATGCCAGCCAGCGCAGCCTGACGTAGCAGCACAGCCGCTGAACACGCGCACACAAGCATCCACAGGCATGGCTTTAGGAGCAGTGGTGTGGCACTCAGGATGGGCTGCAACAGGAGCACTCAAGCCATGTCTCCTGAGGCGAGGAGGTTAGTAACGTGTGGTGTAAGAGGAAATACAGTAGAATGCTTAAGCCCACAGGCACTGGTGTCACAGAGCCCTGGGTAAGGACACTCAGCTCTCCCAGTTACCAACCTTGTGATGGTGGTAGACCCTTAAATTCTCAAAGCTTCGGCTCCCTCACCTGTGACATGAGGATAATAATTTTCCTACTACCAGGAGTTGTAGGTGAGAGGGTTTAGATAAGTCATGTGACGTTCTTAATACCCAGTAAGAATTCAGTAAATGCTAACCCGTTTTACTGTGGCGGATGTTAAATCTTAATCCAAAGCTCCCCGCGATAGCAGTCAGGTAACAGCGGAATGACTGCTGTCAGTCAGGGAGGGCTTACTTTGTGCCCGTCCCCATGTAAGCTCTGCGCACCCATCAGCTTGTCAGATCCTCATGATAATTCTATGAACTCAGTAGCTCCAGACAAGCAAACTAAGACCATAAGCGTTTGTGCCATACTTTGCACAAATTGTAAGTGGCAGAGCTACAATTTGAAGTCAGATCTCCGAAATGCCATACCCAAGGCAACTAACCAGTTTTCCTCAACATTCCTGTCTATACAATTCCTGCTTCTCCTTTCAAACAACATTCAAGGTTTACCTTCACTCTGAAGTTTTTATTCATCTCTACTCAGAAAATATGTCCTTTTGCCCCTCCGAATTATGGTTGTGTTTTGTTTTTGTTTTTTGTTTGTTTTTTGGAAGAGTCTATTATTTCACGTCACATTCTGCTGTAATTCTTTTTTGCCTTCTGCATCTCAGCTACTATATCAGGAGCTCCCTGATATGAGCACCGTGGAGTGTCTATTGCTGTAATCCCAGCAAATAGGTCAGGGAACAGTGTAGAAATTCAATAAAAGACTGTACCCGCATAATGATTTTAAGTACCTGGATCCAGCCATACCTGAAGCTGTCAGGGGACTTTTCAGTTACATGATCCCCTGAGTTACATGTAAGCCACTGTGAGTCCTTCTCTCCCTATTTCCCTGAGTCCTGACTCATTGCACTGAATCCTGCTTTTCGGAGGCAGAGCCTTTTGTCAGACACACAGTTGGTGGCTCCTTGAACTAGAAAATTCACACTCGTGGCACGAAGACATTTCCTAAATATCAGTCACAGCTCCCAGCCTCCCACCCTCTAAACAGCCACAGTCTTCTTGGAGTCATGAACCCGACACTATTTGCTGTTCAGATATTATGCACCGGGCCCTTCATTACAGTCCATTGCACTTAAGCCATAAAAAAGTAAAGGGATACAAAACCCCTTTATGATACTAATATCAGGGACAAGGCTAATGCAGCATCTTTATATGTTTTATAGGAGACCCAATTTTGATGTACACACTATCTTATTCTCATAAATAATGAGTCACTTTACAATAAGATTGCACTTTATTGCCATTTCACATATGGTCAAAGTAGAGGAAACCTAGGGTGGAAAGTATAAGGAAAACTATGTCCTGTCTTCAGGGACAGTGCCTGCCCTCTACATATCTAAATGATTTAACAATTTATAGCAACTTCCCTTGATACAGTTTTCCAGAGGGAGTAAAACAAAAACGTCCCCGTAAATCACAACTCCAAGAGTATCTCTAATGTATACCCATTCTTCCAAACCACTTTTAAAATGTGACTAAGTAATCACTGAATTTATATACCCATTAAATGCAATGCGACAATCCATTTAAGCAGAAGGAATCACCATGGCACTAATGTGCTAGTTATCCTAGGCTATTACAAATCCATATCTTCCATGCAACGGAGACCATTCCACATGTACCAGCTGGTGACTGAAAATAACAGCAACAGGGGACGGCTGCTGTCTGCCAGGCCTGGGTTTGAAGAGATCATTTGTATCCTTTAGAAGGAGAATCTGCCTCAACCTCTCCGCACCCGGCCTTCCCCATACTATTACGACTCGATGGAGAAATGGCTCCAATGAATTGGGTCAAGAAAAAGTATTTGCACCAATCCAGAGTGGATTGCGTTTGATCCTTTTTGAGGAAAGATCAGATATTGAACTTAACCTTAAAAAAAAAGAAAAAAGAAAAAAGAAGAAGAAGAAGAAGAGGAAAAGGGGAAAGGCAGAAAAGAGAAGGAGGAGAAATGTATGCTAGGATATGCCTGCCTAGTACCTTAAACCAAAAAGACAAAATATGTTGGTCACGAACCCTGCTGAACCAACAGAAATGCCAGCCCTGTGTTTTTCTGCCCAACAGCTACCTTCCCTGTGGTCAAATCATTCCAGTCAGGGGACTTGGAGGGAAACCCTAAGCTTTTCTAAAAGCCATTGAGCAACACAAACACCATCTTTGGAGGGAGCCCTGTGTATTCACGTGGAACTGCATGCAGCCCTCCACAACACATCAAGCCCACACCCTGGCACAGGTGCAGTTCTCTCCTCCCTCAACAGCTGGGATGGTCATGGAATTAAATGTCAGCTGGGGTCCTCCAGCTTCCAGGCAAATAGAAGTCTGACTTTCCACATATACTAGGTGCTATCACTATTAAAGGGAAATTGAACAACTTAATTCTAGTGGGGCCTGTCATACTACCACATGCTTCAATATTTTATGAGAACATTTGAATGTTTTACCATTTTGGCAAGACAATTCATGAGATGGCTTCTGAAGTCTATATATTATGTTGAAATCAAGGGAGAAAAATGGGATTAAAACAGCCTAGCTGGAGGTGCTGTATGAAGAGCAATAGTGAAATCTGAAAACTAATCAAATGTGAGAATATAACCACCTATTTCTTTTCTGGAGGGGGTCTGACTACCCTCTCCCCAAGAACTCAACCACAAGCAGAAGTTTTTAAAAACCGGAACAGAGAAGTAACACACAGAGAAGTAACGGACAGTTTCAGCCTCTCAGTCCCACTGAGATGTGCCCACCAGTCCTGGAAACTGTAGCAGAATCTATGAAAGGTAACTCAAGGTATTCAAGAATCCCTCCAAATTATAGCAAATAACAATCTCACGAATACCTTGGTACTTCAAATTGCAACATCCTTTTGCTCCCTGTTTGCTGAGGTCTCAATGCTGCCCATAATAATTCTCTCCATTTGAGGAGAAAATTGGACACAATTGGCTAGCCAGATGTGGGGAGAAAACCACTTCATTCTAAGAAAAGTCTGATTTATTGATATTAAAAAAAAAACAAAAAAATCTATTGCCGTTTTGGGGTTTATTAAATAATTGCTGGTCAAAGGGCCTAATAGCTCCACCTTACTTTAAAATAGACCATTGATGAATTTCTTGGATATTATATCACTTTTGGTACCTGGTACATAACAGAAGTTTGATAAATATTTGGTGAATGAATGAATGAGTCAAACACACACATTGAATTATATCAAGTTGATCACATAGCAGGGCAGACTTCAGGTTCCAGAGTCAGGACCCACAATTTGTTAGCTTGGATAAATTACTTCACCTCTCTGCCTCAGTTTCCTCATCTGAAAAATATAGTATCTTCCTCACAGGGGCTCTTGGAAAATTACATGAGATAGTTCGTGTAAAGGTGTTTCGTGGACTGCGGCCTCCAGTAAGCATTCCATTCATTCATACCTAATCTGTTCTAGTACAAGCCAGACACTGATTACATAAGCAAAATAAATCAGGAGCTCATTAGATATGATTATTATGTGTTTCCACAACCAATTCTAACGTCTGGTTGGAGTATCATATGAGGAAGGATACTGATGCTATAACTGGACTCATCAGGAAAATGCATACTGAGTACTCAGCCATGTCTGACTTTGGTGTAGGAGCAGAGACCAACCACAAGCACATACAGCATCTGGCACACAGTGTGCGACTGGGGGATAGGTAGGGAAGGGAGGTTCCTTTGCAGTGCAGTGCTTAGAATTTCACAAATCAGATGGATGAGTCTTCCGGGATAAAAATGTACCTGAAGACACATCAACTAAGTTGAAACCCAGAACCGTGAAGAATTTGTAGTTTGGATTAAATGGGGGAGGGGTAGGAAACTCGCTTGCCTGAAGTCCTTAACGCCCAAAGCTTTCAACATTTTACAACTTGGAAAAACTGAGGACCAAACAAGCAAATGGTACAACTGGACTTGGTCCCTTTCCACTGCAGCTCTAACTGTGGAAGTCCTTACCAATATAGAAGAAGTAAAAGATCAAAGACTACAGAATAGTTCTCCCCTGTGAAAAATCCGAGCTGAGCTGAGCACAACATGACTTAGCAAACTCACAAAGTGCTTATGCATTTTTAAAAGAGGCAGCTCTGCAATCTACCCACACTTCACATTCCCAACCTGCTATTGGTGTGCACACAATGCACATCATTTACAGCCACAGCTGTAAATGTCTTCTCTGTCAATGATGTAGGAGCCTGCCCGTCTGGGAGCTAGGTGGCCAGATTTAATTTATTGGGGCTGCTGAAAGACGTTCTTAGCATCCCCGGTTAAAAAGTCAATAATGGCCAAATTGATGTTTTTATAATTCTGCTAACCTTGGAAAAGATATTGCATACTGGAGATTGGGAATAGGCAGGCTGTGCAAGCTTCCGGGAAAAATGCACCTTCCAGCTTGACAATCATCATTTCTTGCTTGTGGTTGACCTTTTTCCCCTCATGGACATTTGGCCTTGAAGGGCCCAGCAGGGGTTCCTCCTGAAGAGGGGCAATTTGGGGCAAGAGCCGACAGTTAAACCATCCATGTATCTGTCAGGACCAGTGAGGAAGACAGATACTCCACCTGTTACTTTAACAGGGAGAATTTAATGGAAGGAATTGATACAATAGATATTGGAGGAGTGAAAATGCAAAAAAAAGAAAAAAAAGGGTGACACTGAAGAAGCAAAGATAGTGACAGCAGGGGGCAGCTACCACCCTTAGTGCTGGTGAGATACATAAAAGGCTTGTGCGAGTTGTCCTGTGGAGGTGGCACCCAGTTGTCTGAAGAGCGTACACTACCAGTTAGTGCTGGTATTTCTGAAGGGGCCTGAGGGTTATAGAACAAAACAAAATCAGGGACTGGGACCAACTGCTTCCGGGGGAAATAAAAGATGGGTTGATGCTTACGAGCAGAAGCAGACAGGAGTCCTTCCTCGCTTCACGCGTCGCAGCCTCCCTGTAGCACCCCCTATGGATAGAACCTAACGGGAAGCCAGCTGGGCAAACAAGAAGTATGGTTAGCTGAATCCCAGCCCCAGTGTCATACAGCACAATAGAGAGGGGTGGGTTTGGAGCTGGGCGACAACAGGTGAATAACTGCACACTCACCTTACCCTACATGCAAAAAAAAAGAAAGGCAGAGCCCTTGACCTGCTGAAACGGGTACTCAAATGGAGGCCTTAGGAGAAACAAAAGAGCTACCGCCCAAGTTCCTGCCCTGCCGCCCTTTCTTATACATACTGTAGGGTTTTGCATTTGCTCTTCCCTCTGCCAGTAACACTTATTCTTCAGATTTTCATCTGTTTAGCTCTTTTTGTCCTCAAGAGCTTGGCTTAAACCTCACTTTCCTCCAGGTCAGCCTAATCTAGCTCTCGCCCAACCCAATTCAGCCAGTCCCAATCTCTGGCCCGTTTCTTTCACACCATCACCACATGTAATTATGGATGTGTTTTTAGGTTTATTTGTTTAATGTCAGTTTCCCACATGAGACCGTAAGGCCTGTGTTTGTCCCCTTCTGAATCCCAATGCACATTCCAGGGCACATACAGGCCAGCGTTCCAGCGCACCTAATAGATGCTCAGGAAACACCTGCATGATAAATGAATGGGAGAAAACATCAAATGATGTATATAGAAAGTCATTTTTGGTTTAGAGTGTGTGTGTGATAGACAGTGAACCTCCCACCGGAAAAAAAGAAGGATTGAAAACTCTGACATGCAAAGATCATTGGAATGGAAAACATTTAGGAATATCACTAGACATTTAATACGCGTGTGACAAAAAACACGCTGGCCAACAGAGATAATGGAAAAATCCATAAGCCTATGCAAAATTGAAAAATTGCATATGTAGTATGTATGTATGTGTGTGTGTATATATATATATATATATATATATATATATATATATATTTATTTTTTTTTTTTTTTTTTCCCATCAATCATCACTCATAATTATTTACTGATACATATGAAACCATCCCTAAAGGTATTATACAACTTAAGTAAACATTAACTTCCCTAACTATTCAACCCATCATCTCTAGTCAGGTAATTTTCCAATTTGGTGATGCTTAGACATTCCCTCCTAGCTCAGGTTTCTCACCTATGGGGTTTCTCTCTAAACACAGCAATGCAATGGTTTGTATAAGGCAATGCACTGTGACTTTTGACTTCAGGGTCTACTGCCTTGCTCTTTTCAGTGTTCTTTGATGACACGTTTATTTCATTTGTTTGCCCTTTTCTTGCTTTCTTCCTCCTCATCGTACCTCCTTCTCTTGGTCTCAGGATTCTTCAGCTAAGATCCCACTTGGTCACTGCTACTCCAAAATTCTCATTTGCCTGTTCTACAGGGAAGTTCCATGGTCCATCCTGAGCCCTTTTCCTCTCCTGTCCTCTTCCTCTGGGCCACTTCCTTTTTCATTTTTCTTCACCTGTTTTTCACAAACTTGAACAAGTCCCTTACACAACCCGTCCACCGACAACTCCTCTCAGCCAATATCTAAGGGTGTTTTGTGTCTTAGAATGAAATGTATATGTAATTACTAAAACACCCTGCTTGTTCTTCAGGGAACTGCCCCTTCCCTATTCCATGTTGTCCCAAAAGGGCCATCAACCATGGTACCATGCTGAGCCACAAAGGGAGGACATATTGCCCAATTTTGAACTTCCCACCTCCCAACCAAAGTGAGTGATTTAGGCATGGGCATGTGATCCAAGCTGGATGAATCAGAGTCCTCACTGGGACTGTTATTCTGGAACTTATGGGTAATATATGTTCTATGATGTGGGAGGTTGCTCAGCTAGGATGGAAGTCCAGTGGCCATCTTCCCAGCAGTTGGCGGACATTCATTCAGAAAGAAGCCAAGCACAACAGGCAAAGCTGAGAAATAGTCAAGAGACAGAGACCTATATCTAGAAGTGTCTCAAACTGGCCCTGTTCCTAGGTGTATGGTTTTATAAGCCAGGAAACTCTCTTCTTGCTTAATCCAGTGAGAGTTGATTTTATGTTACTCACAACAAGGGTCTTGAGCACTTGTGTAATTCTGGCATGAATGTTGGCCAGTGCTTTAGAGGGCAAGCACTACTACTTTGCCAAACTAATATAGATGACTTATTTCCTGTCTGGAATGGCAGCCTCTTTGCTGCACTAGTCCCAACAAATTTGACTAACATGCTTGAGAGACATACTAAGGCTCTCCTGCCACCTGTTATATACAGTGATCCCAATGGTGACTAAGGTAATAGCTGTCCCTCTAACACCAGAAACTTAGCATAATAATAATAGATATCATTTATTGAGGACCTCCTATGTGCCTGTTAGTTTTGCTCTCCACTTTGCCTAACTTAATCTTTAAAACAATCCATTAGGTACGTGTTATTCTTCTTTCCTTTTTATGGGGGAGGCGACTATAGCTCAAAGTGGTTAATTATCTGATCCAAAGTTATAAAGTTGACAAGTGGCAAATTACAAATTCAAATCCAGGTCTCTTTTAATACATGATCACAGTGCCTAGAATATATCCAATGCCCAATGAATAATGGGTTTTAAAAGATAACTGATTACTTTACTCAAAGGGCAACATTAACATTAATCATAATATATGACATATTTGAAAGGCAACTTCAATACAGATAGTTATATAGGTAATCTGCTATTTCTTCTAGTTTTCTTTTGATAGACAGTTGACCTAAAACCCACCTTCATCCGTATCTCTACTTTCAACTCTCATTATGGGCTGTCTACCAATGAATTGATCCCATTTGCATAGATTGGTAATATTTAGGAAAACATCCTGATGTACAAATGCATAATATATGTCTTCCTCTGGCCCTGGGGCAAGGATTGCCATACTTGACCTGCAGTGACTTTAAAAGCAACAAGAATTGCTGAGAGAGAGGAGGAGGCAAATTGTGCACTATAATGATAGTTCACTGTTACTCCTTTATATATTTTTGTTAAATCACATTCACTGCACACAAATACACAACCTCATAAGATTGCTCAACTCACCCTTCTCATATAGGGAGAAATACCCTTCAGTTGTGGAGCCCACCATTACACCTCCATGCTCACTTCACTTAAAACAGTCATCCAAGTAGTTTCACAGATGAATCCATAAGGCAATAAAAGCAAAGGGGTACAACCAGCATAAATTAGCGCTAAGGATTTCCAGACCAGAGGGGATGGGAAATAAATAGTATGATCCCTGTGATAAACATGGGGAAGTCAGATCGAGACATATTTGGGTTCTGCGTTGTTTGGTTTTTGGTTATTAAATATATCCTTCTCTCTGCACTGATAATTAGACCATTAGTATCACACTCTTAATTGTTAACATTTGAAAAGTAGATGGAAAAGAGCTTTTATAAAAGAGAACCAAAGAGTGGTGTAAGATGAGAGTTCAGTTTCATTCTTTTGCATGTGGCTGTCCAGTTTTCCCAACACCATTCATTGAAGAGACTGTTCTTTCCCCATTGAGTATTCTTGGCTCCCTTGTCAAATATTCGTTGACTGTATATGCAGGGGTTTATTTCTGGGCTCTTGACTGTGTTCCATTGGTCTGGGTGTCTATTTTTATGCCAGCACCATACCCTTTTGATTATTATCACTTTGTAGTATAGTTTGAAGTGAGGAAGTACAGTCCCTCCTGTTTTGTTCTTTCTCAGGACTGCTTTGCCTTTTCAGGATCTTTTGTAGTTCCATACAAATTTTAGGATTTCTCCTCCTCCTCCTCCTCCTCTTCCTCTTTCTTCTTCTTCTTCTTCTTCTTCTTCTTCTTCTTCTTCTTCTTCTTCTTCTTCTTCTTCTTCTTCTTCTTCTTCTACTTCTTCTTCTTCTTCTTCTTCTTTTTAATTAAAGTTTATTGGGGTGACAATTATTAGTAAAGTTGTATAGGTTTAAGATTTGCAATTCTGTAATACATCATCTATATATCACATTGTGTGTTCACCACCCAGAGTCAGTTCTCCTTCCATCACCATATATTGGATCCCTTTTACCCTCATCTACCACCCCCTGCCCCCCTTACCCTCTGGAGGATTTTTTTTTTTCTATTTCAGTGAAAAATGCCATTGGAATTTTTATAGAGACTGTATTAATTAAAAATGGATTAAAGTCTTAAACATAAAACCTGACTCCATAAATCTCCTAAAAGAAAACAGGAGAAAAGCAACTTGACGATTGGTCTTGGCAATGATTTTTTAGATATGACATCAAAAGCACAAGCAACACAAACAAAAATCAATTAAGTAGGACTACATGAAACGGAAAAGCTTTTGCACAGCTAAAGAAACAACAAAACAAAAAGGTGACCCACAGATATATGATATGGCAAATCATATATCTGACAAGCGATTAATATCCTAAATACATGAAGAATTCATATAATTCAATAGCAAAAAAAAAGATTTGATTTAAAAATGGGCAGAGGAACTGAATACACATTTTCCCAAAGAAGACATACAAATGGCTAATAGGTACATGAAAAGGGTGCCAGGAAGAGGAAGAGGCTGGGGAGGTGGAGTGAAGATGAATGACTTGAGTTCAGTTTGGGATTCCTTATGGAATATTGGCATATGGAATATTCCTACAGAATATCCAAATTGATAAATCCTGATCTCTCTCCTCACAAACACTATTGCAAATTCCTTGTTTTCCATGTTTCTATTCTACTTCTATGAAACTCCCCTTGTTTCAATAATTCTATATAACATACATGCATCCACATACGAGTAGTTATACAGAGTGGCATGCTGTAAAACAGAAACCTTAGCAAAATGAATACAGGGCATCTTACAATGTTTATAAGAAATGTAATTTTACTCTTTGTGCTAATTTTGTCTTTCATTGAATTATAAGTTTTTGGAAAGTAAGTTCCCATTTGACAGAGTTCCTGGCTGAATATCATGCTTACTCCACTTTGATCAAGATTTGAGAAGAGCCATGCCTTAGCAGGTAAGAAGATACTATAAAACCTCGTATTTGTACAATACTTAATATATTATAAAACCGTTTCCATTCATGATACCTCATTTGACCTTAATATTGATTAATATTGATTAATATTTATTCACTCAGCATTCAAATAATATTTCATTGCTTTCTGCTTGATACATCAGATGCAAAGGTCCTGAGGTCAGAAGAAGATGGCACATGCAAGGAACAGAAAGATCTATGTGTCTTGAATGTGCCAAGAGAGGAGCAATGGGAGAAGATGAGGTTAGAAAGAGAGAGACAGGGGCCAAATCTTACAGGGCCTCGAAGACCACATTCGGGGATTAGAATTTTATATCAGGACATCAAGAAGGATGCTATTAACGGGAATTACATGATTTGTCTTTAGTGCAAGCTTACTCTGACTGGTCTCTAGAGAACAGATGATAGGTGAGCAAGAACGAAGGCAGGGAGGCCCGTTAGGAGGTTATCACAAAATCCCAGCAAGAGGTGACGGTGACGTCTAGAAGTGGAGATGACGAGCAAGGACTCCATGAAGTCGATTTCCTCATTTCCAGTTTATAAATGAGAAAAGCGAGGCTCAGAAAAGCGCAGGATTTGTCTAAGCTGGGTATTAGAGTGGAGAGGTTTTCTGTTTTTAAGTCCAGTTCCTCCCCATTATTGCATACTTGTGTCAACGGCTAAGGCATCTGAAAATATTGATTTTTTTTTTTTTTTTTTTCCGAATCTTCAACAACCAATCAGGTTTTGACAGAAGCTGCACTCGCTGTCTCCGGCTCTATCCTGCATAACAGAATACTTGCTTGGTTAGTCCTCCTGCTGACTTGCACCTGCCGGGGTTGTTTGATTGACTTCAAAAATTAGGAGCCTGGAATTTAATTCTACAATCAGGAATCATTATCTTGTTTGTAAACAATGACAGACGATGCTAAATATGCATTCCAGTTCATTACTGCCTTCCCGTGTACCGTCTTCACTGTCTCATTTCCATCATCTTGTCACATCTTAATACCTGATTGTGTGTTCTCTACAACAGGGAGAGAGAACGCAGCTGCAAAAACATAGAAATGCAAGAAGACAGCCCTATATTCTATTGGGTTCTTAGGAACAGGAGCCATACTTGAAGTTCAAACACTGTTGAAAATTAACAGGCCCTCAGTATGTTCAACTTTCTATCATTTTTTTTGGTTTGTACATTAGGTTTTTATTCAAGGGACAAAGTTTCTAATAGATTTCCATTACAGCCCAGCCAGCCCCTGAAGCTAAATAAGTAAACAAACAAACAAACACACAACCAAAAAACAAAACCAGTAAGCCAAGTTCCATTAAGGTCTAAGACATTTGGGTTTTTCTTTTCTCTCTCTTTCTCTTCTCTTTCTCTTCTCTTTCTCTTCTCTTCTCCTAACAGCAGGACCAATGAGTAGTTAGTAAACATCATGGGTTGGGGCTTCTTTATCTACAGAACAGCAGCCTCTACAACTGAATTCTTGGAACAGAGAAAGAAGGCTCCATGTAGCTTATTAAATACCAATAATTCACGTATGGCGTAATACAGGCATTGTATAAATCAAGTGGCAGTACATGAGAATTGCAGATTGACACAGTGCTGAACAGTTTGGGCCATGACATCAGACAAACATCAGCATGAATCATGCTTTTACTTAACACTTGTGTGACTTGAGCAAGTTGCTGAACCTCAGTTTGCTCACCTATAAAATGGGGGCAATAGCAGTACCTGCCCCATGGGGTGGTTTGAGAAGTAAATGCAAAGTGCTCTGCTTGGAGCTTTGCTCCTGAAATAAATATATTTGTCACTGTTGTTATCAGTTCTTCCTCTTATTACTAATAACATATAGTAAGATATATTATTACTAATTATAAATAATTAACAATTTCTCATGTATTATTACTAATTATTATGAATTATTCCTTATTCTTTTTCTCTCATGTGAAGAGAATGCATTATACATTTTGAGCTTTGGCTTCCTACTGTACTCTACCAAATAGAAGTCCATCTGACCAACCCCACTGGTGAGAAGATGGCTGGCCTGGATTTCAGGTGATGGTGAAGGCTTTAAGCAAAGGTGCCTCGGTGACACGGCCAGGCAATATACTGCCCCAGTCACAGTCCAAGGCTCACATCCCAAGCTCTGATTTAGTACCAACAAGTTATGTGGCCTTGGCCAAATTCCTGCAATTCCTGTATTGTTCTCACCCCTCATTTTGATAGTAGCGTTACCCTGCTTACACCTTGCTAGGTGATCTCCATCAAATGAGAATATTCACAAAGACATTTTGCAAAATAATAATGATAACATAGCATATAAGATTTGAGGTAGAATTTGTATTTTTGGTATTATTATCATTCTATTGTCCATCTTCAGTTTGGTCTCAATGGCACTGGGTGATTCTCCTTAGCAGGACAGAGAGACTCTTGATCTGGTATTTGATTCTCTCCTTAATCTGGTCTCCTTCCACTGACTAAATGTATTCCTTAGTGTTTGTACATTAGGTGTCTTGCCTCATTGACTTGCCTCAGATTGTCCCTTTTGCCTAAAATGTCGTTTCCATCCTGTCTTCCCTTTGCCTGGGTAACTCATCAATGAAGGGTCAGCCTAGTTGTACCTTCCCTGGGAAGCCTCCTGATTCCACTATGCCCAGCCCTAAATACCCCTAGAGGTCAAGTTATGGACCCTTCTTCTGCCTTCCCCTTTCACCTGGGGCATATCTCTCTTGCACTTACAGCACTGTGTTGTCTCTGTGAGTGGTTCCCCTATATGAGACTCTAGGAAACTTTATCAGCAGGGACCATGCTTATCTCTCTTCTATCCCCACAGACAGCAAATAATGCATTTTGGTCCTACATTACGGCAGCTACTGTGTCACTGGGCGATAGGACTTTTTCAGCTCCATTATAATCTTATGACGTTATCATTGATCGAAATGGCATTACATGGCACATGACTGTAGATCAATGATTGCTGCCTTTCTGTTACCAGTTTGTATTTCATCTGGGCATAGCTTAATTTGTTTCCTCAACTACCTCACTTGAATCTTCAACTACTCTTTTTATCTGTAGCTATGTACATCTTTTATTTAGAATATTTCTGCATTTCCCCCTCCTCTCAGATCTTTAAATACCGATTTTAAATAAAAATAGTCTGCATAGCATAAGATTTGTAAGAGACGATTGAAGGAAAGGTAATTTCAAAGTGTCTATCTTTTTAAAATACTCATGTTTACAGTTATTACAAGAAGCTGTATTTTATTTGTTTTGCATCCACAGAGAAAAAAAAAAAAAAAAAAAAACAGAGCGAGATGTGATTTAGTCTCAAAAACAGTGTTACCAAAATGAATTCAAAAGCCTAGGTCTACCCAGCTATAAATGTATCAGTCAAAAATACATTCACCTAAATGAAGTCATTGAATCATGCTTTAAGGAAAACGAATAGTAAACCTGAGACCATGGCAACTTATCTGCCTGGACTGAAAGAAAAATAGGCAAGAGAAGTGTGATATGCAAACTGCACTGTAATATGCCCCCTAAGGAATCTAGCCGGGGATAAATTGTGTGTGTGTGTGTGGGGGGGGCAGGGAAGGAAGGGGAAGTGGGTGGAGAGGGTATGATATGAATGGAAAGGAATGAAGTGCTAGACCAAATCAGAGAGAAGAAAGAAGCACATAGTGAGTTCAGAGACAGGCTGTGTTTTCAGTTATAGCTAATTGTACTTGAAAGAAAAGCATGCATTTTCTTTTATGTTAAAATGTTAGTGTTAGAGGTCAAAAAGAATTACACTATTCTCATGCTACGCCTATTGTTCAAAACCCCAGAAAAGTTATACTCTTTTGTTCGTGTGTGGGAGTAGAAACATAGAAAGAATTTAAAGTAGTGAATGTATATAAAGAATTACGTGTGCCTTTTTGGATATACCTAGAGAAAAGAGTTACGTTCCAAAATCATACTCCTGTTCTTATTATTTGAGGATGATGTGTACCATTTATTTACTGCTATGGGTAGAAGATCATGCAAGTTTGGTACAATTTTTAAATGACATGGCATGAGACATGCCGATAGCTTGCAGTTTATCTTTGGATCAGGTTCACATTTTGAGCACTTGCAATGTGAGACACCAGTTTTCCTTCCATGATGCTGTTGCAGAAGAATCAGGCATGTACCCAGGACACCAGGAAAACTGTTCCTGGAGAACTGCAGCTGTGTTAGGGTATTCTCAGACTGACGCTCTCCCAATTTATGGAAGTCCCTTCCTTTATTTATTTATTTTTTAATTTATTTTTTAAATTTATTGGGGTGACAATTGTTAGTAAAATTACATAGATTTCAGGTGTACAATTCTGTATTACGTCATCTATAAATCCCATTGTGTGTTCACCACCCAGAGTCAGTTCTCCTTCCATCACCATATATTTGATCCCCCTTACCCTCATCTCCCACCCCCCCACCCCCCTTACCCTCTGGTAACCACTAAACTATTGTGGAACTCCCTTTCTTAAAAACAACAACAAACAAACAAAAACCATGGCCTGTCAAAGCTTCCACTTCAATGGAATGCTTAATTGCAATGCTTAATTGTTCTCTTTGAACATTGTCTGCCAGTCTTGTCTAGAACTATTCCTTCCCCTTCCTTCACCCAGCTGCTAACCGTTTAGGTTGCCACAATGTCTGACTCCCCTGCTCAACCATCAAGGTCAACCCGTCCTCCCAACCCAACTCTCTCCATCCCACTACTAGTTCAACTAATTGTGCCCTCATCCCATTGCTTAGTCAGAGGTAACCAGTAGCTGGGCCTTGTCCCTTGACTCACAGTAAACTAACTGAACTTCCTTCTCTGACTTTTCCTATCTATCTTCTCTTGGTCTCCAAATCACCCGCCACGGTGGTCTCTACCACAGCAAGGGCATGCTCTATTACGTGACAGAAACTGGATGTGCCTTCCTCTTGTCATATGGTGCTGGGTTACCACAATGAGTTTATCCATTAAACAGGGAAGTGGATTCTGGCTAAAAGAGGAGAAGGAGTTTTGCACTTTGGAAAGGAAGGAGCCATGTAGAAGCAAAAGAAAGTGGAGTGCGACGCTGCCACTTGCCTCTCTCCCACCTGCTCGGGATTCAGGGGTGTGCGTGCTCCTTAAAGCTGCCATGTCCAAGAAAAGTAGGAAGGGCCTGCTATGACTCGCAGGGAAAAGTGGGAGCCGGTGGTCTCTAGAACCTTCCAAAACACCAGTTTGTATCAATCACTCAAAGCTGAAGGCCCCTGATAGGCTCTAGATTGTAAACTTCATGAAACCAAAGGATTTTGTCTCTCATCTATTGCTGTATCTTCAGTGCCTAGAAAAATATCTGCACATGGTAGACACCAACCCAAAAGTATCGGTTGAGTCACTCAGTGTACTGTACTGGCTTTGGCCATTTATGTATCTCTATTCCCATATTCCTGTTTCAGGAAAGCGTAGGTTGAGTAGCCTTTTACAGGTTTAAATTTCCCCCAAAGAAATCACCAGATATTTAAGATACCTTTCCCTTTCTTGCAAAAAAATAAAATAAAATAATAAAAATTAAAAAAAAAAAAAAATGGCGTTACAACTAGTAATTTTTCCTAAGGTTCTTCGTGAGGATAAACAAAGATCTGTGTGCACCTTTCTCAGAATGATGAATCCCACATTACTGCAGACATAGAAATAGCCAATACTCTAAAAGTTTGTATGAGAAGTATGTTGAAAAGTTTTGCCTGCTTGCCACGGAATGGTGCTCCTGAAGAACAGAGGGCGTGGTGCCTCAGGTGAGGCAAAGGAGCTCTGAGTGGATGCTGTTAGCACGGGCCAAGTGCCCAGGAGCAACTATGCAATGGGTGCGGACCCTTCACCCCAGCTTGGATGCAGATGCCTGGTAGTGAACAAAATCTCTGAGGGGCTGGGGTGCAGGGGCCACATCATCTCAGATATTTGAAAAGGAGGAAATCTCAAGCAGAGGGCTAAAACAGCTGTGGTGACTTCAGAGTGTGGTAACTTAAAAATGTGGTCTTACAGCCTTGGGAATTTTAACAAAAGGGCAGCGCAGTCAGCCCCTGGCTTGTCTCTGCTTTTTTGGTGACTTGAAACTTCAGGCCTATTGGGTTTTTTGGTTTGTTCATTTCCTTGTCACTGTGAGTATCTCACCATCAAAACTATGAAGCTTGGTCTAATGCTTTCTTAAAGGGAATTATTAATTTGGGGAACGGACAGAGGGATAGTGGATGGGGGGAGGGGGGTTCACACAGTGTGAGGGATATAAACGATAAACGTCTAAGTTTTGCTTTGTCTTGTGCACCTGAAACTAATAAAAAAAAAAGTAAAAAAAAAAATAAAAAAAAATGGTGGCCTAATCCAGAGAAAAGACATGATGCTGACTTATGCAAACAATCCCCTGGGAAGGCCATGAAGGCATTTCACACCTCTAGGGTAGGGAAGAGAGTATGATATGAGAAAGTGCTTCCTTCTCAAAGCTGAGTTAGCCACGGGGGATCTTTAGATATGGAATCCCAAGACTTCCTGTAGAAACTGTAATGACTTTAAAAAGCTTGGGTTCTATTTACTCATTGTTGATTTCTCTAGCATGGCTGGAACCCTAGTTAGAACAGTGGTGTACCAACATTCTCATCAAAAGAAATCTGAGAGATCAGTACTCCTTGATCCCAATTCATGTCTCTTCTCCATCTGCTAAATTTACTGTTTGATGGGCCCAATATTATACTGACAGCCTTTCCATGAAATCAAAAGGGGCCACCTTTGAGACCTTAGAGAAATTAACTCTTGCAAAGGGTTGGCATATTTTAAAATTTCAATCCAAGATTAAGTACAGCCTGAAATCAGTAGAGTTAATAGCTACTACAAGATAAGATATTAGAATTTTGATAGAAGTACTCTCCTCTTCTGCCCAAAATAATTATTTTACTGGCCAGCCAAGAATTCTACCATGATGAGAATAAGAATACTAACAATTACTCAATGCTTAATAGTTTACCAGTGGGCTTTATATAGCTATAATCACATTTTATCCTGTGGAATAAATTGTGCTTTCTTCCATTTTCCAAATTAATAAATTGTGATTCATCCTAATTAAAGATATTTCCCAAAGCTCCACCATTAGTGTGGACTCAAATTGGGGGCTTCTGACTCTAATCCCATCACCATCTCTCAAAGCATTTTGTCTTCAAGAGTCTCCTATGAAAATCCACACACCATAAAGACAGCATGAAGTAAGGCGAGACTGACAACTTAGGGTGAAACAGCTTCTTTCCAACATGAAGGCGAGAGGAAGACTGGAGGAGTGGGATATATTTCAGATCCCTTTCGATTGAGGGAGGGAAGGTGATCAGACTAGGAAGTGAAAGCATGCTGGTTAGGGGACTTCAGCAAGGGGCTCTGAAGCATCAGAGGCTGCCACAGGCACCGGGGGCCTGGGCATCACCTCAGAGGAGGAGGGATATGGGCACTGATGGGGGGAGAGTGCAAGGATGCAAAGACGAAAAGCTGTCCCTTCACAATCTGTCTAGGATGAGTTTGAATTATAGATCATCTTCCCAACAGTGCAAAACAGATGCAGACAGCTCTGTCTTCAGGGAAGAAAGAGACGCTCAGGACCAAATTCACACTGGGTACATTTTAGACGCCTTCTCCTCCTCCTCCCAGGCAGCCTTCCATTGTACTTGTGTGGCAGCACCAGACTGACTGATTTTTACCGCTAACTCCTCCAGCTCAGGCATGATTACTGAGATATGCTGAGGGTAGTCTGTACTATTTCTCAAATAATAGGCTGGGAAGCTTGGATCATCAGAAAAAAGGAGCCACTGATGTGAGCACTTGGAGAAGGTCCAAGGGTTTTTTCCTATACTTGGGGTGCTGCTTGGTTTCCGTATTTTACCCCCTCACTTAGCCTTTATGTTCTCTCTATCATCATGGTGACGAAAGACTCTATTTCATTTTGGTCCAGTTTCGGCAAATGACAAAGGTCAAGTAGTCATTTCCAAATGCTCTAAGCGGACATCCCAAAGTTAACCGCATAATTTTAAATCTAGACACTACTTTCCTGTAGCAAGGCTATTTCTCCTCCTTCTTCTCTAGCTCCTTCTCTTTCCCCCACCCCAATCATTGTATTAACACTTTTCAGGCACATCTTCTGTTTGATTCATTCCCTCCCTCCTTTCTTCTGTCTGGAACAAAGATTATGCGCCACTGGATAAACCACCACCCTCAAGTCCGTACAGGATTTAGGTTTCATTGTCTTCCTTGGTTCACCAGTCCTGTTCCTTGAGATGGGTTAAATTTTACTTAGTATGTTCAAGCTCAGATTATCGGAGAATTTGCCACACGTTCAATTTCAGTATTATGATAGCGCCAAGGCTCCCCAGTTCATCGTGGATGGTGAAGAGAATGATGTGTCTAAATGTGGAAGGGGTACATCTTTCCACTCACTCTGCCCAGCAAGGCAATATTTAGAACCAGCTTTAAGGGCGTGGATGGGAGATAAGAGAGAAGTGTCCATTTGTTGTATCAAAGTGAACAGACCCAGAGAAATTGCTGTGCTGTGACTAATACAGTTTCACTCCTAAGTAGAACACATTTCCCTCACTCCCTCCCTCCTGAATATTCACACGGCGAAGGGAGAAGTCTGAGGTCCTTCTCACCGTTAATGAGTCAAGATGTTCAAGAGAAGTTTCTCAGAATACCTGCTTCTGAGCCAGGGCGTTGAAGTGATGAAACCCCAGTTCCAAATTGCCTCGGGAAATGCAATGCATTCATGTTCCAAGTACAAAGCCCCTCAAACTCACTTTGAAAGTTTGCTTAGAGTCTAAATAAATCAAACCGAAAGACTTAATTATGAAATCCCAGAGCTGGTCAGGAGGATAATAAAGTGCCTGGGTTTCTGTTTTAATAGACGTGTTAATATTTTAGCAGCTCCTAACTGCCTGTGTTCTATTTCACAATTTGTGATTAAAGTTTGATTTTAATAGAGCCGCCAAAAAAAAAAAAAAAAAAAAAAGTGAGATTTAGGTTTCAGTCCCTTGTTATTGCACTGGTTTGTCCTTCCTGAGATGTAATTAATATCTCCCTCTTAGCCATTATCTCTAGAGGGGGCATAGACAGCACAGTCACAGCTAAGCCCCATGGGGTGACCTGATCCACACCACACAAAACCGGACGCACAATCACAAATTGGCCTTTCCTGTTTTCTCTTGTGCCATCTATCCCAGGTATAGGTTGGAAAGTAAAAATAATAAATTGACTACCCTGCTAAAAAAAAAAACCAAAAAACAAAAAAATCCTTCTCTGTCTTAATTAGGAATTAGAACTTGAGACCTCTAGAGAAGTGAGAAGTGAAAGGAAGCAAGTGAAGTTGCTTTAAGAGACTCTTTCGTTTCTTCTATTCAGATAAAAAAACCCATGGAAAGTAATAGATTCTACAAACCCCTCGATAGTCATGAAAAAGGCAACCTCTACTATCTTAGAGGAAAACTCTCGAAATACACTTAACTTCTTTAAATGTACATAAACATATAGATAGTCATTATAAGAACATTAAAAAATCAGATTAAAACATTGAAAAAAAACTTAAAACCATCCATAATTCCATCACAAAGAGGTCACTATTTTTACTAGTTAGATGTGAATCCTTTCAGCCTTTATATCATCATCTTTCCAAACTGCAAAGATGAATCTTTGACATATTTTTAACGACTTCATGATGGTTCACTGGTTGTACCAAAAGTTAATCTTACATCAAACCAAGATGAGTTGTTTGGTGTCTACTGGGACCTAATATGATACAATAAAAGCCATTAGGAAGAAGTGGTTTCTCATTTTTTCCTAAGGGTGGAAGCATTAAGACCAGGAGATTTGATTAAGAGAATATAGAGACAAATCAGAATCTTTAATCCAGGGCTTAGCCTTTTGGAATCATGATTTAATCTCAAACAGGACAGCTTCTTAGAGCTGTCATTTTAAAAATACGCTTGCTCTTGTTTCTGATGCTGTTTTAATGCAACCACTGATAAGAATCCACTCTTCACAATACCAGAGCCAGACCAAGCATATTTTAAAGTGGCAGGTCTAATTTCCAACTTCAGCCTCAGTGTTATGAATATAAATCATCACCCAGAGAAGCAAATACCCTATAGAGGTCTTTGTCAGCAACTCATTCTTCTCAATAAACTTTCCAAACACCAAAACTTACTCTCCAGGAATTCACAGGGATAACCAGAGAGAGAGCTGAAGGCTCGCCTTCAAGCAGGAACTAGCTCATATTCACACACAGTTAGGGTTCGACTGGGCACAGTATGGAGAAAGAAAACCTATATTTACAATGACTCCGCCATTTCACTTGCCTTGTGTTAAAACCAGAGACTTGTAATAATCTTTAGATATGTTACCTACAAGTTACATGGTGATTATCAGGTAAATAGTCATTTTAAAGGGGAGGGGTAATTCTAGGCAAAGAGAACAGTACATGCAAAGAGACAAGAGAAGCAATAGGGTACTGAATTTTAGTACTATGAGTAGTTTGATATGAACAAAGCATAGGTTATGTGTGGGCTTGTCAGGAAATAGCAACATGGAAAGATGGAGATATAGACAACAGCCAGATCAGATTGCAAAGAGCCTTCTAGTCAATGGTTCTCAAACACTGGAACCACCCGGGGAGCTTTAAAATATATGGATGCATGGTCCCACCCTGAGTTTCTAATTTAATTGGTCTAGGGTACAATCTGGGCATCTGAGTTGTTAAAAGCACCTCAGGTGCTTCCGTACTTATAAAAATAAAACAAGAGATCAAAAGGGTTATAGAGAAAGTGAGAAACATCAAAGCTAGGCAAAAAAGACACTCGACGAATAGATAATAAGCATCCCTACAGAAGAAAACTGAAGCAAGGCAACAAATGATAAAATTTGTAACTCAAGAAAATTGAATTATTTTATATATGTATATATGACTTTCAGGAAAAGAAAAAGCATGTGGCATATTAAGAAAAGAATATTAAATTATCATTAGAGTTTTGACAGCAATATTTTATGCCAGAAGAAAACAGAGTATCACATTTAGGATATTCAAGGAAAGAAAGTATAAGCCAAGCTTTTTATATCTAGCAAAACTAACTTACAGGTATGAATGGCACAAACTGTTATCAACTGTAAGAACTAAGGGGATATACTTCTCTTAAGAGCTTTCTGGGAAATCTATAATAGAACAAAATTTAGCTTACCAAAATGACTAGAGAGGTGTCAAAATAAAGACTTATGGCTAGTATTAAATATATACATATATAATATATTACATATATTATAATTATATTATACATATATATTATATTATGCATATATATGGATGTGGTTACAATAATACTTGCTTTGGAATAATTTATTGTTGTGCATTTTGTTTTAAATATTTTTCTACATTAATTTTTTTTATATATATTACATAAATAAACAACTGCTCTGGAAGTAGTGTGGAGAATATTGGATTTCAGCCAAATGAGGTTAGAACCAAGCAGAACAGATAAGAAGCTAGTTTAAGAGTCAGGGAAAGTTGGGGGTATTTATGAAGCTACCTAAGAGGCAAATTAATAGGATTTGGTGACTGATTAGATGAAGAATGTAAGAAAGAAGACAACTCACAGGTTTATTGCTCAGGTGAGCATGAATTAAAGAACAGAGGAAAAGGAACATTCTTCTTTCTACTGACAGCCTTTGATAATTGATTCTTCCTGCCCAAAAGTCATGCTGACTTGGTCTGGTAACAGAAACAATATTTTCTTGGTGACCCTCCTTCTCAGTCCATGGGGTTCAGATGGCTGTCTCCAACTGTGTTCCAGGGAGTGCCGGATGACCCAGGCCTGGCTAATCAAAGCATAATGTGCCATGCCACAGTGACTAGTGCCGGTATGAGCACATGACCCAAGCTAGATTCGTTTAGAACTGAGGGGCTGACACCATCTCTTGTTCTCCTAGACTAGGAGGTACAAAGCTTGACACTTAAACTACTGTGGCTGCCACAATGTAAGAACATGGCTAGGAGTGAGGCCAACACAGCAGAAAACAGAGCACAGAGATGGACACACACAGAGTCCACAATGTGCTCATACAGAGTGTTAATGACATCGATTAGGCTCTCGGATCCAGTCAAGTCTGAAGATAGGCTATTACTGTACTTTTAAGTTATGCGTGAGTCATTATATTCCAATTACTCCTCCTTTTTTAGAGCAGGATTGAGTTGGGTTTCCGTCAATTGCAAATTAAAATATCTTAACTAATACAGGGATCAAAGAACATTAAACTGTTACCAGAGTACCCAATTATGTAGCTGCTCTAGCCTAACATTGGCCAGTAGAAATACAACGTGAGCTACATATATAATTTAAAATTTTCTAGTACCCACATTTAAAAAAATAAAATATACATACATATGGGTGGAATTAATTTTAATAATACATTTTACATATCCATATATGTGTATTATATATAAAACACCCTTTCAACATGTAATCAACATTTTCAAAATTATTATTAGAATCCATTCTCTTTTTGTGTACAAAGTTGTTGAAATCCACTATGTTTTTTACTCTTAACAGCTCATCTCAATTCAGACTGGCCTCATTTTAAGTGCTCAGTGGCCACATGTTGTGGGTACCTGTCTCACTGGGCCACAGAGCATGAGGCCATTCCCTACTTTTTCCCAACAGAGAGTCTCTGCCTTCTCCTGATTCCCATTCAGAGTATTTTAGAATTGTCAGGTACCTTAAAAGTCATGTGCTCATTTTACAGATGAAGAAAATAACAGTAGTCCAGGCCGATGAAAGCAAGTTAGTTTCGGAGCTGGAATTCATAAACAGCAATAAGAAAAACAACTATCAGTGTTGAATGCTTTCTATGTGTCAGTGTTGATATTGGTAGGACAGGTTTGTTAGTATTTGTATTAGTGTTTGGCTATCCAGTATGAACTCCTTCGTATCTGGGAAAATTAATCATATTAAGAATTAATGGCTAGTGAACTTATTATAGTTCAGATCATGTTCTAAGAACTTGACACATACCAACTCATTCCATCCTCAGAATAACTCTAATGAGGTCTGTATCGTAACCATCCCCACTTTACCCATGAAGTACAAATGGTGTCAATAGTGGGGTGAGAACTTGAACCCAGGGCTTCTGGGTCCCAAATCCACACTATTGATCACTCCGCTAATCTTCCTTCGTGGTCTGGTTGAAGGCAGCATCGCGTTTTCCATTAGAGGCCAAATGAGACAGTCACTCCTTCTTGTCCCTGGCAGCCTGGAGATGGGTTCTTAACTCCGTCTTGACCAATTGATTACTCCCACTCAGACATTCAAGCCTTGGGGAAATGGTGTAAGTACAAACGATATATACAGATTTACTCACAGTGGAAGCCAAGGGCAGCCGCTGGGAAACCTCAGCCAGATTGTGCTGTGGCCTTGCCCACTGAGGAGCTGAATTCCTGCCTATTTTCCAGAACTTGAATCTATGGCTTCCTGTTTATCGGACAAGTCCTGATGTCTTCACAGTATCTTTTGCTTAAAACATCCACAGTCAATTTTTATTATCTACAATCAAGAACGTTGATCGATACCTGTAGGAGATATTATTGTAACCATTTTATACAGGAAGAAACTAAGTCTTTAAAAAGTTAAATATTTTTCCCAGTATTGCCTAAGAAGTAATTGGCAGAGTAGAATTTGGACCCAGACCTCTAGTCTCTTAACTACCTTCTATCCAGGAGGAGAAATCCGTCTCTTAACCTGAAGATCAGTTTTCTTTCATAATGGAAAGAAAATGTGGTCATTTCTGGAGGCCACAAACAATAGCCTTTTTAAGTGAGCACAAGAGGTTAAAATAAAGTGCATGGTTTTTCACATGGTCCCTAAAAATTAAATCCCAAGAGGCGAATGTTGAACACTATGGCAGAGCAGTGTGAGAAATATTTAGGGAACAAGAGAACCATAATAGGTGGTTGTCAGTCAACTCCATTTGCCACCACACCAGGTCTACCAGTCCCAGAGGGTAAACATTCATTAAAACCCTGCAGGACTTTAGCTTTTGGGCAACAGAGAGAAAGAAAAGAGTCAAGACTTGGACAGCTTCCACTTTGGAGTCACATCTGCACAACAGGTCACCTAGTTAAAGCCAAAGCGGTTTCCATGGGGAGATAGACCGAGCAGGCCCTAGAAATATAGTCCTGCAAACACAAATGCTTTGTGCCCTTTGGGTGTGTGACTGGCTGAAAGCACTGTGCCAGAGAGTGGAATCAAATTAAACTACAATACACACACACACACACACACACCCCACAGAGTACTCACAAGCACACAATAACACAAAAACAACAGCTACCACCCAACAAAATTACCTCCATCGATGCTTGCAAACGTGTGGGGGAGAAGGGAACTCTCAGACACTGTGAACAGAAGTGTAAATCAACTCGACTGTTTTGAAAGACAATTGCCAATATTTATCAAACTTAAATACAGAGATCCCTTGTCTTAGCAATCCCATGTCTGATAATATGGAGGGGTATATGTACAGGATATTCATTGCAGATTTTGTCATAGCCTAAAAACAGTAATAATGTAAATATCCATTACAAGGGACTGATATATTACAGCATATTCACATTTTAGAAGATAAAGCAGACTTTAAAAGAATGAGACAGTTCTATATGTAAGGACCTGGGATGATATTCCTGATAAATTGGTTTAGGGAAAAGCAAGTGGAGGAATACTATTAGCAGGCAGATTAGATCAATGGACAGGTAGAAACATCGATCTGCAATGACACTGCTATGAGCTCTTTCCACACATTAATTCATTTAAACCACACAACAAACCTATGAGGGCGATTCTACACGTAAAGAGATGAAGTAAGTTACAGAGAGGTAAACTGGTTTAAGCAAGGTTGCATCTGTTCAATAGAATGGAGAGTGTGAGAAGCCAACTATCAGTTTTTCCTTTATAGACTTCCATATGGTTTTATTTTTCTTCAATGAACCTACCTTTTTTTTTCTTGAAGCTAAAAAAAGTAAGGAAAAAAGGAAAACAATACTATAAAAATCTTTTTAAGAGAGCCAAAAAATCCCGGACCCACAGATTGTCTTACACTTACCTGTAGCTGCCTCCCACCTAATCCCCACAGCACATTTCTCAGTGCTATTTTTTGCACTTCCCTGTTCCACTTCAAAATGACAGGAAGAACTCCGCTCCCCTCATTTCCCCAGAGAGACGGGCCCACCAGTCAATAGCCTTCATCATGAAGAAATATGTACTGATATTTGGACTCAGGGCTCCTTTGCTCAGTTGCATTCTAAGATGTGTGCAACATTAAAAATGCAGAACATGGTGCTTTGTGTGACCTATTTTACTACCACTATGATCCAACTGTGCTATGATATGTATTTTAGGTACTGATTAGGCCAACATATTAATCACTTCAACTAGAATGAAGAAGTTGGATTTGGATGAGTCTTTCAAAACATTATCTGGACCCACAGATTGTCCAGTTGCAATTAACATCCTGTACCATATCCAAAAGGGTGTAATGCATAGCATTATATCAAAACTGATTGGAAAACATGGGTTTAAGTAAATGAGATGAAGCATAGGGCCAGTGGGGCTTAATCTTCCCTCTCTCTGGCCTTTTAAGAGGATTACCATAATTCATTTCAGCAATAGTATTCCATGAGCTACACATTTCTCCCTCATTTAACATCCACATGTGAATATTATGTTTATCAATATTGTTCTGTCCTCTGTGAGACACATTAACTATTAATTCCTGTGCCAACCACAAATACCTGATTACTTCTAATATCAAGTAAAGAGAAATCACTTACTCACTGGGCAGTGGATTTCAGGTTGTGAAATAAGAGATAGAAATCAGCCATAAAGGTAGGGATGCTCTCTTGGTGAGTTCACTCTTTAATTTTGTCTGAACAGTAAACATTTCTTTAACAACCTCAGAGAAGCTGTCACAGGTGAGTACTCTTCCAGCTCAACACACTGGCTCAGTGGCTAGGTTTGTTTCATTGAAGAAAGCAATTAAGTTTTAGTGTGCTGGAAAGTGGGAAACAATTTCACAGATTAGTAGAGCTGAGGGCTCTGTCTGCTGGTGATGGTGTGTGGCAAAAACCACTTCCCACCTTCTTTCTGGGCCCGCGTAATCAGGAGGTGGTAGCAGGACACTCAGGGGCAGCTGAATCCCTGGACAGACTCTTAAAAACAATGACAGAAACGACAGTGGCTTTGAAATAACACTGTGGGGACAGAATCCCAGAGAGCAGTTTCCAGGCTCTCGGCCTCACGTGGAAAGGTGCTGGCTCGGGTAGTACATGGCCGTCAGCTGTGGCTAACTGGCCATCAGCTGTAACCAAGTTAGCCAATGAGCCACTGATATACCTGCCTCGGCTGCACGGGTTGGGGAGTCGGTTGGTTGGCAGGCAGAGAAGCGGATGGCAGGTTGCAGGTCGTGTGGATCCAGCCTCCAGTGAGACAATAGTGCCACCAGTGAGACGATAATGGTATGACTCCCCTATCTATGACTCCGTGGGTGTTCCTTTTTGGCCTCACCATATCCTGCGTTCTTATGTGGGGAGCGGGACTATAGGCCCCGCACGCCGCCTCGCATGACAAATAGCACAGCGAGCAGGGTGTGGTGTCTGCTGAAACTCTCCGGAAGCTACTGGAGCAGTTTATACATATGAAAGCTCAGTTTCGTAAGCAGGGTACGGTGCCGGCCAAAACTTTCCAAAGGATGGTGGAGCAGTTTATGCGTGTGAGAGCTCAGCTTCAGGAGGCGCATGAGGAGCGAGCCACGCCAGGAGCAGGAGGCACGGTCTGCCTGAGAGACTCAAGCCTCCAGATGGCACACCACCCTCTTGACCATGGAAGATGTTGCCCTCCTTTTGTTGATCTGCTGCTGCCTTAGGCTCCGAGGGTTGTGGACATCTTACACGGAAGTCTCCACCCACTCAAACACCTGGCATGGCGAGCAAGATTCTGGCCAGGTAGGAATGGAGTCTGACTCTGGGAAGGAGGACAGGTGGCCTCTGACAGTGTGTGGTGTCTGATGGCCACTGTTCTTAGGAGTTGGACCCCCAAGGAAGGGTGGAAGGACATGGATGGCTCTCCGACCAGCATGGAGAGGGCCCTGCAAGTTTTGGCTGAGCGGTTGCCAGAGGAAGCAAAGGCTACAGCTGGACACATGGACTGGATGTTCCTCACAGCCTTGAGTCTCAATATGGAAAATGTGCCTAATGAAATGGCCCAGGTGCCAGACCAGATGTCCCAGTTGGAGGCCCTGGAAGCTCGGGTCCGCCTTATAGAAGAGGGGCCCGACAGTGGAGACTCTGAGGCGGAGGCGGAGGAAGCGAGTGGAGACAGTGTAGCTGCCGACACCCAAGCCCAGCCAATCTTGAAGCAAAAGGTAAAACGTGAGCAACATTTGGGCCCAGGGGGCGTTGCTGCCAGCAACCCAGCTGTGACTGAGTTCACAACTTACACTCCTAACGTGCTCCCACTGAGTTGCAGGGGCTGGGGAGGTGGTACAGACAGCACCCTGGAGAGCCAGTCTTGGCTTGGCTATTACGTTTATGGGATGAGGGAGCAGACAACATTCTCTGCTCCCCAGACGAGATAGAAAAGCTAGCCTTTGTGACAGTGCATCCGTCCAAGCGACAAAGGTTACAGAACTGCCATAGGTTGGCCCACGACCAGGGCAACCACACTCTAATGGAGTGGCTCACTGCTGCGGTACGCACAGTATGCGGACAGGCTGGCGAGCTGCCAGACACTGTGAGTCAATGGCAGTCATATATGGAACTTACTCAAATCATCTGTGAAATGGGTATGAGACATGTTATTTTCAACCCTAATATGCAGGGCCCGGATGACGAGCTTTTTACAGCCAGCATGAGAGATCTCGTTTTGGATACTGCACCTACAAGTGCTTTTGGATCCTTGGTTGCCATTCTTACGCCCTGTATGGAGCGACGGATCCATGAAGTTACAACTGCCATGGCCACCATAGCGGATGTTGAAAGCCGGAGGCGAAGAAAGTTAAGACAGGAGGTCCGCGCAGTTGAGACCTGGAAGCCCAAATCAAAAGTAAAGGGGTGAGGTCGTGGGCCTCAGAGAGTAACACGCACACAGATGTGGTGTGATCTCGTGGTAGCAGGGGTCGATCAGATAAAAATAGACCGACAACCCAATGCACTCTTGTTGGAACTTTAGAAATAGTTGCATCTGGAATAGCAATCCAGGAGAAACCTAAAGGAGAAGTCTGGGAAAGCGCGACCCGTATCCCTCCAGGACTTCATGCAGCCACTTGAGGCTGACTCCTTTCAGCTTGATTAGGGGTGGGGCCAAGGTACTAGGTCAGAGGGGATGAGCAGGGACCGGAGGCCCCATGTGGAACTGTCCATACATTGGTCCCCTTCTAATGTGCAGAGGGTGTTAGCCCTCGTGGACACTGGCGCAGACTGCAGTCTTGTTTATGGGAACCCAGAACTGTTCCCCGGACCAGCAATCTGCATTGATGGCTACGGGGGAAAAACTGTGACTGTGAAAACCGTTTCCTTACCACTGGGTATAGGAAGGCTTCCTCCTCGTACCTACAAGGTTTATGTCTCCTCCATTCCGCAGTATATTCTAGGGGTGGACGTGCTACATGGCCTCAGCTTACAGACGTCGGTAGGAGAGTTCCATCTCCGGATCCGGGTGGTGAAAGCGGTGACACGTGGGCATGCTCACCACCCTCCTCAAGTGTTACCACAGCCCTGGCGCGTGGTTACAGTGTGACAGTACCGCCTGCCAGGAGGACAGCAGGAGATTGGTCATACAATATTGGAATTGGAGAAGGCACACATTGTGAGGCCGACGCACAGTCCCTTTAACTCCCCAGTATGGCCTGTCAAGAAGCCAGATGGGACCTGGTGAATGACTGTGGACTATAGGGAGTTAAATAAGGTGACACCACCCTTGCAGGCTGCAGTGCCTTCAATTCATGATTTAATGGATCGTCTGACTGTCCGCCTGGGGACATATCACTATGTAGTGGACTTGGCCAATGCTTTTTTCTCCATTGACATTGCACCTGAGTGTCAAGAGCAGTTTGCTTTTACTTGGGACGGGCAGCAGTGGACTTTTCAAGTCCTTCCGCAAGGATACTTCCACAGTCCCACTATCTGCCACGGGCTCATGGCTGAGGATTTGGCACAGTGGGATCGCCCATCCTCTGTGGCCTTGTTTCATTATGTCGATGATATCTTGCTAACATCTGATTCTCTTTCAGATTTAGAGCAAGCAGCTCCCTCTCTTCTCTGCCACCTGAAGTCACATGGCTGGGCGATGAATGAGGAAAATGTCCAAGGCCTGGCTTATCCATCAAGTTTTTGGGTGTTGTGTGGTTGGGTAAGACAAAGGTCATACCTGAGGCAATTATTGATGAAATACAAGCCTTTCCCGGGCCGACCAAGGTCTCCTAACTGCAGACGTATTTGGGTCTGCTAGGATATTGGCGGGTGTTTGTACCCCATTTAGCACAAATGGCAAGGCCCTTGTATAACATGATAAAAAAGGGGGCCTCATGGGATTGGACAGAGGCTATAGAGCAAGGCTTTGTTGCCAAAAAATGGGCAGTGCAGCAGGCACAGGCTCAGGCTCTGCAGTAGTGGACCCTGGCCGCCCATTTGAACTTGATGTTCACGTAACCCAAGAGGGGTACGGTTGAGACCTCTGGCAACGGCAGGAACGTCTCCTGTTGCCAGTGGGATTTTGGTCCCAATTGTGGAAAGGAGTGGAGGTCCACTACTAACACCTACCGCCACATTGTTTTTCATAAGCAAAAGGGTGTAACGCAGTATTTAGATCCGGAAAGACAACGATTTAAGGATCTCAAACATCATACTTGAGACATGCCAACCCTGCCAGGCACACACGGAGGAGCAGCAGAATGTAACAAAGCCAAGTTAGCAGAAGCAGTCTCCTTGGGAAATCAGAAGAGCTAGATGCTGGTTTTCTATTAATTTTTAAATGTCAAATACGTTATCATGACAGAGGTAGAAAACGAGCAGTCTAAAAACTTCATTTGGTCCACACACGTTTTATTTAGCTGACACTTCAAAATAAAATTTAAAAAACCATAAGCCAATTTTTAAAAATGAGGAGATGTTAACCAAAAAATCCAGAGTCCCAACTTTTCTTGAAAACTCAAGAAACTTGGTCCAGCCATTGTCTTAAGAGGATAAATGGCTGCTCCTCCCCAAAAGTGCAGTTCACTGCATTCGGTACCACTCCCTATGGCCTTTCCACACCTGAGATGAATATCAGTTGTACTTAATCACTGCACCTGGCCTATTATTTTTTAATATCAGAGAAGAATTTCTGTTACACAGGCCTCTTATACAAAGTGGGAAAACAGAAGAGTGGCCAAGAGTGCCAAAATACTTCCTTTTATTACTCCTGACCTGTTACACTGGTTTTCATGGTTAATCTGGCTTCTGTGGGCTTTTGAGTTTGTGACACCTGCTGTAGCTGGTAAGAAGCTATAAGAACAGACTTTCCAAGTCAGACGGATTGGGAACAAATTCTGGGTCTCCCACGTAATATTGTTTGGCCTTAAATAAATCATTTGTATCTCTCTACAAATCTGTTTTTTTCACGAGTAAAATGGGAATACTTACGGCAATAATGTCTATCTCCTATATGAGCAATGAAGATAAACTATACAAGGAGGACAATTAAGTTCACGAACTCATCCTAGAAAGAGTGCTACACACCTCATTGCTGAATATCACTATGGCCACCTTCGAAGTACTCCCCTTGGGAAGCTATGAACCGACGCCCGCACCTACTCCACCCTTCAAAGCAATTTTGGAACTCTTTTTCTGTAATGGCCATCAGAGCTGTCGTCATATTACCCTTGATGTCCTGAATGTCATCAAAATGTCTTCCTTTTAACATTTACTTTATCTTCGGGTAAAGAAAGAAGTCATTGGGGGCCAGATCAGGTGAGTAGGGAGGGTGTTCCAATACAGTTCTTTGTTTACTGGCTAAAAACTCCCTCACAGACAGTGCCGTGTGAGCTGGTGCATTGTCGTGATGCAAGAGCCATGAATTGTTGGCGAAAAGTTCAGGTCATCTAACTCTTTATGCAGCATTTTCAGCACTTCCAAATAGTAAACTTGGTTAACTGTTTGTCCAGTTGGTACAAATTTATAATGGATAATCCTTCCAATATTAAAAAAAGGTTAGCAACATCACTGCAACAAGTTTTCAAAAGTAATTTTGCAAATGGCATGTAGAAGTGTGTGTGTGTGTGTGTGTGTGTGTGTGTGTGTGTGTGTATGTATCGCCATAAAATGAGAATATAAAAAGTGGAAGAAAAAGAAAAATTGGGCTAAACTTAGAAGATACCTTAAAATTAGATTAGATTAGCAGTGGAGAGCAATTTGGATAAACTGAAGAGTCTTATTAGTGATCTAGATTCCCCCCCCCCAAGTAGTCAGGAGCTTTACATATATTTGCATAATCAGGCTTTGTTTTAGTATTTGCCACTGGGGTATAAATCTGTGCCAATATAAACTATTCTCTCTGGTCCACATGGACCCTGACAAATTATAGTTATTGATACATGAAGTTTTTCTTTTCCAAAGTAATCATTTCAGTAAGACCTGATAACATGTGGGTTGCAAAAGGCTCATTAAAATGTTAGGTAAACACATATTTCCAGTTCTGTTGGCTACTAGGTAGGTGACTTTGAACAATCACCTTCACTTCTCTGAGTCTGTGTCTTCATCTGTGAAAAGGGTGTAACAATTGCTTCTTAAAGGGGGTGGTGAGGCTTAGTCAGCACAGTATCTGTAAAATACTCATCAATGTTCCCAAAAGGTAAAAGGAGCAGAACTCAGTGATTGCATTTACTTTTATTCTATGATTCATGTGAAAAGTATCCTACTCAGATTTAAAAAAAAAAAAAGAAGAAAGTGCTATTGGTTTTATTTTTAAATGAAAACCAGAAACATTTCAAACATTGAAGAAATGGCACAAAGATTATCTAACTGTACATATTATCAAAAGCATCTATTTGCAAGTTGCATTAGAATAATAGAAAAAAAGGGGAGTTACATCATCTATTTCATTTTTATTGAATTATAGAACGCACACGGCTCCTTTCACAGGATTAGAAAATGAGCAGCTTAAAATGATCAACATATTGAAAAAACATCATATAGAAAATTTCGTTGTGATTCCTAAGACATATGGCTTGGTGTTAACATTTTCCATTACTTCATATATTATAGTGTGCAATGCGCTGCAAAATGCTTCTGAGCCCAGGCAATTTCCCCACGATTCACTAACGCAGGAATAATTCAAGTTAATGAGCGCATATTAAGTACCTACTTTGTGTAAGGCATTGTGTCAGAATAAAAACAAGATAGGATCTTTGCCTCAAACCACCATGTCAGGAGTGCAGTGTTTCTCAAAGCATCATTCTGGGACCATCTGCCTCAGAATCACCCCACCCCAGAATGTTTTTAACACCCGTAGTTCTTGCCTCGTCTCATAGCCTTAGGGATTCAAAATTTTGCAATCTGGACCTGACAATCTGCATTTTAACAGGTCAATGATTTGTATGCACCCTGAGGTGGAAGGCTACCCAGCCACTAACACCAACTGAGTTAAAGAGCTAAACTGGATTCCATTAGTAAATGGTGAACTGGTGAATTATTTAACTATCTACTCGGACATGAAAAGCAATAGAACTGATACCCACCTTAAGAAATCATTCATCCAACCACCTCACTGTACTTGTGAAGAAACTAAAGCAAGTCCTTTCACCTCGCTAAAGGGGCTGACTACCTAACGGAATTGCTGTCGTACTTAAGTGAAACAACTAGTCATTTTAAAGAGAAAACGTTTTCCTGATTTTCTTGTTGTTGAATGGACTATATATTTTATATGTATGTGCAGGTGGGTGGCTGCTTACTTTTGACAGATGCAACTTCATTGATAATTAGAGCCGTTTTTATCGGATGACAAGGTAACATTGCATTTAATATCAACTACATGATTGGTCTTCAGGAGGACTATAAACCCTCTCAAATTTTACACAAAATATGGGATATTTATTGGTGGTTTTTTTTTGTGTTTTTTTTTTTTTTTTTTTGTAGGAGGTCCACGGCCATTAATTCTCTTTCGCTCAGGGAGAAATCTCTTATAGCTAAAGGGAATGAAAGCAACCTGCAGAGGGAGAAAGAGGGCATAGGGAGCCCAGCTTTCTTCTTGTCTCTTTAGTATTTTGTAAGCTATACCAGTATCCTTCCAACAAAGTTTATCTTTTGCATAAGCTTGCTCAAGCTGGATTTTTGACACTTTGAACCAAAAGTCCCTGACAAATACACGCATGATGCCTCGCCCCAAATAAATGCTCAATAAAGATTTACCGAAGAGTTTTCCTTCTAAGTCAGTCTACTCCGTTTTTCTCATCTCTGCCCCCTTAGATTTTAACTTCCTTCCTGCCCAACCCGGCTTCCTTTCTGTTTTCTCCTTCAGGAGAAGCTCTTTTACAGCCACCTGCAGCAGGTGTTTTCATGCAAGGTGTCAGTGGCAGGTAGCATGCAGCAGAATACCCAATCCAGGAAAGACATTTCAGGAAAAAAGAAATATTATTCTTGTCAACTGATGTTGGCAGAAAACAAAAGTTGGGAGGGAGAAGGAAAAGACACTGTGTTCAGCTAAAGAACAGCCAACACAATCATTTAGGAAACAACATCTGCTCTTCTCAATGGCCTTGTCTAGTCTTCCAGACCAGAACTGTTGCTCATTCAACTTTCCACTGTGCTCATGTCACTGGTGCATTCCTTCCAACTCCACAGGCACCTTGGGAGATTATCTCCCTTTGGAAAATAATCACGTTTTGGCTCCAGCCTGCTTGACTTGCTATTTCTCCTGCTGTATCCCGACAATGGAGGAGTAAAGCTTGAAAACAATATTGCTTATTATTCATTGAGTACATAAAGAATGGCTTGCCTTGAAATTTTGAGATAAGGTAATCCTTGTAAAATGTCAATTTGATTTAAGTCATTCACTCAGGCGAACATGGTTCTTGGAACACCCTGCTGAAACCACACAAGAATTAAAGGTCTTGTGATGGATGAGGGAGCTGGATCTAATTGGTGTTTTAATAAATGTATTCTGACTTGGTAATCTACCTAGATTTATCAACAGAAAAAGCCCCTGTCTAAATAAAATTACCAAGTTATGGTATAAAAACAATGACAAATGCCTTGTTATTGGCTGTTACGCAAGGGCTGGCATTAGGAAGGCAAGCAGGATATTGGTGTCTAGAACTGCTTTCAAGGTGCTGAGTAACAGACAAGCAACAGAAAAGGATGTTGATGGCTACATTGTCTATTTCGAATGGCCTTGAGTCAGAATAGGTAGCAATGCAAGCTTTTATTTTTACTGAGGGAGTTGTACCTGGGGTACAGAGCTTTGGGGGATACTGCCAACTAATTCAGCATCCTTTCATGTGTTCTAAGGAAGATGAAAAGACCTCTGTACCTATAAACGAAGCAAACACAGCCTCAGTGCTGCCACCTATCAAGGGCTGTGAACATCCCATATAGAGGTGTACGAGGTCTGCCAATTAAGTTCGTGAACTTGCCACGCGCACCTCCATCGGCAGCACTGTACAAACAGCTCAGTAAGATTTCATAACCTTTGTATATCAGTGTCTCACAGCTGTGTTCGTGTCGATGTGCGGCGGTGTCTTGCTGAGTGGCGTTCATTATTGTTGTGTTTTTGTGTGCTGTCGTGAGAACGTCTGAGCTTGAATTAGAGCAATGAACAAATGTTAAATTTCTTGTTAAACATGGCAAGAGTGGAAGTGAAATCAGGGACATGTTCGTGCAAGTTTATGGGGATAATGCCATGAAGAAAACAGCAGTGTACAAATGGATGGTTTTTCTGAGGGGAGAGAATGCGTCCCTGATGAAGAGAGGCCTGGGCGGCCAATAACGAGCAGAACTAATGAGAATATTGCAAAAATTTGTTGAATTGTGCATCAAAATTGTCGGCTGACTGTGAGAAGCCTAACAGACCAAATAAACATCGATAGAGAAACCGAAAAATCTTAACTGAAAATCTTGGCATGAGAAAAGTGTGTGCAAAAATGGTCCTGAAGGAGCTCTTGCATCACAACAATGCACCAGTTCACGTGGCACTGTCTGTGAGGGAGCTTTCAGCCAGTAAACAAATAACACCCTCTCTACTCACCTGATCTGGCCCCCAGTGACTTTTTTCTTAACCCAAAGATAAAGGAAATACTGAAAGGAAGATATTTTGATGACATTCAGGACATCAAGGGTGATACAACAACAGCTCTGATGGCCATTCCAGAAAAAGAGTTCCACAATTGCTCTGAAGCGTGGACTAGGCACTGACATCAGTGCATAGCTTCCCAAGGGGAGTACTTTGAAGGTGACCATAGGGATATTCAGCAGTGAGGTATGCAGCAGTTTTCCTAGGATGAGTTCACGAACTTAATTGTCAGAACTCGTATATTAATTTTTGTAACCTACCTTTCACTTAGCATGACACTATGAGTATCTTCCTATGTCATTAGATATTCTTCTTAAACATGTCTTCATTTTAAATGGCAACATATTCTTCTATATAATACCATTGCCTACTTAATAAATCCTCTGTTGTTGGGTATTAGCTTGTTTTCTTTTCTACCACCATTAAATAAGCTCCTTTATCATTCATTGAGTAGAGAAAGATGATGGGTGAATTTGACTTTTGATGTTGTTCCGTAGTATCACTCATTTTCCCCAACGAAACATTCAAATTGAACACATAGGCCTGTACTATTTGGAGACAGAGCTTGGATGGCCCTGTGCCAAGCAATAAGAATAAATAGCACTTGCTGAAATTTTCCAGTACAGCCTGTTGTATTTTTCACGGAAATAGGGGAGCATAAATACTTCCATTTGTGGATCTATTTGAAATTTTAAAAATGTGGATGTTCTGACTTTCAAGCTGCCTAAGTGGGAAGATGAGTACATGGCATACCACACAGATTCCCAAATCAACACACAATCAAACAGAAACATTTAGATGGAAATCAACAGCTCAGAGAGCTTGGTCCTGGCTTCTCTTTCACAAACACTATACCACAGCCTCGTTGATTGTCAGCTCAGCAAAGTTAATGGCACTTTTGGATTTTACATACAAAGCAGCCCCGAGTTTAGCCAGACAATTTGTTCCTAGTCTCCCATTCTCTGCTTTGTTTCTCAGAAAGCACAGATTCTAGATGAGATGTAAGAGTCAGAGAATGTGATAAGTACACAAGGGACATTGATTGAAATTCTACCAGGGGAGGCATGCCAGGGTTCTGATTAAACTTTCACTGCACATGTACACAAATGTTTTACTGCCTGGACTTTTATGGCGAACTCAACATCCCAGGCCCCATATGCTTTTCAGTACAAAGGGGTTAAGATTACCCAAACCCTATGTAAGTTTTGTCCACTTATTTTAGAAGGCTTCAGACCCTCCCTATCAGAGTGTGTCTCAGTTACTTCCTGGGGATCCCCAGGGTTGACTCAGGGGTGCTCAAGAACAAGTCTACTCAGGTTTTTCACTTCATCATTCCTACTGTCCTATGCTAGCCCTGGATGTGCCCAAAGTTGCCAGCTGTGAGAGTAATTGCAATGTATGTACCATGATGGAGGCAGTGGCCATCTTTCAGCCACTCTCTCCCACTTAGGCCTTTGAAAACAACTCCCTTCAACTGTCTCACCCTCTTACTCCGCTGGCATTCAACCCGAGTCCAAGGAGCCAGGTGGAGTATTCATGGCATGCCATCCTGTCTCATTGCTAGGCACATACAAGAAAACCTTCCTATTCCTTTAGGCAACACACAGCACTGCCCCCTTACAAGTCAACCCATGCAAATAAATGCCTGGCTGACTCTCCAGGCCAACAGAGTCATACACAGCTCAACTGTAAATCCAAGTCTGCACTCAGAGGAACAACACCCTCTCAGGACATGTCATAAATCACCTCCTTGCAGGGAGAAGCGAGGCCAAGGAGAATCATTTGATTGGAGATGAAATGGTTTGTATGATTTTGAGAAGCTAAGTCAGGAAACATCCTCATTGAATCATCTGGAGTTAGGAACAAACAAACAAAATTCTTTATGCATATTCTGAACAAGATTTGCTATGTAAAAATAGATGATCGAGATGTATGTAGACTTGTGCTATGGCCAGCCACACCACAGCTGGGGAAAGGTCTGAGAAACCAGAACAACCAAGGGCAGCTTTAAGCCACTACGGTGGAGAAGGGGCAGAGAGACGTTTGAGGAGATCGAAGAGAATAGAGGTCAAAGCAGATTTCCCTTGGTTTGGAGATGATTTACACCAAAGCATGAAATTCACATTCAGAGGGCAATCCAAACCGATGCCGTGAGTGAAGTTACTCGGAGGGTTATCAGGGACCACAGGACAGCTATGTTGGCCCTGGTCTCTTTCCTTTGATAGAGGCCCCAAGAATATTGCCTTCCAGCATAGATTAGGCTGCTATAAGCATTTTCTCTTTGGTTTTTGTCTGTCAGTCTTCAAACATCATACATATCCACATATGATGCACCAGGCTCTTAAAGCACAGCCCCTTCCCAAGATGGAAATTAAAGGCAGTTCTCCTTCCTGAGGATGCCCAAATATGAATTAAATTCTCAGTTCCCACAAGAAAACTACAGCTGCTCTGTTAACCATGATATCTGGAAGCGGACACACACACACACACACACACACACACTTTAAGAACTCACTTTGGAGCCATCTTTGATTCCTTCTGCTCCCCCAGATCCAATCAGTCACCAAGTTTCGGCAATGCCACTTCCTAAATAGCTCCATAATCTGCTTCTTTCCTCTCAATCCCCATTACTGTTGTCTTAGTTCCAGCTATAGAATCTTTCACTAAATTATAGCAGCGACCTCTTAACCAATCCTGCCCTCTTCAGCCCATCCTCCACTTTGTAGCCAGATATGACGAACAAATCTGATCAAGATAAAGTTCTGCTTAAAACCCTTCAGAGGCTCCTCAGTACCTATAGGATGGAGTCTGTGCTGCTTAGAACAAAATACCAGATCATGACCTGACCTCTGCCCTACACCCAAGCCACAGCTCTGACCACTTCTCACCTCGTGTTGCTCACTCTGGCCAAATCGGGCACTGGAATTTCCAGAAACACCATGTTTTCTGCCATTGCCAAGTCTACATATGTGGTACCCTCTGGCTGGAATGCTCTGTCACCACACTTAGTCCTCTTCATAACTGTCAAAATTTTACCAGCTAAGAGCAGCAGAAGTGTTTTACAAAACACTTCAAAATATATTTTCAAGTTTGATCATCTTAATAAGCCTGAGAAACAGGACAGTCTAGGATATTGGCCCCATTTTCACAGAGGTATTTGCCCACAATATAACAGTCGAGAGTTTGTCCTTGGGCCAGGATTCTTTCCACTATTTCTCAAAGCTTGCCATGGGCTTATTTCTATGGACATGTTTTCTGTGCAAATGACAGAAAATGCAACCCCACGTATCTTAAACAACAAGGGAATTCACTGGCTCATCAAATTGATAAGGCCAAAGGAAAGTCTAACTTTAGAAGTGGCTCAAACGATGCCATCAGGTCCAAGTTCCTCCCATCCTTTGGCTCTGCTTCTCCACAAAGACTTCATCCTAAAGCTCCATTGATGATATTATGGTTGCCAACAGCTCGAGACCATTCAACCCTCATTTTAAGGCCAGCTATAAAGCAATGTGTGCCTCTGTCTCTCAGCAGAGGGTTTCAACATAACTGGTTCTCATGTCTATCCCCGAACCCGTTACTATGGCCGCAAGGATACAATTCTCTAACTAACTGGCCACACCTAAGTCACTTTCCTACTCTTCTGGCTGGTAGAAAAGAGACTTCAACCCAAAACCCACTGGCAAAGAGGGGAAGAGGGGGTGATACACCCTAGAAGAAGATTGGGATGTGAGTCAATGCTGGTCAGCTAACCCCAAAAATGTCTACTGTAGTGTTATAAATAAAACTTTCCAAAGTTAAATTAGCTCAACCTTTTATGCTAGAGGTCATGTACCAGGAAGATTTTGATATTTACTCCTTCATTTATACAAAAATCATATATTAAGTGCCTACTTTAATATGAGGCCTAGCGATTCAGTGATTAAGAAGATATTGTCCATGCCCGAGTTAAACCGATAAAGTGAAAATTTCAGTTGGATAGCTTCCTACCTTCACACCATTACTGGCTCCAGCTTTCCCACTGTAAAAATAACATGAAACAGTTTGCAGGGATACAAAGGCTGTGTACTCCTAGTACACTCTACAGGATAGAAATGTCATCAGTTGCCATGACAACCCGTTTGGGTTCTGAGGGTATGTAGCATTTTTTTATACGATCAATCAGAAGGTAGATTTATTTTACAATACTCCACAACACTGACTTCCTGGAGAGGAAAATATGGATGAAATAACTAGAGGGGCCCTGAAGAAATCACAGTTTAATACTGCCTCTACGAACACCTTAAAATTTAGAAGCAGAGCTAAATTTTTCTACAAACTAACTTCTATAATTGCAACTGAATAGATTGCTTTTCAACCCACCAAAAAGTTGCATAGGTGTGAAATGTTTTTCAATGACATATACCCACTGGGGACACAAACTTACATTGCATGTTTAGTTTATAATGGGCCGACCATGTCGTCTAGGACAATCTCTTCAGCTCACAGGTGAAGACTGTGAGATCCACAGAGAACAGGTAGAGTGCCCAAGGTTCCAGAGACCTAGTGACGGACCTCAAACCAGAACCCGACTCTCCAGATTTCTACATCAATGCTCATTCTACAACACCAACCAGTTAAGCCACTGACGACTGTCCATTTAAAGAGTACTTACAAATTTTGTAAACTATCAAGTGTACATTTGCGCCAAAGGCTATGATACAATTTCAGCTCACAGTTCTCCACCTTGATCACACCCTACAGATGGGATGACTAACTAGTGTTATCATAATAAATACCACAATTCTTGATAATGGATTCATTTGTTTTAATCCTTGCTATATTCTCTTATTTCCTACCACAAATGTTTTTGTATACTGATCAGGGGAAGCTGATAACATTCTTGACAGCAAACACTAATACTATATTCCTGAGAAATACATGTCAACATTTTCCCCCAAATCAATAAAAGTATACTAGCCTAGTTCATAAATCAATGAATTACACGTAATTTTCAATGTATTCATTTAGAAAAGGGGATAGAGCTTGTATGAATCTGTAAGGACTTCATAACCAAGTGCCACAGACTGGGTGGCTTACACAACAGAAATTTATTTCTTCATAATTCTAGAGCTTAGAAGTTCAAGATCAAGATGTTAGCAAGATGGATTCTTCTGAGGCCTTTCTCCTTGACTTATAGGTGGCTGTCTTCTCCCTTTGTCTTCTCATGGTCTTTCCTCTGGCATGTCTGTGTCCCAATCTCCTCATGTTATAAGGACACTCCTTATATTGGAGACAGGCCCACCTATATATATGACCTCCTTTAACCTTAATTACCTCTTTAAAGGTTATCTTCAAATACAGTCATATTATATGAGGTAGTTCAACATACTGTGTGTGGGGGTAGGGGCACAGCCTCCAAATACTCAGTCCATAGCAAAATTGTGTTTATGTTTTAGAACAAAATTTCAAGTTATCAGAATTTTACAAATTAGAACAAGATAACTTCCTTTGTGTTCACAGGCATAATCAAAATTTTTAGAGAAAACGAAACCTCTGACGTGCTATTCTCCCAAGCGCTATTTTGGTATATTGCCTACTACCCAATCCTTCATACCATGACAACATAGGCCTAGAACCTGGGGAACTTGACACATCAGACCAAGCAGGATAAAGACCAAATGTCACAAAATGAATGAATAAGCACATAAGGCAGTCATTGGGAATTGGCAAAGTTTGAAGATCTATTATATTATCTAGTCTTATTTTCTATATCCCATGAGGAAAAACAAAAAGGAACTTCTCTCCAAGTAGCCCGCTGGATTTATCCCAGTTAAATGTGAAGCTATGTGTATAGTATTGTCATGAAAGTCCAATGAAATAGCAAGGCACTACTAACCTTCTCTCTGTCTTCTGTAGAAATAGATTTAATAGGCGAGTGTCGTGGAAAGGAAAGGATTTAATGGCTGCATAAGCCAAACAACGTGCCCTATTCTGGACTTTGTGTCTGAGAAGACACTAATGAAGGCCTCCGTCTTCAGGAAGCACAGAGCTCAACAACCTAAGATGACCTCCCCTTGGCTCTGCCAGAACCTCCTGCAGAGCGATGCTCAGCTACCTTTTTCAATCATCTCTTTGCAGCCTCTGCTCCAGCCTGGTTAACTGCACGGCTCACTGGAAACATGTGCTTTGTGTCCCCTCCACATGTTAGTGCCTCTTCCTGGAACGCCCCCCTCATCCTCACCTGGGTAACACTACTGTCTGGTCTTGTTTGAACTATCACAGCATCATGGACATCTCCCTGATGTCTCATATTTGCACTAGGTGTTCTGTCAGTGGGCCATCATAGAACCCTCCCCCATCATGGTACTTAACCCTGTATTGAAATTGCCTATTGTAATTACTGTCTTCTGGAGAATGTAAGAACCTGGAGGGCAGAGGTCTCGCTCATTGCTGTATTACCAGAGCCTAACACTGTGCCTGAGTCTCAGAGAATGCTTGTTGACTGAATGATGGGTAACACAGTTGTTTCAAAAACTATGCCAAAGGTTCAATCAATGGGGACTGTTTACAGATGTAAATATGATACACTTTCGTGGAAATAGTCTTCCATGCACGTAAAGTGACACAGGATTCAGTGAAGCACAACTGCTGTAAAAACTTAAAAGTCATATGTGAAACTAACTTTAGAAATCTGGTTCATATTTTTTTGTTTTACAAAAGTGAAGCTGAGGCCTAGAGACTTCTCAGAATTAACACAGCTTAGTGACTGGAGGGATGAAACAGAACATAGGTCTTTTGACTTCCAGTTTATTCAACTAGTCAGTAATATTAATTAAGCATGTCTATGTGCCGGTCACTGGCAATAGAAGGGTGAATAAGAGAAGGAAGAACCCTGTCCTCATAAATCATATGTGCTGGTGAGGGAAGATAGATAATAGACAGGTAAGAAAGGAATTATTTGGAAAAAAAAAGATACAATAGAGAGCTTGATAAAGTGGTCAGGCAAGGCCTCTCAGAAGAGGTGGTATTTGACCTGAAGTTCAAGAAAACGTCAGCCATGTGAAGACCTAGGAGTACAATAAAATGGGAAGGCTGGAGCAATGGAATAAAATAAAGGAGGTGAGAATGGTGGGGGTGTAAGGAGCAATGAGGAGAAGCGTGGAAGAAGAGGTTGAGCGAAAGGCAGGGACCTCCTCCTGGAGGGCCTGGTAGGCCAGGGTAAGCAGCATGGATACACTCTGAGTGCAACGGGAAGCTCTGAGACCATGTGACAACTGATCTGTCTTGACCTGCAAGACCTTTTTTACCCATGCGCAGTGTGTCTGCTTTACCCAATCATCATTGTTACACTGATAAGGGAGGCAGGGTGAAAAATGTAAGAACGAATATAGCAAATGAGCCAAGTACTCATTGGGAATGTATTTTTCAGAAACGAGGAAGTTTTGTAGTTATACATAAATACTTGTATACTTGCATGAAAATGCATTCTGAGAGTAATCTGACTGGACCATAGGTGCCCAAACCATACAGTGAGCGAGGCCTTGCAAATTCAACCAAGGTACAGTATCTAAAACGGTGTTCCGGTGAGGAGTCTCTTTGCCAGGGCTGTGCCGAGCAAGTGATCATTTACACAAATTACTCAAATACCAGCCCTTCTCCTCCTGGCTCTGCACATGACTTCAGCAAATCCATGTGCAGAAGAGCCACGGTGAGAAAATGCAGCTGAGATCTTAATACCTTCCCTTAAATGCACCCGGTTGCTGAAGTCCCCAAACGTTTGCTTTATATTAAACGTGCATTGAATGAGTTTAAATGGTGCATTTCTAAAGAAGCCCTAAGTGAAACTGTTTTCTGCCTTATCTATTCTAATACTTTCAATCCAGAATTTGGTGGGATAGGGGGAAAAAAAAAGAACATTAGGAGAAGCAGGATGAAAAGTCTGGAGACTCTGGTAATGCTACAGGTGCCATTTTCCAACTGCCTCCTTTCCCCTGACCCTCTCCCATCAAAGGCATGAACTTAACAGTAAAATGCCTGCACAAGGGCCCTGCATCAGCTTTGCCAAAAGCCTTCTGTTTACTCACCTAACCTCAGGGCCAAGGGAACCAAGTTCTACCTTTAAAGATCAGCTAAAACTCCTGTCCTTGTCCCCTGTATGAAACATCAAACTGCATTTAATGACAACAAGTGATTGGTCATTTGGAAGTGGATCAGGAACAAGACCATCTCAGCCTCCAAATTCTGGCAAGTCCCAAGCCTGAGAATGACCAATGAGTTTCCCTGCAGAAACGTTTCATAGGTGGCAGGTGAAGGAAATCTCCTAGGAGAAGCTTGCATTGGTTGGCACATTATTGGCTTAACTGGACTCGCCCCTATCTAAATTCCCTGCCTTTTTCTATTTCTAACAGCTTTCACCTTCCATCATCATCAAACTGTACTTGCCCTGCAACTGGTCGCTGCTGAATGAGTGTTGTTGGCCAGATTTCGGGAAACAGGTGCCTGCTTGATTACTTGCACCAATGTGATGTATGTGTTATTATGAAATGAGATGAACCATAACTAGTGCATCTGGACCCAGGATAATAAGGAGGGGGGGCGGGGTGGGGGGGAAATCACGTCTTTTGACAACTGGGGTAAAAAAAAAAATAAACCCAAACTATCACTTATAAATGGAAATTTTTAGAACCCATCATTGGAAAGGCATTCAAAAGATACCCTACCATGGAATTGATTTTTAAATCCGTTCCTCAGTTCAAATCATTAATACCTACCTGACCTTTAAGGTCTTTTTTTCCCTTCTTGGCGTATTGTAGCAAACTAATGTTCTTCAGTGACAATAAATTTGAGACAAAGTAAGGAACTAACCAACTGTGCTTCGTGATGGGAAAACATCAATCACTGCCTCTCAGCCACTGCTTAGGGCTGGAACAACCTTTGTCCACACTAAAACACTGTGTGCGTGGTATGGGTTTCCTTTTATTAGGCTGAAATAGTGTTGGGAATTCTCAGGGTGCTTTCTCGTTATCTAATTCCCACTGTGGTTAGGCACAAGGCGGGGAGAGTCACATCATTTGTTAATGCAAACAAGCTTGTTTGCAAGGGTAACTTCCAACACCGTTCAGAAGAACCAGCTCCCATATTTCACCAGGATGAAATAGAGTATCAATAATTTTCCTCTTTGTAAGCAAATCTGCTCTATAAATAGAATCCAGATCAGCTTTGTTTTTCATCCACTCCGTCGGAAACTCAGATTTCAGTAGGGTATCCCATGGAGTTTAGTAGCTTCCAAATGTCTACTGCAGAGAAATAAGACTCACAGCCTGAGCAGAGAACTCTATTGTTTGGGGTCTTTCCAGTCCTTCTGCTAGAGATCCCCACTGGTCCCTTCTGCCATCCCAATCAATGACATGAAAAACAGAGCTGTTTGCCAACAAAAGGACAAGGGGCCCAGCATCCTCAGGGGAGCAGCTCCCTGCAGAGGTGATGCTTGTGAGAATGCTTGGTCCTGGAGTTACGAGTTCAGAGCTACCTGGTAAGCTGTGAAAAGCAGAGAATCTAAGTCCCCACCTTAGCAGGAGGAGGCTTCTCATGTGTTACATAGAAAGGAAACTAAGACAGGGGTCCAAAAAGTGTCTTCAGGCACAACAAAGGCTTATTTTGTGGAAATAGTTACTGGCAGGTGTCCGTTTCTACCGAGGACAGATCGAGGGAATGAGATTCCCGCTGTGGCAGCAGTGATTAAGGCATCCTGAAAAGTAATTTTCTAAACATCACAGGGTCCCAGAAAAGTCTTTTCAGCTCATGACATTCTCATTGGCCTCAATTCACCCCAATCTCCAGCAAAATGTGGTCTGTAGGAAACCATGTTTAAACTTTCTGTTGATTTTACCATAATTTCCAGACTACATTTTATAGAGGAAGTACCCAGACCCAATGGGTGTTACTTAACATGCACTACTAATTTCCAGAGGCAGTTATAGTAAGATGGTTTAAAACTTGGCCTTTGGAGTTAGAAAGTTGTAGCTTCAAATCCTGACTTCGATATTGTCTGTCTGTAACCTTGGGCAAATTACTTAACTGCAGTTTCCCCATGAAACAAATAATAACGTGGGCCGTGCTTAAGAGAGCACCAGCTATCCTAAAGTACTTAATCAATCTTGACTAAGTATGATTTTTACTATCGCTATTCATTTCGGAACTCTGCTCATGACATAGGAAAGCTCTGTCTTCATTCTTCCCTGACATAGCCTAGAAGCCAAATGGCTGAATTTACCGACAGTATTCTATGATCTGGCCAGCTCTGCATCTGCTGTAGTGGAGAGCAGTTCAGCCATGAAACAGCTTGCATCCAGAAGTGTCGATCATATCCACACACCAGGAAGACATCCCTACCTTCCTCTCCAGTGTAAGTTTCTCCAACCACACAATGATTATCAACCTGCCACCTCTTTACCATAGTGAGATCTATTAATAGAACACTTCCGACATGCCATGATGCTAAATTCTCTGTTCTGGTTTCTCAACAAAGAAGGCCCACTGGTTTTGCCTATTCAATTTTCCTCTGTAATAGTACGTTTCTGCTTTTGTCTCTCCAAAGCACGTCCCTGTCTGCCAACTCAGAGGTATCATGGTTTTAGTATCCCTGTGACACAGATAGGAAAGGAGGTGCTGTGTAAAACCAAATTATCATTGAGGGACAGTCCCCATTATCTGAATATTTACCAACCAGGTCGTATATGTCTTGTCCAAATGAACAGCGGGGAAGTATTCATTGACACTGAAGGATGGCCAGGTAGTCAACCATTGAGAGTGTAGGGAAAGGCAGAATGTAGCTATTAACATGATGATAATTATACCATGTTTCCCCGAAAATAAGACCTACCCCCAAATTAGCCCCAATTAAGATCATCAGTCAGACAGACACATTTAGTACGTTATGACGATGTTCCAGAGGATGACATGACTGTATTTGAATAAATATAGATTGTTGTACATGAAAAAATAAGACATCCTCTGAAAATATACCCTAAAGCGTCTTTTGGAGCAAAAATTAATATAAGACCTGGTCTTATTTTCAGGGAAATACGGTATCAATATTCATTGACACTTACTGGATGCTTATTACTACTGGTGGGGGCAGGGGCTTCTCCCCATTTTGCTCTATGTTTCCATATCATTCCATAGGGAATAGCATTTCTTCCCTTCTTCCAACGGGTGAGGGGGTTGTTTCATTAGAAGTTTCTAAACTCCTATATTCATCCTCACTCTCTTCTCCCATGAAGAAGTGTGGTTGTTAAATGGATCCAGTAGAGCCTGAGACATTTTTCAGGCTCTGTTTTTAAATGGTGAGTGAGAACGCTGTGAGTTAAAGATTGGGTTCTACTCTATGCACTTTCAGGTTACATCTCACGCAGTAAGGTCCCAGGGGGTGCACAAGGCCTGCCTCCCAGGCCTACGCTCCTGAGTCTCGTACCGTTTGAGCTCATGCACATGGTGGAGTCAGTGGATCCCGGGCTGACTCTACCAACTTAGAGTCAGGGTGGGATTTCAGGAACCCTCACTTACCCTTATTTATGCTTTGGTACTGCTTACCAGTGAGTCCTGTGTTGGAGGGGCAAGGAGGAAGGATCGAACAGTAGGTGTGGTAGGTAGGCTAAAATAATGGTCCCCTAAAGATGTCTATGTTGTAACCCCCATAATTTGTGCATATGTTACCTTACAGAGTATACTAATTTCCTAGGGCCACATTGTCAAATTAGCACAAGCTGATGGCTTAAGACAACAGAAATTTATCCTTTCATAGTTCTGGAGGTCAGCAGTCTGAAATTAAGGTGTCAGCAGGGTGATTCCTGCTTGGGGGCTCAGAAGGAGACTCTGTTCTATGCCTCTCTCTCAGTTTCTGGTGGTTGCTGACAATACACTCTTTGGCCTTCTTTGGCTTGTAGACACATCACTCCAATCTCTGCCTCTGTTGTCATATAGTGTACTCCCTGTATGTCACTTCTGTCTCTGTATCTTCACATGGCATTCTCTTCTGTGTGCCTGTGTTCAAATTTCTCTTGTCTTGTAAGGACACCAGTCATTGGATGAGCGCTCACCCTCATCTAACTGTGACCTCATTTTAACATGATCACATCTGTAAAGATCTTATTTCCAAATAAGGTCACATTCACTGGTACCAGGGTACCAGGGATCAACATATCCTTTTAAGAGATGCAATTTAACCCATAGTACGTAGTAGTGAAAAAAAAGACTTTGCAGATGTGATTAGGGACATTGCAATAGGGAGATTATCCCGGATTATCTAGTGATGGCCAATGTAATCACAAGAGTTTTTATAAAAGGGAGGACAAAAGGGTCATAGGTCAGAGAAGAGAAGGGATTGGAATGATGCAGCCACAAGCCACAGAAGCTGGGAGCCCCCAAAGCTGCAAGAGGCAAGAAATGGATTCTCCTCTGGAGTTTCCAGAAAGAATCAACTCTGTTGACACCTTGATCTTAAAACTCTTAAGACTCATTTAAGACTTACAACCTCCAGAACTGTAATGGAATATATTTGTGTTGTTTTAAACCACTACGTTTGTGGTAATTTGTTACAGCAGGAATGGGAAATGGATGTACTATGTAATTTTAAGAAGTATAATATTATATTTTATTTTCTATTAATACTTGGGGACACAGTTCTCCTAACAAAGGGAAAATGGGTAATTGGTAGAATTTGAACATGCAAACCATGACAAACATGTAAGAACTAGGTTACACGGTTGAGCTAAGCCCTCTTGAGGGATGAACTCTTCAAAACAGCTCCTTGCAGTAGGGAATTTTAGTATTCCTAATAAAAAGCTGAGAACATTCAGGTCAAGCAATAGTAAATAATTTGTAGCTCGTAAGTAGTGTAGTGAGAATGTGAATCTATATCAATCTGACTCCAAGACTTATATTTTCCTTTATTGCTAAGCCCTACTCTTCTCCCACCCACCTGTAGTCAGAGAGAGAACCTTACTGAGCACAGGATATCAAGCCTGGGCTACAAATGCTGCAAAAGTGCCACCCTTGTCATTTGTCTTCCTACAAAAGAAACAGCCATTGTTTACCTGGCCACCTAAGGGGAGGTGGTGAAAAACAGGCCAAGTAAACATCTTCCTGCCACAAACGCTTTTGTGAGGTAATCAATCAGACTATCAAAGGCTCGTCTAAAGCCAATGAATAGTTAATGGTGCCAGTATCCAATTAGCAGAGGAAGAGTAACAGCCTTGGGCGCTGCACATGCCAGGGGATTCTGGCTTGTGCACCAAGCTGAACTGTTCTTCCAGAAACTGAATACGAGAAAATCATCGTCTCTTCCCCATATCTTCGGGCTATTTCTGAGACACTGGAAGGCTGTCCATCATAGATTGCAAGCGCCGTAATGGCACCATATCTGATGTCTCATTTCTGCTCTTTGGGCCTAACACAGTCTCTGGGATATAGGTGTTCCACAAATATTTGATAAATGAAAGGAAGAGGAGCCGACATGCTTAGACCCAGACCCCATTTCTATTGCCTACTCGCTGTGTTAACTTGAGTAATTGACTCACCTCACTGAGCTTGTTGTCACATCTGTGAGATATAGACTTAAAATCTGGGCAGCAAGGACTTAGTCTTATAGAGCATTACAGAGCTCAGCAAGATGTTCTGCACAGAAGTGACTTCTTAGTAAGTGTTTCATGACTGAGTACATGGATGGTAAAGGTAAGTTGGATGCATTTGTTGCCCCTAAATGATGCGAGTATTGCATACATTTATCTGTCTGTAGAGTGCCCAGAAGTTCTGCCTGCTCCCATTGCTCAATGCTGTTGATGGACTCAAGATGGCCTGAGGTTTCCCAGGGACCTCCAGTTGGTCAGAGTCATGTGGAAACAAATTAAAAGTATGATTGGAACGATTTTACTTCCTTTTCACACATTAGTTTGTGTGTGTGTGTGTATTTGTATCTGCATGTGCTTTGTGTGTTTCAGTCTAACATACAGATAAGTATAATCCTATACCATATAGAATTAAGGATACGATGCAAGTTTTCTGTATTTCCTCCTCCTCCTGGTGTGCTCTCGCTTCTTTTATTTCTCTTCAATATTTCTGTTAAAAATTTCATATGATTGGTGCTGTAACCCCCCATTATGACAGGCGAATCAATGTACCCCATAAGAGTTTAAGTGAACCCACCCTAGGCAAGAGTTTGAGTGTGACCCTGAGACAGGACAGCAATCAAGCCCAGCCTTTCACTAACCACTTTGGGTCAAGGCATTTTGGTTCTTTGAGTTTCTACTCCTTTATCTTTAAAAGGAAGACTTGACACTTGATCTTTACCTAGGCCTACAAGGTTTCACGATGTGGCCTTTACCTGCCTGTCCAACTTTGGCCAACCACCCTTCCCTTCACTCATTCTGCTGTCATCACACTAGCCTTTTCTCTGCTTCCAAACACATAATGCTTTTCACAGCTCATGCATGGCCTTTGCACGTGTTCCCTCAGCCTGGAGATATTCTTCCCTCAAATTTTCATATCACTGGCTCCTCCACAAAGTCACAGCTCCGATGCCTCATCTAAAGCGTCTTTTCCAATTGCCCAATCTAAAGTTGCCATCCAATTACTACCATATGACCTTGTTTTGTTTTCTTTATAGTATGCATGACTATCTAACACTTTCTTGATATTTGTTTGTTTATTTACTGTTTGCCTCCTTTCCTTAGACTGTAAGATCCGTGTAGATAGAGACCTTACCTGCCTTGTCCATCACTGAATCCCGAGCACCTAACACAGTACTTGGCACACAGATGGTGGTGAATGAGTGATTTCTAAGATTCCCTCCAGGTATAATGTTCTACATCATCTCATAATGTACCGCTACTCATTCTACATCTCTACTCACTCAAAGTAGTGTGATCGATAGTAAAACTAGACAAACACATTGATGTGTTACATGGGGGTTCATGTGGTGGGAGGTTCTCTGCAGCTCTGCCCTGGATGAGAGGTTGTGATTCAAGTATTGGCTTTGGAGCTCTTCCTAATTGGCTTCTGGAGAATTCCAGCTGGCCACCTCCTCCCTCCCCCAGTTTCTGGATCCCTTCCTTGTTCCAAATCACACCTACAGGAGTCAAATATGTGTGAGCTTCTCTCACAGAGGACACCCTTCTATTTCCCTTCTTCCTTGCAAGTCCCTTGCCCTGTCCAGGGGGCACCTACTCCCACAAGTACTCTAGGGAAACCACCTTACCCCTGTTTAGAAAAGAACCAAGAGAAACTCCTCTTGTTATAAACCCAAGGGGAGTTTGTATTATACACTGAAAACAATAAATATATTTAGAAAGGAAAAATATTGAAAATAAAGAGACACTGAGATCACAGCTGTGTCTATTATGGCTATGGCTTTATAAATGGAAAAAATGGGAGCATCAGTTAAAGGAAAAGCTGGAACAATAAAGGATTTGAACTCAGATTTACAGATTCTCAAAGGAGAACTAGACAAACACATGGCATGCAAAATTCCTTGGTTCTCGTCTCTGGGATCAGGGATAGAATCAAACTTAGATCTTTTCTTAGGTTGAGATTTAGAGCATACAGAACTGCAGTATATCTTTGGTGCTAGAAGGCCACAGTATGAGAAAATGAGATGAGCACAAGAATATCGTAGTAATTGTTGTTATATTCATGAGAAACTCATTTCTAGGTATGAAATGCTGTTTGTTCATCTGATTTATCAATCAGACTAGTGAAGATTGCAATGAATGTATTTCATAGACTGGAGTGGCTGCTAATGAAACATACGTCAACATTTCATTAAGATTTCTAGAATGAGGAAAATGTTCCTATAGATTCATTACCTATTCAAATGATTGCACCACAACAAATGTACTAGTAATTGTTATGGCCGCCCTCCTCCCTGCCCCCCTCCCACACACACAAAAAAAGATAACAGACAACCACTTGGCTCACTGAAAACTGATTATTTAGAAATGATCAGAAAGAACAAAGTACAAAACCAGAAAAGCCTATTTATTGTCTTAAAAAAAAAAAAAAAAAGCGGTCTTCTGACTTTGCACTCATGCTATAGAGTCTAAAAAAGAAAAAGAAAAGAAAATTCCAGGAGTGAAAACTCCCAGTTAAGGGTGAGTTGCTTGTAACTCAGGGAATGGAGAAAACAGCGGTGACTGAGGTAACTTGGGGGCACAATATAATTTCATGTGAATCATCTTCTAGGTTAGAGAACACAGATAAAACAGGACATCTAGGTCCTGAGCGTTTCTAAGGTTCACTGTGCACAGCAATGGTGTTGCTTTAATCTTCAGATGCCCCCTGGCACCGGGCATCATGCTTCCCACATAGTAGGAGTTCAGCCAACATTGGCTTCAAAAGACCTCAAACCAACACCCTGCTCCTCTGTATGTGCAACCTTGCTGCCATTTCTCTCTGGTACCTGCAGTCGAGAAGCACATGGAGATTTTAAATCACAGGAACCAACTGAGAATCTCATATTTCATTCTTCCAACAAGGGTTTTAAAAAGTTATGGCATATCGGACATACTCGTAAATGCAAGGAATAACTGAAATCAAACAACAAAAAAACATGGTTGTTTATACTGCAGACCTTTCCTAAATCTTGAACAAATAAATATATTCTGGAAAAAAAAAAAAGTATAAATACATAGATAAAACAGGTAAATCTATACCAGAGTCTCTGGGGGGGAGCGGGGTGTGTGTGTGATTTTATGGAAATTAAATGTGTGAGTGGGTGGTGGTGGTGCTGGTGGTGGTATGTGATATATTCAACAGTATTTATACCAGGAGCTTATTTGTATGAACTACTCTAAACCTTTTTATAGAAGGAGGCATTTTTGCATCTGGTCAAGATTAAAAACTTGTGAATAAATTTTAAAAACTACTTGGGGATATAAGATAACTAATATTTTTAGAGCTCACGCTGAAGGGACTTAATGGGGAATTAGCCTCGAAGGAAAGAAAATTCTCACTTTCTCTTAACAATCTGCCTTGTACTCTTCCTATGTAAATCAGCCTGAGCTCATAATCATCTTGGGCTAAAATAAATCCACTGGACATAAACATAAGAAGATTGAGGAAAATCAGGATTTAAGAAAAATTAGTTCAAGTATATGAGTATATAATAGCAGACGCAGGCAGTTCTTCTCTTTACGACCTCATATGTTACCACCATTCCACTGTAAATATGAAAAATAGTAGTAAACACATTATTGAATATTTTAAAAAATTATAAATTAGCAAAATACCTCGTCACTACTAGAAAGTACAAAGCCAAGCAAAATACTGTTGATAGGTGTTGCTCTGGGATATCCATTTCTGGCAAGGCCCCAAGTCAGCAAGTTCCCCATATAGTCCATTGGATTTAGGTATTAAGAATACAAAATAATCCACCCCATGGTTTCATGGTTCCGCCATTTTCATTCCTTGTTCATCACGGTGGATGTAACCAGCTGTTAGAGTGAGGGCTGTGATTTAAGCTCTCATATGACATGTTCTAACCAATATGGTCATTTTATTTTTTGGATCATCTCAAGGGGAATCTGAGACATGATCTCCCTATTAGCATGGGGGATCAATTCTTTCTCATGGACCATTTGTCTCTGTCATTTTCAAAATAATACCAGACAAATAGTTCTAAAAGTGAATTCAACAATGCTAAAAATGCATAAATAATAAACAAAGTACTTGACTGGAGGATATTTCTCAGAGGTTGGAAAAGCAAGCTGACTATTCTTCAAGACTTAGGAGCACTGATCAGAGTGAAACCTATCCTGAACCTATTGGAAAGAGGCAGAGCAATGCTTGGGGTTTTTGGTTTGTAACATTAGGTTTGATCAGAAAGCCTGATGTCAATTTGCCAAGTGACTATAATGTATTATTTGGGCAAGTCATCTATAAATGATCTCAGAAAGCTTCTACGCTTTTCTATTTAAAGTAAGTCTCTGACCTTCAATTATCAGTTATGCAAGAAAATACCAGCTAAGTTTTAATTTAGTGTCCACGAATAGCTTCCCCACATCTCTCCCAAATCACGATCCAGTCATTTGAATTTTATTTAACAATCTAAACACAAATGTCATTGGACATAAATCACGAGTTTTGGCCAAGGTGATAAGAATCAGACACCAAAAGGAGGTACCAAACCACAACTGTGTGTTTTTAAAATGGGTGTCCAAGACCAGCTTTATGATTCTGGGACTCCTCGCTTACCGGGGTGCCAAAAAAAATATATACACATTTTAAGAGATGTTATCTATGCTCAAACAGTAGTTCGCCATAATCAGAAGAGTCTGGACACTGATGGTAACCACTTTGAGCAACTCTTGTAATTGCAGGAGTCAAACGTGACTTGTATTCATCTTTTGTTATCAGTATCTATTGAGTATTACAATTAATATAGTTCTTTCCTTTCTTAAAATGTGTATACTTTTTTTTGGCACCCTCTGTACATCTAGGCAATAAAGGTGTTGAGAACTGGAAAATAAAGAGAGGATTTCTACAAAGATTTCTTGGATAGAGTGGCTGCAATGTGGCTACTTCCTTTCCTTAAAGGTAAGGGATAGATGGGGGTGCTTCAAGAACACACAGACAACTTGACAAATCCAGAGTTTGAGAGGAAAAGCGGACTGGGGTCTGAGTTCCCATTTCCTCCTCCTGCTCCCTTCCCCTCTTCTCTCCTTTCTCCACCTCCAGAAATCTAGAACAAAGGTTGGCAAACTTTTTCTGCAAAGAGCCATAGTGTAAATATTTTAGGTTTTGCAATCTCTGTAGTTTCTCTCATGTTGTAGTGCAAAAGCCACCATAGACATACAAATACAAATGGGTGTGGATGTGTTCCAAAAAAACTTTATGTAAAAAAACAGGCAGTTGGTCTGAGTTGGCTCAAGGGCCATCGTTTACCAGCCTCTGATGGAAACTGACACAGCCTGATCTAGAAGCTGACAGATATCTCGGGCAGCAGAACCTAGAGAGTGGCTGCTGCGTTGTGGTCAGTTTACTTGACCACAGCTCTTAAGCAAAGGTGCTGGAAGGTTTCCCATGGTCCAGATTAGGATCATGCTGGGAAGAAAAAGCCCACCTGAAACAGCTTGAATTCTGCCCAAAAGGACTCCCATGGGAGGGTGCTAGAACTCCAACAGGGAGATAATTGGGGAGGGAATTGCCAGAAGGTAAGGATGTAAACAGGCAATGCAAGCACTGAGTGGGGAGTGTGTGCCTGAAGAACAACAAAGAAGCCTAGCGGAGGTTCCCATGGCAGCCAGCCCAGCTGGGGTGCACAGAGCCCCGAACAACTGCACTGAAACCTCTCTCTCAGCTCAAGACAGGGAAGGCCCTCTTTCAGGGAATACATTTTAAAGGAATCTCAGAAAACGAAAATAAACTTGCATTTTGATGACATTCTGGAAGTTATTTGGTTCACTATATCAGATACAGAAACATCCCCTCCCCATGCCTACATGTGAAAAAGGAAATAGATCACTGAACAACTATCTGGGTTATCGACCCAATTACACAGCACTCCCATGACTGCACCAATTCAACAATATCCACGTTAGTTTACGTCAGTGGTTCTCAAACTTGAGTTAACACCAGAGTCACCTGGAGGGCTTCTTAAAACACAGACTTCTGGGCCCTGGCCCCAGAGAGTCTGATTCAGTAGGACTGGGGTGGGACCTGAGAATCTGCATTTCTAACAAGTTCCTAGGTGCACAGATGCTGCAGGCCACACTTTGAAAACCCCGGTTTAACCCAAACCTAATTTCCAGCTGAGACTTGTCATCTCATCTCACCTTCTCGTGCTAGCTGGACACATACCAACACTTCACTTTGTTCACATGGGTCATTAGTCATTCTGGATCAATTTTCAAAGAACTGCTACAAGATGATTCATCTGTGTTGCCAACAGCATCCATCTCTTATGGTATCATGGACAACTTTGCTCAAGGAACCTGGATATTCTGGACTTGTCTTTCCTTTGCTCATATATAACATAAAGGTAGTTTCCTGCCAGTATCAAGTCTTTTACATAATGTCACCGATCTATCCAGTGCAAAAAAAAGGATATTGAAGGAGTTTACTGACATATTGTCTGACACTGTCATGATCCATGAGTGGCAGAAAATAGACACCCAGGGAGTAGGCAGATTTCCATCTGGCAAGAAGATGGCTATAATGAGCACCAATGTAAAATGACAAATAGTAATAGGAACTGGAAAGTCAGTGGGAAAATTAGCTTTCCTTATTGCACATCTGCACGACAGGGGGAGCTGCCAATCACAGCCTCCAGAGAGAGAAGCTTATCTGGGTTCCCAACCACATGCAAAGACATGTTCTCCTAAGTTAAAAAAAAAAAAAATGGGGGAGAAAAATAGAATCAGTCTGTTAGAGAGCTTTAAACAAATGTGGGGCTGCAAAACAAGCTGTTGCAAATTGGCACAAAGAATACAGAAAATCAATGTGAAATGAAAGCTGCCTCTCCCAACAAAATAAAGGCAGCAATTAACTCTTCCTATTCTTGCTGCAGCCTACAAACCATGTAAAGCCCAGAAGGCAGGTTGCTAGGGAATGCTTTAAATACACAGCCTACTCGCTCCTTTAGCATGGGTGGAGAAGGGGGTAAGAAATAGGCATGCAGGTGGCAAGGAGGAACCAATTTGGCGCATATATATATATATATATATATATATATATATATACACACACACACATAAATATGTGTGCATACACACACACACACATTGAATGGGCACATGAGACTAAGAATAGATATTTGAATCCCCCTAATTATATTTGTTCCCTTGGTAGAGTTGAAATGACAGAGGGATAGAAAAGCATCTTTTAAGAGTTTTAATAATATTCACATAGAGAAACATACAAATTCACCACCACAAATAAGAGAATATAACAATTCAAACCTTCCAGGTGTCAGATGAGAACATGTCTTATTAAGGAGACCACTTCATGGACGGTGTAGATGCCTGACCAGTGTACTATACACCTGAAGCTAAAGTTGAATAATATTGTATGTCAACTATAATGTTATATATATACATACATATATATGGTCACAGGATATGGAGTACAGCATAGGGAATAGAGTCAATAGAATTATAATAGATATGTACGACGTCAGAGGGGCAACAGATTGGCGGAGGGGCATGATCACTTTGTGAGGGGTGAAATGTCTAACTAGTGCATTATTTTGTACACCTGAAACTAATTTAAACAAAAATCAATGCTCTCACCTCTTAACCTTTAGATAGAAATTCTGTTGGTTAAGAATGATCTTTTCCATACTTCTCTTTATCTTCTAATTATATCTTAAACATTCTTTCGGTTTCTTTCTCCTTGAAGACTTTCTTAGCTCCTAATTCTCCTCCTGTATGATCTTACAACATCTGTACAATCCCTCTCATAAGCTCTGTGAATGAAGGAACCAACTGTATCTCCAAAGTATAGTATTTTGTCATTTTACTCAAATATTTATAGAGTAAATGAATGTGTTTGGCAGAAAAAAAAGAAAACAATTCAAACCTCCCATCTATTGGGCTGCTCAGCTCTGTTCTGAATGAGATACAAATGATAATGAGTAAAAGGACATAACTAAAACAATTACAAAAGTCCTGAAAAGGCCTTCCTTAAAAGACCAGGCTATTGATATATTTCACTAATTAAGGTTACAAGAATACTGCTCTGAAACAGAATACTGAGTAAAACAAGGACAACAGATGAGCTATAACTCTGCCATCAGGACTTAAAAGGGTCATTCATTATAGCATCAACATATTTGTAAAAAAGGAAAATTTATTTGAAAATTAATTTGTGTGCTTATGTGTAAGCACAGCACCAGTCAAGACACTTTCTGCTGCAGTAACAAATAACCCCGGAAATCTCAATGGTTCTGGGCACAACAAAGGTTTACTCTTTGCTCACACTACCATGTTTCCCCGAAAATAAGACCAGGTCTTATAGTAATTTTTGCTCCAAAAGATGCATGAGGGCTTATGTTCAGGGGATGTCATCCTGAAAAATCGTGCTAGGGCTTATTTTCCGGTTAGGTCTTATTTTCGGGGAAACACGGTATAGCCAGTATTGGTCATCAGGGGTCTCTGTTAATCATAGTCACTCACATAGGGGCTCACACTGACGGAAGCTCCACGCTTCCACGTGGACAAGTGTTGCCACGAACATCAAGGAGGAAGATGGGGAACACAGAAGATCACACATTCGTTCTTCAAGTTTCTGTCCAGAAGTGACACAAGTTACTTCTCAGTTTCATTGACCAAAGTAAGTTTTAAAAAGTTCATACCTAACCTTAAAAGGAGTTGAGGAATGAAATCCTACTGTGTTCCCAGAAAAAGGAGAGCTAGAAATAGGCAGTGAGTAGCACGAATGACAATGACATTCATCCTGATTTTTGTGCCTGGACTTCAGCTCTAAACTCTTAGCCAGTCTGTTGTCACATAAGTCTGTATCTAACCTATTCACATAGCATCCAGAGAGAGAGGTCTTTTTTTTTTCCTTAACATAAATCTAGAAGTCCTATCAGTCTCATGTTTTGCACTGAGTGGCTTTGCATTGAACTTACAAGGAGACTGAGCACCTTAACCACGGGTTACAAGGCTCTGCATGATCTAACTCCTGCCTACATCTCTGGCCTCATCCTTCTACCCAATATTTGATCCAGTGTTTCCACCACCCACCTCACTTGTAGCCACATCGGTCTCCTTTAAGGTTCCTGAATTTATGAAGCTTTGTCCATGTGCTTTTGCATCCTTCCTCCTACTCATTCCTTCAAAACCAGGCTTTCACTGTCCATCATTTCTCTCCCATAGACTTCATGTTTTCCCCCTTCACAGCAACTAACATGATTTTAATTATAAATGTATAATTATAATAGTTACTTATGTGTCTATTTAATATTTTTCTCCCATAAATTCCCCCAAGGGAAAACATAATGTTTTTGTTTTTCCTTTTTTTTACCATCTAGACATAGCACTTAGCACACTGCTTGCCATACGGTCGATGTTCAACTACCACATGAATAAGTACATTTGGTGCAGTTCTACCTCTAATGTCTAATAAAGAGCAGCAACTCAGTTGAAATGTGTACAGCAGAAAGCCACTAATCTGGGATTTAAAGTGAAAATCCCAATGTCAGAATTACACATGCCTTTATGTCTATGTCAACAAGTCAGTGTTTGGAAAGGAGATTCACGTCCAGTATGACAAATGATCCTTTAAGTCCACAGTAGGGAGGTCAGTTCATGGAGATACCATCTTACAGGGAGGCAACAGAAGCTGAGGGAAATGAAGAGATCGCCCAGTATCACACTGCTAGTCAGAGGCAGAGAAGAGGACGAATAAGAGGCTTCTGACTACGTCTGCTTCACTTTCCACACAGCCTCCTGTCTCTGGATTCAAGAAGGTCAGCCTTAGAAGTAGTCATGTGGGAACAGTGTTAATGAAAGGAAAAATATTAATATAACACCTCGGCCGGATTCTGAAATAGATATGCAGAGAATGACCTTCAGTCTCAGTTCGCATTTCAGAATCTCTGCCCTAAAGAATTGATTGGGCAAAAGAAGAACTTCATCAAAGGTGGTTCAGCTTTATAAATACATCTCTTCCTGACATCCCTAAGGACCTTGAACACTCCACGTAGAAGGCGTGTTTCTAAGAAGCCTTTATGAAATACCTGTGGTATTTGGGAGGGGTTACATATTAAGATGTGTCCACATTTATTCAATAAATATATTCTGAACACCTACTGTAGGCCAGAGGCTTGCATGATGCAATATATCAGGTTAGCTGGGAATAAATGGAGTCATGAGGCTTACGTTCTAATGAGAGTAAAAATCACAGTAGAAGTGCAGGGTCGTTCTTGGTAGAACCCCATGGGAGAAGACAGAGGGCAGAAATGAGCAGTAATTATTGGGAGTGGGGGTGGGAGGAGGCTCACCAAGGCACCAACTACCTTTGGAGCAAAGAGAAGAAACACAAAAGGAGGGAAAAGAGAGGGAAAAGAGAAAAGAAGATGAGAACACAGAAGATAAATGTCTCCATTGTGTCATTAGATGTGACTAATTGACTGGATCCTAGTTTGAGAAAAACACTTTTTATAGCGTGTTTGAGTTTTTCTCACGAATTTATGTAATGACTTAATGACTGATTTTTCAGCCACTGTAAAACTGAGCTCCATGCCCAACCCCCATACACAGGCCCTCCCAACACCGATTGGAGCTGGACCGTCTTTTCTCTCTCATTTTCCTCATGGGTTCCAACTCCAACCTTCCCCTTTTTCCTTGGAACACATCACCGTTTCCAGTTCTTGCCCAACAGTGCACCCAATGCACGCTTCTCCTTATTCTCAAGGAGACAATTTCAAATCACTCTGAGGTAGGGCTGAACTAGAAACACAGCAATCCACCTGACGGGGTAGATGGCCATGATGACTTATCACATACAGAAAAGGGTACTAAATAGTTAGGTTGGCTAGAATCCCATTCACATCCATATAAAAAAGCTACATAAAATATTAACTGTGTGTAGCCACTTGCTTCAGAGATAAAGGATAAGATTCATTAGTCTTGACAAAAGGATTTTTTAAATATGAGATTAGGTAATGAATATCCTCGAGAGGCTCCACAGAAGATAGTACACGTTCAGAGACAGTCTATATGCTGGACTCCAATTTTAATTAGGTCACTGCTCAGTAATAACCGAGACCTTTAGAAGAGAAACTAACTTTTTTCTCACCCGAACAAGAAAGTGATTTCTCAAATCACTTCTGAACCTAAAACTTTCACAACCAACACAAAGGGCAGCTTGGTACAATCAAGAGAATTTTTATCTTCATGCCTGTACATCATACTCTCTACAGACTTCTTACAATTCTCCCGGCTACTCCTTACATGATAATTTCTGCCTCCGACAATCAATTATTTCTAATGACTTGCTTGCACAGCAGGAATTTCCATCTACCCTGGGATCTACTTATTCTGTTGCAGTAGGCAACCCCAGAGAGAACTTGCCTGTTGGGAAGCAGAGAAGGCAGCTACCCTCAGAAGGTAACTTTGGAAGCTCTGAGAGCGGTCCTCCTTGGGACCCCTGGACCAAATACCCATACACTTCCATCATTCCTTACCACTCTAACCTACCTTTATTTTTCTCTGTGGCATTTACTACCTTTCACATACTTATACATGCACACATGCATACATGCACATACATTTTTAAAACCTATTTATCTATTCACTCTACCAGAATGAATATTTCAGGAGAACAAGGTCTTTGTTTAGTTCAGTGATGTATTCTCTGTGTCTTGAACAGCGCATTCGAAACATGGTAGGTGTTCAATGATTATTTGTTGAATGAATAAATATTTTTCCCTATGTTGCTTCCTCTCAGTATGGCTAGAAAGAAGTGACAAAGTAACAGGATTAATAAACAGCCTAGGAAGAATTCCATTCTATGTGAAACCAGGGAGGCTGAAATGTAACGGAAGACCTTCTTAAGGTTTACACAGGCAGCTGAAACTGCATAAATTACAGTTCTAGGGTGAGAGTAGAAGTTTGCTTTTGCACTAAGTGGTAGAGAGTCTATGGTATCCAACTCTCAAAAGCCTAAGGTTGAGATGAAAAAAATCTCAAGAAAATGTATTAAATCCAAGACTATATTCAGAGTGCATTAATAAAGAAAAAGGTAAAAAGTGTTAATAAAAGAAAAGCAACGATACAAAAGAATTTCATTTATTTTAAAAGCTTGCTCTAAGTTAAAACTTGTTTTGTTTTCTGATTAATAATAGATAATGAGTTCTATATAATATTTGACCTAAAAAAAAAGTGAGAAACGTTGATGGAGAGAGTAGAAATGTTAGCTTTGCTTTTTATTAGCGTTGTGTCCTTAGGCAAGTGACTAAACCTCTCTGACACCAGAATTGCTGATTGGTTAAACGAAATGGGAGGGGTCACTAATAAATTCCTAATGTTAGAGTTGGTGCTACAGAACCAGCCCCTAACAAGCTGGACTTAAGACTTGCATCCACTTGGTGACAAAGCTCTTGCTGGGTCATGTTTTGAGTAGTAAAGAAATCCACTCTGAAAGCTATACCTGTAAAGTCACTCATGTGAGTGACAGAAATTCTCACACTCCCGAGCTCTTTAATCCCTCAGCTTTCACCAGAGACCTCCATGCCTCGCCTGCCGCTGACGCACACTCCAGAACCTGTGGGTTGGTTGATTTCCTCTCTGATGAAGCGAAGTAGCACCTAATTCTTTCTTTATACTTCGAATAAGTAAGGAGTATCATTGCTCATTAAAACAGAAGGTTACTACCCTGGGATACTCAGTCTAGTGCGGAAGGAGGAGTTCAGACTTATGTTCAGAAACATTGAGCTTGAACTGTGACTTCAGTATTAAATATGTGACCTAGAACCAACTATTTTCTCGCAATGAACTTGTTTCATCTGTACAATGGAGATAAAATAGCACCCTCATGAGGCTGTTAAGAAAAGTGATAGGGATACTAGCCCTGTTTCCCCGAAAATAAGACCTAGCCGGACAATCAGCTCTAATGCGTCTTTTGGAGCAAAAATTAATATGAGACCCGGTCTTGTTTCACTATAAGACCGGGTCTTATAACATAACATAACATAACATAACATAACATAACATAACATAACATAACATAACATAACATAACATAACACCCGGTCTTACATTAATTTTTGCTCCAAAAGACGCATTAGAGCTCATCTTATAAAATAAGACCAGCTAGGTCTTATTTTTGGGGAAACATGGTATATATGAAAGTGCTTCGCAAATGGTGAAGGGCTCTACAGATGTAAACTATTTTAGCTGGGTGAATCTGGAGTTGTCTTTTGTGATAACAGCAATTAATATCCCTTTACAGCTTAATCAAATACTCTCCTGTGCATTAATTCATTCCAACGGATGTAGTCTGAATTCCCATGATCAGTTCTAATACTTTGAGGAATGGTGACATTTCCAAAGAAAGCTTCACAAGGACTTTAGAATTTGTCTATTTTCATTCCTTCCTTCCTTCGTCCACTATGTATTAACTGATCATCTCTTATAAGCACTGTATTAAGCCAATAAACCTAGGGAATATACAAAAGGAAGGTATGTCCCCTTGTCTTTTATAAAAACATGTATTCATTAATTTAGCAAATGTGTATTGAGCATTTACAATGGACCTCACAGCCCTATGGGCAAATAGAGTTCAAAGCAAGAAGTTGTGTAAATGAAAACACAACTGCGACCACAGTCCCACGGTACTACCACAAAGTGGTCAACACCTCCCTAAAAACAGTAAGAAATGCATTGATCTTAAATCACCAGTCATTAGTCTTTTTACAATGCCTAGATATCTCCAGAAATATATGTTCAGAACCCCTTCTTGCCACTAACTTCATGAAGGTTTTACTAGAATTGGTTACAATGCAGCTGGGATGCTTCAGTGGTAGAACTGCCATTCAGAATACACGTAGTATGTAAGGTATCCACCCTAGACACACACTCAGTTCACTACAGAGGGCCTTCTACAATCAGCTGAGAGAGAAAGTCAACAGTTACTCAGCTCTGTCAAAGAGAAGAGATTAAAAACTATTTGTCTTGCTCTTAACTGAGTCTTTCTGCCAATCCAGTAGACATATCCATTTTATTATTTTCAGTCTATACACATTTCTAGAAGTACTATCTCTCAGTGACAGTAGACGATGTGAAAACCTTATAAGAACAATCCTTAAAATCCCAAACAATGATTACTAATAGCCCAGCCTCACGTTCCACCAACAATATTTTTAAGGAAGTACAGATGGCATATGAAACTCTTTAAAGGCAATCTTGAAGGCTTTTTAAAACAGACATCATTGTTAGGCCCTATTAGGTATGCATAGGAAGCAGTGACACTGCACTTTTAGAGAACTACTTTCCCTTTGCGGGGGGGTGGGGTGGGGGAGAACCTGTCCCCCGCCCATATACACACATACCCTTATATGATTTGAGTAGGAACAGCATTTCTGTGCAATACGAGCACATTCGTGGAAGAGTTGACTGGTTCAGATCTTTATACGCTTCCAAATTTGGTCCAGAGCTTTATATTCTTGCAAATTTGGGATTGGGGTCAAGAGTTAATTCAGTCTATTCTGCGTGACTGGACAATAATACATGAACTTGGGGAGCCTGTGGTGGCCATGTTTCCCATTGTGAGAATGGGAAGCAGAGAAAATCATTTTGCAGTAATGGAGGGGCAGGAAGCAGATGTCTGGTGGAAAAATAGAGATTTAATATGGAAGAAAGATGATTCTATTTGGTCCACTCCATCCACTGTCAGTTGAGGTGGAATAACATTCCAAACAAAAACAGGGAGTGGCCTCCAGAAGTGGATGGGAAGGAAACAAAAAACAAATCCCTCTAGCTTGACTCTACATATACTACACAAGACTATTTAAAACTAAATATGGACAAATAAGTAACAAATACATGCCATGTTCCTTCCTGATTACATTTCTGTTATCCATGATTTGTTAATATTATGCCCTATATTGTCTTCACTGCAGCCGTCAGTACCTCACTACCCATGAGTAAATGAAAATATTTTTCTGAATTTGTGCACCTTATATTTTATTGAAAGGTTATAGCCTCAATCAACATTTCCCTTTACTGACAGCTATAATCAAGGCAGATCATTTTAAGCTCACATATTATTATTTCACAATGAACTGCGAAAGGAATCATGATTCATGAATTTGCTGATTGTTTATTCCCAGCTGCAGACATCGTTTCCTTCAGCCAAAACACAAACTATAGTGCCCCACTTATTTGAATGTCAGACTTTCAGCAATGAGTCCCCAAAGGCAATGAGCTTCTAAACAGCCAAAATAGACATCACAAAATGGCGACACTTTGGTCCATGAAAGGGTTGATCCTACAATTATGTTGACTTTTACTTTACATGTCATCTTCTTTTATACACCTGATTATCTATTTATCCATCCTAAAATTTTAAAGAGTAGTCAAGTGACTATCATGAAAAAAAAAAAAAAAAAAAAAGCTGGAAGCCGGAAATACAACCCTAAAAATTACCCACAATTACCATGAAAATCCATTTGTTTAGTAGCATTTAGTCTCTACACTAAATAAATAACACTGCAAACATTTGCAATGTCTACAGAATTATTGAATGTTTGTAAAACTCATCCTGAGTCATCAGAAAAAAGTCAAATTATGTTCAGCATATTTTGTCTTAAAATGGTATCAAGGTAGGTAACATACACTGGAAGATTTATATTCTAAGTGGAATTTTATTTTAAAGTTGCATAGAAAACATCTTTATGTTGAAGATGGCATTGTGAGGTATTAATACATTCAGCAGTAATGCAGCTGGTGCTGCTGTTTCCAGCAGCTATTTGATGGAGACCACAGAGAGGATTTCAAGTACAGACTGGCCAATCTCCTTTCCCACCTTCTTCCTTAGTCTCCAGGTCTGAAGCCTTACCTTTGCCTTCGTACCAGCTTTTCAACCCTGAAAAGTACCTAAAACTGTAATGTGTATTACAAGAAAATGATGGGTATCCATTATGCAAAGGTTTGAATGTATTTGGAAATGAGCCATCATGTGCTACCTGACCAGCATGGGAGAGCATGAGAGAAGAGAGTGAAACACAGAAACTCCATCAGAAGCCCTCTCTCTCTTCATTGGCTTCTACTCAGACTAAAAATCAAACCCAATTATACCCGGGGGGGGGGGGGGGGGGGAGGAAGTGCTATTTATTTCACTGCACAAGGACAAATAATAATTCATTACAGGAAAACATCTTTTCATAACTGTCAATTCATAGCTACCACATTTACTATTTTGGTTTCTCTGATCAAAGAGATATCTGCGACTCACCATTTTTAATGAATAGATTTTTACATATAGTTATCAGAGAATTGTTTTTTAACCCTGTGTTTCAATCCCATCAGAACCGCTGCTAAGCCTCTGGCTCAAATGGTCTCGAAAGCAGATGATATAACTGCAACCAAATATAGGATGAGCAAGGTAACCCTAGGGTGGTCACCATAATACATTTGAAAATTTCTAATATATGACTCATTCAGCTCGATCATGAAAAACTGCCAGCCACCATTTGCTTTGCAGACACTGGTCCTGGAGCCTCATGGGCTTTTGTAAAGTTATATATATATATATATATATATATATATATATATATATATATATATATATATATATATATATATATATATATATATATCTCCTGAGAAAATATTGAAGTTTTAGGAAAGCAATGTTTTCAGCTGCTGTAATCATTCTAATTACTTTAGAATGTTTCTTTATTTTTTTTCCCCTTCACCCTCTAGGGCCTTTTTGCCTTCAAATCAGCTACAGAAACAAAGCAATTCAGCACAGTAAAAAGCTTATTAACACATGATGCAGTTCAGTGGCATGAGAAAATGCTGGGGAGAAAACAAAGAATCCATCCCATGAAAAAAGGCAGATCTGAATATTTCAATAAAGGAAGCTGAGCTGGGGAGTGACTAACTTAACAAAATGTGTGAAGAAAGGTCAAAATGGCAGCTTTGACTGCCGCTGAGAAAACTCAGCTCCATGGGAGTAAAAATGGCAGTTTAATTCCTTAACTTGCTTAAGAAGTGCAGATTACAGCTAAGGTAAAGCATTTTCTAAGTCCTCATTTATCATTTAAGAGAGTCCCGAAGTTCTCTTCTACTGTGGTTGCTTCTGCTTTTTTCAAACCCATCTTTGAGATACCAGGGATGGTGAAGTGGCCCGTTTATCTGTGGAAAATGAATTTGAAGGTTTCTGTTTCTCTGCAGAGGTAATAGTAAGGAAGGGTGAGGGGAGAGGTAAAGTATCAAAGCTATTTTGTCAAGTAGAGTAAGAAAAACAACATGACGCTACCTACCAGAGAATTCTGAGTACCTGTGTCAGAAAGAAAACAATGCATGGAATAGTGTGCAAGATATACCCCCAAGTTGGACGAATTTAGTGGTGACTTCATTGTCAAAGTCTCATTTTCTTGACCCAAGTAGACTGCACCTTGAACAACTCAATGCACCTCCAAAAAACAGTATAAGAAAATTCTGAAGTGAAAAACAAGAACATCGAGAGTCTTGCAGTGGCTACAAAGAGGCTTTGAATAGAGACTTTGTCTTCTCAAGAATAAACACTCATTTGTCCACCACTTGTCTTTTGTGTATCTACTCTATGTTGGGAATGGCGCTAGCTGCTGGGCGTGTGGATGTGAATAAAATAAATTTCCAGTTTTCTTGATACTCATAGTCGAATATGGCAGAAATACAAATCTATGCAATGTTTGTTCATTCTATACCTGTTCATTGAGCAACTAAACACAGTAAGCTCAATAAGAGGACCCTAAGTATGATGTCAGAGGAGACTCGGGGCATGGGATCCAGGAAGGCTTCCTGGAGTCGCTGGTGTCTGAGCTGCGTTCTAAAGGTGAGTTCTAGATGATGGTGAATGGCATTCTAGGCAGAGGCAACCACAGTCACAAATGCATGTAGGCATTTGGCCCACTGCTGGGGCATAGAGTTTGTATATGAGGAAAATAAGAAAAATTAAGCATATAGACTACTTTTATGATATTGTACATATAACTGCTGGAAACCCTTGGATGGTTGCTTTATTCTTTTATCTACTTTTTTTATTTGCTTATAATTTCCTTGGAATATTTCTCAGGGCAATGATGAGGATATGAAGCCACAACCACTAATTCACTCTAGCTAAAATTCTTAATATCAGACACTAAACCTGGGGGGAAAAGCATGGGTAATTATATGTAGTGCATTTTGCAGGGGCTATCTTTGTGGAACTTTAAAAGGATGAGTAAACAGTCCCACACTGGTATTTTCTGTCATACCTATACAAAGAAATCTATCTGAAAAATTGTCAACAGAATTATCTTTGAAAATAAAATAACGATATTAAGGTCTATAGCATGCTCCAAATCCCCTAATGAATTCCTTGTCTCTAATCTAGCAGGATGATGTATTAAAGCTATCCTCCAAAAGTATGTCCCTAAGCTTCCCCCTCAGTAATGCACTCTTCTCTCTTATGGCTCTTATGGTCACAAAGCATCCTTACAGAACACCTAAATTCATCGTACTGCAATTCTAAACCCACCTCAGGTAAGTCCCTCTTCTTTTAGGACACGAGAGACCTCTTTATTTACTAATTCCCCCATCCTCATCCAAAATCCAACCCAATGTGTAAACAGCCAAAAGAGCATCTTTCCCAGGACTTTCTTGTTATCAGTGGAAACATCTGAGGAGTGTAGCAACGGAATAGTCACACAAACGGGAAAACCTAACAGGTAGGAGAGAAAGAAGAGGTGGGTAGTGGTGAAAATCATGTACCTGCCTTGAACATGTCATGATAAACTGAATCTCCTTTTGAGCATAAACATACGAAGGACAGAAAGCAATACCCAAAGTATGTAACTCTCTCTCTCTGTGGGTTGTAAATAAATATTCACTCTGAAGCCAGGCACCTAAGAGAAAGCTAGCAATTAATACAGCAAAATCCCATTTCATGGACGCTTGCATTTTTTTCCTATGATGAATGCTTGTTTAAGATCAAGGCATTGTAAAAAGTCATCCAAGACAAAGCAAGCATGTGTCCATATGCAGTGAAGCAGAGAAAACAGGCCAAATAATAAAATGGTCCCACTCAATGTATGCCTGCTACATTAGCTGTTTACTTGAATAATTTAAAAACATAAGTCTATTCTACTGCCTTGACCAGCGCTAAACCTAATGAAGTTAATCTGCCATCTGTGACAAATGTGACATGATTTTAATGCACTTAAAACATCTTATTTAAATTACACATAAAAGTAACAAAGGCATGGGAATGACATAGTCAATAAAATTGGATTCCAAAGCTGTTAAAATAAAAAGAGAAAACACTGCAGATTGGTTTTAGTGTATCTGAAGCTAAGTAATTATTTCTCTAACTTTATTACAGAAATGAAAACTACTCTGTGATGAGCTACATACAAGCTTTCAGTAGAACAAGAGCTTATAATGGCTCAGATGTAGTACCTGAGCAATAAAGTAATAAGATTGATTTAAGTCCTATAAACCACTTATCAATGATCTGACAAAGCAAGAAACTAGATTTGGTATATTTTTACTTAATAATATATATTGATTTATCCGTATACACATCAGTCTTATTTCACTCCTGTGTTTGGAATTTCTTAGCTAGAAGTTTGTCTGTTCCTTTTCACTACAGATTTTTCCTACAGCTCTAAACACACCTTCCCACCCCAACCTCACAGCTAGTAGCGTTTCCTCCCCTGGGAACAAGAGGCAGAGCAAAGGAGGGAAGACCACATCCTTTCAAATTCATGAAAACATCTTTAAAACTCCAAACTATGCACAGACACTTGGCGAGATGAGGAGTGTTTCAGTTCTTTATTTTTCCAAGGTTAAAGCCACCCCCTCCCCCAGCAGATTCCATGTACTGATACATATGCATGTGAGAGAACCTAAAACACACACACACACACACACACACACACACACACATATTTTCACCTAGTTGTAATGGAAGGAAGAAAAAACAAAGTCAGTTTAAAGAGATGGGAAAGACAATTACCCGTTAATTGCACATAATCCTGGCACGGTGGAGAAAGAGGTTTACCAGGTGTAGAGAGATGGAGGGTTTTGTTATTCTTGTTCTCCTTTCCATGTCCCTACTCTTTCCTGAGTCTGGGGACTTAGTGACCACGAGGTGACACTTTTAGCACAATAGCCTGCAGGACACTTGTCAGCAGGATGTTTTCTTTCCACTATAAAAGGGTTGATTTCTCATTAGACAATCTTTCTAGAGACCTAAACTTTGGGAGGGCTCCGTCTCTCCTTTCTTCAACTTGAAGACTCTTAAAGGTGTGTGGCTGTCAGGGGAGTTTAGAGAAGACGGGTCAACCAAGTGTCACACACTGATGAACTCTAAGCTGATTCTTGCCCCACACATGGGGGCAAAATGTTACCTTTTTAACAATGCACAATGTAATAAAATTAGTAAATATCACATACAGTTCCTAATTTCCATATAGACTCACCAGTTTGCCACAGTTGTCACCATTCTTTATGGTCTGAATCCAGTTACTTCACTCATGTGTGTTATATCCAGCATCTCCATAAATACGTAATTTAAAGATGTTATGGTTAAAATAATCAAAGAACCCCCGGGGAAAGTAAAAAGACAGAAAGTTCAATAGGGGATATTTCAACTTGAACAGAGAATGGCTCCATGAAGAATGTCTAATATTGGAGAGCTAAGATTGAAGGTTTGTTGGAGGAGGTGAGGTAGGAAATGAGTTGAAGAAAGTACAGAAACCACTGCCTGAACTCCACCACGTCATCCAGCGCTATCCCGAATCTGAATGGGCCAGTGTATGCACCCAAGCCTCCTATGAAGCCTATTCTGCTGGGTTTGTTCTGCAAGCTCGAGTGGTTAACAGACTGTTCAATTATGGATGGCCCAGGAGCCTAGCAGCGTAATCACACCAGAACATTAATCACCTCTCATATTTACTTTAACTCCCAATTTTTAACTTTCAACATCTCACCATCGTTAACATTCAACTCAGCCTTTTAATCAGCCTCTCCTAGAATGCCAAACAAACCAAGAATATTGCAGGATGTAAGTGAAAAGTAGGGCTCATAGGAATGACTCATCTCCTACTGAATACTGTATTTCTCTTGGAAAGATATCTGTGATACATGACTCTTCTCTCAAGAATCTCTGAATTCTCTGTAAATCGGGATCCTTAACTCACCTTCTCCTGCCCTTGTCCCCGTGTGAACCAGAACCCACTGCTCCTTCCTCTCGCTCCATTATTATAGAGTAGCACCCTTCTTCTGCATGAAACCTGGGTGCCAGATTCACACCTGGAATCCAGAGACTCATTACTCCCATGCGCAAGTCAACAAAGCATTTTCTCAGCAAAGCCTCTCACTCACTATAAAAGAACCGCTAGACCAACTACCAAGATTATAACATTTTACCCATGTCATCACACATGTATTCAGTGTATTTCTTTTTGATAAAGATGGTACCTTCTGTACATACAGTGTAAAATGAATGCTCCTGGAGACATGTATCTATAATCAGTTAGCTTTCAACCAGCGGAAGCTAAATCATAAATGAAGCGTATTGGGCTCAAGATGCCCCAAGGAAGGAAAAAGAATTTATAAAAAGAGAAGGGAAAAAAAAAAAGAAACGGTAGAAATGAGTCAGAATGAAGAGCGCTCAGCTAAGAAAAAGGGCTTGATTTGGCAGTCGTAAAATACTGGCCTTACAAAGCACCTCTTGGGGTTCCACTTCTCCGTTTTCAGAAGGGAACATGAAGGTAAAGTTCTCTGTTACAAAAAGACACACAAACATAATTGCTGAAATAAGGATTTTCTTTTCTCTCACACAACAGCAGGGGCAGTTCTCATCCATGAGCCCTTCCAGAACCCAGGTTCCACACACCTGGTGGTTCCACCATCACCTAGGGTGTCGTCCTCTTCTGTAAGGTCAGTACGGCATTGTCATGTCCATGTCTCTGATCATGAGAAGTGAGAAAGACAGGAAGTCCAACACATGCATTTTCCTTTTACAGAAGTGACTTTTTATCACGCAAGTGACTTTTTATCACGCGTGCTTAAATGGGAGAGAATGAGGTCACATGTCCTCCCTGAACTGCAGAGAGATGTGCGATTGTAGGCTCCAGTCATTCAGCTGAAATTCTATTATAATGGAAAAAGAAGAAATACTTTGCAAGGGGCTATGAGCAGATTGGTGCCGATATCAAGAAGGAAAGATGCTTGCCAGGCATCACGTGCTATCCCAACCATGTGAGGGTCCTAGCGATGGACTCTGCCATCTTCTCTATGATCACTCTCTTCTCAAAGAGCTAGGCAAAAAACACCATGGACTGGGAAGAAAGGAAACCTCAGGAAGTGGACGAAGGGATGCCGAATTCAGGCCTTCTCTAAGAAGACCATGGTTGGCCCATCTGGAGGTAGTCAAGGCTCTCGTCAGCACTGACGTTTGCTATACAACTGACCCATGAGGTGGTGCATTGAAGTACACGCATTATTGCTGAGAGGCGACGTGGAGAGCAGTATGGACCAGTAGACAAGGGCAGCCTCAGAGTGAAAACCCCTGAGAAGGAGACTTCACATGGTTTTCATTGGGTAGAAGCTAAAAAGGGGGAGTCAAAATAAATGTGTCTTCAACACAAAGCCTAGCACAGAACAGAGATTATGGTAATAGGGTTACAGGAATGTCATTCACATTAGCTGAGTAGAACTTTATCAGGAAAAAAAAAAAAAAAAAAAGCTATTGTTGTTTCTTGGGAGAGTATAAAGACCACAAGACTGGCCAGAGGCTGTTGAAAGAAATAAGAGTCAAAGGAGTGATCATCCACTAGTCCTCTGCTTTCCTGTCTCCCACACAGGCAAGCTCTACTTCCATGAGAAGGAAATGAAAAACTAAAGGGGCTAGTGTGAAATCTCATTCTAGTAAGAGAAGTTATATCTATAAAGAAATATAAATTCTTTTACCCTCTCCCTTCCATTTGGTCTGCATCACAACATTTAGCGGATGATACTACTTTATCATGTGAATCTTTCCACCATTTCCAATATTAACCCTGCTATCCAGCCTCACTCTTACTCCCCCCACCCCAAATGCTAGTTTTTATTGTCTGCAGAGGTTGACGTTATCTCATAACCTCTACTACGTCCCAGAGTACCTAGCAGAGAGCATCAGCCATCATTCATCACCATCTCTTTCAAAGCATCAGGATGGTACAGGTCTTAATTAAGGTAATGCTGCCACTCTCAATCATTTCTTAACCCTATCGTTTTGTTTTTAAATATTTGTTGTGTGGTAGGCTAAATAATGCCCCTCCCAATGATGTCCACAAACTAATCTCCAAAACCTGTGACTATATTACCTTACATGACAAAGGGGACTTTGCAGATGTGATTAAGTTAAGGACCTTGAGATAAGGTTATTCTCCTGGACTGTCCACAGGGGCCCTAAACGTGATCATAAAGGTCCACATAAGAAAAAAGCAAGAGGGAGAATGTGATGTGATGAAAGAAACAGAGATTGCAATGATACAGCTGGGTGCCACAGACCACTGGAAGCCTCTAGAAGCTGGAAGAGGCAAGAAACAGATTCTGACCTGGAACCTCCAGAAGGGACCAGCTCTGCTGACAATCTGATTTCAACTCAAGACTCATTTTGGACTTGTGACCTCCTGAACCCTAAGATAATAAATTTGTGCTGTTTTAAGCTACTGAGTTTGTGGTAATGTGTTACAGCCCCCGTAGGAAACACAGACATGTATTCTCCCAATTAGCAATGTAATCAATGGGCTAACTAATCTTATCTTACCAACTATCAGATATAAATCGAACAGGAAGCTTTGATTTGCCATCTGTAAATGGCTGAGCCAACAGCTCTCGACATCTAGGAATCCTGCCTAATGATATTTACACGATAGGATTTCAAGCACCCGTTTAAAAGAATGAGAAAGATCTACAAATATTGACCTATCTGCTGAGATGTACATAGATGATATATCATGTAAAAGATAATAAGCAGCAGTGTACGTGCAGCAACTGAGTATGTCTCTCAAGCAGCTTGGAAGAACACAACCCAAACTCATCAGTGTGGTTATCTCTAGATGGCGGCAGCTCAGGATGTACTTGTTTTTCTTCATTTCTGTGTTAGTCTATTTTCTCTTTTACCATGAACATGTATTATTTTAACAATCTGAAAATCCATGGAGATCTTTCTACATTGGACAAAAGAAAGATTTTATTCACCCACAAAGATTTCACGCAGCCCATGACTTTCCAGGATTGCTATCCCTGCCACCCCTGTCTTGGTCTCTTCCACCATCCTTTGTGCAGGGTACTTCTCCTCCTGTCACATAAGTACCAAAAGCACCACCAGTCTATTACAGGGGAGACATGAAGGCAAACTTAAGAATCAGAAGTACCACAGAATTTAATATAGGAGTCTCCATTTTCTGCCTAACCCAGTTCTGTCTCCTGTTTTCCCCTATTTCAGTTAATGCCACAACCACCTACCCAGCTGCCTAAGCCAGGGCGTCAGGGTTGTTTTTAGTTCCTTTCTACATCCCACACATCCCATCAGTCACCAAATTCTCCCATTCTATACCCTCAGTTTCTCTTGAATCTCTTCCTTGTTCTTCGTTCCCATTATTATTAATAGTAAATTTAGATCAGGTTGTCTGACCATTTCTTCCGCAGACTAATGCAATACCCTTCTAACTAGGTTCACTGACTCTACAATGTGTTTGCCCAACTCCCCTCCTCAGAGGCAAAAAATAAAGCTGTGGCCTCATTACAAATCTTCACAGTCTCCTCATTCTGAGCCAAGAGCCCTCCAAAGGGCTTGGCACAGATTTTCATGATCTGGTACTTGCAACGTATCTGTCTTCTTTTTCTTACTATTCCCCACCCAGACCTCTTGGTCCAAGTGTTACAGTAACACAGAACTTCTCCTCCCGGAGCCAAGCCTTCAAACACAGTTTCTCTGCCTAGCATGTCCACCTTTTCTATCCAGTAATACCTCTTCATCCTTTAAGATTTGGCATCTAGGCTGCCTCCTCTGTGAAGACTTACCCAAATTCGGCTTCTCAGTCCCTAAACTCTCGTAGTCCTCATAACATATCATGGATGCAGTTGTAGACTGGAGCCATTTGCCATTGTCCTGTAATTAACCACTTATGGAATCTGCAGCACCGCCTTGATCTGACCAATGGGCTCCTACAGAAAATACTGCACTCTATTCATTTCCGTATCCACCAGCACGTGACACAGTGACTGGCACAAATAGGAAATTAATATATGGCTGCCAAATAGATTAATACATGAAGGAATGAATGCTAACTTTTATTGGACGCTTACTCTGAAATAGACATCGTGTAAACATTTCCCAAATGAATGCTTACAAAAATCCTATAAGATAGGTGCTACTATTATTTGCATTTCATAGATAAGGAAAACACAAAGGGGTTAAATCAATTTCCCAAATGTACCCATGTAGAAACTGAGACAGTCTGGCTCTAGGACATTAACTTCTACATTGGAATAAATGAATGAATGGACGAATGAATGAATGAGCAACTTCCTAACCTTTCCTGTTAGTGTCCAATATGTCAGGCTCTGGCCTCATCCTTAAGCTGCCAGTGAGACAGACATGTCCAATCCACTGTCCTTTATTCCTTCTTGTTTTGCTAATGGGGTGAGAAGGCGAGGCGGGTGTGATTAAACAGAGCATAAGGTGAGAACCCACTGACAACTAGTGGGAAGAGAGGAAGGAGAGGCTTTGGGTTATTAAGTAGAGTGTTAATTATTCATTAATAGTAAGTTGTGGCTCTTGCCTAGCAGTTACCCTGTAAAAGACATGACAGGCGAGAAGAGAAGAGAAGAGAAGAGAAGAGAAGAGAAGAGAAGAGAAGAGAAGAGAAGAGAAGAGAAGAGAAGAGAAGAGAAGAGAAGAGAAGAGAAAAGAGAAAAAAAGAAAAGAGAAAGAAAGGAAATGGTTTTGATCAAATATTTCTGAGGTCTAAATTAAGAAGACAGCCTGCAAGGTGAATTTCAATTCCTCATCACGTGGTTAGCTTCCTTGGAGCTTTTCCATGGACACCAAGGCCATGGAACTTAAAGAGAATGTGTTAATTCCAGTGGCATTCACTTACCATCTCTGCATGGTGCCATATATGGAACCAGCAGCGTCTGGTTGCTGTGCGTGGTGTCTAGGGACAGGGAACATTCAGGAATCTTCCCTGCTAGATATGTGGGAGAAGTAGAGTATATCCTCAAATTACAAGGGAGAAACAGAAGGCCTGAGAGGCTGTCCTTTGGGCAAAGTCCCATGGCAATTTGGTGTGTGGCTCTCAAATCCCCAAAAAGTCTTGAACTACATGTCTCTCAGTCACAGTAGAAATGACAAAACGGGGACAATTTCCATGATGCCAAACCACTGAAATCATTATTTCAGAAAAATGTTGGAAAAAAAGAAAAAATGCATTTCCAGAAACATCTCAAAAGCTGAGAGAAAAGAGTAGGTATAAGGTTAGTGTGCCCATCTTTTCAAAGAAGTGAGGCAGAAGTGTTTGGTCGCAGGTGGTTAAAACCACTCCAAATTGTCTTAGACCCAAAAGAGAGAATTTAGAAGTTCATTAGCACCAAACGGAAGGGAGACAAAGGACAGGGTGGTCACAACCAGAGACTCAACTCCAGTAGAACTCTCTCCATCTTTGTTTTTTAAATGAAGGCATCCACGAGGAAATGGAATGTCCCATTTCTATTAAGATTGTGATAGGTGGCTGATGGAAATATAACTTTGGGGCAACATTTGTGTTTTCTGGAAAAAAATTGTTTCTGAAGTATAATGGAGGTGATGCCAGTAAGCAAGGGTAATGCCAGTTAGCCAACTCACCTTCCACCTTTACTGCCTTATAAATACAATTTCTATTCCCATAACTAAGAATATGTGTAATACCTATTCTCCCAATAGATGCCTAAGAATTAGTAGCAGATTCTTCCCTTTAAAAACAATGTTTCCTATGAGCTAAAGAATTCAAAGCCTCTTGTATATGGGAAAGGCAACCATGGGGGAAAGCGCAGCAGAAAGAGTATTATTTCTAACAGAACTCAGTCACACACTAAGTCTGGTTCCCTGGCTTATGGAGTTTATAAAAACCCTCCCATCAAATATCCTATCAAACACCTTTTAAACAAAGTTTTACTAGGGCAGATACGCAGAATAGTAACTAAGAGGATTGCGGGAAGAGCAGCTGCCTACTCTGAGCATATTCACTGCAAGTGGCTTTTCAACTATTTTAAAATGTTAAACATGTAACATTTTTGTAATGGTTTTTAAGACCAGAATGATGGAACGTAAGAGGAAGCAGCATAAAAGCAAAGGCATGAGACTGACAGAACAGAAGTCAAGGGTCGGAACCCTTCTCTATGTCTGTTCCCTACTAAATAACGCAGAGCCTGAGGTTAAATTCTTTTTCTGCCTCTGATAACGTAAGCATCAGGGTAAGCACATCTGAGGAAGAGTCACAAGACAGGGATGGGGGTCCGAACCTTGACCTCAGCTATCTGCGCGACCTTGGAGAAATTAATTTCTCCGTGTTCCGCGTTTCTTGTCTGTAAAATGATGAGATTAATCTCAGGTCCCCCTGGCACCAGCATTCGGTGAAGACTATTGTTCTTTCAAATGGAGCCAAAGAATATTCTGCCATCATAAAATAAATAAATGAATCTTTTAATGCACAGCCTGCTTGCAGGTGAAGCAATTTTGAAAGCCACACTCTCTTAGGCCAATAGGAATCACATTCATTTCTCCTTTGGTTTGGGTAAAACTGGAAAGAAAGAAAAAAGTTAAAGGCAGCCGCATTTAACGTGAATGATGTCTAGCTTCTCTGTCAGGGGCCTTTGATGTCATCTACGGAGGGTCCTCGTGGCCTTGACATTCACTTCTAACCTGTCCTCATCTTATTCCTCAAGGGACCAGGATCTTTTTTTCACTTCTGTTCCCTTAATATCCTCTTTGGAACTCATCTGATGAACTGAGAAGTCACACGAAAGCAGAGAGTCCCAGATACGTGTCATTCACAAGTTGCTTTCAAACTATCTTTGCAGTCCCTAAATACAATTATCTAATTAATATTTCCCTTTCAACGGACACACTACTTGTACTTACTACCAATGTTAGCCTCGTTAGAAACCATGCGCTTCATGCGCTATGTGTGTTTTCTTGTAATTCATCTTAAAAACACATAACTATGAAAACCGTATGTTCGTCTGTGAATCGCCTAAAATCATTTCACGTACCCCGAGGGGTGTGCGGGTTATACCTGTGAGCTGCTCTATCGGAGTATGAACGACACATGCCTTTTTCCAGAGGTATTAGATTTAGAGCGAATGAAAATCTCTAACATCTTTTAAGCTACGTGCTCTTTGCTCATAACAATGTGCATTTCAGAGATGTCACTGGCTGGATGACAAACATGAGAAAACATTTTACAGGACATTAATCTTAAACCAAAGGATTGGAAAGAGCCTTTACTTGTGACTCCAGACATTTTGGAAGCAGGGAGCTTCTTCCTTCATGCTCCTGAAATAATCATATAATAACAGCCATTGTGATAGCAAGGATGACAGCTGCATACTGATGCTGACTATGGGCTGGGGTGCAGAGAGCTGCTCTGTCTTCCTTTTACCTAAATTCCTGCCTGCACTACTGGCTGCCATAGCGTACAGACCACCTGGGAGACCTTTTTTATGTCTGCCCTTATTTCATCTCTAAAAACAAACAGTAGGAGGGAAAATAGTCAAACCAAACTTGATGCACCGTGGCTCTCAGGCATCAGCACAAAACCCCATTTCATGCTCTGAAGCCTTAACTTTGACATGGTGCTCAGGTTGCAAAGCAGGGTGGGAGCTGGGCCCCTGAGGAGCTCCAGCCATGGATGGGGAGTCTAAGTGGCCCCCGTGGAGCAGCACAGCCTCTTCCTGCAGGTGCAGAGCTGCTGTCTGGTTCCTTTTTCTCTCTCAGACAAACAAGCAGAGAGGAGGTAATATGAGTGATACACTGGCATAATGGCCCATGGGACTCACTGTATCTTCCAGGATGATGGGGCACCCCTCAGTTCAGGCTGGTCGTATTTTAACATCTCAGTTGGTGAACGACTTGGGTTTGGGCCTCTTGCAGAACAAAAGGCCTGGGTTCAACTCCTGCCTCTGCTAATTACTAAATTCTATTATTCTGAACCAGTTACTTAACCTCTTTGAGCTTAATTTCCTGATATGTATGAGCTGAGAGATGCAAGAGGCTCTACTTCCTAGGGAACCTTGATGATTCTAGTGGAATGATTAGAAAACACCTGGTACTGTGCTTGGGGCACAGCGTGTCAGTTTCCTATCGCTGCCATAACTAATTATCAAGACACAGTGACTGAAAACACCTACTTATTATCTCAGTTTGCATGGGTCAGAAAGCCAGGCATAGCGTGGCTGCACAAAGTTTTCTGGTCAGGGTCTCCCAAGGCCAAAATCAAAGTGTTGGCTACACTGTTTTTATTTGGAGACTCTGGGAGAGAATCTGTTCCCAAGTTCATTCAAGGGGTTGGCAGAATTCAGTTCCTTGTGACTATAGATTCTGATGTCCCCTTTTTCTTGCTGGCTATCAGCCAGGGCCACTGTCGGCTCCTAGAGGCCACACATTCCTTCTCTCAAGCCCTCTCTATTTAGAAACCAGCAATGCCACAGCGAGTCCTTCTCAGTCCCACTCTGCCTTTCTCTTTTACTTTTAAGGGATCACATCATTGGGCCCAGCTGGATAATCCAGAATAACCTCCCTGCTTTAAGATCAACTGATTAATAACTTTAACGTCACCTGCAAATTGCCTTTTCCATGTAACATAAGATATCTATGAGTGTAATACCAGGGCGAAAGGTCATGGGAGCCAAAATTCTGCCTACCATAATCATCCTGCGTTAATTATTGTTCATAGGTCAACTCTACAAATGAGGACACTTTATTGACTATAATTGCCTATAATGCATAGATATTAAAGAGTATAATAATGATCCCTCACTTTGATATTTGCATTAGCTCCTGCATAGGAGATGTGTCATTATTATTCCCATTCTACAGATGTGAGAATGTGTTAGAACAGTTTCATCTTTGGGGACTTGAAAAGATTCCAGGGTATGGTGAAAAAGACATGGATCACTTTCATCAGTGGGGATTTATGGCAGGGAACATTGGGGTTACAGTCTGTGGCCTTCTTGGAGCCACACACAACTGCTCTGGATCTCAGTACTTCTGAGACTGAGATGCATAGCAGTGGTCATGACAGAAGCCAAATCTCTTAGCCATGACTCTTCTGGTTGCAAGTAATAGAAATCTTCTTGATGAAACAGAAACTACAAAGTAAGAATAGGCTTTAAGACTTATTAGTAAGAACACAGAGCACTCTCACATAACCTGTCACCAAGGACTGGAACCAGGAACAAGAAAGCCTCAGAAAAATCCACACAACACTCCTGTGAGTGACCACTCCTGCATGGTCACTCATCTTTGGGTACCTGCTTTGTTCTTTACTCTTGGCAAACCTGCCATTTTTCGCCCATCCTTCCCCCAAATCCAGTTTATCTGTCTGCAGTTCCAGTGACCAACTTGACTAGGACTTCTAAGTTTGAAGTCTAAACTCAAGGGGGATAGTTTACATCAGTTGTCCATCTCTGTTCTAATCAGCTACAACCAGAGGGGCAAAATCCTGCAGGATGGACATGGTCCACATGTGCATATGGACGGATATATGCTGCAGAGGACAAACCTCAGAGTGAGCTGAGTAGAAACTTCCAAAGGGATTTTCTTAGCATTCTTTGCAATAGAGCCAGAACTCAAAGGACTCACTCTCTATCTATACATATTTGCTGAGCAATCACACTTTCTGCAAGTGAGACTCTGATTGGATCTGATTGCCACTGTCTACCTGATCAGGCCACAGACTGTACTGAGTAGTTGTTAGGTGATGGGTCAGCTCAGTCACTTGCGACTCGGGTAGCAGGACTGGTCTTCTTCTAGTTACACAGTATCGACCCCTGACATTATAGTGACACTGAAAAGACCTCCTTCAGGCTCTTTCCTCAGAAGAGGGTCCAGGCCCAGCAGCATCTTGGAACTTCCTAGGTTGCCCACAAATAGAGCGAGGTCTTTTTCCAGATGCTGGGACTCCAGATTCCTTACTCTTCCAATTCACTCTCTTAGAAAAGCTACTGGAATTCATAGAAACATCTCATACCCACGTGCTTCATTTACAGCAAATAATGGTATTATAGCAAAGGAAGTCAGAGGAGAGAAGACTCGCTTAAGTAATGTCTGGCAAAAAGCAAAAAGCAAACAAACAAACAAACAAACATAGTCTGGCCAGTTAATATCTTTACACTTATTCGTAGGATCTGCAGCTCAAGGGGTTGGCAGAATTCAGTTCCTTGTGACTATAGATTCTAATGTCCCCTTTTTCTTGCTGGCTATCAGCCAGGGCCACTGTCGGCTCCTAGAGGCCACACATTCCTGCTCCCAAGTCCTCTCCATTTAGAAACCAGCAATGCCACAGCGGGTCCTTCAACAAGACTCTGAAGATGATTTTTCTGAGCACTGATGATTTCAAGCAGACACACTTTTGATAGGGTACTTCATAGTTTCTGTCGTGGGCCAGCTTTTAGATGACTGACTACAATAGCAATAATGGCTCATCTTCACTGAGCATTTATTAGTATCAGGTACTCTTATGATCTATGTAAAGGTATATGTGGACGTATGTATACATTCTGAAAAATAAAACATGTATATGTAAAAATAGGTACATAAATTAAAAAGTATACTTCCTCCCACCCCAATGTTATGGTCCCTTCCCAAAGGCATACTTTGCTGCAGTTTCTTGGGTATCCTTCCAGCAATAATGTTGGTATCAACAATCACACATCAATAGCCCATTATTTTTATACCAGTAGCAGAATACTATTCATATAGTTTTTACTCTACAATAGACGGAGAATGTCCTTTCATCTTGATAACAAATAGCAAATAAGTAAGTACTTTTAAAAATTGAGTGTTTCATATGGTTTCACCTGCTCCAAAGCATCTAATCCTTTATTGGGTTGTCCATTGATTGAAACCTGGTGCAGACGAACAAATTCATTTATATCTCAAGAAATTCCACTATTCTGTCTAATTGCTAGTCACAGCCCACTGCCTTTCACATTACATGCAACACAAAAATTTTTTCAGGAAAATAACAAGTTAGTGTAACCTGAAACAACTAATAAAATGTATTGATTCTTATTGGTTTAGTTCCTGAAGATGCATGCAATTACGTTACCTGAATTTCAAATGGGAATGGGAAACAAGTGGGCAAAGGAATGTTCAGCTGACACGGGTTTAATTAGTTTACAGCTGTCTTTTTTTTTTTTTTTTTTTTGAACCAACTTGAGAACAAAAATCTGCTTCCTATTGATCTAATTAGAAGTAGTGATTAAATAAATAAATATTAAAGAAAGAAATTGCACATGTGTAGAACATAAGACAGTTAAGAAGGGCTGCTTGAGTAAATGAATGATCTTTCTCTACCTGAACCCCCTCCAGTACCAAATAAATTAGTAGCTATAGCAAATCAGAATATCTCTAGGGGAAATCTTCTAAACCCTCTTTTAAAAAGACTATCAAAGAACAAGGAAGTCTGGGTATAAAAAGAGTCGTCCTAGCAATTATCAAAAATAGCCAATGGAAATGCTCCTAAGTCTGATAAGCTCACTGCAGCGTTTGTGGTGACAACTTGTCATCAAGGAAACAATGAAAGGAGATGCAATAATAATAATAATAAAATAATAATAATGTTTTGCTCTGTTCTGAATTAACTTGCATCCACTTTTGAAAACAACCGCTAATAATAACCACTAAGTAATATTTATTCCATGGAAATTATTCTACTGCCCAGACCGTTTAATGTGAAATAATAATAATAATACAATAAATAAAAATAGCATGGAATTTGTCTTGCTATGACTGCAGGGCTTCTGATAGCTAGCTAGCACTGCCTTTCAAGTGAAAGATGCATCTGGTTATCTCCAGTTGTTTTACTTGGAACAATTCCTTTCCCAAAATAATTATAAAGCAATTACCTGTCAGTTTTTCATTTTATTGGCTACTACTTTTACTCAAAGAATAGCAATTACTACATAATTACAGTACATGGTTATCTGAACAGTCTTAACTGCGCTGACCAACGATAAATTATACAGTCAGTGTAGCTCTAATTATCTATAGGACATGAATATGCAATGACTGTGTAGTTACATATTAATAAGTCACCCTTCATTTTTCAGAGCTTCGTACAATAAAATGCCATCTGATCTACTTCCGTGTGGGAGCCTCTGGGGTCATGCTTGTTGCTCTGCTTGGCTTTCTGGAAGCCAACAGACTAAAACGTGCATTCAGTACTTCCCACCAGTTCTCAGTCTCATCCACGTACACTCACTGGGACAGAGAGAAAATAAAATATGAGAAGTAAGAATGTGTTTTTAACCCTCCTTTTTTAGCATGTGTCCTTTTTGATGGAAACGCAGCATCTGTGGCTTAGATCCAAGAATTGCAGGTGCTGAAGCTTGAAAGTGTCACCGCGGCCTCACCTACACATAATCATTGCCCGCAAAATACCTGGATTGAAAAGCAGGAAAGAGGCTTGAACTTGGTCTTGGACTGTAAATTTGTTGTTTATGATCTTAGGATGTTATTTTGGTTCCAAAAGTCACCATAAGGAATCAAGTCTCTGAGAACAAAGAGTTTAGAAATGCAATCCTCTAACAGACTTTTATTTTTACACTTCCCTTTATAGAAGTCGATTTCACAAAAATCTGAATTGCACGAAGTCAGTCAGTCACCACCAAACTGGAGAAAGCCCATCAAACTGCATTACACCTGGGCTACTGCACACGAACAAGGAATGGCAAGAGAGAGCTTGAAGGAGGCAGATGACAAAGGACGAAAAAATGGCTCTCCCAGCAGTTACTGATGCTCTCTGAGAGTTGTTGCACTGAGGGACAGACCCTGACATGCACAGGTGAGGTGAGAATGAACTCACAGTGGAAAACTTAGCAACATGGCCTCCTACCTTTGGCCACATACCTGCTCCAGAGGCTGTCATTCTCTGAAAACCCTCTCCTTTACCGTTTGCCTTTGATACCCATGGAGCAGAGATCAGGCGGACTTGTCAAGGGTTCATCTCAGAGAAGAGCCTGTTGCCAAGGAGCAGGAAGCCATGAGGGCAGAGAACACGAGTGTGGACACAGGTGGAGAGCTGAGGCCACTAACACTGGGGCCACCACAGCAGAAAGATGGTGATGGGGTAAATCAAATAAAACGTAGTGGCTAAACTCATTGAAGACTGGCCGTGAGGTCTGGATTCAGTGTAGTACACAATAAACATTTTTTTTTTAATGATTATATAAGTAAATGAGTGAATAAGGGTCTCTAGAGAAGTTTTCCGTCAAGGGGCAATGTAAATAAAAGGATTAAAGATTAAGAAAAATAAAAACTTCTAAAGAAGTTTTTAGTCTTTAGTCTTTGCACTATCATCTTTAATCTTTGCAAGAGCTCTGTGTAGTGGGTTATTATTACTCTCACCTAACTGATAAGGATGCTGAGGCTGGAACTGATGACGTCCCTTCCCCATTATCACACGTTGCGTAAGTGGCAGGGCTGGATTTGTACTCCAGTCTGCCAGACTTTAATACTCCATGCTCATTCAACTAGGATGCCCGCATCGAACAACACCTGACAGAATTAACTTTTAATAAGCACTTACTGGTGCTGGGGCTTTACACACACCATTTTAGTCAATGCTGATTATTAAATAATTAGTGATAATTCTATTATCACTTGTCATCCACAGATGAGGAAAATGTGCCTTAACGAAGTGAACTCTCTCACCTAACATGACATAGTAAGCCCTACAGCTGGGATCGACCCTGATCAAATAGCAAAGCCTGTGCCCTTAGTCACCACCCTCTGCCACTCTCATACCAGAGATCGAAAAGGAAGAGATCATTTCCTGCCAAACAGAGGTTTACGATCCAGTGGAGGAGCTTTGGCCATCCCACAGGAATCATGCTTTCCCACAGGAATTCAATGCTGAATTGTGTTCCAGTGCTAAATGAGCCCATTTTCCTCTCCCTGTCTGGGTCACCTTTCTCGTTCCCTCGGCTGTGCTTTCACCTCCACACTCCCATAGCAGTCTGGATATGGACCTGTGCTCTTCCCCTCATGAGCCCTGCTACTTCGGAGGTCTCAGAGGGTAATTCTTATTTCTGTACCTGCAGCGCCGTGTCCAGGACCTGGCTGGGAGCAGGTGCTCAAGCGGTTTGGAAAGACGAATGACTGAATGAATAAATGAACGAACAAACATGGAATTCTAGACTGAAAGGGACTTTAGAGAAAAAATTTATTCCAACTACCTCATTTTACAGGATTATTTTCCTGGATTCAGAAAAATGTTAATTGATTTGCCCAGAAGCAATTTCTAGATAAATATGCAACACACACACACACACACACGCCTCATAGTAAGAGTCAAGTATATAAAATGTGCCTCTTTTGCAGATTTTAAATTTCTTACAGGTTTTTAAGCTATATAGGCCACAGATTGTGATGAGAGCACACCCTAATTTGGCAAGTGTTTCGTATCCATAATAAGATTTTCTGAATGTTATCTGTTTTCAGTATATACAGATATCATAATATTTAGTGTGATTGTGGCACTTGTCATATGGTCTTTCCTCCTCCTATATCCCAAGGGATTCCGTAACCTGCAGTGGCAGTCAGCAAGGGGTGCTGTATATTGGTGTATTTTTTCATACATGGATGTTTTTAAATGTATTCTCTAGACCTCAGCCATGAGGACTTCATGAAATCATAGGGAGACTTGAAATGGATGCACTATATCTGTCTAGTGACCTGGTAACTTAACATCCAAACCAGGACTGGACACATGTGTGAAAGAAAGGAGATGTTATTAAGAATTAGGTCTGGCACGTCCCAAGCATCTCTGGACAGATAGTCACCCTGCTCATCTGTACTCATTGACAGAACAACGCTAAGGACGTTTTCAATGAGGGTAAGAGGCATGGTTGAGGAAGAAAGCAGTACAGAAAACATTCTTGGTATGGGAAATGGCAGGGACAGGGTTTTGTGACTTGTCGTCACCTTTGAGGGATCTGAGACTCAGATGGAAATCACAGACCCTCTCCCCCAGACAATGTACAAACACATAACATTTTGCAAAACATTTTTGGGGGTGTCTATAAATTCTATCCATAGACTCCTGGACTATTAATTAAGACCCCTGAGTTAAGAACCCTGGTCCTAGAGAGGGATTTCTCTACCTCGGCACTATTGACATTTTGTGCCAAATATTGCTTTTTCACTGGGGGTTGCCCTTTGCAATGTAGGACACTTAGCAACATCCCCCGCCTCTGCCCACTAGATGCTAGTAGCACCCCATCACCAGTTATGACAACCGAAAATGTCTCCAGGCATTGCCCAATGTCTTGTGGGGGGCAATACTGCCCCCAGCTGAGATCACTCTTCTAGAGGTAGGAGCGTGGAAAATCTCACATAAGGAATAAGAAGTAGACAGAACTTAGCACATAGCAAACTAGAGTTAAATAAGAAGGGACGCAGTGCGGAACAAAAATTGCTACATTCCCCCCTTTGAATCTGTCTGTGCCCTTAATTCATGACAGGTATGACCATTCTTCTCACAAAAGAGAGCTAATGACACCTACTCGCAGAATCTGGCTCCGCTGAAGACTTCCTGGGCCACCTCATGCTACCGTCTGACAGGTGCTGAGTGGAAATCATTCTGCAAAAAAGCATTCCGAAGTGTTTGTAATGAGGAGAACTTGTAACCTAAACTGGGAGAAACATTCTGGGAGGCTGTTCCATTTATAATGAAGCCTACAGAGACAGGGCATAGTAAGCACCTGGAGAAGTGTAGCTTCCAACTGATTATTTATTAGGCACGCTCTGCATCCTCAGCTCGTCCTCCTCGTTTGGAAAATGAGGAAATGGACATATGCTCTCAAAGATCCTTTCAGCCATAACATTTTGTGATTCCATCAATGTTTGCGTGAGATACAAATATAGATGATAGAGATAGAGACGGAGATAGTGATAGAGATGACAGAAATGAGATAGAGACAGAGAGAGAGATATAGAGACAGATATATAGATACGTCTCTCTCTCACTTTCTGAACCTCCTGAACCTTACTTTCCTCTGTATATGGAGGGCTAACAACTACACAGCAAGTCCCAAATGAGGGCCTGCAAATCAGCAATTGGCAAAATGCATAAGAGGCTTTATGGAGGAATTTGTTTATAGGGTTAATGGGGGAGGGGACAGGAACTTGGAGTGTCATTTGCCCCAGGGCCGCACATTTGCAAAGGGCTTCAAATGTTAACTATCTGGGCTATCACCAATTGGGATTATCTATCTATATATCTATATCGATATCATCTATATCAATATCTACGTCACTTGCATTAATAGAATCACAGAATTTTGAACATGTATTAAAATAATTAATTTGCTACATGTAAGCATATTAAAAATCACATATTTGGTCCCCCTGTTGTGGCATTTCTTCAATTTCAATATGCCAGGATCTTCAAAAAATGGAAGCAGCTTAAACCCCTCACCACCTCTGTGTCTCTGCTTATTATGAAAATAAATGCCCGTGCCCAGCCCCTACAGGTTCCAGCTCAGTAAGTCTGGGGTATAGCCTGAGACTCTGCATTTTAACAAGCACCCTGGGCAATTCTGAGCATGTCCTGGGAACACATAGGGCTTTATCTAAAGCGAGAAGAAGGAAAAAGGTATTTTTCCCAGGATATTAGACAAAGGGGAATACAGAGAATTGTGGGTAACTTTTAAATGTAAAGCTAAAACATTTCCCTTCGCTTCCTTATCACCTAACAAAACCCCAACTCTTATTCTTCAAGGCCCAGCTCAAACACCACCGCCTTGTGAAATCCTTTAGACAATCCCCAGTTCCATCAGTCATCGCCACATTCACTGCGCTGTGAGCTCCCAGAGAGACAGAGAGTACCTTGGTTATAACTTATGTATTCAGTGCCTGGCACTCGACATGTTCAGTCAATTTGATAGCCACAGTGTTTTATTTCACCATTTTATTCCCGGTTCCAATTTGTCCCAGGAGATTCCAAATTTCAAGAAAAGGCCGTCGACTGTGACCCTACGTGGCCTAAGATTACATTCTGGAGCCATACCTGAGACCAGAGGGAATTGTCAGCATGGTAAAGCGAGGGCTGCCTTCTGGGTTGCAGACTTCTTGCTGTATCCTCACCTGGTGGAAGGGACTAGAAACCTCTGTAGAGACTCTTCTATGAGACCACTAATCCCATTCATGAGGGTTCCACTCTCATAACCTAATCACCTGTCAAAGGGCCCACGTACTAGGGTCAGGATTTCAGCATAAGAATTTTGTGAGGACACAACATGAGGCCATATAACCCATGCACATTTTACTGAATAAGACGATGGTAGTGCAGTCTCACCATGTTAAGTTACGTGGTAATTACAGAAGTATAAGGCATGATCCCTGCCTTAAAATTGTTGCAATCTTCTTAGAAAAAGGACACTCACATATGAAACAAGAGTGCAATAAACTCAGAAGCATTGAGAATTTAATTGTGTTCTACAAGCTCCCGAGAGGGAGGTCACAAAGGACTAAAATTTCTCCTTTCAAAGTCTCAGAAGCTACAGAGATATTTCTCCCAAATGGGCTGACCTTACCAGGCTTAAGCTGATTTAGAAAAATAGATAGGATTTTAATAGAGAGAACAGAACAGGAAGGGCATTCTGACAAAGGGGAATAGCTAGAGAAAAAAAGAAAGATAAATGAAGCCCAAAATCAGAGTGGTGTATCCCTAATACATACCTAAGACAGGCCCGAACAAATCAGGGGTGAAAGGAAGGAAGGGGCAGAGTGGATAATGGTTATAAAGGACCAATTCTCCGAGACTACAGAAAAATGATAGATTAAAAAAAGTAAAGAAAAAAAACAAAGATAGGTATGAGGACACATTAATTTGAGAACTATAAGTGGAAGTTCGATTATGTTGCTGCCCACTATTTTATGGGAGGAAACGAAGGCCCCCAGAAGGTGAAAGATACACTATGTCATGGGTCTTCTGACGACCCCACCATGTCCACTGCCTGTCCCTTCCCAATGGGTGGCACTCCTCTGCAAGTTTCACATTTCCTGACATGAAAATTTAATTTGAGACTTAGTTTGTAGATTTGATATTCCTCAAATGTAAATAGCCATTTTTGGAATATTCTTTCTACAAGCCTCTGAACTGAATAGTGAGAACATAAATTTAAAAAACACAAACACACTTTTTTCTTTTTTGATACAGTTTATACTTTTGCTTTGATCAGCAAATTTAAGGCCTTATGAACAGCAGCTAACCAGAGACCTTGATCTCAAAAAATGTGTTCAATATTGTTGTCATCCAAAAGTGCCAATCTATAGAATGGGTAGAAGACAGACCATAGACATAGCAGAAGGTTTGTTTTCTGACTCCAGAACTTTCTAGATGTGTGACATTGGGCAATTCATTTAATCTCTATCAATTATGTTCTCTCATCCATAAAAGTAAGTTGATAAAATCACTTAAGCCCTGGAAGTTTTGTACAGACCAAATAGGACAAGGCATGGAAAGTACTTAATAAAGAGCCTAGAACATGTTGAGTCCTCAGTAAATGTTAGCTATTATTCACTATAATACTTTCAAATACATAGTGCTTTAAAAGAAGATCTGAAAGTTATACCCTAGGGTGGCAGAGTACGTACTGATTTGTAAGTCTTATATGAAATTCACTTAGCAACTCACTTTGCTTTCTGGTTTACAAGTGAAGTTTATAGTATTTGTATCACAGACTAGATAGACTGAGCACATGCGTCAGACCCAGAAAAGCAGGAATCCCCATAAGTGACATCATTCTATTTCAATGAGTATATTACGAAGTTTGCAATCATACTATCTAGAACTAAGATATTTTAATTTCAACATACATTAAAGCTTTGTGTTTTACAGGTTGCTATTGTTTTATGTGTGATTACATATGGCAGGTAATATTTGCAGAGTTTAGGGGCTCCAAGCGTCTTAATTGGCAATAGGTGGTGAGTGGGAGGGGCTGGGGGTGAACTCCAGAGGTACCATAAAGTCCCTGAAAGTGCATGTAAATCTTGGGTGCTTGAAAGGTTCTATAGCTATAATCAGATTCTCAAAGGGAGTCCATGATGATAAAAGCTTAATCGACTGAACAATATCCGTAAGAGAATGATAAAATCAATGATTGCACACATAATAGACTAATCAGTGGCAGTTCTTAGAACAGTGTAGATCAATATAGGTAATGACATTGATAAAACATCTATGATATACTGTGATAAAAGCGAGTTACAGAATTATCTTTCTAAGTTGCTGACTGTGTTTATAGGTCATATTTTTCTATATACCAAGTACATGTAGTATTTCTAAAAAGACATCATAAATAGCATATACAGTACATGTTTTTATAAAATAAAATTAAATTGTTTACACACACACACACACACACACACACACACACACACACAGAATGCCAAAAAAATGTATACACATTTTAAGAAAGGAAAAAACTGTATTAAAATTATAATACTCAATATATATTGATAACAAAAGATGAATACAAGTCATGTTTGACTTCTGCAATTACAAGAGATGCCCAAAGTGGTTACCATCAGTGTCCAGACACTTCTGATTATGGCAAACTACTGCTTGAGCAACACTGACCAAAGTGTCCACTTGTATACAGTTTTGGCACCCCTGGTATATACATGTGTGTGAGTACATACTATGTACGTATTTTAAAGAGATTAGAAAATATATTTCAATGGTTAATAATAGCTTATCTTTAGGTAGTAAAACTAATATATGAGGCATTCATTTTTAACTACCCTATTTCTCAATTTCAGTTGTTGTTTTTTTTACATTTTAATATTTAGGAAATCAGAATTCACCATATAATCATAATATGCACTTAATTAAGTCTTTCTTTGCTTCCTCCTTTCCAAGAAAACCCTTATAATATATGAAAAGTCTTACAATTGGGGGTGAGTTCAAGTTACAAAGATATAGCATATATATATATATATATATATATAGCTTAAATGTTTTACAAAAAGCAAATATGTGTTTTAGGATTCCCCCCAAAACACAACCCCTGAAATAGATAGTTTTAAGCCCCTTACTTTTATTTCATATTATTATGCAAATAAACTAGGTCACAGGAATGTGTATCTACTTATAGACATTCAGCATTTGCATATATTTGCCTATTATTCAGTATCATTTAATGCTAGTTCCTTAAACCTAGAAAAGCTCTCCGGGGGTAAAACAGCTAGACCAAAAAGTGTTGGAGCTAGTGGACTCTTTCACCTCTGTCGTGCGGGAGACCCTGCTCGCTGCGCCATTTGTCGTGCAGGGCGGCCTGCGTGGTCTCTGTTCCCACTCCCCACATAAGAACGCAGGACATGGTGAAGCCAAAAAGGAACACCCACGGATCCATAGGTAGGGAAGTCATACCTCTATATTCTGGCTGGGGGCATCCACCTCTCTGCAATCCGCGCTTGCTAGCTCAGCCACCATCTTCTTGCTAGCCCCCATTTTGCTGCTAGCGTAGCTTCAGCAGTTATATTAGTGGCCAATGGCTCACTGGTTACAGCTAACAGCCAACTAGCCACAGCTGATGGCCATGCAATCACAGTTGATGGCCATTTACTACCTGAGCCAGCACCTTTCCACATGAGGCCAAGAGCCTGGAAACTGCACTCCTGGCTCTGTCCCCACAACCTCTCAAATAACTTCACATGGATACAAATACATGATACTATGTACATTATTACAATATATGAGGCAGTGCTCTGAGCACTTTACATCATTATCTTATTTAATTTTCAAAATAATGGCATAAAATAAGTTCAGTATGTGAAGCCCAATGGACGAATGAAGGAACCAGGGCTTAGAGACCAAAAAAGATGCTGAGCCCCAAAGCTGGTGTGAAAACAGTGGCAGGCACCCTGTAGATCTCAGCCTGCCTCTAAAGCTTCATTTTTAACCATCGCATTGCTCCGTCTCCACCTCTTCTCATAGCTCCATGCCCTCGACCAAAGAACTAATTTAAATGTACCTGGAAATTATTGTGTTCACCTGGGATTAAGCTGCGTGTTTCCCAAACAGGGGCAGAATGAGCAGTGACACAGGACAGACCAGTGTAAGGACTTGATTCAAGGATCCTGCAAAACTAAAAGTGCTCCGCACGCTCTACTTCCTCCAGAATGTACCAGGGTCTGACTGTGGCCCTTTGGAGTAGACACTGTTTCCAAGGATTTCTCCAGGTCTGGCAGAAGCAGGTGGCAAACATTATCCCTGCTCTACATCTAATTAAGATTTTATCAGATCTGTTCCTATTTAGATTGCCAAGGTTTGTGCAGCTTAAAAGGCATGTTACCTTTCTTCAAAGCTAAGTGGAATGAACAAAGCCTAATTAAATGTGATTTTTTCCAGTGGATTCCGTATTTATAAGCAGACAGCTCACCGGCTTCAAAAGTGAGTGTTGGTAGCAGCAGAGCAGAGGGTGTTCAGAGAGGTTAAAAATAAATGACTGGAAGATGAGGCTGAAAAACCCGTTAGTGCCAAGTCAGATGATTTATTTCCATAAATCATTCCAGTGTTCCAATTTCACGTGTTAAAATAATTCAAAAATAATTCTGCACTGCCTTTTGATCTGAAATCATAGTGAGTGCTGCTATTGAAATAGATAAAAATGAAGTGTCTCCATTTCTTCGGAAACAGAGCACAACCAAATCGCTCTATCATAAATTTTAACACCCACAACTCAGTACCCTGTAGAGACTGTGCTCAATTTGGTAGGTTTTGCTACCACAGAAAATGAAGAGCAATTAGCTATGGGATAGAAAATTTGGAACGAAAGCTTTGGGGACAGAAAGGACAATCAAAAAAGTTTTCCAAGGAGCCCCAATGTCAAGGGTGAGAACAAGCGTGAGTGTATATGCACGTGTCACAATTGTTTCGCGTGGTAGGGGGATATCAGCTGACACCACGATCCCCTTACATTTGCTTAGCTATCATCCTTTGCCTGTATTTCTTTTCTTGGTACCTAATATGAACCTTAAAGTTTTCTATCATCGGCAGTCCCTTCACATTTTCGCTCTGAGTACCTTCCTCCTACATTGGATGTCAGTAGATGGAATCAACGGCCCCCAGTCATTTATCTGTCATTGACATTATTATATTTTTAGGAAGTAGACAAGATCATATTCTGTTCCTGCTTTCAAATGTTTGCTGGCTCCTTCTTACCTATAAAATAAAATACTAGCATGGCACAGACGGGCGTTCCCATTCGGTCTTAGTCTGCATTTCCAGAACAATTGCTCATCATCCTTTATCAAGGCACTCCCTCCTCTCTCCCCATAATGAACAACACCCCAGTCTCCAAACATGTCAGCAGATCCTTCGTTCATGTTAGTCTCTCTGCCCACAGTTCTCTTTTCCCAACCTCTCCTTCTGTATCTGGTAGAGGCCCATTGTTCAAGGTCCAAGTCCAATATCAACTCTTTGGAAAAGCTTCCTGGAAAAGAATGAAACAGTCCCTTTCATTGTCCAAATGGCCCATGGATCATATCACAGCTCTGTGTTTGCTACATCACACTGTACAATTTGTCAGCCAGTATGTGTAGGGCCTGTGTTCCTTATAGAGAGGACGCACTGCAGTCAGTGACCCACGGCTGACCTGTCCCTATAGAGCACTGCACCTTGCAAAGGGTGATCGAGATATGCTTATAAATGAATGAAAAGGTGAGAGATGAGGACAGAGACAGAGAACAAAGACGAGGATCAAAAATCTTTCCATACAACATTTTGAATGGAAGTAACATGAGTTGCTGATGACACTGATTCTCATCTATTAACCATCACAGACACACACCTCTATTCCACTTTGAAACCTATTTTTCAAGCTTATTTTACTTCAGCAGTGTCCAGACCTTAATTTTAAATAGAAATGCACTAGCCTTGCTTCTTAGCAATTAATGTTTCTTACACACGGGGATTTAGGGGCAGCTGTACTTCACATGAAAAATTTATGCAAGCTGCATGCCACTTGGAATTCTCTAATAAGCAAAGAAAATACTGAGGGCCTCAGCACAAATTGCCACATGTAATAGAGGATACAATAATAATTGCTGCCTGTGGAAATAGCAGGAGATTTTAAAGAAGAAGAAGAAGAAAAAGAAAACTGCACCATCCATGTAGTATTATCTGAAAAGAGAAATACCATAATCTCAAGATTATGCTTAATACTGCGAGTAATGTTTTCTTTTCCAGGTATATACACCCTGAACTCTGAGTACCAGGATTCAACAGCCCCACATGAAGTGGCTGTAATTAAGAAGTCCTCATTGACAGGGGAATTACTGCAATAAAGAGGACCAGCATAGGATTAAAAACTCTACCACTTACCAAGGAATTGGGGAAAAGTCACTAACTTTGCATGTGTGACTCAGATTTCTGTTAAAAAAAGAAAAAAATAAGTATGTCAGCATGTTTACAATTTTAATATTGAAACTACCTTATAATATGCATCTCTGTTCTATGCCTTCACCACATCAGAGCAAACATCCCAAGAACGAGATAATATCTAGCCTTCCTCTCTTCAGAACAACAAGCAGGCCTTGTGTTTGGAGGTCTAGACTCCTTGCCCTCAGAAGCAGAGCATTTTTTGTGGTCTGAGAACTGAAAAGAGGCCTCGTCATGGTGAGGGTAGGGAGTAGGGTACTGCACACTAAAGAAAACCTTCAGCCAGGCCTTTCTTTGTTGAGGAAGATTTGGACCAGTGTTTAAAAATTAAAATACCGATAGGGGCCATGACATGCATGTGTGAGTTATTCTGGGCGTAAAACAAAAGATCTTGGTTGAAGCCACGGCCCAAACTAAAGATTCCAAGCTCTGTCTGAAGGCATTGAAGTTCAAATCTTCTAAAATCACCTTACTGACAAACGGGGCTGAATTTGTCATTCTGCTGCTTGTGTGGAGTATTTGCTAAGTCTCATCAAGGGGAAAAAGCTGGACTTCCCTGGAGGGAGGGGTGGGAAGTTGTCTGGCTCTGAGGTTGAAGAGGGCCAAGGTGCTGCTAGTGTAGGAAAGAGTTTGTGAGCCCAGGAGCAGGGTGTCGGGATCCCACGGTCAGAGAGAACAGGACCCCTGAATGTAGTAGATGGTGATGGTTGCTCAGGAGGGGATGGCTACATGGTAGCCTTGGATCAGGTGATAAGGCCCCAGTGCGGGCAATGGCTAGTGGACGGGAAAGGACCAGCACTCAGTGTGGCAGGCATAACAGGGGGGATGACAGTGACTGGCACAGACTGAAGACCAGGCCTCTCTCAGGCCTCTCTCCACCTTCTGAGCTAGGTCCTGGGGCAGCGTAAGATACAAAGGCTTGAGGAGATTGAGAAAAGTATCCGCTGTTGGCTGTTCTTGGGAATCTTAGTGAACGAGGGTTTGCATTCAATTTAATTTGATTTAGAAAAAGAAACAGTTGTGACGTTCTTACATTAGATAGCACTCCATAAACTTTTCAGAGATGATACTAATCGCTATCACTTGTCAACCACGTATGAGCATCATATACAGTACTTCATTTACTACTGAACAACACTACATGGTAAGATTCATTACCCTCCCCACTTTGCAAGCAAGGAAACTGAGGCGAAGAGTGGTAGGCTTGCCCAACATCACACAGCTGGCTCAGAGATGCAACCAGAGTTTAGATCTAGGCAGTCAAAATACAGAGGCCACACAGGTTAACAACACACTGCACCACCTCTCAGATGTAATGATAATTCCTTGCTCCCAGGATGTTTTGAGTGTCGATGTGTACACAAGCATTAGAGAGATGTACAAACATGTTCATTAGTTTTAAGCTTTGGGTCCATAAACAGGACCACAGTCTGATCCCGCTAGCCCAGATGGACGTGACAGTCCACAAACATTCTTCCTGTGAACCAGAGCCTCCCAATGGACCAGAAGAAGAAGTCCCAGCCTTCACCTGCACACCCCCATGTCCACCTGTCCTGTGGGATTTGTCAGCTCCCTGCAGGGGGCACTTCTCCCTTCTAACCTCTGGACACTGCCCTTAAAAGGGAGGCAGTGGGGCTGGAAAGTATTGGTCAGGGTTGATGGAGGAAGAGTCTGCCTTCTCTGAATAGGATGGTGGACTAGAATAAACAAACATAAATCAATATTTCTCAAGCTCGAGAAGTCTATAAAGAAATGTACTTGGGAACCCAAGAGTCCTCTATGGAAACTGTTCAAGGTTAGTGTTTTACTATCAGTGAAAAATTTTAAAAAATAATAAAGCATGTTCTCAATTATTCTGAATACCACCTCATAGTAACTGACCAGGGCCACTAGCCTGGTGTGGCCATTTAAATTCAAATATATTAAAATTAAATAATTCTCAAAGCTCAGCTCCTCAGCTGCACTATCCATGTTTTAAGTACTCAGTAGCCACATGTGGCAAGTGGCCACTAGATTGGACAGAAAAATCATTCCCTAATCTAATTTAATCTAATCACATTACAGCATTTCCTTCATCACAGAAATTTTCTCTTGGAGAGTGCCGATCAAGAAGGTAAGTTTCATTGGAATACTACTCTGCCATAAGAAAAGATGACATACTGCCATTTACGACCACATGGATGGATCTTGAGATTATCATGCTAAGCGAAATAAGTGAGACAGAAAAAGTCGAGAACCATATGATTTCACTGATATGTGGGATATAAAACTGAAAACAGCAAAGGAACAAGACAAACAAATGAAGAAATAAACCTCATAGACACAGACAATAGTTAAGTGGTTACCAGAGGGTAAGGGGGGAGGGGTTGGTAGATGAGGGTAAACGGGATCAAATGTGATATATAGATGATGTATTACAGAAATGTACACCTGAAACCTATGTAACTTTACAAACAATTGTCACCCCAATAAATTTTAATTTAAAAAAGAATAGGTTTCATAAAAGCAGTACCCTTCCCTATCTTGCTCACTGCTGCATTCTCACTGTCCAAGACAGCGACTGACATACATAGGTGCTCAGGAAGTATCTTCTTCACAAATAAATGAATGAATGAGGGGAAGGATAACCCCCAAGATCTTACATCCGTCCTGGGTTAGAATAAACCAAAAATAATGTGGTTGAGGAAAATGGGCTTGCAGACTGAAATCACCCGGGAATTCTCAATACCGAATCTGCATGCAGCCTTTAAAATTAATGTGTGACATGTGTGTTATATTGCATTTTCTGCTAATTAAACTCCTTGCCATAATATAACTTTGTGGCCAGTCCCATATATCAGATATTCCCAGGAGACCTCTGAAAGAAAGGTAAAGGCAATAATACACTACTAGAACATTTCTATGAAATGACTTACATAAGAAACTTCATGAAACCGATTTATGGATCCCATTGTTACACAAATGTGCGCTATTAATGGGCAGCAAAGAATGAGAGAATAGAACTTACATTTCCTATGGGGCTAGGCATACTCTGCTTATTCATTTAATAAATATATGAGCATATGTTACAGGAAAGTGGGAATACCATGATCGCTACTATCTATACTCTATGTCCTGCCATGGCTGAGAAATATGAGCTCAGAGTTGCAGAGGTTCCTCTCATAATACATTCAATCAACCAGTTAGTAGTGGGTGAACTTATGCAAGCTGTTCTGCTTTTTCAAATTAAAGATCAACAATGTGAATACTCTTTTGAAGGTGCTTTTGCTTGTAATGAAACTAATCCACTCTAACAGAGTCCTGTTCACTGCAGATGTTCAGATCTCTGTTGAGAGAATTGAAGGCCTTCTGTTGTGTCCTCAGTTCACACTTGAGAGGCGTCCATGGGTGGGTAGGCATGAGGAAAAACGCCTTTTCAGTATGCACTGCCCAATCTCTATCAGAACTTCCCCTGAGGTGTGTGTTTCATTTGGAAAATACTATTTCTCGCAAGTGAGCAAGGTGGGGGTGGGGACAGAGCCAGGAGTGCAGATTCCAGGCTCTTGGCCTCATGTGGAAAGGTGCTGGCTCAGGTAGTAAATGGCCATCAACTGTGATTGGATGGTCATCAGCTGTGGCTAGTTGGCCGTCAGCTGTAACCAGTGAGCCACTGGCCACTCATATAACTGCTGTGGCTACTCTGGCAGAAAATGGGGGCTAGCAAGAAGATGGTGGCTGAGCCTGCAAGCGGCGGAGTGTGGATTGCAGACAGTATGGCTCCTGCTTCCTGTGTCTCCAACCCAGCCACCAGCAAGACTATGGTGGTAGAACTCCCCTATCTATGGCTCCATGGATATTTTGGCCTCACCATAGCCTGGGTTCTTATGTGGGGAGCGGGACCAGAGACCCCGCATGACACCCTGCACGACACATGGCACAGCGAGCAGGGTCTCCCTCATGACAGTGGGTGTCCTGTTATCCCCCTATCCCTTCAAGCCATCTACCCAGAAGCAAAAAAGGGTGCTGCCTGTTCCTGTTAGCCATTCACAGAAGTCATTTAGTCATGGTGCTAGAGAAATTTGGACACACTCAGGCTGGGTGCTTCATGCCCCAGAGCAGCCTCATCCAGCTCCTGGGGTCCTCGCCAGGCTCTCTGTCTAATTCTGGCTCTCAGATCCGGATTTGTAAGCATGGCCATAGGAGCCCACCTGCCCTGCTTCAAAATGTGTGGTCAGTGGATGGAGCAGAATGGGTAAAAATCACCCAAAGTCCCCTCTGTCTTCATGTTAATCTTTGGCGCTGCCCTTCCTGCCCAATAGTTGGGTTCTGCTTGGGATTTGTGTAAAAGGCATCAGTGAAAGCACGACCTCACTAACTGCTGAGTGAGAAATAAGTGTGGAGCAGAGGCCCAGGAGGTGTGCAGTGCAGCCTGACTGTGGATCAGAAACATGTTTTCATTATATGCATCTCGCTGTGCATTTTATCTGTACCTCTAGCACCTAGCGCAGTATTGGGTAGAGAACAATCCTATGACAAATATTTGTGGATGGAAGAAAAGGGAGGGGGAGAGAAAGAGGGAGGGGAAAGAAAGCAGGCAGTGCTTCCCATCTTTGGGGGTGTCAGCTAAAATATCCTGCATGTATTTATTCAAGTCCTTGAGGGCACTGGACCACACCTGAGAACACCACGCATTTCTTAAGTGCTTTCTGCCAGCATTGCATCAGGCATTACAGAGAAACAGAAACACACAGAAACAGAACCACTCAGCAGAATGCTTGGCACACTACATGTGTTCCACAGATGTTGAGAGATTGAATGCACGAGCCAGACCTTGGGCAAGGGCAAGAGTAGGCGGGGAGAGGTGACGAGGAAGGAAATGCCATGGGGAAAAGGAGAGAAAGCAGCAATGGAACAGTAGTTGTGCCAAGTGTAAAGTTAATGTCGGAGACTGCATAGATCAGTGGCTTTGGAAATAGGCAATCCTGGGTTTGAATCTGACCTCAGCACTTACTAGCTTTGTAAACTCTTCAAGACTCAGTTTCTTGATTTTAAAAATGAGAATAAAATGAGCACGTGCTTTTTAGGGTTATTGAGAAAACCGAATGAGGTGATGTATGTAATATACTAGGCAGAGTACCTACTACAGGTTAAGTGTCCTGTCAACAGTAAATGACGAGGCCGATCAAATGTGATGCTAATCTAGGTGGCTCACAGTTGTTCTGTGGACATGGAAAGAATTCCTGTGCAGTATTTCTTGTCTCACACCCCAAGGGATGGATAATGGAGATGGTCTCTCTTCTGTGTATCCTAGAGCACAAAGCTAGCCTCTCTCTTGTGAGCCACCAGCAAATTGCTCTCTGCTTTCTATGTGCCTCTTTGCCCTGGCTCTACAGGCCCTAATATAAGTAATGGGAACCTCAATGCATCTCAGAGAGCAACCCCTTGGCCTTCCAGCCTCAGAACCAAAGCCTGACTTCTCAGTTCACCTTCCATCACTCCGAAGCCTCAGCCATCGCATTACTTGCAGTAGGTGGTTTTCACACTATATTCCCCCATTTGCCTGCATATTCCCATGAAGAAGTCTTGGTTCAGGTCATGCTGCTGCAAATGAAGATCTCTCTGTGTCACGAAAGGACCAGTTCAAACCCACTTGTTCTCTGAAGCATAAGATTTCTTTCCTCTGGCCATAACAGTAATCCCACTCACCTGAAAAATAATCATGCATATCCTCTTTTCAATACTAATTATTATAACTTATTGAATGTTGATTGTGTGCCATGTACATAATACATGCATATACTACACACACATACACATATACATATACATAGTTCCACTTATTTAATTCTCCTGACACCTTGCAAGGTCTGGATTAGGCTCAGAAAGGTCAAGCAATTTGCTAACACCCACACAGCTAGTCTATGATCGACGCTAGATTTGAACTCAGGTCCACCAGTCTCTACCATCCATGTTCTATCTACTATGCCATGCTATTATTTAACATACATGTTTATTTCTGATCTCTTGACGTAAAGCCCCTGGGGCACTGACTTATTTTTTAGTATTTTCACCCTGGATAGAATAATTTAGTGATTTGATGTAGTAGATTCTTGATCAGTGTTCATTAAAGTATGACTGGGAAGAAGGTCAAAGTTTACTTCCTGATCTTTTCTGCACCCATTAAAAGCTCAGGTGTTATTTCCCATTGATACTCATACTCCAAAAATAATAGTAATAACTACATTTATATAGTTCTTGCTTTTGGCCAGGCCTGGTTCTAAGCACTTTCCTTATGTGAATCCTTTTCGTCCTCACAGCAGTAGACATCACCACTAGTATCCCCGTTTCACGGTTCTAGACCCAGGCAGTCTGGCCCTCGAGCTCTTATCTTCTGCCTTAACCTTATACAGCGAGGTCAGGATTGCTCTCTCGAAGAAGCTGGCATTTGAGAGAGAACTGAATGAGGAGGAGAAGGAGGAATCGTGTAAAATGGGGGGAAGAAGATTTCAAGGGAGCAAATTATTACTGTGCACAAATGTCTAATCTGACATGCAAGTGGTTCCCATCTACACCATTTAAGGTCTCATTAAAGTTCATGAGAAAAATCCACAGACACTAAGTATATAAACAATGTAAACGAACCACGTACGTAAGAGAAAATGGAAAATGTTCATTCTTCTTACTAATCGTGGAATTTCAATGGAAGGCAACTTTGCTCTACTATTTTTCACCTAATGGATTCACAAAACAAACAAAAAACAATCTTAAAATCACAGCACACTATTGGTGAAATTAGTATGTTCACACTCCTAGTGACATAAAAGTTTGTACTACTTGTTTTAGAAAGCAACATGGAAATAACTATTAAAAGTTACAGTTTCTCATAGACTTTGCTCCACTAATTCCACTCTAGGACACTTATTCTGGAGAAATTATTTTGCAATAACAATGCAAAGATACTTATTATAGATTTGTTTATAATCACAAATATTTAAAATGGAAATGTCCAAAATTAAACTACAAATAAAGTGAATTATGATACATCGACCAATGCTGTATTATATAGTAGTCGCTAAGACAGTAATTATGAAGACAATGAAGAAACTTGGGGTAATGTTTATGAACATTATCTGACGAAAGCAAAATGTAAGGTTATATATACAATAATAGTTATAATGTACATTACTATGAATATTGACACTCACCCACACAGCCCTCTCTCCTTTCCTGAGCTTGATATAGCTGAATTCCTCAGATTGCAGTATCCTTCCATGTAGTTTTGAGAATACAAGGGACGTACGTGTGTAAGTGTGTGTGGGTTTGTATGTGGTCTGATGTGTGTGCCAGGGTAAGTGGGTGGGCTGCAAAGGGAAAATAGGAGCGTGTGAGTGCAATGAATCCCTCACACACGAACAAGCACTTTCTTTCTTGGAACTCTAGTAGAACAGTTTGTCTTTTTCATGCAGAAGAAATCATAGAAACAGGTTTTCCAAGAACCTATGGTGGGAACCTGGCAACTGCTTTAATTGAAACAGGTGGGAAATTCCCAGAGCTTGAAAATAACGCCCTGGATGTAACCAGCGATAGCAGTGATGAACTCCAGGTCATCAGTCAGGTATGGGACCAGGGGCAGAGCAGTGTCTGGAAGTATAAGGTTGGTGCAAAAGTAATTGCGGTTTTTGCCAATTGTTTTTAACCTTTTAAACTGCAATTACCTTTGCACCAACCTAGTATTTTCAGGCTGATAGAAGCAAAAGATGACATTAGAGGGAGACTCCACAGTGGCAGCTTGCTTCCTAATTCACAGCATGAAAATGCAGATGGATGCTCTTCTTGGCTTCGAGTTGCCTCATTCTCTCACAACCTGCTCCAGTAGCAGACGGTGCACATTGTGGACTGTGGTTCAGGCTCACATACACCTTTACGCTTTGCTCATTGCCCATACTGCTGTTACAGATGCCAGAGTCTGAGGTCAGCCGCTGTGCCAGGAGCTCGCTCCTTTGCACCGGCAAAGGGGAAGAACAGTTAGAAGTCCTCAGAAACAGATTTGCAGCAGCTCTGCATTATTATGGGTCAGTGCACAAGACAGCCCGTCTGCCTGTGTTCTGTCAGTGTGGAGATACCATGTGGCCACCCAAGAAGATCCTTTCAGCTAGACGGATGGCACTGGACAAGTGGCATCCCCATTCTGTGACTCTAGTCCTACTGGAAAACAGGCAAACCCTGCCTGATGTGGGTACTGCAGCTTTTTACCATTTTAACTTAACGATGGATGTTTTTAGATCCTTAAAATCGATGCTTCCCATTTTCTAAGCAATGTCGCCATTTTCTCAGCATGGCCCTTCATGATCTGAGCCCTGCTTGCCTCTGAACATTCTTTTTCCATAGCACCTTCACACCCTAACTCTATGCTGCATCTGCTATGACCTGCTCATGTCTCAGCACTTTGCATGCACTAGAATAGCCTTTCTTATGCTTCTGTTTATTTATTGTTTTCTTTCTGAGGAGTTCCTTCCATTCTTTATGATTCAGCTCAATTGTCACCTCTTCCATGGAGCGTTTCCTAGCTCAGACCCGGTCCCCCACCTCCATGAGCAAATCAAAGTCAGTTGCATTATGGAGGTCTCTGCTAGAGCCCTTTGCCATGTTGTATCATCATTTTGTGTGTGTGTGTGTGTGTCCTTCATTGGTACCTGAGCTCCTTTACAGCGAGGTTTGTCTTACTCATTTCTCTATCCCCTGAATCTTCCTCATAGACTTCCAATAAATGATTGTTGGGCAAACAAATAAAAGTCATTTTCACATGTATAGTCCTCTGGGCTCCTCTTAATAGCATTATTCCTCTGCCCTCCACCCATGCTGGCTACATACCATTTACTTTCTTTAGGCATGGACCACATTTTTGTAAGTCTTTTTCCTCCTTCCCATTCTTAGCCCCTCACTTTTAGCAGCATGACAGAGAACGAGGTCAGCATTCTTAAAACACAGTAAGTGCTTAGTAAAGATTAATAATAGTACCATGCCTTCTATTTAATGCAAGCTGCTGCATCATGGGAATTAGTTCTGGGGTGAACACTCTGGAGAGTGCAGAAGCTTCCAGCTGTACAAGATTGCCACCGTGTACTGCATGAAAAGGGTAATTAAGAAGACAGGCTCTGGAATCGGACTGTCAGATCCCTTTCATGACACTGCTTTCAATACCTATGAAACTGGATAAGTTACTTGACTCTTCTATAACTCAATTTTCTGTAAAATAGGGATAATAATATTAACTTCCATAGCATTCTCATTAAGATTAAATAAAATTATGGAGGGTAAGAGTGTTTATCATAGTGCCCAGCACATAATACTCAGCAAATGAAAGCTATTCTTTTTGCTGTTAATGCTATCACAGGGTAAGTTCAAGTTGTTGCCATAATGATAATATAACCATTTGTAACTGGTCTAGAATTTTATACATTTAGATAAGTATCATCACCCATTTGTGTCATTTAATTAGGCCTATGAGATAGGCTTTCTTTAACAAGGATAATCACCACGCTTTTTCCAAAAAGGAAGCAGAGTCAAGTGATTGTTCAGAGTCACTCAGTTTGATCCCTGAAACCAAGTGCTGAGATGAGATATCTTCTCCACCAGGACCCTACCCTATATGCAGTCCAAGGGTTTGGACTTTGAAGGTGGATGAGAGGAAACTCCAAAGTGATTCCATTACTTCAACGCTGAATGGGGATTTGTAAATTCAGTCCCGTGTTGATTAAATCCTTCAAAACCACACTTCAAAGAACAGGAAGTCTATTGTATACACTGGTTGCCTTCAACCTCTAAAGGATTTCTTTTTATGTCAGTAGCTTTCTGAGGAAAATATATTCTGCTTTCACGCTGAGTTGTATATTTAATAAAAATGTATATAGCTTGAGGTCCTTTAAGCCAAGAGTAAACTGTTGGGTAAGGGTGAACCCCAAAATCTACAACCCCTAAATCAGAGTGAAGTCCGAACACAAAAGAGAAATGAGGTGATAAGGTGGAGCCAGATGTGACAGACAGATTGCATTGGTGGACCCACTTCTTCACCTGTCCTTGACTCTGGACTCAGCCATGGGTCATGCTTTAGCCAAGGGGGGATCAGAAGTGTGATGTGAGCAGAGGCATGACACTCATACATGGAGGCTTGCTTTCACGCTTGCTCGCCTACCTTTGTCATCAACACGCCCAGACTAAACTACAGGAGGATGACACATGAAGAACTGAGTTGCCTACAATATTCCCAACCTGAGCAATCCTAGACCGGCCAACATCCAGCCACCCCACCCCCTCACCCCCACCCCACCCCCAGACACGCAGACTCACAGAGAACACACAGGCAAAAACAACAGGCTGCCAGGCCTCCCTGCAGCTGACCACACACACAGGAGTTGAGGGAGTCCAGCTGACACCATAATAACCACCTAGCCCACCTGCACACTCTTAAGCTAAACAAAGGTTTATCGTTTTAAGCCATCAAGATTTAAGGTGGTCTCTCATGCAGCGTTATTGTGGTAATACACAATTGACACACCAGAGACCAAGTAGGAAGGACAAAAGAGAAGCCACATTAAGATAGCAAATATGTATTATTTTTCAAGAGCTTTGTGCTGGGAAGTCATAAGTAGACGCTCCTTTGGCACAACTGCCCAGTGATTCCATGGAATAGGTGACCAAAATATGCTAATATTTACAATCGCACCCTGGAAGTCCTAAAGTACACAACGCAATTACTTTCAACAATCTTCTTGGTTAGGAAGAAAGGGCACATGGCATTCTAACCTATTTACTCACGGCTTCTACAGTAGCAGCGTGATCAAATGGAGACCTGGCTATTTCTTTGGGGCATGTCAAGTGTTAGTATTTTCAGTGTCCCTCTACTCCTCCTTGGGCATTATTAGTTTCTCTAGAGAAGAACCCTCCGATTTCTTGGTAAGCTATTTAGAGTTCTGGGAGATACACAAAGGAGAGAAGTTGAGGATTGTGTGAGTCCATGTGTAGATTTTAACTTAACTCCTGATTTTAAGTTTAGTATTTCAGCATTGCCCTCCGCTGGGTTTGTTGTCTGAGTCCAAAGCATCCCTGGTTCAGTTATCTGAAGAAAACCTTCCCTGCACCTGCAGGGGCCGTGGCTTATCTGGCTGTACAGGGTGGGTGATTTACTGGGTAGCCTAAGGGCTCCTTATACAGCCTTTCAGAGGATGCCTCTGTTTTCAGCCGTCTCTTCCGATGTCCTCGGCAATCTGGACTCTTCAGTCTCTCTGGCTTTGCCATGGTCACAGACTCAGCTTCTTCCTCTTATCTTTCCCCTCCGTGTAGGTTCAGCTTTCTCTTCTCTACTAAGTCAGTTTTCACTTGTCCATCCACTTTCTAAGTTCCAAAACGTCGTTGGCATTTCTTATCTGGTGCCATCTTCTGGTTCATTGTCTTTGTCCTTGTAGTTTTGTAACATTTTATTCCTCTTTTGTCATTTTCAGGGTGTTTAATAGGAAACAGAAGGGGAAAATCTTGTGTATTCAATTTGCTATCTTTTACCAAAAGGCATATATATGTGTGTGTGTGTGTGTGTGTGTGTATATATATATGTAGTATATATACACACACATATATATTTCCTCTAAAAATTCTTGGCATCTTCCTATAGTCTTAGTGGTCAGAAGGTCACAATGACATAAGCTCTGAGTATAAGAATTATTCTTTAATCTTAAAAGGCATAGAGGACGTTCTTACTTGCTTCCTGGATAAAACATAAGAGACCGGAACTTTTCGGTTCGAAAATACGAGCTGCATTCAACTACACCAAAGCATTTTCACAGATAATGACATTCAACGCCTTCCAGTAAACTCTAGGACTTTCCTACTGCTCCTTAATAATAGGGAGCACTCCTAGGATGTTGTTAGGATTTTCTCAGACTCTTAGTGACATGATGCCAATATTGATAAATGACAGTAACATTGCACCTTCAATTAAGAGACCTGAAATTCTTCAAGTCTGTAGAGAAATGGACAGACCCTCCACCTGCCCCTCACCTTTAAGGAGCAGGCACGTCTAGGGCATCACGTTGTTTGACAGCTGACAACTCTCATTCATCTTGTTCCTGGGTAATTATATACTCCCTGCTTTTCAACCTATTCTACTGTCTGTCCTGTGTGAATTAGATGAAGACTTGAAGTCTTCTTTTTTTGCATATTTAAGTAGCAACCATCACATTGTGGAGAGCTGATAAATAGCAATGCACTGAAATTCATCAGCCCAGAAAACTGCTGTGTGTTTTTGAAACAACTACTCTGGTGATGGCGTTCTTCTCTGTGGTCTCATTATGGCAAAAGTTTGAGATGCCCTTTCCAGCTTCAAGCAAGAGTAATGATGGGACCATGCCAGTATCACCGCATGACAGTCAACACATCAAGCAAATGAAACAGTACCATCAACTCTATGAGGATTCAATAAACTTTTGGTAACCGGAATACTCCCTACGCAGCCCAAAGTAGAAGTCCATGTTTTTGTTTTCCCTTCGTCCTAGAATGTCTTCTCTCCTTCTTTGCCTAGAAAACTTCTATGGCAATTTTAATACCCAAGTTAGGTTTCGTCTCCTCGAGTCCTCTCTAACTTTTCTCAGTCTGTGTTCCTACAACATGGCATCCGTTCCTTGGTTTTTGAACTTGCCCCAGTTGATTGCTGAGTTTTCTGTCCCGGTGTCTGTCTACCCCAGACCATAAGCCAGGGAGCAGAGACTGAGAAGGAAGAGTTACAGAGAGGCTTCTCGATCACACCAGTCCTTGAATGGCGTGCAGGCCTGCCACTCCCTCCTGCGGTTAGATGTAAGCCTCAATGACCTTATCTGGAAAATACGGATAATAAAAGAACCTATATCATAAGGGGCTGTTTTAATTAAGTATTATAATGTGTCTTAATTGATTAGCACATTGCCTGACCCCTCATAAGTGAGCATCCATAAATAGTATCTAATATTGTTATTCTTCTTCTGATGTGTTACTCATTTGTGTATCTACCATAGTACATTGCCTAGTATGTAGAAAACGCTCAGTCAATTTTAAGTGAATAAATAAAGGGGAATATAAGTAATCCTGTATGAATCAGATTGTTTTTATAATCCAGGTAAATACAGCCCTAGATGTCTTTTTTTCAGAGGCTGAACTATCCCATGGCTTGTGCATATTATTCCAGTAAGCTGACTGTCTTACACATGGTGACTTTATTTTTCATTGCAGACGTTCAGCCTACTACTGTGATGTTGGTGGATTTAGAGTTGAAGCTGGTAAGCTTTGAAGCCACAGAATGTAACACAGGAGAGACCCAAAGCCACTCATAAAAATTTCAACCTCACATCACTCAACTTCTCTGAACTTCAAATGCCCTTATCTCTAAAATGGAATGACTATGAATTATGCCTGACCATTCCTAGGGTTGGTGGATTGAACATATGAGATATGTTGAAAGTATTCTGCAAATTCGGTGAGACCTATGCAAATATTGATGTCTGTGTGTTTGTTTATTTGATTGACTGTTTATTTGTAGAAGCCTATGTCTTGGCAGCACCTGAAAATTCGTATCCAACTTCACTAATATCCACACTCCTTCAAATGTATCTAACAGATTGATTCAAGGCCACCAACAAAATCTGTTGCTGTGTTGGTGCATAATAGAGATTTGTGATTTTTCTGTAGTAAAACCCAAGAGGGCCAATAAAATGTTTTCATTGATTGCAGTGTCAGTTTTAGATGCTGCAATGGCTGCGAACAAGAGTCATCTTTTAGCACTCAGCTTTGGATTTACTTTTTATGGTCCTGGGTAAATACGGCTAGTGGGTAAATACTGGCTTCGGCATTAACACTAACTTGAACAGACAAACCTCTAAGGAGGACCGTCTCATCTTTATGCTTTTCCAACCCTGGGGCCATAAATCCTATCAGCCTGCAGAGAGGAGGCATCGGAACGCTTATGGAGGCACAGAGGTGTTCTTTGAGTGAGCCAAGCTAATAAAAATTAAAGTTCAAAGTCACTGAGTAATCTAAGACATTCATTATACTTGCATTGAGCAAGTCAGTGTTGATCAGCCAAATAAGCATCAGCCCGGTGAACAGCCAGGAGAAAGTAGGAAATACCTCTAAGATGCACCATGTCTCCCCACAAAAGTGTCAGCATTGTGGAATGCACACAATAATTCAAATAAATGTACCTTGGAAAGCACTAGAGGTCTTTAAAAACTGCTCTGAGTTTGTAGGCCAGAATATAGATGGGTGGCATATTTACAGTTCATCCACTAAAAAAGGGGGTACAGATTAGAAATCACTACGGCAGCCAATCTGAACTGAAAACGATTGGCATCAAAGAAGGAGGCAACAGGCTGGCAAAGCCAACAATAAGTCTCCAGCTGTCAGGAGTAGCAGGGAGTAACTGGGCGTAGTGGGTCACACACTTGAGGTCAGATGATGGAGGGCCTTGGTGGTCAGGCTGGAGCGTTTCGGGTCTATCTGCTAAGCTCTTAGGATCCACGAACAGTTTTCACATGCATGATGTAATGCGCATGAGAAATGACAGGAGGAAAGTGATGTTTCAGCACTTAGTCTGCTTGGGGCAAAGAAGAGAATATTCACTCCTCCCTTCTTGCTCCCATCTACACATTCACATCACCAGGCAGCCTGTCTGCTGGCCCCAGGAGACAGCCTCCTCTGAGAGAAAAGAGATATAGGTTGATTCTGGAACTATCTCTCCTTCCTTTTCCTGGGCCTCTAAATAAAATGGATGAGGAGATTGTCTAATTGCCTGGTGACTGCACGACCGCACACACACCTTCCCATGAATTATCAAAAGTGTCTGAGGGTCACATTAATGAGTGACTTTAATATTACCTCTGACATAATTCTGACGGTGTTAACACCGGCGAACACAGGAGCCGAACAATTCATTCCTCATTTCTTCCTTCTGCAAATATGTATTGAGCATTGCGCTGGGTGTTTCAGGGATCAAGAGATTAAAAAGCACTGCCCTACACTCAATTTTCTCACTTTCTAGGTGGGGGAAGAGAAGAATAAACCCATTTTTATATACAGTGTGATGTGGTTGGTGGGAGACTAACTGACGTGAAGCGTTTTTGTAGAGTTAATCTCCCCATAGGAAACAGGCCCCTGCCCTGTGCCCCTGAAATCTCACTGGAATGTATCCTGAAGACATACTCACAGAAGTTGACCAGGGGTTCCCCACTGTGGTGTTTGTAAAAACAGAAAGCTGCAATAAATCAAAGTGCTCATAATTGGGAGCCTGGGTAATTATAAATTATAGAGCATCCATAAAACATAATTATTAGGTAGCTGTTTGAAAGAATAAGGCAGGCCTATATGTGTTAATAGAGATAGATTCAGAATACAGTAAATAAAACGTAGGGTGGTAAAGATGGCCTAAAATAGGAACTGTTATATGTTTTTGTAAAACTCATGTTTATATTTAGTTACACGTTCATCAGCAGTATGCAAAATTTCTGTTTTATGGGGAAAAAAAACATGAGGAACTGTTAACAGGGATTATCTATAGAAAGAGGGATTGAGGTATGTATATAAAAACGCCGTATAAAATTAATTACGTACAAATACAGTGTGGCGAGCATACACAGCTCTCTGGTGGAGGCCATGGAAACACAAGAAAGGGTTCTTGAATTCTAGTGGGAAAGAGACAGGAAAGTCCAACAAAGCCATATATATTAAAAAAAAGATAACAGTTGAAGAGAGAGCCAGTGTTACACTTGGAGGAGCAGAGGTCCCAAATGCATTCGAGAAAATGTATCTGGATTCTAGAAGATGTATCTTTGGGGAACTACTGAACTTTCAAAGCAAGTAGATATATGTCTCTCACAGCTAGAAGAAGGGCTCCGTTGGAAACAAATAATTTCCAAAATCTATAAATCACTACAACATGTGCTCTAAGCTGCAGGTCATCAATGGTATGCAGTTTTAGAAACTACCACATAGTTCTGTCTAAGGAAACAGTATCACGCATGGACCTGGAAGCAAAATCCCCATGGCCCAAATTGCCATGTCCTGCTCTAAATACTTTTACACCATGAATAAATTCACAGTGGATGGTTTAATTCCCTCACTCTATTATCCTCAGATTTTCCTCAAAACTCCTAAACTTTCTCCAAACTTCCTCATACCTAAAGCACTTCAAAAATGTCAAAGGCTAACCATGACATTATACTATGAGAACAGGAAAGCTTTTGATTATAAGCCCAACTTAATTGTTTTGTAGAATCTATTATTACTGAAGTTAAAGATTTTAAAACACATTTTGTTAAAGCCTGTTTTCTGAAATTCTTTCTTGGGATAATTTATTCTCCAAAAGACAAAGAATTGAGACCTGGAGGCAGATGAAGAGACCTGAATCTTATTCTGTCTTTTTCTGTGTGAATCCGAACTGATTTTCAAACCAGGTAAATGTCTGGCTTAGAAGTACCCATAAAAATTTCCTTGCAGTCATCTATAGTCAAGAAGAGAATAGCAGGCAGTACTGAAATTCAGAAGCACGGTAAGTTACAAGGTCCAATTTGATCTGTGACACAAGTGTTTCCATTTCAGTTTTAATACTGCGAGTCACACGTATTGAGTGGAGTTTGATAAGCTAGATGGCAAAATATTTCAACTCATCACAAACGAGCATACTTGATAGATAAGGCTATAAACATTTTTAAAATCTTACAGTATAGATAGATGTGTTTGTTCCTCCATCAGATCATTATTTTCTGTTTTTCTCCTGCCAGTCTCTGATATCCATCATCTCTGATTACATTGATATTCTGTATTTACTGTTACTCTCTCAAAGTCAATTTACTTCCTAGACTTTACCGTTCTAGACATTGGCATCCATCTTAGAGAGGGTGTTTTTGAAGAAAAGTATCCCATGGTAACTGATGGGAAAAATTAGTCACATTTATACCATGTGGTGTCTTCCTTTCAACAACTGCAGAACATTTATAAAATATAATGACCTATATGAATGGCCTCAGTTCTATGACAGAACAGAACATTTCGTCATATCATGAATATAACCATATTAAAACCGACTTTATTGAATTTCTTATTATCAACTACCATGTTTCCCCAAATATAAGACCAGGTCTTATATTAATTTTTGCTCCAAAAGACGCATTAGGGCTTTATGTTCGGGGGATGTCATCCTGAAAAATCATGCGAGGGCTTATTTTCTGGTTAGGTCTTATTTTCGGGGAAACACGGTATTAATATCCTTCTGATGGGTTTATTTATGAAAAGTAAATGGAATACACGTAAAGCCATTCGTATATTGCAGTCTCTCCCTGAATTGTTTTATTATTGAACAAGCATTGACTGGATGCCTACTGGCTGCCAACCCTTGTTCTAGACACTGGCAACTTGGCAATGAATAAGTCCTAATTCCTAAGTTCATGATCTGTATAGGTGAAGGGAGAGGGAAATCAGGCAAATCAAAAGGCAGTTATAACAGCATAACAAGGGTGAGGGGAAGGGGCTTGGAGCTCTGGATGCTTCGGGCAAGGTGTTCCTCAGGATGAGCTGCCAGTCAGTGGTCCCTAAAGCCTGGCATATCCAAGCTGAGACTTAAAGGAGAATGACATACAGCTCGGGTGAAAGGGAAGAGACAATGAGAAACAAAGGAAGAGAAGAGTGTTCCAGTCCAAGAGAAGTGTGTATTCAAAGGCCCAAGAAATGGGAAAGCACATGACATGTAATTCAGTGTGGATGGAGCGTGGAAGGTGGGAGGAAGGGGGAAGTGGGGAGGGAGCATGAGGAGAAGGAAACAAAGAGCATAAAAGAACTGCTGTGTAGGGCTTACACAGTATCCTGAGGATGAGGTGGAGTCACTGCAGGACCAAGATCTCCCACTACACAGGGGGCAGCCCGCCCAGGGCCACGGGGGCTAGAGAAGAGGCCACCACAGACATCTTCATGAGTGAGACTGGTGGCCTGCACTGTTATACGGCCCACCTCAGAGGTCCCGCAGGCTTGGCTCCAGACCATCACAGTAAAGCAGGCATTGCAATAAAACGAGTCCTGATCTTTTTGCTGGTGGAGCATTTTGCCTTCAATTTGTAAAAAACATAACACCTGTGAAGCATAATATGGAAAAGTGCAATACAATGAGGTATGCCTACAGTGGGAGGGGGTGAAAAGAAGTGTGTGTGTGTGTGTGTGTGTGTGTGTGTGATAATCGCCATCAGTTTTCATCCAAGTAATCAAAGGGAAGAGATCCGGTCTGTAAAACTCTGCAATTGCACCCATGAATAGCACATAAAAGCAGTCTTTTTGGTGAGTGCTTTAAAAGTCCCATCGACTGGTTCCTGCTGGTGAATGCAATCCTCAGATCGCTTCATAGGTGGGAATTAAACATGCACATTGGCGCTCAGGCCACTCAGAGAATACCAGCTGGAGCCTGGAGTCCTATTTAGTTACACTGCAGCAAACGTAGTAGATGGGAGGGGACAGTTGAGAGAGAAGACCGTGTGGTCTCCTGTGACCGTTTCTCTATAAAGCATTCCCAAATTTCAACCCAAGGGAAGAGAAGGACTTGGGAAGCAAGTGAAAGGGAAAAATCACCCAGAACTCATTTGTCACTAACGTGGAGAAGCAAATTAGAGCACCAACTTAGTATCCTGAATTCCCAGACGCGGTCACTTTCATTTCAATGGTAGTGAGGCCTTCCATTCTATATACAACAGGAGGATATAAGTGGGAAACATTAGTGAAGGGGCCCTACAACTCGAAGTCACCGGGACAACCACTACAGGATATATCAGCAAGGACAGGAGAGAGTGAAGCATTATGCTGTAGGTCAAGTAATAAACATCTGGCTGTCTAAAGCTTTGGGTAGAGTTTGAGGACTACGTAAATATATGGCAGTTCTCATTGTTTTAAATTTGACTCATGATGTATCAAGAAGAAAATAAAGTCCATTAGTAACAGAAAGTAAAGAATTAGGCAAAATGCAGATATGCTGAGTCTTGGTCATTAGTGTTCATCTAGGAGACATGGAATATCAAATAAAGAGGTTTTTAGTTACTTAAAAAAAAAAAAGAATTAGGCAAAATGGCAATCATAAAAAGCCCAAAGAAGAAACTATATGGATACAGTCTCAGAAACCAAAGAAGCACTCATGAAGTGAGAGTCAAACAAACATGGATGCTTTGACCAGAAGAGAGCTTGAAAAACTGTGACAGAAAGGTTCTTGATCACTGCATGATTATCTTAGATGATAATCAACATTATGGTTCAGACTTGGTTTACCACACTAACACACGTAAAAAAACAATTGGACCTTCTAACTTACCGTGTTTCTGAATTTCAATACTGCCTGCTATTCTCTTCTTGACTATAGATGACTGCAAGGACATTTTTATAGGTACTTCTAAGCCAGACATTTACCTGGTTTGAAAATCAGTTTGGATTCACACAGAAAAAGATAGAATAAGATTCAGGTCTCTTCATCTGCCTCCAGGTCTCAATTCTTTGTCTTTTAGAGAATAAATTATCCCAAGAAAGAATTTCAGAAAACAGGCTTTAACAAAATGTGTTTTAAAATCTTTAACTTCAGTAATAATAGATTCTACAAAACAATTAAGTTGGGCTTATAATCAAAAGCTTTCCTGTTCTCATAATATAATGTCATGGTTAGCCTTTGACATTTTTGAAGTGCTTAGGGTATAAGGAAATTTGGAGAAAGTTTAGGAGTTTTGAGGAAAAACTGAGGATAATAGAGTGAGGGAATTAAACCATCCACTGTGAATTTATTCATGGGTGTAAATATGAGATGTCTTTCCATTTATTTGTCTGCTTTAATTTCTTTCATCAATGTTTTATAGTTTTCAGTGTATTAGTCTTTCACAGCCTTTTATGTTTATTCCTAAGCATTTTATACTTTTTGATGCTATTATAAATGGGATTTTTTTTAATTTCCTTTTTTGATAGTTTATTGTTAGTATGAAGAAACACAGCTGATTTTTGTATGTTGACTTCTATATCCTGCAATTTTACTGAATTTATTTATCAGTTCTAACAAATTTGTGTGTGTGTGTGTGTGTGTGTGTAATATACACATATAATAGTGTTGACAAAACTGGATATCCACATGTGAAAGAAAGAAATTGTACCCTTATTTTACACCATACACAAAAATCAATGTAATTGTATAAAAGACTTAAATGTAAAACCTGAAACTATAAAACTCCTAGAAGAAAATACAGAGGAACACTTCATAAATTTTGTCTTGGCAATGATTCCTTGGATATGACACTAAAAGCCCAGGCAACAAAAGCAAACGTAGACAAATCAGATTACCTCAATCTAAAAAGCTTCAGCACAGCAAAGGATATAATCAACACAATGAAAAGGTCACCTACAGAATGGGACAAAATACTTACCAACTATGTATTTGATAAAGGGTTAATATCCAAAATATATAAGGAACACCTATAACTCAAAAGCGAAAATGCAAAACAAAATAAATAATCTGATTTTAAAAGTGGTCCAAGGGTTTCAATAGATATTTCTCCAAAGAAGACATATCAATGGCCAACAGGTGTATGAAAAGATGTTCAACATCACTATTCATCAGTGAAATGCATATCAAAACCATAATGAGATATCACCTCACACCTGTTGGGATATCTAATTACCAAATAAGCATAACAAGCATTGGTGAGGATGTGGAGAAATTCGAACTCTTGTACACTGTTGAGGGGAATGTAAAATGGTGCTGGGACTATGGAAAACAGTGTGGCGGTTCCTCAAAAACTTAAAAATAGGACTGCCATAGGATCCAGAAATCTGGCATATAGCCAAAAGAACTGAAATCAGGATATCAAAGAGATATTTGCACTTGCACATTCACTGCAGCATTACTCACAATAGCCAAGATATGGAAATTTCTTAAATGTCCATCAATGGATGAATGGATAAAGAAAATGTATATGCATCCAATGGAATATTATTCAGCCTTTAAAAACTAAGGAAATCCTGCCATATGAGACGTCATGGATGAACCTGGAGGACATTGTGCTAAGCAAACTAAACCAGTCACCGGAGGATAAATACTGCATGATTCTAATATGAGGTATCTCAAATAATCAAATTCATAGAAATAAAGAGTAGAATGGTGATCACCAAGGGCTAGGGGCTGGGGGAAATGAGGAGTTGTATTCAATGGGTATAAAGTTTCAGTTACACAAGATGAACAAGTTCTAGAGATCCGTTGTATAATATCCTGCCTATAGTTAACAATACTGTCTTGTGTATTTAAAATGTGCTAAGAGGGTAGATCTCGTGTCTAATGTTCTTAGCAAAATAAATGAAAATAAACATCTATGAATAACCAAAATAAAAATAAAAGTAGAACATGGAGTGCTCTGCCCAGAGGACTAGTTAGATCCCTCCTCCTTTTTATGGTAATGTATTGCCAAGCTAGTTTTATGGCTCAGCCTCCTATGAATGGGCTACAAACAATTGATTGACAAGAACCTGATTATTTCTGAGGAACAGATACACCTACTCATTTAGTTAACAAATGTTACTGAGTGTGTTCTAAACTAGTGCTGTGCTAGACATTGGATTTAAACTAAAAGCAAAATCAGACATGATCCTTGCTCTCACGTGGGAAAGACAACCATTGATCAAATATGAATGAATGTATAATTACTAACAGAAGCCCTAGCTATAAAAGAAATGCAATTTTAGGACACAATTCTTTGAGGCTATATTAAAAAAATAACCTTTACTAGACTGTGGGGCCAGAGAAGTCTTACCTAATTAATGTATTCATCAACTGAAACCAGAAGGATAAGTAGGAAGCAAGAAGATAAAACATAGGAGGAGTGGGTAACGTAATCAGATAGAGGGAATGCTGAGTGTAAAGACTCGGGAGTAGGACAGAGAAGGGTGCCTTTGATGTAACAAAAGAAAATGAGACAGATTGGAAAGACGAGGCCCAAACTCCTAAGTGACATAAATTAGTCTTTCCAGATCCATTGTTCAGATATAGTCTCTATAAATATGAACCGATAGCTAAAGGTCTACATATAAACCTAGTCACAAAACATCCATGTTTGTTATCATCCACATCGTCATCATCATCACTAACGATAATTGAGAACTTGCTATAGACCATACATTCTGCTAAGCATCGTGTATAATTTATCTCATTTAATCTTCATAACAACTCATGAGGTAAAAGCAATTGTTATCTGCATTTTCTGTATGAGACACACTGAAGTTAAGTGATTTGCCCGTGTCCATTTAGCTGCTAAGCAACAGAAATAAGATTTTAAAAGGGCTTCTCTGATTCTTAAGTCCATGTTTTAATTACTATGCTACGTTACACTGGTAATATTTAGAAGAAAGGTTGCCGGTTCGATCCCCACATGGGCCACTGTGAGCTGCACCCTCCACAACTAGACTGAAACAATTACTTGACGTGGAGCTGATGAGTCCTGGAAAAATACACCTAAATAAAAGTTTAGAAAAAGAAAAACAAACTCTACTTACAGAATTATTCTTATCCCTTGAGATTCATTATAACTGATGGAATTGCACAAGATTTATATTGCTACTATTCTTTCTCCTTCTTTATCAGAAAAGACTGTGTTTTGATTTACATGTATTTTTAAAAATAAAATGAAATTGGATTTTTACCTCACTAATTAGGTGCAATACACAGCTAATCGTGCCACAAGGACTAAGTTAAGAGCAGAATAAAGGGAAGATTTTTCAATACATGTATCATCCTTTTTTTTCTCTGAGAAGACATGCTTGAAAATGAATTTTAAACATTTCAGCACTGGTGAAACAAATTAATAATGGCTCAGACACAGAGGTGTTGCATATTATTCATGATCTTGAAATTATTAATGTAACACTAAGCCATTATTACTAAAGATTGCCATCAGAATAATTAACACATCTTATCTAATAGAATAAGGCTGTCAAATCAAACTAAGAAGTAATTAAGTTACATAACTACACAGCTGATGCAGAAAGATGCATGTCAAATGAATTTTTAAAACTGCAGCTCGGGGTAGCCGGTTACCTCAGTTGGTTAGAGCACGGTGCTCTTAACAACAAGGTTGCTGGTTCGATCCCCACATGCGCCACTGTGAGCTGCGCCCTCCACATCTAGACTGAAACAACTACTTTACTTAGAGTTGATGGGTCCTAGAAAAACACATTTAAATAAATAAAGTCTAAAAAACAAAACAAAACAAACAAACAAACAAAAACTGCAGCTCACCTAGGTGGTTCTGAATAGCCAAGCAGGGTGATTTGCTATTTGCTGTCTAGTTTACCACTGATAAGTTACTTCACTGAATCATGCCTCAATTTCTATGTAGTATGAAGAGGTTAGAATAAAGTGATTACCAAACTCTAGTGTTTATAAGAATTACCTGAGCTTCTGAGACATCTACACTCCTTGGTCTCCCTTAGAGACACTAATTCAGTGGGTCTACAGTGGAGGCCAGGAATAAGTATTTTTTAACAGCTCCTACCTCACAAGGTGATTTTGAAGTTGGTGATCCATGACCCACATTTTGGGCAATTCTAGAAAAAAGATTTTCAAAGGTCCCTTCCAGTCATAATGACCAATGATGAGATCACTCACTATTCCCAATATGGTAGTGAGGTTTTTGTCAGGAATTGGCATTTGCTTTATATATGAAATGCCCACGATCCCATTATCTACTTATGGTCTGACCCTTCTCTTCTGTAAAACTAGCATGGAAAAAATACAAAGAGCAACTAAAGAGAAAAATAACCATTTTCAGCTTTTAAGGAATGTCACTCAACTCTGAAATTATTCCAAACCATAACACTCATGCCCTATCCTAGGCAGTAAATGAGTCACACAGAAAATATTATAAAGTGAGGCACAATTTATAATTTTAAGAAAACTATAATGTATTTAGCGCTCTGATTTCACGGAGTAAGAACTTCTCCTAGAAAATGCACATCGTCTTAAATTTTAAAAGTTTACAATCGTAGTAAATTAGAAGAAGCTACTGGTATCCTGAGATTTCCAAGATATCTGTGAAAGCCTTTCAAGAATGAAACCAGGTTTTATTTATGAGGTTGTGAGACTTCATCAATATTTAGCCCATTGCTACTGTCCTGGTTATAGGTCATCATGCCTGATACAGAACAGACACACTACAAATGTAAAGCAAAGGGTGGGGAAGGAAGCCCTTGGTCAATTTAAATGTATAATTGTTTAGCAATATGAGTGGAGTAGACAAATATCAATGTATAACATTTAAGTATGCTTTCATATGTAAAATCACCAACAGAAAATAGTATAGTAATTTTGAAAAACTCTCTTATGTCACTGTTAGAGTCTTCACGGGCACCTTTGACATTCGTGTCTTGGTGACCATCAGAGCCACTTTTTGAGTCGAGCAGCACAGTGGTCCAAAGCAGTGTCCACTGCCATAAAAGTCGTTTGAGATTGAGTACTGTTTAGGTCAGTGTTTCACGAGGTCCCTTGAACCTTAGCATAAGCCATGACATGACATTCTCACACTGTGGACAGTGAGGCTGAAGAGGAGTTCCAGAGAAGGGGAAGAAGAAGAGACTAAAAGCCAAGCTTTCCAGGGATGTTGAAGACTTCACAAAGTACATGAGGTTCACCTAGGCAAGCCCCGACATAATTTATCAAATGTACAATCTTGGCAGCATACTCGTAACAACAGAGCTAATTGAGCTAACCTCTAATGTGTTAGAATATTTTTACCACCTTAGGGAACCCAGGCAGAACTGGAAATAAAAATGTCATTATCTTTTACTATCTATTATCTAAGGGTGCATAAAAGTACACTTAGGGTTTGGTGACAGAAAGCAGACCTAACACCACTAGCTGTGTAACTTTGTATAAGTTATTTTCTACGCCTTTGTTCCTTCATCTATAAAATAAAGATAAAATGACAAATTACATGTCGAAATCAAATGGGATATTGCATGTAACACTTCCAGCCCAGTGACTGGGCATAAAACAAGCATATAATGAATTTTTATTATTCATTCATTACTATTTTTATTATTCACTCACTGATTACAGTAAATATCTATTAAGCACCGATTATGTATCAGGAACTGTACTATATCACACTATGTCCACTGTTTAGTTACTGAAATATCACCTTAATTATTTTAGCCATTTCCTCAACTAACTTTTAATACTATTTTCTTAGATTTTTTTCTTTCTTCTTTTTTATTAAGGTGTAACTGATGTAACATTCTATTAGTTTCAGGTGGACAATATAATGATTTAATATTTGTATGTATTGCACAATAATCACCACAATACATCCAGTTAACACCCATCAACATACATACAGTATTCCCCCGTATCCACAGGGCATACATTTAAGACCCTCAGTGGATGCCCAATACTGCAGATAATACCAAATTCTATATATACTATGTTTTTTCCTATTCACACATACTTATGATAAAGTTTAATTTATAAATAGGCACAGTAAGCAATTAACAGCTAATAATAAAATAATTATAAAAATATATTGTAATAAAAGTTATGTGAATGTGGCCTCTTATCAAAATATCTGATTCTACTGTACTTCTTATGATGATATGAGATGATACAAGGCATACATGACGAGATGAAGTGAACTAAATGACATTGACATTATGACATAGTGTTAGGCTACTACTGACCTTCTTATGGTATGTCAGAAGGAGAATCATTGAGCCATGATAATGTCATGTCTTCCACCCACAAGTTTAATGCCTTTTCCATCTTAACTAAGCACTTATGGCCCTAACTTTTGCAGGTTGAGGTGCAACAGCAAGACTAGCATGGCTTTCTTTTTCCTGTTCACAATTTCGTGGATAGGAGATCTGTTCTTACTATAGATCTTAGGAACCTCAGCATAAGATTTTTTTTTTCTTTCCTTATTAACTAGAGAACTTTCACCTTTTCACTTAAAGGAAATACTTTATGGCTTCTGTTTGGCATATCCGAATTGCCAGCATTACTACCCTTGAGCTTTGGGGCCATTATTCAATAAAATAAGGGTCACGTGCACATATGCTCTGTGATATTGTGACAGTTGATGGGAGAAATAAGCCGGCTACTAAGTGACTAACAGGCAGGGAATGTCTACAGTGTGGACACGCTGGACAGAGGGATAATTCATGTCACAGGCAGGATGGAGCTGGACAGCGGGAAATTTCATCATGTTAATCAGAACGGTGTGCAAATTGTTTGTTTCTGGAATTTTCCCTTTAATATTTCGGACCGTGAAACTGGAAAGCTAAATGGCAGTTAAGGGGGCAGGGAGGACTAGGGTGGTTACAATTTTTTTTTTCTTGTGATGAGAACTTTCCAGATCTACTCTCCTAGCTACTTTGAAATTTAAATTTTCCTTTACATTGACTTACTTCAATACCTGCTTTGGCCTCCCTCTAAACATCAAATCTGTGAAATCACAGGTTTGATGTGCTAGTTTTATTTTTCCTAATACACATTAACATAAACATATACAATTAAAATTTTGTATATTTATCCATAAACCACGTAAAATCATCAGTCATGGGCACATCTCACTTTGGAGACTATAAAGACAGTCTCTCTGTCCTCAAAGAGCATTTCTTTCTTTGCCTCGCAATTCTTCAATCGCACAGGGCAGGCCTCGGCTCTTGCTAAGAAGCGTTTAGGGTCGAGCTGTCAGGCAGGGCCAACGAGATGCCTGCCTTGATGAAAAGGTGACCGCAGGGAAATAGCTCTGAATGTCAGCAGGATGCACCCAACTGAGGGCAGAGCTCAGGCTTCCCCTTAATGAATCTGAAAGTGGCAAGGTAATGCAATTACCTTACTCTAGCAGAGAGTATGTGCTGTGGTACCCCACGCGTCACATTATGCACGCAGACCACTATCTGCTGAGAATACATTACTTCTAATGAAATAAACCCATACATTTCAGCATCACCTGGCTGTCACACAGATGGTCCCATTATTGCATTATATCATAGTCTCACTGGCAACATACTGTGAACAAGGTACCACCCACATCAACCGAGTCAGATCAAAGTCTGTGGTAATATATACAGAAAATCCTCCTCTGAGTCCTCACCGGCAAAGGGAAAAGACTAACAAAGGCTTGAGCCATCAACCCAGGACTACACCTTCGATCCCTCTTTCAGGGCTAGAAAGAGATTTTTCAAGAGCATGGCCATTGCAAGAAGCCTCCTTCTTCAGTCTCTCCAACCCAGGGTTGAAAGGAAGCCTTGCAATCAGGAGAATGCATCAGCGCCAGAGAACACCCATACCTCCAGTCTCAGCGTGGTGGGAGACTGAGTGGAAAGCACCCTTTCCCCAGATTTTTTGTTCACTCACTTAGTAAATATTTGTGGAGCATCAATATTTGCCAAGCACGGGGATAGGCTCTGGGGAAATACAGATGACTAAAACCCCATCTCATCCCTCCTGGATTTCACACTGTAGCAGGAGTGACACACAAGCGAAAACGTCACTGCAAATTGGGTGATGAGTGCTAAAACAGAAATACAAAGTACCCTGCAGGCAGGACAATGAAGTCAAGGTGAAGGAACCCCTCAGTTTTAGGAGCTAAGAAGTCCAGGAAGGGATCAGAGAGAAGAGGGCACAGGCAGGGAGGATTTGAAGGGGTAGGGAAAGAAAAGGTGAAGGAGCACATTCCAAGATGCAACCAGGCCAGACGAGCTGACATCATAAGCAGCGTGGCAGGATGAAGCACAGTAGATGTTTGGCTAAAAAGAGAGTCAGGGGCCATGCTAATAAGTTTGGGCTTTCTCCAAGACCAAAAGGAAAAAACGGAAGTTCTTAATGCTGGATTTATGCTTTTACTTTCTTCAGTTCTGTTTCATTTTTCTAGTGTCAGCCCAGTCTCAGGAGAGTGGCTTTAGAAATTCCTAGGGAATTCACTGTCCTCTTTAATGTTCATGTTTTGAAGATTTGGTTGCCAAGGCTAATTGAAAGCACAGAGGTCTATGAACTTACATACAAAAGATGCAAAAATTGAAAAAGAATGGATAAATAGGATTTGATAAGTACGCCACCCCTGGATATAAGGGACATGGGGAAGAAAAGAAACATAATCCCTTCAATGAGTAACTTCTGCAGGGGTGCTGCAGCATGCTTGATAACTCCATTGTAATAACTCCATTGTAATAACTCCATTATAAAGAAGTTCTCTTAACTGAACCTGACTTGACCAATGCACCAATAGGTTCTATTTTCCTCTGCAAAAAATTCAGGCTGATGCCCAGGGCAGTGCTGAGTGCTTAGAGCTAGTAAGCCCCAGGCACTCTGGCCTCACCTGTCATATTGTTTGTTAAGAATCAGTGGTTTTCGTCCCCAAACTGGTTAAGGCCAGTTTTATACTTCTTGTTGTAATGACCCAGTTTCTTTTAAAATTATACAAACTAGTAAAATACAAGAACAACAACAACAAAACAAGAGGTGCTTCCTTTATGAAAACTAAATTAATTGCTTTGGGAAGACTCCACAGAGGAAGCTGTCTGAAAAAAAATAAAAAGACTCAAGAATTGAAGAATTTACCATCCACTATAAAGTTAAAACAGGTGAAAATTATATTATGGGTGTGGTTTATTTAAGAAAGGCAAAAGCTAATTGGTGTAGCGATCCTTAAGTAATGGCCTTGGTGTTACATCTATGGTTAGGAAATTAATGTATAAATGATGTATATTTAAGTTAAAATTAAACAATAAGGTGTGCATAGTTCATTGTTCATGATTTCTTTCTTTAATGTTTTGGTCCTTTTATCCTTAGCCCATCAGTTTTTCCACATGAAGTTTCCAAGGTTTAAATATTCTGTTTTTTCAGAGAGTGTGTGTGTGTGTGTGTGTGTGTGTGTGTGTGTGTACCCGCATGAACATGTATTAAGACCACTTTAACAGATAAATATAACAAAAAAACTTTGTGAACTCAGAGAAAATAGCTTCTCTATTTTTAAAAGAAGTGCAACTAAGACAACAGATAGGCAGATTTTTTCCATATATAATCCTGACACCCTTCCCCCGTTTCCCCCTCACCCACACAAAACAAGCCCTGAGTGCCTAACGTGATACTACCATGTTTCCCCGAAAATAAGACCTAGCCGGACCATCAGCTCTAATGTGACTTTTGGAGCAAAAATTAATATAAGACGCAGTATTATATTATATTGTATTATACCTGGTATATTATATTATATTACATTACATTATATTATATTATATAAGACTCGGTCTTATATTATAGTAAAATAAGACCAGGTCTTACATTAATTTTTGCTCCAAAAGACGCATTAGAGTTTATGGTCTGGCTAGGTCTTATTTTGGGGGAAACACAGTAGTTGGGTGGTAAACCAAGATCTGGCCACAGAGTGCTCGCTGAGTTTGCAGTCCGGTCTTTAGCAAGTTTGTTTTTGGGCTTTCTGACCAATGCCTCCTAAGCCAGAGTAGAGTGCACATTTTTGTGTGGTTTTCACCAAGCATTTGGACTTCAATAACAGCAAGTGACATAGCCCAAAACTGTGTGAGAAATTTCCTCTGCCGGAGCTTCCATTACTCCCAAGACAGTTATGTGCTGTCTCAATTTGCGGTGGTTGAGCATTGCCAATGTTCCAAAGAATTCCTGTCTCCAGTCACAAATAGGAAGGAAGAGGAGAGGGAGAATAGCAAAGGGAGAGGAAGAAGGAGAGAGGGGCCGGGGAGAGCAACAACAACAACAAAATGCTTCCATGACCACCCAAATACTTTGGGGTCTGATGATAATATTTGTATTCATCATCAGTATTTGTTAATAAACCTGCTAATTGCCAAATCTCTTTTGTTCCCAGTGAAACGAAAGTGAGAGCGGAGTTACTCAGACAATTCCAGTCTCTCTTTTGTGTGATTCTTGTAAATGTGTGTTTACATAGTGCCTGATATTAGACTTCCTAAGTCAAATTCCTCTATTTACCTCAGTATGGTCTTAACCAAATTAACTGATCTCTTGAAACCTGCGTTTCTGTTCTGTGAAATGCAGAAATAATAAGAACATCTACCTCAGTGGGCTACTGTGATGACAAAACATGATAATACATACCAAACACTACTTCCAGAGGCCTTTCAGTGTAAAAATAATTGACAGTGTGTGACAGGTGGGCTCAATAAATGTTTATTACTACTTCTATTATTACTACTACTACTACAACTACTGAGAGGTAAAAATGTTTCTGGAGGCTCTGAATATTCCAGATTGACTACCCACCTGGATCAATTTCATCACATAAATGTTTAGCTAGCCACTGTGAGGACGTTGTCATCGTAAAGAAGGGAGGCATCACTCCCCGGTTTCCCAACAGGGGAGGGTATTACTGTTTGTAAAATATAACGACACCTTGGGTGCCATTAAATTAAAGTCAAAGCATTCAGAAATCTGAAGCAGTTGTTTCTGTTACCATAATTTTTGAAAGGAAGTATAGCTGTACTTTCTAAATCCTGATCTACTCTGTGGTAAGAAAACCTTACGGTGGGTTTAATGTTTTCATGTCCAATCATAGGTGACGGTCTGAGGCTCCTTCATGCAACAGCGTGTCCCAAGCTCATCACAGTAAACGTGCTCATTTGCATCTTAAGACACTGCAAACAGGCTGTGTTTGGCAGAAAATTTCTATTGGCAAATGTTGAGATTTTATGAATGGTTATGTCTAACTGCAAATGGATGTTATATGAATCTGACCCGTTAATGCTAATGTGTTGTTTTTTTTATTTTAGCATATTTGACATTTTTGTGTTCTGTTGATCTCTCATCTCATCACATCCATATAGAACAAAACCCCAAATATTCCCCCTCACTTTCATCACCAATTCAAAATCCTATTTTGTCAGCTTTTTTGCAGAATCCCAAAAATGCCCTGAATATACTCGTTGGCTATACCTATTCCGCCATTCTTTTTATACCTTTTTCCCTTCATTCCTCCTTTATTTACCCAAACTTCTACTATCATTACCACTCTTACGTCCCTTACCTACAATTTTCAACTAACGCAATTGGTGAAAGGATAGTTATTAAAAACTTCCTTCCAAGACTGCTTAGGAGAGACAAGTGTGACAGCTTTTCTTAAGAATTCAATCAAGTGTCTTTTGCCTTGTCACTTCCTGTCGCAGATTGTTGCCATTGTGTTTTTACAGTGAGTTTCAACACCCTCCCAAATTACAGGAGTAGCGCCAGGGAAAGGGATAAACAGGAACCCTTCACATCTCTTTCCAGTGAAGGTTTCTCTAGCACTTTGGCCACCAGGCATAATCTAAGAACAAAATCAAGACAGAGAACTTTTTCTTGTTCTCTTTTGCTGTGTGCTCATTCTAAAACATTTACACTGCAAATGGTATTCCATTTTGAGGACATAGCAACAAAGTGAACAAACTGAACTAGCATCAAAAATAGCTTTGGCTTTCTTCCACAGGTGGAGGCAGCTCCTGAATTCTGCATGTGAGGGGTTTGGGGACAGCGATCTGATTGGAAGGGGAGATGAGGGACTTACCTTGAAGCTGCAGTGGAAGTCACTTTTATTTTTACTTTGATTGTATATGTTTAATCAGGGTGACAAGTGCCAACCATGAAGGCTGATGGACATTACTGATGGGGCTGAGAATCTGTCCAGCTGCCTTTGGCTCAGCCACTGTGCACAGAGTGACATGCGGAGGCAGAAGCCTCAGATCCCAACCTTGTTAACACAAACAGCCAAGTCAAATGCATTTCCCTCTGCTCTGCTCTGCTCTGCTCTGCTCTGCTCTGCTCTGCTCTGCTCTGCTCTGCTTTGGGTTGATTTGATACAGTCTAAACACTAAGAGAGCAGACTACATAGGCTTTTGTGAACCATCCAGCAAAGTGTCTGGCTCCTAGTAGGCTTATTATCAATATTTGCTGAATGAAACTGAATCAGGGTCTCAGCAGAAATGTGCAGCAAATGGTTTTAAATATATATATATATATATATATATATATATATATATATATATATATATATATATATATATGTATGTATGTATCCTGTAGCTTTAAAAGTTATATAAACAATGCATGCTCATAGCGAAAAGATTTGAAAATGCTTATTCATAGAAAAGAGAAAATAGAAACCATCTTTTAAGGTTTGAAAGTTATTTCTCCCAGATATTTGTTAACAGTGTAAGATTAGAAGTGATTTTTTTTCTTTTCTAATATCTGTATTTTTTTTTGCCTTAAAAATACAGCTAAATATGCATTACTTGTATAGTTTTTAAAACCTATAATTTTTAAAAACATCTCCTGCTACTTTGAGTGGATATCCTGTCTGTCTCCACACACCTGTATTTACATTTGTATTTGTAGTGGAATCTATTTCTATCTTTGAAAAACAACCTGCTCTTTATGGAATAATATAAACTGCTTTTCATTTCACTAAATACAATTCTACTGTATTAATTTTTAATGGCTTCAAAGTATTTCTTGGAATGGAGATTTCATTGTTAATTATTTGTGGACAATTCTTAGATAACTAGGATCCCAGTCATAAATAATACTATGGTGAACATCTATCTATATCTATATATCTTCGCATGTATCACTAATTATATTTTAAGCATACTTCCTAGAAGTAGAATGTCTAGATAAAAAGGTGGGAACTTTTTAAAGGACAAAAATAACCCTTTATGAGTGCCTACTAAGTGCCAGGTATTTACTATGTAATAACTCAGTCTTGACAACTATCAGTGAGTTAGATACGACTACTCTCTCCCCTTTACAGATGGGGGGACTAAGACTCAGAGAAACTGGTACCTCAAGAGCCTCAGGCACATCTCAGAAGACCAAACTGACCTGGCCTGTCCATATCTAAACCAATCAACGGCCAGGGGGATGGAATTACTGTGACTGACTTGGAAAAGGTCAACCTCCAATGGACATTGGAGAAATCAATCACAATGCACCCTGCAGTACAATTGTAAAAGACCAAGATGCTACTACCACAGTCTTGTAAGGACGAGTGTGCCTGGGCACTGTGGGGAATGCACTTTCCCTCTCCCCAGAGCTGCTCACCAGGAAGGGGCATTAGGTGGAGGCAGAGGCAAGGGTGGGGGGCAGAAACCCTGAGGTCTTACAGTGCATTTAAGTTTGGGTAATTTTCAATTTTCACTAGCCAATGCAGCATAAGCCCCTCATAGCCACATAAAGCAGGAAGCAGAAAACAAATAAGCAAACTCAATGAGCTTGACTCTAAGTGTATGGACCTCCTCTGTATATTGGAAAGGTTGGTCATGGGTCAGACTTGAATGGCCAGTTTTAATCATTAAGATGATGAGTACTGTTTAAAAACAAAACTTATGTTTTTGCTGGCTTAAGACAAAGCATACTTAGGAAGGAGGAAAAAAAGTCATAAAAGACCAAAAGAGATCTCACACATTATTTCTTAAATATACACAATGACACCATACAGAACAAAAATAAACTGTACTGTCCAAATTTTTCTGTCTTCCTCTCTCCTCTCACCATTTTTCTGCTTCCGTGTCCTTTAGTAAGTTCCCAAGGGGATAAACTTTTCCAAATAACTGTAACTGTTGTTGCATTTCCCACTAACTGCACCCTAAAATAGTCTATTTCCCCTTAACTGCACCCTAAAATGGTCCATTTCCCACTAACCACACCCTAAAATGGTCTATTCTTTGTGAGTCTCTTGAATTTAGGGCCAATGTGTGAGTTATTTAAGAAGCCCCAGCTTTGTAGATTGGCTAAGCAGATGCATGACCTCCAGGATATACCTCTGAGGTCTATTCTGCCATCTGTATCCAGACCTCCAGAGGATTAAGTACTAATATTTTGTGCCAAAACAGTAACAGAAATTTGTCTGGTCTCAGGACTCCGTCATCAGTATTACAAACTGACCTGGCCCATTTCCCAATCTAACAAGGCTGAGAAGATTCAAATATTAACAACCAATGAAGACTTCGTTCAAAATATGCCAAGAATGTGTCAACCCATATCACACCTCCTGGGTTTTATATGCAATTGGCTTTACTTTGAACCACTGTTATCTTTTCTGCCTGAAAAAGCTCAGAGGAAATGTGAATGCCCTATGTGTCCAGTCAAGAGGATGTCACTATGGGTGGGTATCTTCCCTCGTAGAGTTTTAGGACATATTGATCAAGAGTTTCATATTTGGCTATTCTAAAAGTACATAAAGTGCTTTGGGCAGTTTGGCACAAACTGTCCATTAAACACAGCGATAAAGGAGAATGTATTGATTCCTTCGAACATTCACCTCCTCTCATGACTTATTGGTTTGTTTCAGAGAAGAGGCAGGGTGAAGTGTGTTGAGAAATATGACAGCTCATCACAGCAGCCAGAGGTAAGCATCAGGACCAGAGAAGCCCGTGTTAGATCCCAACCCACCATTTACAACCTCTGTGAGTTTAACCATGTTACTTACTCTGGCTCTCAGTCTTCCCTTCTGTGAAAGGGGGACAATAAAACTTATGTCAAAGGCCTAGTGCCAGGACTCAGTGAGTCCCTGGGAGAATACTGCCCAATGCTGAATAAGGCTGAATACTAGTTAATTCTCTTCCCTAATAAAAAACAAAAGGAAAGAAGGAGAAGCTGTCACACTTTGTCCTCTATTGCTTTCACTATTTTTTCCTTTATCAAGTTTCTTTCTCTCACCCTACTCCACCCCAAAAATTGAGAATGGAAACAGATTTATCTATCTTTTGTCTGACTAGGTTTGCCCATTAAGCTGTGTGGGCCTCAGCAGGATTGACAGATGATAGATAGATAGATAGATAGATAGATAGATAGATAGATAGATAGATAGATATCAATATCTATACATAGCTAAACATCTCCACAAATAATAGGACAGGGCATTGTCAGTCAGACCAGTGTAAGATGGGAGTCACCAAGACCCCAGAACCCAACCAAATGAAACTTGAGTTTCCTGTTGGGATGACGTCAGCCTGGAATATCTGGATGCCCTAGCGATTCAAGCAGTCCAGTCACAAAAATCAACACCTGCCCACCAGCCTCAGGCAGGCTAAATTTTCCTGCTTCAAATTAGAATCTACCCACTGAGTCAACAGAAATAAAGCCCAAAGGATGGCAAATTTCTTCAGCATATTTGCTTACCTGACTGGTTGGTGGTAGCCATTTTCAGTGCTATGTGTGAAGCTGTAACTGGGAAGCATCTTGGGTGTGGGATCAGAATGGGAGCATATCTTTTAAATGGCAATGACATGGGGATGGGCTGAGATAATAGAAAAAAAAAGGTCAATGTCCTGGACAAGCAGAATAAAGGCAATTAAAATTTCAGAGAACTGAACCTATTCTTCTAGTTATCATTAAGGCTGCCCCGGTCCAGCGTCTAAACCTGTATCTTATATTATTGCCTTCAGACTACTAGGTACACAGCAGTGAGCTTTGGAGATAGGAAGAGTCTGTTTAAGAGCCCCAGCCAGGCAGACCATCTGTCAGCATGATTAATGTGCTGGTTAACATTCAGCTGTTCTTTCCTTAGCATGGCAAATGCACCCAACACATCACCTTTGTTCAGCTACCGCATGGCTGGGCCAAGATCAGCAATGCACTTCGATCCTTAATGACACTCTGGGCTCTTAATCTCCCTGAACCTCTATTAGGCAGCCTTCCTGGCTGGGAATTACAGCAAGAAGTTGGTAGCAGCAGCAGTAGCTGCCGCAACGGGCAACCATCACTGGGGGCTGTTCCATGGGTTTGCCTTAACATAAGCTCTTGGAATGGAACAGCTAATTCATCCAAATCAATTAAGCAGGCCTCCATGGAGTGCCAAAAGGCAACATCATACACCAGGATTGAGAAGTCAGGAAGAAATGGGTTCAAATTCTGCATCCACCATTGGCAAACCGTGCTAGCTTAGGGAAATTACTCAACCTATCTAAGTCTTAGGGGTTTGAATTAAAAACAAAACAAAACAGTATTGCCTATTAAATAAAATAGAGTGAGCGCTTAGCACACAGCTTGGCACATAAGAAATGCTCAATCAATGATCATTACTATTCTAAAAGCACTGGATGGGGAGTGGGGGATAGATCTATGGGATACAAGATGCTGTCCCAGTCCTCGAGAAGTTTAGTGGAGGATTTCAAAGATGGATAGAATTTAAAGAGATGGTGATGAGAGGAAAGGGCACCTTGGGTGGAGAGAATAGCACGAGCAAAGGCATGGGAAGTGATTGACCAGCAGCAGGTAGACTTGAGAGGCTGGCATGTGGTTATGGATAGGGGCAGAACGGGGGGCGGGAGACTGATTAGAAACCTTTGGGTTCCACACTGAGGAATGGGGCTTTATTCTGTAAGTAGTGGAAAGCCATCAACCATTTCAGGGTAAAGGAATTGCCTGCCTAGGTGAGAATGGACAGGGACAGAATTTTCTTTGACTCTGGTGTGTGTTAAGGCTAACTATGTAATTGAATAGGTTTGCCTACAACACGGCAAGGAAGTTCCCAGAAGGGAGAAACTCTGACCTCCATAAATAACAGCTGGAGTATCCAAGCCTTTCTGGGGCCTTTAGAAAGGTCCGTTAGCAAATGGGCGAAGTCCTGAGGGGAAGTGGAGTTGCAGCTAACAATTGTCCCCGTACCACCAGGCAATCCCAAGGCAGGTCCCCACAGCCCAAGCCACGCAGAGAACTGAGGAAGCCATATGAGCAATTCAGGCCAAGGGTAAGTCCCTTAGCCCTTACAGGTTCACATAAGCTGAGAAGTTTGTAAACCTACTTCATGGGAAAGCCAGGCGCAGTAGCAATCACTGGCATAAACTCGGTGTGAACTTACTCCTGAGCACCGCGGTGGTAGTCAGAGGGGGAAGCAGAGAGGGTAGGTAAGGCTTTCAGTGACTGCATTTCTGCTCGGGAGCAGTGAGGATGGTTCTAGTGGGAACTCCTAACCGAGCAGCCAGGGTTGCCAAAGCACAAACCTGCGATGACTTCTCCTTCCCAGAAGTCTCTACCCCAACCAAGTACATGCCAGCAAGTACTTAGAATGGTCTAGGGGCGAGGCTGAGCTGCTGCTTTCTTCCAGCCCTAGGAAAGTACTCTGTTTGGATCCAGTTATAAACTAGCAAAGGGAGGTGTCTAGCTCCTTTCTTACTGTTGATATAGGTCATGATTATAGTGACGGAAGATTTCTTGGGATATCTGCTCAGCTTACAATAAACACTGCTTCTCTGATTCACCTGTATTACCGTGTTGCCCAGAAAATAAGCCCCACTTAAGATCGTCAGCCAGACGGACGCATTTAGTACGTTATGATGATGTTCCAGAAGAAGATGACATGACTGTATTTGAATAAATGTAGATAGTTGTACATGAAAAAATAAGACATCCCCTGAAAATACACCCTAATGCATCTTTGGGAGCAAAAACTAATATAAGACCCGGTCTTATTTTCGGGGAAACATGGTAGTTGGCTAGGGCTGCCATAACAAAATACCACAAACTAGATGGCTTCAAACAATGGAAACTTATTGTCTCACAGTTCTGGAAGCTAGAAGTCCAAGATTAAGGTGTCAGCAGATTTGGGTTCTCCTGAGCCCTCTTTCCTTGGCTTGTAGACAGCTACCATCAAGCTACGTCCTCACATGTTATTTCCTTCATGCAGTGTGCCCCTGGTTGCTCTCTGTGTCCAAATCTCCTCTTCTTGTTAAATCAGATTAGAAGCCCCCACCAACCTCATTTTACCTTAATTACCTCTTTAAAGGCCCTATCTCCAAAAAGAGTCATATTCTAAAGTATTGGGGGTTAGGATTTCAACATACAAATCTGGGGGTGGGGTGGGGGGGACAATACCATGCATCCCAGAATACCACCTACGCTGTCCCAACAGAGACATAACAGAATCTTCTTCCTGGGAATTTGCACTGGGACTAAGAGATGATTAGTCACTTTCATCTCTTGCTCTACGCAGCTCTAAATGCAGTTGTATACCTGCCAGGTGAACCAGAGAGAACAGGTGACCAGGAGTTTAAAATGAGGTCGTATTAGCCCAGAAAGGCAGAGCTCAGGAAAAAATAATAATAATATTTAGAGTGTCTTGGAGTTTTCTGTTCCTCCAAGAGGAATGCAACTTTGGCCCTTGCATTCTGTGAGACCATGTGTTATGGTTCAGGGAGGTAGCCACAGGTGGCGGTAGTGGTGTGAAGGATGATGGCGACGTCACTCAAGACGGTCTCAGGTTGGGCTGCTAAAAGGTGGCTTTTCAGCTTCAGGATGACCAGGTTAATCATTTGCCTTTTCTCTAGTTAACGATCCCCTGGGACAAAGACATCGTACTATTTCTCAGTACATCTTTCTAGCATTTTGCCACCTGTGCAAGCTTTTGCTGTTCCTAATGCCCAGTTACATCGCCATTACTTCCATTTGAGGTCACTTATTCTGGCCAATGTCTTCACTCACAGGCAGGAAATGGCTTTACTTTCTCACCATGAAAACACGTACTATCCTCAAAGAGTAATTACCCCAAATTCTCCCCTTCTCTTTTCCAGGCTGACCAATTCAAATTTCTTTAGCCTTTCCTCAAAGGAAACTTTTTGTTCGTTTAAGCTCTGGGTGCTTCTTATCTTTTCCATATCCCGTTTTCATATCTGGACCAACATCCAGACTCTCCTATAAGGAAGGTCAAAGCAAAGCTGAGGACAGTGGGAAAATGACGTACTGATGCTGTGTGACATGTTCTTCAGGTAGCAATTCAGAATTATGGGGCCCTTTCCCCTCCCCACACCAAAACCACTCACATTAGCTATTCACATTCAACTTATATTTAACTCTGACACCTTGGTCTTTTTTGGTTCTCTCTAAACTAAGTCTGTTTTTAGCCTCACATAATTTGATTTGTTCCTTTTTTTTTTTACTGTAAGGCATTTCATTCAGGTCTTTCATTTCCTCTTTTCTTTTTCTTTTGAAGAACCAGAAAATTTAAACCAAAAATAAAAAGTGCGAGGGTAGATCATGCAGCCTAGGAATGGTAAACTGGCAGCTATGGGCCAAATATTGCCCATAGATGTATTTTCGGTGACAGGATATTTTTAAGTGTGTTTAAGGCTATAACGTCTTTACGTCAGGTGGACAGGCACTCTCCAATGGTCACAGACCTCATTTCTACCTTTTCTCTTCTATTTTTTTTCCACACCTCTGATGGCATTTGAGGTTAAATTCCCGAATCCAACCAACTCAGATGAAACAGCAGATGGGAGCTGGAGAGTTGAAATGACTTCCCAGGGTCACAGAGATACTTAATAGAGAGCCTGAACCCCAACCTGGAGCGCCTCATTTCCCACCCCAGCCCAGTCCTTCCATTAGCGTGTTTATCAGCTCATTACAATGGCCATGGGAAAAAAAAGATTAAGTAATGAAGAGTTTGGGGTATTTCAACTGATATTCTTGATGACAACCAAATACGTGCAGATCAGTCTGAGATACTGAGCAGAAAAAGTTGAATCACTTTTGAAACTTTTATTTTGACAAGAGGCCCAACCTTGGACCATTCCTATTACCCTTGCCACACAAAGACCCAGAGTTCTTTTTCTATCTCTGAATAACCCCTCCTCATGTGGACGTCCTAAAGAATCTTAAAAGTGCTGAGATTTTGATAAATCATAACAGATGTAACATACCCCTCAAGGTACTATAAAACCATGCTTTGCTACCAATCTAGAAGAAGAATCACTTCCAAGGCTTAGGTAACCAACGGTCAGCTGAAGCTCAGATGGCGTGCATCTGAAATAACATTCCAATGATATTTGCAGAAAAAAATGGGTTAACTAGAGAAAGCCAACGACCCTGCTGTGGAGAGAAAGTTTGCTTGCATGCTTCGGTCTGCTCTCCTTGACATGTCTATAAAGATCGCTAATGACCAGCAGTAACCTTGTAAAAGGAGGCACTGGTGTTCTAAGGATGCCAATTACATAACTGCATCCTAAACAAAACAGGCGAGAGGAAAGACCAGATGAGTGATGGATAGAGGTAATCAGATTTCCCCTCTACAATACAGAAATGATTTCCATATTCCATAACAGCCTGTTTATTCTATAGACTGCATTTCTTTTCCACTGGTTATAGCCAACCCAACGGGATCCAAATTAAAAGAGACAGAACAATGAGGAAGGAAGAAGTGAGTGGGCTTTTTCATCATTCTTTCTGCATCCAATATAAAAGTCTATCCCTCACATACAACTGTGGCATAATCTCTCATGTTATTTTAGAATAGCTTTTGTACACCAGAGCTATTGCTTTTACTGGATATGAGACTCTCAGACCCAGAATCGGAAACACAGGCTGCTTTACAGTTAAGTTATTCTTTCCTCGATACTGTATTAGTAGAAGAAAGAGAAGCATTCGGGAAGCTAGAGTCATTTGGGCTTATTCAAACCAGAAAGGAAAACCAGTGGGTGAAGATTTATGAATTTATTAACAGGTCCAGAAATAGCCTGGGAGTAAGTAAAGCTGCAATCCACAAAAACGTTTCTACCCTAAGTGTACAGTTCTTCTGTACCAAGGATGAAAGCCATGGCTAAGGGCCCTCTTTCACTACCTGCCATAAAACCCTCCCTCCTGTCTGTCTTTCATATTTCATTTCATTCAAATTGTATTTACTAAGCACTTCCTGTGACAGCATATATTCTTGTTTTGAACTCATGTCTCTGTCTTTCTTCTACTTTTTTTCTTCCTTTCCGTCTTTTCCGTCTCCCTGAAGCCTGCACACAGTCTCTCAAAATCCATTAAGACACCACATGATACTGTTAAGGTCCCAGCCCTTGGCCACGTGTTATGCTAAATCTGCCTGTTCTCTTTATTTTTTATGGTGATGAGTGTGTTTTGGGGTCAGAAAACCTGGGTTCAAAGCGCTCCTGCCTCTAGCCATTTGGTCCTAGACAAACTACTTAAGCTGTCTATACCCCAATTTCCTCATTTTTTAAATGGGATAGTAATAAAACTCTCCTAACATTTGTGTAAAAATTAAATGAGTACTTAGGAGAGTGACTACTGCAGGGTAAGTATTCAGTAAATGAAACCTATCATTATTATTAAAGATGACAATAACAAAATCAAATGAAATAATGATTTTGAGATTTCTTATTTAATCTCTATGAATCCTAAAAGTATCCAAAACTTTAAAAGCCTCTATGTTGAAGATCCAAAAAGAGAGGGTTTTTGATGGCAAACTTCTGGGCATTTGGTTGCCAACGGAAGCATCAAGATAATTTCTTATTCACATAGTGATTCATAAAGTGGTAATTTTCATGTTGTTAAAAATGACAGAGTTTTACCAAATATATGTTGTTCACTGGGTCAAGACTACACTGTGCATGTACATTTTTAAAAGTAGATATGGATTGCTAATCTAATCATTAGGCAAGTATTTTCCAAACATCTACTATGTACTTGGGTTGTGCTAGAAACAAAGAAAGATATAAACAAAACACAACTTATGCTTAATAACCCACAAGGAGCTTAGAGTTTTGTAGGAGTCAAGACATACACTCTTGTCCAGTTTAAAAATTCACCATCTCTCTTCTTACCTATTTAAATTGCCTACCATTGATCTTACCTCTGGTCTTACTCCCTTTCAGTTCAATCTCCATGGGGCTCTGATCAAACCATTTCTAGCCTAAAATTCTTCAGAAAAAATTCCACCTCCTCTAGCATTGCTTTCAAGGTCCTTCATCATCTGACTAATTTTATCTTCCTTTTTCATCTCATCCCACCCTCGTCACCACGTACTCTGGACAAATTCCTCAGCATTTCCTGCACATGGTTTGCCCTTAACTCTGTATCTTCTGGGTATTCCACTTGGCATACCTTTCTACTCTTTATCCTAGCAAACTTCTGCTTAGTGTTTATGATGGACTTTCTAATAGTGTGAAATGCTTTAGGAGAATTCTGCTTCCCCCTAACACACTGCATATTAATTATGAGCTTATATGTCTATACTTTCACTATCAGGAGTTTTAGAGTATGCGTTCACACTCATGTCAGGCCTTCACTAGTGGAGTATATCTCTTTCCTCTCACATCCCTTATAATTACCATGATGTCTGCCGTAGGTTGAATCATCAAGTATTCATTGCATGATTGAACGTAGAAAGTCAATTATAACTTATATTATATATTACATACATGTAATAAATTATACTGCAAAATACCTTGTAGATTTCAAGATGCTTCCTGCTACATTATCTCAGCAAAATAGTACAAAGCAATTTGTACCTTATTAAATAGTACAACTGGTATTATTGCAAAACTTAGCAGCCGCATTCCGGAAATGTTGCAAAGATTTGGGGAGATATAGAGTAAGGATTTGAAGGGTGACAGTGAGGCAGAGATGTTTTGTGATGTCAGACATATAATATCTAGATCTATTTTGGCAAAGGAGTAACTGGCTATATCAGGAACCCAACAGACTTACTTCCTTACACTTTCCAAATGAATCCGTCTCTTCTTTGATTCAATGCCCTTCCATTTGAGAGGTTGAAAACTGTTCCGGTAATAATACGAGTGTGTGCTCAGGTCCTACCTGAGTGCGGCTGAGTGATTCCATGAAAGTCAACCACAGCCACTAGGCGTGACTGGTTTGGAAGCACTGCAGTTATACTGATCAGGAAACAAACTACATTGATTTGTAAGATACCCAGCGATGAATGATTACCAACCAGGTTGTAATCCCTTCATTTCTCCATGTACAATAAAACTTCATTTTGTACTGACAGTACCAGCCTTATAGGTTTCTTATTTATCTTGTGAGACAGATAAAACATGTCATTGCATTTTTACGTTGTTGTAAAAAATGAAATTCTAATTTTTGTGTTATGCTTAGTTGCAAATTCCTTTCCTTCCTGTTTAAATTCTCCCCAAACCCTCTGTCTCTTCCGTTACATTATTCTAATCCCAGCATATGCACATTATCCAAAATAGTAGGCCAAAGGACATGGTAGTAAAAAACCAAAAGTTTACCACTTCTCAATATTTGTACAATTGAAAAAAAAATGGGACACTTTCTATTTTTCAGTAGAGGATTCTAATGAATAAGATAACCTACTGACATATGAAAGCTTTGCTTCTAGAAAATGAATTTCTTGAAAAGAGGACATCCAAATTTGATTACATGTTTTCCTGTGTCATTCTCCATCAAGATGTTGACATAGCCTAATACTATGTTAGGGAGGGCTTAATGCTTAGGACCAGCTGTGTGACTTGAAACAAGTTATATAATCTCTTTAAACCTCTTACCTAATCAATAAAAGGAGAATAATAGTGTAATAGTAATGTCAACGTCAGAGCCTTATATAAAGATTGCATAATATAATTTATGTGAAATGCTTAGTATACCAATTTTTTGGCTACTATTTTTATCAATATTGCCTGAACTCAAAATAAAACAAAACCAACTTTTTGATTCCAACACATAGAGAGAACAGCCCCAATTTGTCCCGTGAAAAGTACTGTTAAGCAGGCACCGACTTGGAGAGAGAAAAATCTGAAAACTCTCCTGTATGCCTGCTGTTCCTTTATCCCCACACCCACTATGCCTTCTGTCTCCTGTACATTGATGTGTGTCCTTGGTCTCAAGACCATTATCAAGAGAAATTCACCCAGACTTCTCCTCCAGGCATTCTTTCGGCTAAACCATAGCCGGAAAAGGAATCCTCCTTCTACCTTGTTATATGGAAAACAAATAAAAACCATTCCCCTTTTCTTCACATGCCCACTGTTTTTCAACGAGCGAACATCTAGCTCTGAAGGATGGAGCTTTGGCCTTCAAAGGAAGCCCATGGAGGTCCCAAAGCGACTCAGAAGCACATCTCTCTGTTTAAGATGTAATTGTCCTAAAGCAATTCAAGATCTGAGTGAATGAGTTTTCCTTTTTTTTTTTTTTTTTTAATGGTAATATAATGTACCTGCCATAAAGGGACCTGGATTGTCTACCCAGCTTCCAGTGTTATTGATTGTAATACTCCTCTAAGGCATAATCAGCAGTGTTGTCCCCAAAATACAGGGCGCTCACTAGCTGACTTGTTTCTACAACTAAGTGTCTGAGTACTTTATTTTAGACAATACACAAAACATAAAGTTATAAAACTAATGGTGGATGGAACCAATTCTCCTTTCAAATCTAGAGGGCAGCTGGTACAGTTAGGCAAGTAGCAAAAGAAAAATAAAATCCCAATGGCGTGCCCATTTATATAAGCAACATTAAAACATAGCATAAAATTTTGAAAACAAATATGAATTCCACTCTGCCTGGTCACCATCAGCCATGAACAGAAAGAAATTAAAACCACTGTGAGATAATTCCACTTCTGGGTATTTATCTGAAGAAAATAAAAACACGAATTTGAAAAGATATATGCATCTCTGTGTTCATTGCAGCATTATTTGCAATAGCCAAGCTATGGAAGCAATCGAGTTGTCCATGGATAGAGGAAAGGATAAAGAAGATGTGGTACATATATACCAGGGAATATTACGCAGCCATAAAAAAGAATGAAATCTTGCCATTTACAACAACATGGATGGACCTTGAGAACATTATGCTAACTGAAATAAGTCAGACAGAGAAAGACAAATAACATATGATTTCACTTATATGTGGAGTCTAAACAAAACAAAACAAATGACCAAATAAATCACAACAGAAACAGATGCATAGATACAGAGAACAGAATGATAGTTGCCAGAGGGGAGGTGTGTGGGAGGATGGGTGGAAAACGTGAAGGGGAAGAAGAGGTACAAACCTCCAGCTATTAAAAAATAAACAAATACTAAGTCACAGAGATATAATGTACAGCCTGGGGAAAATAGTCAATATTATCATAATAACATTGTACGGTCACAGATGATGACTAGACTTATCATGGTGATCAGATCATAAGGAATATAAATGTCAAACCACTACGTTGTACACCTGAAACTAATATAATGTTGTATGTCAACTAAACTTAAAAACAAACAAACAAACAACAAAAAAACCGACTCTGAGATAGAAAATAAAGAGTATGTTTAAGATTAGTGGGATCTCTTCCTTCTCTGAAGTTTTTCTGAATGATTTGTATGTATGTTACAGGTGTTATTCTCATGGAACAAGGCTGTCAGTAAAGCAGGAGTGGAGCCTTATCATGAATGGCTCAGTGATTTGCATTCTTGGTCCTCTCTGGAAAAGGAGGCTAAAAAAAGGTTGAAGGGTTTTGCCAAAGTGCTAGCGGTCCATTGTCTAGGATCTCTAGGCAACATGAAATAGCCCAGTGACAGGAGAAAAGAAAAAGGCACTGCTCCATTTGATGGACTCAATTTTATTCCTTGCCTCTTCAGAGAGTCTGTGTTAGCCTGCTCCATTCCTGAGATGCCATTGTGCTGATCAGAATATTGGATGAAAAGGAAAACTGAAAGAAGACTAGACTAAACGGATCTATATAATGAAGAGCTGCAGCTGAAAGAAGGGCAGGAAAAAGGACTTAGAGATGGGCAGGAGTTGGGGAAAGACCCCAAGTACAATAGGGAGCAGTTGTGACAGTGAGGGGATTTAGTGAGGTGGAGATGAATGAGAGAGGAAGAAAAATCTGTACATGTTTTTCAGTGGTATACAAAATCATTGCCTTGTGTCTGCCTTGAGAGACTTATTAAATCCTTACATGCTTCCATACTTGTTTGGATATTGGACTGGTGTTGCAGCTAGGCATTAAAAATGCTTACACAGCCGAAAACTGTCTCCCAAGGAATTAATGTCCCAGAAGGCACCTTGAAACTGAGTGCACTTACAGACACCATACTTAGCACTTAGCAACAGTATCTCATTCCCCCCCCCCCAACAATTGGTACCTATAGCCAGGGTTGTGTGTCCAATAGCTATCACCATACTTTCATCTTCCTCCTTGTTGACAGAGCTGGCCCCCACTACAAAAACTGTAAATGCTGTTACAGACATTTAATTTCCAAGCCTTCTTTGCTTCTTGAATATGGCATGAGATCTAATCGTGGCCAACGTGGTCCAAATAGAAGTAAGCTAGGGTAGTGTGGAAACATTTTGAAAGATTTTATTCCATCTTGAAAGGTTTTATTCCAACTCATTAAAGTAAAATTCTTCCTCACTAGATGCAGTATATCTGCATATAATGTCTGAACCTCTGCAGGTAACTTGGGACTATGACGAGTCATCTCTGACACTGTTAGTTGAAATATGGAAAGCACCCAAATCCTCAATTGCATCACTGAACCAATCCTGGACCTGCCCTGTCTCCCAACTTCCTTTTAAAAGTAATAAACCCTTTATTATGTAAGCCTATTTTCGTTGCATTTTCTCTTACTTGCAGCCAAATGCATTCTTACTGACGAGGCATTTAAATCTAAAAGGGCACACCCACGGTGGAATAGTTCTATTCTTCATACAACAATAAAAATATTACTAAAAATTTTAATGGGGGAGAAAAAAGAAAAAGGCACTCCAAGGTGATGAAAGGGGGAGCTAGAGTGAATGGAAAATTTATCTGACCCTCTAGAAGCATCTCCCAGGCTGGCTCCCATAATCTCATCTCCAATTTTACTAGATTTAAAGCATCTCTTGGGTTTAGGTTATCTGAGACCATGTAAAATTATGAAAATCATGTCCCAAAATTCAGGACAGTAGCAAATTCATATCTATTATGTTTGATGTTCTAATCAGCTGTCTTTCTCTGACTCTTGAATACATAGGTATGGAATCACTCACTCACATACAGAGTTTATCCTAATTTAGCCATAAGGAAAACAACTCATTTAGGATTCTTGCCTAGGAACAAAAGTGAGGACGAGAAAGTAGGGAGGGAGGAGAACCACAGAAACATGGAAAATATTCCTCTAGCCTATTTTTCTTGAACTTGACTTCTCAAAACATTTGCTTCTAAGGGCTGCTCCTTTTCCATTTCTAGGTATATTTGTTTTGTTTTTCTGCCAAGCAAGCCAAATGCTCCAGAGGATGATGAATTCTCCAGCTGGATAGTTATGGCAGTGTATAAGTCAGGTACTTAGAATGCAACGTTATTCTCCAAAGAATTGTTGCATTTTCTGGAGGCTTACGGCAGCATACACATAGATTTAAAGTTTGCTTGTTTTTATTGTGTCTATAGAACAGTTTTACTTTTCTAATCCACTGACCCCTTAGAGAACCTGAAAACAAAGAGAAGGCATTAAATGTAGAAGAATGTTTTGACTGCCAAATACCCTGTTTAAATGGAACTGATAACATGCCTACCTGTGACAAGAAGCCATTTCTTGTACAATCTCTCTGCTTCAGTCATTTACAAATTTGTTCATTTAGTCATCCATCCATCCAGTTAACAAGTACTTACTGAGCACCGTAGCAAACACTGCTGGTAGCTCCCCAGATCTCCTGGGACCCCTTGTATCATTTCTGAGTTCATTCTACTCTGGTGTACTTTTGCCTCCCGTTGCTGTACCTGCAAATATTCTTTGGAGAACTTAGAGGCAACTGGAGTTGCTTTGCACATAAGAGCAGAGAGCAGAGAGCCTGCATTGTCTAGGAGTGAGTTTATGTCCCCATATTAATTTCCTACTGCTGCCATAACAAATCACCACAAATGTAATGGATTAAAACTACACAAATGTCTTACCTTACATTTCTGTATAAGTCAGACACAGTTCTCACTGGGTGTTTGACAGGCTGTATTTCCTTCCAGAGGCTCTAGGGGAGAATCCATTTTCTTGCCTTTTCTAGCTTCTCAAGGCCTCCTACATTCCTTGGCTCACAGCCCCGCTTCCAGCACTTTCAAAGTCAACAATATCACTTCTTTCTGACTCTTCTTCTATCATTATATCCCTCTCTGACCTTAGCTGGAAACGTCTTCCACTTTTAAGGACTCATGTGACTAGAGTGGGCCCCATGGATAATACAGGGTAATTTCCTTATCTGAAAGTTTGTATCTCTAATTACACCTGCAAAGTTCCCTTTGCAATGGAGGTAATACATTCACAGGTTCCAGGGATTAGGATATGGAAATCTTTGGGGGCCATTTTTCTGCTCACTATAGTTCCCCATGATACTCTTACTCAATGACTGACAGTCACAATGATTGACGCCTCCCCTGTCTCAGGTTGGGACTGCTCTGAGAGCTAATTTACCCTCCAGAGTCTCCTGAAGCATCAGGTCACCTCTACTGGAGTTTGCCTGAATCCCACCCTTCCTTGGCTTCTTCTGCTTTCTTGTTCTTTGTTCCTTAATTCTTTACCAGCTTCTCCAGGGAGAACCTCCTTAAAGAATTATTTGCACAGAAATTCCTACCTTGGAGTTTACTTTTGAGGAACCCTACCCATGACAAGAGCCCGGTATGTGCTATGAAGCACATTAGGCACTGGAACAAAATAATAGTGGCTGGTCAGAAGACTTATAAACTAACAACAATAATAATATTAAAAGTATCTACCGTTCACTGAACCCTTACTATATGTCTGACACTTGGCTTAGTACTTTCTTGGCTAACATCAGTTAATTTGTATAAATGTATATGATATATGCTATTGTTATCCTCCATTTACATGGAAGTTCCATCAAGTCAAAGACCATGCTTATCCATAGCAGTTTACATAGTGCCTTCTATATAGTAATTTCCCAGTTGGTAGTTGAATGCAGACTGAACAGTACAGAGAAAGCAGCAGAGGTGGGAGAGGTTAAGTTAGCATGTGTACATCGTGAGTAGGAAAGCAGTGATTAGAACCCAGTTGTTCTTAGATGCCATTTGTCTTTCTCTATCTGACTTATCTCACGTAGCATAATAACGAACTGAACAAACAAAACAGAAACAGATACATAGATACAGAGAATAAACTGATGGTTGCCAGATGGGGGATGGGGTTGGGGGCTGGGTGAAAAAGGTAAAAGAATTGGGAAGTAAGAATTGGCAGTTATAAAAACAGTCAAGTGGATGTAAAGTACAGCATAGGGAATATAGTCAATAATATTGTAATAATTATGTATAGTGCCAGGTGGGTACTAGACTTATCAGGGGGAGTCACTTCCTAAGTTATATAAATGTCTAACCACTATGTTGTACACTTGAAACTAATATAACATTGAATGTCAACTGTAATTAGAAAAAATAGTTCTGTCAACTCCAAAGTCCACGCTCCAACTGTACTATTTTGCTACCAAACATAAGTCTACTTCTTCTACTCAAAAAGAAAACAGGGTTGAAGACTCCACATGGGTGGAATGAAGAAAGGTTTCCTTCCTGAAAGTATTTAAAAAAGGATTCTTTCACAGCTAATGGGCCTTAAGACTGATCAGGAACAAGCATATTTATGAGTAATTCTATCCATTGTAGATGGATTTGCAAAATTTGAGTCAGAGAATCTGATAATGTAGTATCGGTAAGTAAAAAAAAAATTCTCCCCCATAACAAATAATAATGTTCACATACAAACATGCCCACACATACCAGAGTTAGGTATCTGGGAATGTGAGGGTCATTGAACATCTCTATGCGTCTTCAAAATATATATACATCTTACATCTCAGACATCTAATTAAAAAGCAAGCTGCATCCATGAAAGAAATAATTGATAAGCTGGACTTCAGTAAAATTAAAAATTTCTACTCTGCAAAAGATAACGTCAAGCCACACATAGACTGGCAGAAAAAATTTGTAAAAGACAGATCAGATAAGGAACCGTTACCCCAAGTGTACAAAGAACTCTTAAAACTCAACAAAAAGAAAATAAATAAGCCGGTTACAAAAATCAGCCAAAGACCTGAACAGGTGCTTCACCAAAGAAGAGATACAGATGGCAAATAAGCATATGAAAAGATGCTCCACATCATCTGTCATCAGGGAATTGCAAATGAAAACAATGAGATATTACTGCACACCGATTAGAATGGCCACCATCCCGACAATACCATGTGCCGGTGAGAGTGTGCAGCACCAGACAGACTCACTCATTGTTGGTCAGAATGTACAATAGAACAGCCACTTTGGAAGACAGTTTGGTGGTTTCTTACAAACCTAAATCTATTCTGACCAGCAACTGTGCTCCTCAATATTTACCCAAAGGAGTTGAAACCTTACATCCACACAAAACCCTGCACACCGAAGTTCATAGCATCTGTATTCATAATTGCCAATACTTGGAAGCCACCAGGATGTCCTTCAGTAGGTGAACAGATAAACTGTGGTACATCCAGACAAAGGAAAGTTATTGAGTGCTAAAAAAAATAAATAAATAAATAAAATGAGCTATCAAGCCATGAAAAGACACAAAGGAACCTTCAACGCATATTAATAAATGAAAGGAGCCAACTTGAAAAAGCTACATACTATATGATTCCAACTATACAACATTTTGGAAAAGACAAAATGATGGAGACAGTGAAAAGGTCACTGGTTGCCAGGGGTTGTGGGGAGAGAGAGGAACAGGTAGAACACAGAGGATTTTAGGGCAGTGAAAACACTCCGTCTAATACCATAATGGCGGATACATGTCGTTATACATTTTCCCAATGCACAGAATGTACAAGCTTAGAGTAAGCCCTGATGTAAACAATGGACTTTGGGTGATTATAATGTAGATTCATCAACTGTAACAAATGTTCGAGTCTGGTGGGGGATGCTAATAATGGAGATGTTATACATGTGAGGTGGCAGGGGACGCATGGGAAATAAATCTCTACTTTCTGCTCAATTTTGCTGTGAACCTTAAACTGCTCTAAAAGAATAAAGTCTTTTTAAAAGAGTAAACTGCAATGAATTATAGAGTTATCAGCATATCTTTGATAGGTATCAACTAAAAGTAAGTCAATAGCTATTTAAAAATTCATGATAATCTGTTTCAGGTTATTCTGTCATTTTTGTTTCCGTGTCAGCAAAAGCAAAATAAAATATGACATTGGTATTCATTTTTAAAAACCACAATTTTAATTTAAGAGGATGCAGGGTTTATATTCCAGTTAAATTACCAGATAATCTTCTTAAAAACATTCAACATTATATGCGAAATGGAATTGGCTTCTTGTTTAATTACATAAAAACTGACTAATGAAATGAAATGGATATTTCGATTTATTGAACTATACTTTTGTGGTTAGTTCATCACTGAAATTGGCATGGACCTAAGGGGAATCGGTATTCCAGATACAGCCGACTAAGTAGGTTGCCATCTTTCCTGCTTAATATGAATGTTTTTGAAGGTCTCCATAGGTAGATCAAATTTCAGTCAAAATTATAAGGTACTTCAAAATAAAATTTCAGCCATGGATGGGGCCAGAGACAGCAATGATACATAAGAATGAAGCTGCACTACACCTTTATAAGAGCAAACCTTTATAAACACAGATTTAAATTTCTAGAAAAGCCATAGCAAAAAAATGATACAAACAATAAACGTGGACCATTAAGTGACAGGAGGTATGTTCAACAGCAGACACCTGTATGGTTCCCTAAATGTTCGCGAAAGGAACAAATTGGGGGAGCAGCTAATTGTGGAGGTCTGAGGGTTTCTGTATCGTGGTTAAAATTTTCTTAAAGCTTGCAAGAATTAGTATAAGACTCTACAATTAGACACGTTGGAAAAGAGCCACAAACTAGGTAGCAGAGAGAGGAAAACCATGGAAAGAAGGGAATGTGATGGACGAGAAAAAGGAACTCGAGAGATCAGCCAGAGAATAGCTTCAGTAGAAACAAGAGGAGGATTGCATGCTGTGAGAGCTATAAAAAAAATGTGGCCAGTCAAGAAAATAGCCAAGCTCTAATGAGTTAAGTAACAATGTGTGTGGGTCTTGGCCTTCGATGTCACCAAGCTTCTGGACAAAAAGGCAAAGGAATTCCGTGCCTTGAGCTTCATAGTGTGAGGCAACCTGGGCCCTTGGTCACTGCTGAACACTGGCCCTTCCTGGACAGCACAGCTCTCTCCTAAAATATGCACACGAGGAGTCCAGGTTGTCCTTTGGATAGCACTAACCTCCACATAGTTAAGTGCTGGGCAGAGATCCCGCGTGGCTCTTGAGAGGTAGGAAACTGAGAACCTTCTATTGATTCTGATTCTTCCTGCCTAATTCTCAGCCTCTTCTCTCATTCTGCTTTTTCCATTAATAAACTGCTTTTGATCTTTATATTTCACCTCACCTCTCTGTACTGATAGCTTTCAAATCCCCAGCTTCCCACTGAAATTCCAAACCAACACCTAAACCTACCAGATTTTTATGTCAGCTCAAACACGGTAAAACCAAAACTGAACTCTTGCTCTTTCTCACCCAAAGCAGCACTTTGAAGGCAGCTCATCTGTCACAGTTTCTTCTATTTCACTTCTGGTGCAGGCCACGCAGCATCTTCATCTCAAGTCCTAATGGCCACCATCTTTGACTGGGTCCCCTCATCTCATACCTTGGCTAAAATAGATTTCTAAACGAGTTTGACCCTCCAACACATCCTATGTAGAACAACCAGACCCATTCTCCTAAAAGAATGATTTCATCACACCAAGATCTACTCAATAGTATCCTGGATTACCCAAGCCTCCAATCCAAAATCCGTTACACAGCAAGGACATCTTCACCATATCCCCAAATACCTCTCCCCTGAACTGTCTCCTTACAGGGACACTGGGCCAACATCCCTCACAGGCCCTGCCCTCATTGAGCTTACAATTCAAATGCTCCTAACCATTTTGGTGCCAAATATTCCTTCGGCAGTCTGATGAAAAGTCCAGGAACCCTTTCTCATAAAAATATTTTTAAATGTATAAAATAAAATACAAGGATTACAAAGGAAACCAATTATATGGAAAAAAATAGTTCAAATAGTCTTCCTTTCAATCTTAGTTGTGGAGGGCACAGCTCAGCTCCAGGTCCAGTTGCGGTTTTCTAGTTGCAGGGGGCACAGCCCACCATCCCTTGCGGGAGTCGGCAACCTTGTGGTTGAGAGGACGCACTCCAACCAACTGAGCCATCCGGGAGCTCAGCCGCAGCTCAGCTCAAGGTGCCGTGTTCAATCTTAGTTGCAGGGGGCGGAGCCCACCATGCCTTGCGGGACTTGAGGAATTGAACTGGCCACCTTGTGGTTGAGAGCCCACTGGCCCATGTGGGAATCGTACCGGCAGCCTTAGAAGTTAGGAGCATGGAGCTCTAACCACCTGAGCCACCGGGCTGGCCCTCAAATAGTCTTTTAAATTAATATAGAAATATAAAAATATACAAGGACCTGCATTGAAGCATTAAAGAACAAGATCTTATAGTAGCAGACTTAAAACTAGCCTAATTGGGAAGGAGGACCTTAAACAACATTTCAAGAATCTGAAGTAACTGATACGATACAAAAACATTTGTAATTTCTACAGATGCCAAAGTCAGAGATACTACTGATATTACACTGCTTGGTGTAATTCATAACAAAATAAATGTTACATTTAAGATGATGGTTAATGAAAATTTTTTCCAACCAAGTTCCCAGATTCCCAAGTTATTTTTGTTGTTGTTTTCTTTTTTAAATCTCATTTTAATCATCCCTTATCTAGTGATTTTGAGGTACTCCTCACTGGAGCCCCTAGAAATAGACACAGTTTTCCTCTCTAAAAAATGTACATCTGGCTTATTATAATGGTGATCACTTCTTTAGGTACATAAATGTTGAATATATAATAACTATGGTATGTAGCTAACATAATATTGTAGACTAGCTATATTTTAATAAAAATCTTTTTTTAAAGCATATCTTAGTTTTCAAACATGCCATGCTCAATGCAATTCAATTCAAATATTAAGCAAACAGCTATTTCCCATACGTAAGGCATGATATAAAAGACATAAAACCTATGTCTAAAGACTGCAGGGCCTACTGGGTAATAGATCTCTACACAAATCACAGAACATCATGCTGGGTGCCATATTAATAGTACATGCTAAGTTCTAAGGAAGTACAAGGAAAGAACCGTAATCTGTCTGGGAGAGCCAAGGAAGATACCACAGGGGACAAATGATCTGAGCAAAACGTCTGGGTGTGTGTGCATAAGCAGGGAGCTGTGTGACACTGGCAAGGCAGGAGTCTAGGGTGCCCGAAAGGAATGACAGTTTGCAACCAGTACATGAATACATTCTGGAGATCTCATGTACAACGTCGTGATTACCATCAACAATACTGTATTGTAAACCTTAAAGCTGTTAAGAGAGTAGGTCTTCATTGTCCTCCGCCCAACAAAGAAATAATAATTATGTGAAGTGATAAAGGTGTTAGCTAATGTTACTGTAGTAATCACATTGTAATATATAAATGTATCAAACCAACACAGTATACACCTCAAACATACACAATGTCATACATGTATTATATCTCAACAAAAGAATTAAATAATTAAAAATGCCTTTAATAGTCTGGATTATACACTATGCAGTAATTGAAAAAGAAAATGTCATTCCTTTAACCTGTAAGGAAGGAAAGAAGGAAGGAAGGAAGGAAGGAAGGAAGGAAGGAAGGAAGGAAGGAAGGGAACAAAAATAAAAAACAAAGGAATGACTAGGGGAGGAAGAGGAGATCTTGGTTTCAGCCAGATAGTATAAACTTGAGAATGCCAAACCAGGAGCCATCAAAGGGTTTTTAGGCGATCAACGCTGAATTTCATTTCTTTGCTCATTCTGCTCCCTCAGCAGCGAGAACCATTCCTCCTGCCCTTTCCTAACATATATACTGCTACTTTTTGGTTTTAGATCTATCATCTTTCTTCTCTAAAAAGTCTTCACTGACCACGCAGCTTTTGATGTTTCAAATAATTTTAATGTCCTATATTATTATGTTTTTGTAATCCACATTACAATACTTTTGGACCAACACAGTTATAAATAAATTAATATAACGCCTTTGAAATTGGTGTGGCTCTGTCTGAACAGAAAGACAAGTGCTTGGCATGAGGTCAGAGGTCAAGGGAAGCTGCATGCAATGACACAGAATACTTCAAGGATGATTTCCGGACAGGAGCTGAAATTACTGAATGCGAAAATCACCCTTCTTGACAGGCATTAAAAGAAAATAAAAGCAGGACTTTTTTGGAGGCGAATGTCTTGGCAATGTTACATTGCCAAATGAGAAAGTTCGACATCTGTTTACAATATCATGGATGGATAATCAAAAGCAAATGTCTTATTGATATCAAAGAGCAAAGGATCTTTGAAAAAGAAGTCATGGAAACTGCTTCTCCCTGGACATTGACTGTGCTATAAATGAGAGGCATTCAGGCACACTAACTCAATTATAAACATGCTTAAGATGAATAAATTGAAGAATACCTATGACTCTACAAAGAAAATTCCAGTACAAAACAATAACACTAATGGATGTTAGTATATCTCACCTGGTTTAGTCCATACAGAAAAAAATCCCAAAAGGAATATTTATGATAGAGGTTTTTATTGTTTAAGGTTTTTATTGTTTGATTTTATATGCTTCTTACATGTTCGCGACAAAATTTCCACTTGAATTTTCTAGTCATTGTATTTATTTTTGATACCGCTCTTAATTTTATGGATAGAATGCATTTGCACAAACAAAAGTTTAATTTACTATATTCTGCCTATGGGAAATAGGGCTCAGGGTTAAAGATAGTTTAAGGTGTTACCATAATCTGGTAACCAGTTATGTCTTAAGAAAGGGGTTGCTTCTATCTCAGCAATCCTCATTGAAATAGGGCATGTATGACCCTCAAGATAAAGACACTGAGGCTGCGGGAAACTCAGGGGTTTTATCCATTCCTAATATCCTTGGCTTAAGAACATAAAATGGAAGAGAAAAGCACCCAGATAGATCCAGTAGAGGGAATGTGTGTAGCAGTGCCCAGTCTTGGACAATCAGTTTCCCCCTCTCCTACCAGATGTTGTTTCCCAGGCAAAGGACGAGTAATGTGAGACCAGTGTGAGTAATCTTTATGGACAGGGAGGCACTTCACAGCTTTAAACCTAAGTCCCTTTAAATCCATAGTACAGGAGCATTCAAGCTGATCCCTGAGATTTGCTTTCATGGGATATAGGACCATTAGATATCCCGCAGTGAAATGCAGTAGGATGCAAGTTCTGGCACATTCTGGCTCCCTTCGGAAGCTGGAGGAAGGGGCAAGCATTAAATGAAAGTTTTCTTCATCTTCCACAGCTCCCTGACTTACTATCACTGTTAATTTTTCAATAGGGCCAGTAGTAACGCCATGAATAAAGGGGGGGAAATGCACCAATGAAATGCCTTTTCAAGGATTCCATTTTTAAGCCACCCACATAACCAGGATGCTCTCTAGAGACATAGTGTGACTAACTGAAGAACTGGAGGAAAAATTAATTCTGTGATTTATTGGCTACTTGACAGACATTCCTTTCTACCTCACCTGGATTCAAAGACAGGTATCAAATAGGCTCAAATCTGAAGCACATGACATTCCCACAAATAGCCAGGTTCCCCGACCATCTGGTGACACAATCAGAGAATGATGCTATTGCTGAGGGCACTGCTGCCAGCAGGCATCTTCCTAACAGGTACTTGGACAATGCTCCCCAGATTATCAAGCAATGCTTTCCCATCTAGTGCAAGGGCAACTCACAACAACCTGGCGAGTCCTACTGAGTTCATTGGTGCTGTTATTATCATCTCTACAAACCAGGCTTAACAGATTTAAGTAAGCTATCCAAGGTTTTACAACTAGAAATTGGCACAATCAGAACTGAAAGCACTCTTTCCTGTCTCCAAGCCCGGTAGTCTTTCTCTAGAGTAGTGTTTGTGCAAGTTTGATTCAAATATCATTTGGAAAGGATCACTAGGGAAAGACCTTAAAAATGGAAATCTTGAAGCCTCGCCCCAGATATATTACCCCAGAATTTGTAGGGTGAGGAGCTATTCATCTGCTTCTCCAATAAGTCCCAGGGTGATTTTATGTAGGCTCAAGGTTAAGAATTACTGCTCTACACCCTCATAGGGTGCTTCATAATTCGTAAATCAATGTAAAGAGTTTTGTGTTAATAGTATCAAAGACTATTAAAGTGTAACCTTGCGAGTTGATCTAGCGACTAAAAGCATAGAATCTGACACCAGACTGCATGGGTTGGGATCCTGGTTCCGTCATTTATGACTTATTAACCTTGGGCAAATTACTTACTGTCTCTGTTGCCTTAGTTTTCCCATCTGTACAATGAAGTTGTTGTAAGGTGTGGTCACCTTGAGCATGCACCTACAGACTTCCCACCACAGGGAATGTAAGTGATCAGCTGACCAAGGACCCTGACAGCTGTGCTCTGAAATCCACAGCAGCATTTGCACCAGTGCCCCACCTTGTACAGGCTTCTCCCTACCAATGACGGGACACAGGAAGACAATTAAGGCAGGCCCATTTCTAGAAGACATGAGACTCCTCTAATGGATAATTTTGAGTCAAGGACACCCTGCCCCTCTTGCCTAATCTTCCTCAGACTGATAGCCGTCTAGGATAGATACTTCCACCTAACCTCCCCCACACCCCTTACTTGAGGTGACACTTGCCTCATAACCTGACACACCTTCCAGTCTCTTCTGGCTCCTTCCCCATTTTTGCTCACAGGCATTTTCCCTGACAAAATACTTGCATGTGTAATCCTATCTTGGCATCTGCTTCTGGGAGGACTTAGAGTAACACAGAAGGATAAAGTGAGGTAAATCATAAAATATATTTAGAATCATACCTGGCACGTTGTGAGTGCTCAAGAAGCATTTGACATAATATTATTCTTCTTACTATTGCTATTACTACTGTCATTACCACAATTACCATAGGAGGTAGATTTTCCTCATCAACTCTGCTGAGTAATTAACTCACCATCATATTATTAATTCAATTCTAGGTAACTCAATCTACATAAAAAAGATTTTGCAGATAGTCTTAAAATTAACAATAGAAAGGGAAGCAAAATTCCTCCTCATAAAACTGTATTTTAGAGGAAAATTAAATGACAAACTCTAAGGCACAGTGCAGCTATCTAGCAGTAATAACATCTATTTCCCCACCCCCACCCTTATCCTTAGGGACAATGTTTTACTCATTTTCACAGCCCCAGCATTTCTCACAGTGGCTGGATTGTGGTGAGTGTTCATAAGTCTTTGTTGAATTAAATTGTTAAATTGTACAGCTCAGTCTAAAGCTTACAGTATAAGATGTAGAAGAGTAATTATTTGTTAAGAGTAATTATTTGTGATTTATTTTCCATCACAAATCTTGGAACCCTTTGAAATCGGACACACACTTTCATGGATTAAGTACAACTGGGTCAATTTCCCAAAATGATAGTGGAAATCGCAATGACATCCCTGTTGGAGAAGCTATAGGGTCATGAGGACGTATGTCTGCACCTTCAATTCATTACGAGTACACTGGGAATCAAATCTAAATATAAAGATATTTAAATTTTTAGAAGGAAAAGACACATTGTCACTCACACACTTATGATGTATATGATATTTGACTATGGTCACAAATAAAGCATGCAGAGATATAAAGAAATAAAGACATCTATCTAAAAACAAAACAAAAATCCTCGGGCCTCCAGATTTTATGTTAAATTAAGCCTGGCAATTGGCAATGATTCAAAACAAAATCAAAAACGTTACTCCAAAAAACATCAAGTGATGGTGCAAATGACTTAAATCCTTTATCAGAAAATAACAGTCATTTATTATCACCATTAGCAGAAGGCTTGAAAGGGAGAAAAATAGATTAGAATGACAGCCACTATATTCACATGTTTCCACTCAGGCCTGTGGCTGAAACAAGCTTCTGTGCATCTAAAAATCATTCTATCGGGTATTCTGAGTTTTGAAGAAATGGGCAAAAACTTACAAAGGGATCGGTCCTTTAAAAAAGGTTTGCTGCCATATCAGATCATCAGAATACCAACTACAAAATACTAGCATTTGAAACCATAACCCGACGTTTACAAAATAGACAATAACATAGAATGCATTGTTTTAATTAAAATAGAAATGCTTCTTTCATGACCCAGGAGTTCTAGCTTTTGGGGTGAAATAGCACATGGGAACATGTACACCACAAAAGTATTCTGAGTAGATCCCAGTGGAAAAACAATCCATGGTATGTTGGTGCTGTGCTCAGAAAAAGAAAAAACTCAGTCATTGCGTTCTAACGTAGGTGTCTGGAACATACAAATCATACTGAGGCACCTTGGCTCTGCAAAAGCCAGAGCTGGGGAAAGAGGGGCTGCAACAGGAGGGACTGCCAACGAGAAAATGGGAACAGTAGCAGAATAGATGGGAGGAGAGAACATTAAGAAAGCTGTGCGTGAAAGTTTCATTCTGAGATGTTATCAGACAGTACACCAACTATACCCCATGTCAGACTTTGAATAAAACATTAAAGCATTTTTTTCATTATCGCTCTTTTCCTTCTTATCCCAAAGAGGTTGAGGACTAATTTTTAGGCTCTCAGATTTTCTCAAGTGCTAAATGGTCACCCTGGCATCTGCAGCAGGCCGAGAGACTTGCCTAAATCTTTGGTCTCTTTCTTGGTTCCCAGGAAATTTTTCTCGTGATGCAGCTGTTTCAGCAGCAACCACATATGACTCCTTATGGCGACCTTCTCCACACCTTCCTACAAACAAACTCCGCTCTGATGGAGTGTCAGGTGGAGACTCAGTCTCCTGTGAAGCAATTTTGTGTCCGGGTTTCTCAGCTCCATACCTCTGTTGGCAGCTGAACGGAGGTGGTGCTTCTGCAATGGTGCAATTCAGACGATGACTTAGGAATTCTGGCTGTGACACTCTGAATCCCGAGCAAACCAGTTTATGGTGAGAGCTATGGAAGTCGAGAGAGAAACATCCACAACTTTAGATGACTACCATCTTCTCTTTCCAAACACTGTGCTTCAACCAACATTCTGCTTTTCATTCTTAATGATATTTTTCCCCTTAGCTATAAAGATTTTGACATTAAAAAGTGTATCTGATATACTTTTTAACTTGAAATATGTTCCCTAATTTACACACACACACACACACACACACACACACACACACACACACACATAAAACAAAATATAGCAGGTAGCAATTAGTGAAAAAAAGAGGCATGACCTGTCCTTTGTATATGCCATTCAATATTACTGGAGAATGGCACTTATTATACATGTCAGTGCTAAACTCCGTAACTCCAAAAACTCAGCATATTCACTCACTCCCCTGGATTCAAGAGAATTGCTACTGTTAGAGTTACAGAAACCAGCCTTTGAGCTCTCCTTCTCACACAAAACAGGCTTCTAAGCCGCACTGTGAAAGGTTTCTTTTCAGAGCTTCCATCCTTCAACTTCGCCTACATAGTGGGTAGCTCTTGTTTTGGCTTTCTAGAATCAAGGTCTTCTTGTCGCGCTCACAGGCCCTCAAATTTCTTCTGAGAGTTGCTCTTTCCTTACTTGCAGTCTGTGCTGTATCAAGGGCTGAGCCAACTTCCTGGTTCCAGACCTCGGCCTGGACAACCAGGATAATAGTCATTGGTTCAGAGGTGAGACTATAGCCCAATCCAGGCCAATCAAGGTGAACTTTGAAATTTCAATTCTGATTTTGTAAAGGCTCCTCCATTTGCTGGAGTTGCTTTGAAAAAAGATTATAAAATCTGGAATTACTAGTGACCTTGTCACATCATGGGAAGAATGTGCCCCCAAATGAAGCCAACAGAAACTTATACAAACCATGAAAAGGAGGAAGACAGATTCCTGACTGCAAAGTTTGAGTAACTGGATACAGCCATTTCTTATGCCATATTACCCCCCGGATTTTAAAATACATTTCTTTTTAGGTTAAGTCAAATAGTGTCGGATTTCTGTGATCACAACCGAAAGAGTCCTTACTGATACAATCTAATTGATTTATATCCTCTGGGTAATCAATGTTCTTATTTGTTTTTCATTTCATCAGGTACATATATTTTCATGCCCTACCGACACACGGTCTTCAGAAAACAAGTCTTAGAATTCCTGTCTGTTTCCGTCAAGGAATTTTTGTTCTCTATTTTCGTTTCCTATATCTCTGGGTTATGCTCTATGGTAGCAATGATCTGTTAAACTGATTAGAATTAGGTAAATGCAAAACTAAAACCACAGTGAGATACCACTACAAATTTACTAAACTGACTAAAATCTAAACACTAACAAGTGCTGCCAAAGTTGTAGATAACTGGATCTCTTACTCACGTGGAACTACAAAATAGTACAATAACACTGGTAAACAGTTTGACAGTTTCTTATAATGTTAAATATATACTTACTATATGACCCAGCAATCTCAACGCTAGTTGTTAATCTTTCCACTTCTAGTTATTTACCCTAGAGAAACAGAATCTTATGCTCCCATAAAAACGTGTACACAAACATTTATAGCAGCATTATCTGTAATCACCAAAAGTTAGAAATAACCCAATTGTCCTTCAGTGGGGTGAATGGGTAAACAAACAGTGGCGTACCCATACAATGGAATGACATTAACAAATAAAAAGAAATGAACTTCTAATACACTCAACAACATGAATGAATCTTGAACACATTATGTAAATAAAAGTAGCCAGGCTTAAAATGTTAAATGCTGTATGCTCCCATTTATACGAAATCCAGGAAATAGAACTACTATTTCAGAGACCCGTGGTTGATTGAGGTTAGGGATGGAAGTAGGGTTTGACTACAAAGGCTCAGCATTGAATTTTTTGGAATAATAGAATTGTTCTGTATCCTGATTGTGTTGGTAAATTTGTCAAAATTCACAGAACTACATACCAAAAAAGGAAAAATAACTGAATTTTACTGCATGTAACATTTAAAAAGTAAATTTTTAAAAGCCTGATTAATAATGTTGGCCCTGACAATATCTTGCTGTGACTGTGGACCGAATGTATCCCCTCTTTGAGATTCAGTTTTCTCAGATGGAATATGAGGGTATTGGTCTAAGTTCTTTTCCAAGTTGAGCTGTCTATGATTGAAATTATACCAGGCAAATGCCTATCTATTCTCTAATTGAATTTAACGTGCACTCTACAAAGGGAAGTCATTCAGAGTTTATGATGCTTTTTCCTCAGCAAGGGTTCTCATCATCCCAATGGAGCATCATCACCATCACCATCACCATCAGCAGCAGCTTTGAGCTATCTACACTGTCTGAATTCACCAGATAATTCAATACCCCAGACCAGGAGGCTCACCAAAGACCACAAATAACTATACACTTGCAAATTATCATTCCTGCCCTAAAGCAAACTTTCCAAAGAGAAATAAAGCACTTAGGGGTAAATATATAGAGTGAGTTTTGCACCCTCAGGGAAGAATATAGAATCTACGGATATGCAGCAACACTGAATAAATATTAAGTCCATCACTCAGAGCTCTGCTTCACACCCTGTCATTTGCACTGTGGATAAAACACAAGATCTGACTGTCATGGTGATGTAATTTCTTGCAATATTGTTATTTTTTAATTACACAGATTTATGGAATCGAGTTTCAATAGGGAACAAGATCTCTCCTTCCAGGAAACCAGAACCTACTAGTCAAAAAGAAATGTTTCTAGATCTGCGCCAGATATGGAGGGCTAAGAGAAAGGGGCAGATTCTTTGAAAAATTAGGATCACAGCTATTCCATTTCTTAGTATCTACCCTAATATGACCCGAAATGCAAAAATACTCCCTGGAGAATTATATGTAATAGTGAAAAATTATAAGTAATTTAAATGTCTACCATTAAGGAACTGGCTAAATAAACTGTGATGGAATCATGTGATAGAATACTAAAAGCAAATAAATGAATTAAAACTACAAACATCAAAACTGATAATCCCCTAAGAAATATTGAGAGACAAAAATAGAGAGATGTTATTTCTTTTTTTAGAAAAATACACACAATAGTTCTACATAGCATCAATAGATATCTATTAGAATTATTTTGAAGGGTACTTACTAAATACATTTTGAGAGAAGAGGAGGGGACTGGTTTAATACAAAAGAGCACTTGGAGGAAAATGTATTCATGTATTACTTGTATAATGAAAACTTATTTTTAAACAGAGGATCCAGTGAAGAGTACCACAGAGACCTATTTCATCAGGAAATTTGCTAAGGCCACTTAGAAGGGCCTTAAAGACATATCATCTGGAGAAATGGTGTCAGAGGATGGAATGGTCAGTCTTGCCAAGAAAGCCTTCTCTCAGGGCCCAAGCCATTTTAGAATATTAACCTGGGAGCTGCATTTTAGGAATTAGGAGTCCATCCTACATTGTTCTTAAGAAATCAAACCGTCCTGAAAGGATCTGTAACATTAAATGCTGAAGTCTTTTGCTCAGATCACTATTTAATTTCACACCCACCACCCCTGACTCCCAGCCCACATCTTTCACCATCCAGTGGCCCCCAAACCACAGAGTGATACATGTTTAGTTTTAAATTTAGAGTGAATTAAAAACAATTTTGTTTGAGAATCCTGTGATACCCTTTGGAATAATGAGCACGACCCTGTGGTGTCACAAAAGCAGAATTGGGAAAGCATCAGCTTGTATCGTTGCCATGGGGATCTGCCTCCTGCAACAATCCAGTTCTAGAGAAAGCAGGAGAAATAGGGGGAAACCTTGGAAAGGCTGTGAATTAGAGTCGCAGAGTACATGATAGCAGTGGGTCAGGAGCTTTGCCTTCCCCAGTCTGTCCAGGCAACATGACGTGTGAGGAAGGAGAGAATGTACACTCTTATCAGGTTGCAATGAGTCCATTCTGCTCAATACACTTTGCAGAATTAAGTGCAGATGGAAGAGGAGCAACTGGGAGGTGGGAATGTTTTCCTCTACCGTTGTCCAGACCTGGTCACTGACCCACTGTGTGATTACAGTGCAGTGGGTCTGGAGCACTGCCTTCCTCTGCTGCTTAGAGCCTCAGCCCCTCCGTGGAGGTGTATTATGTTTCCCAATTTTAATTTTAGCATCCACACTTTGGCAATTTGCATTTAAATGTGTTGTCAGAGAACTTCCAAAAATCGTTAATAGGAAGACCGATTTGCATTTTAATATGCTGTTAAAGAATTTCAAAATATCTTTTTTTAGTGTTGAATACACATTACCAGAGGAATGTCCACTGTTAAAGAAATTATAATTACCTAGGTACAATTTAAACGGAGCTGGCTTTCAGAAGCACCTTGGCTTGGTAGGACTTTGTTAAAAGTTCTTTGAAAATCAGAAAGTCTGAAAGAAACAGGAAACCTGATCAGAAGGCCTTACAGGTAGAATTGATACCACTGGCACAGAAATCCAAACAGAGAAGTAAGTGATTCCCCAGGGCTGGGGTAGGTTACTTCTAAGAAAGGAAGATCCTCTGAAAAAGGAAAAGGGAAGGTAGAATTTTCTTGGTTGTTCGTTGCCAGCACACCTCACAACCATTTCTTCTCTACTGAAGTTGGAAGGCTGGATTCAGAGACTGGTCAAGTCCCAATCACGCATAGAATGGATGTTTCTGCCCACCCTCCTCATTTAATATTTTCGCAAGAATAATCATGACCCTGAATGGACACTTGAATTTTCGTGGATTCTGGAGAAATACTGATGAGGTCAGAACATCATTTTCAAAATGATGAAAAATACTTAGCATACATCTCATTCCCTCTTCTCCCTCATCCTCAATGACTCGGAGTTACCATAGCACAGACTGGCATTGCAAGCTTTATCGAATCTGTCCTCGACCTACTTTTCCACTATGAATTGCCCCCATTCTATAGTAACATTGAACCTAGTCAAACAGCCCATTCCTACGCAGCTTGGCCTTAGCTCACTGAGGACGTCCCACCACGAATGCCGCACACTCTGAGATGTATTAAAGGAAGAGATGGAGAAGGATGTAGAGAAAGGAGAAAGGAAGGAGGAGGAGGACAAAGAGAAAGAGAAGGAGAAAACTTTGAAAGAGAAGAAGAACCAGGAGAAAGAGCACAGGAGGAGGAGAAAACCATCCAGAAATTCTATCTCTTGAAAAATGTTTTAACCTTTCTCCTTAAAATGCCCATGTGGTTTTAAGTAACTTATGTCTCTTTTTAATTGAAGGAAATTCCCTTTAGAAGTCTCCCGATGAGTTTATTTTGCAAATACTGCTTTTGTATTGTTTAAAAAAACAAGACACCTGGCCCAAAATGGAGTTGCTTATGCTAAGCCCGCCGTCACCAAATGAAGAGTTTGGATCTCTCCAAAACGGAATCTTCAACCAGTCAATCAGCAATTGCCTGATGAGCAAAACAGACCCCTACCATCCCCTAAAGGAAAGAGATCTTGTAATAGCCAACCTGCTTTTTTGCCTAGGATAACTTCCTTGCTCCCACTTCCTTCTGCCTATAAACATTTTTCATTTTGTACAGCTCCTCAGAGCTCCTTTCTATCTGCTAGATTGGATGCTTCCTGATCTGAATTAATTTTTGCTTAAAGTCTTAACATGTTTGATATGCCTCAGGTATCTGTTAACAAGCAGAAAAGTAACACCTCAGAATCATGTCAGCTCCAATTGATCACTACAGATTTGAAGTGATCAAACTGGTCACTTCAGGGAAAGAATGGCATCTAATTTGACAGACTGCCTCTGTTTTCACCTCTTCCACTGGTCCTGTGCATTCTCTGTGGGAATCTTGCTCAGCAAACCAAGGATAGGTGAAGAGGACAATACCAGCCCTTCAACATAACCTACAGTGAAGGAAAGGAAAGTGAGAAACAGAAAAATGTACAGAGGGTGCCAAAAAAAATGTATCCATATTTTAAGAAAGGAAAAAAATGTATTACAAATGTAATACAGTGAATAATGCGAGCATTCATTTGATTAACGCCATCTTTTGAGCGAACGTCACACTATACATTGCTACCGTCAATTCAATTCAACTTTGAAAAGTAATACATAGATAACATCTCTTAAAACGTGTACATTCTTTTGGCATCCCCGGTATACAGCCACAGCTTCAGGGTAGAAAGTCCAAGAAGCAACTATTCATTTATTCAATTAATACGGTTTTTGCCTTTTGCATGCCAGGTGGAAGAGCCTCACATAGCAAGTGTGTTAAGACAAGACAGGATAATTGAGGACAGCTAGCTTTTTAAGGTACCTCCCAGGGACTAGCCCTGGGCTAAGTGCCTTCCATTTTTTAACTTAATCTTCATAGTAACCGTCCTAGGTAGGAAACAATTGTATCCACAGTTCACAGGCAAGGAAGCTGACACACAGAAGGGGCAAAAAAGGTGCTCAGTGTCACACAGCTCACGTGTGGAGCAGCTCAGAGTGAAACCGGGCCACGGACCCAGAGCTAACACTTTTATCATTAAATCCGACCCATCCATCTTCTCTGAAGATCCACCATCTTTGGCAAATACCTAGAATGTGTTCTTGGGAGTGATGATGAAAATTAATAAACCATCCACATTTTCTTTCCTGTTTCACTTGTGACTAGAGAAACTGACTTTAGGATGAGGGCACGTAGGAATGTATGTCAAGAAACACAAATCAGGGGATGAAAATGCTATTGGGGAGATTCATGCTTAATAATGAGTAGATGGACTGAAATATCTTTGTCATGGGACAGGGAACATGTCAGCAAAAAGGTTAAATAAAGAAATGATTCAATGACTTCCTCCTGGAAATGAGCACAGTGTCCGATTACTGGCTGTTAAAGAGAAAGAAAAATTAGAAATCGTGAGGGCTTAGCTGGGTTCATGTACACTGTTAGCATGACACTGAAGCTGAAATTTTACACACCAGGTGGACAATTACAACAAATTTATTTGTGTGTCACTGAGTTTTTTCCAAGAAGGAAAAAACACACTGAGGTTGAAGAAGGGTGTCTGGTCAAAGCCTTGACGTTTTTCTATTAAGAATTTTGTTTTTTAAAGCCCATTATATTCTCCGGCTTTCGAGACGATTGTGCACTTCTCGATAAAACATTACCCAAGTGAATTATTTATAAAGCTGCAGGAAACTGCAAACTCTGGTGAACAAATCTTTTTGATGTCTGCATCTCCTGCAGGGCTGTTTGGTGTTACCCTCTGCTCCCTTCTGCTGCAGATATTCTGGGCTCTCTTTGGCTACAGCTGCCCATTGTCCTCAGAAGTCAGTCCAGCTGCCAGCTGCCCAAGAGGCAAAGGATGGATGGGAAGGACGGATTCAGTTAAGTTATCTCTCTGAGTCCCTAGTTCCCCCAGCTGCCAGATGGGTGAAGAGAGGTTAGGCAGTGACAAAAGAAAATCGAAGACAATTAACACGTATACATACGCATATACATATAGGTCTGACAATTAAGTTCGCGAACTCATCCTAGAAAAAGTGCTACATACCTCATTGCTGAATATCACTATGGTCACCTTCGAAGTACTCCCCTTGGGAAGCTATGCACCGACTCCAGCACCTACTCCACCCTTCAGAGCAATTTTGGAACTCTTTTTCTGGAATGGCCGTCAGAGCGGTCGTCATATTACCCTTGATGTCCTGAATGTCATCCAAATGTCTTCCTTTCAGTATTTCCTTTCTCTTCAGGTAAAGAAAGAAGTCATTGGGGGCCAGATCAGGTGAGTAGGGAGGGTGTTCCAATACAGTTCTTTGTTTATTGGCTAAAAACTCCCTGACAGACAGTGCCGGGTGAGCTGGTGCATTGTCGTGATGCAAGAGCCATGAATTGTTGGCGAAAAGTTCAGGTCGTCTAACTTTTTCACACAGCCTTTTCAGCACTTCCAAATAGTAAACTTGGTTAACTGTTTGTCCATTTGGTATAAATTCATAATAAATAATCCCTCTGATATCAAAAAAGGTTAGCAACATCAGGGCAACAAGTTTGCGACTTAATTGTCAGACCGTGTACATATACATAGTTATTTTCTAAACAGAGCCTAAAACTTTTAACAATGTCTGTCTGTCATTCACCAAAGGCTCTCCCCAACCCATTAGAGGCAACTCATTGGGAAAATCTGTTTCAGAATCCCAGGAACACACATGGATTCTTTTTTTGGTTTTGTTTGTTTGTTTAAGTAATGTTACCATCATCAGACCACACAAAAGAATCTGAATCTGCACTATTGGTGTTTTCCTTGTTCATATATGAAGCCCTTATTGAGGTGCTATAACTCTTTTCCATTCTGTAGGAGAAAAAAACTGAAGCATTGGCCTTAGGCATATCCAGCTTTGAATCCTACCCCCATCACTGTGTGAACTTGACACATTACAGTGGTGCCTCGGTTTTCGAACATAATCCACCAGTTCTGAAACGTTCAAAACCAGCCGACAGCGAGGCCTCAGGATCTTGCTCTCAGTGGAAGCCGTGTGACATGTTCGACTTCTGAATCGTGTTCAAAAACAGAAGCATTTACTTTCGGGTTTACGGCATTTATAAACCAAAATGTTCGTCAATGGAGACTTTCGAAAACAGAGGTACCACCGTACTTAACATTTCTGAGCCTGTTTCCTCAATGAGACAATACAGATAGTAACTACTGGAATTGGTATAGGAAATCATGGCATCAAACACACCTTGGGTATTTAGAAATAGCAGCTATTATGATGATGGCTCATTCATTCAACAATATGAAAGAGTCTTCTAAGAACCAAGTACTGCTTCTAAGGCACAGAGAATGCAGGCAACTTACTAGAATCCTGGTCTTTGTGGAAACTACAGTATTTTAAATTGAGGGTATTCAGGTTGAACGGAACTGGTGGGAATGGACAGGGGTTTGTTTTAAGATCATAAGTTATCCCTTGGTTTCATTATATTTCCTGACAGAGTGCTCTTACAAGATCATATAATCCCAACCTCTCTCACCTTATAACATCAAAATCAAGTGATGGTGCAGTCATTCTCCTGAAGAGAGAAATCCTTAGGGAGGGAGAGCAACGTGAAGCTGTCAGCGGAATAGCAGGTCATCATATTGGTGTGGAGTGGTTGTTATTGCTGCCGTTGTAGTTATTGTTTTCTAACCATCTTGCCTGTTTGTGATTAAGATAATAATGTTATGCCTTGCTAATGTTTCGCTTTGGGAAAAATGTAAATAGATATTGTCAACACCTGTACCATTCTTGTTAAGTAAATAATTTTCTCCCTACACGTGTTGGCTTGTTATGGAAATACAGCCAAAGCCATTCCTCTCACTGAAAATCACAACAGCTCAATCTGCTAAGTTTTCATTCTTCCCTAGTAGAAAGATAAGTTTTCGAAGAGCTGGAAAGTATGTGCCTCTAGCAAGTAGGAAAAGCAGGGGCTTAAATACACAATTTTGAAAAGGAAACTTCTCTCATCTCATTTTAACTGATTGAAATTGTATGAAATTTTATTTAGTAAATTTACTTATCTTAAATTACTGGATAAGTGTGGGGTTACATATTACAGGTATATAAATTTTGAGTAACTTAAACGTTTAAGTATATAAGGGAAGGTTTGATATTTAATATCATTCTATTGTTCATTGTTTTTAATAAACAAAAGCATATCCTTTTAATTTGTTTTATGTAAATTCAGATTTACATATGTATTAACATTTTGAAATTCAAAATTGCATTTCTAAAAGTACAAAATAAGAAAGAAAAAGCTAACATATTAAATGCATTTTTCCCTGAATTGTGGTATTCTGTGTCTTTTACTTTTTAAATATCTTTATATCATTATGTATTTTCCAGGATCATATTCCAACAATAAGTATGGATAATGTTTATAATGAGAAAAAGATGATAAAAATAAATAAAAGTAATATATATATGTGACATATTTATTTTCCTAAATTAATTTAAATTAATTTCATATGAATATTTTCCAAAAAATGGACCCTCAAGGTAGGCTTAGAAACAAGGCTAAGAATCATCTGATCTAGTTTCTCAAACTTCAGTCATTTGTACATCAGCTTCGTGCTTTTTTGCCAAAATCTGTATATGACCTTTGTCATATATATTTTAAATCTTGTATTTTTCACTTCAAAAGATTAATTGAAAATGAAATTTTATATCCCCATCCCACCTGGAAAATGAGCATAATTTGCCATGAAAAAAAGGAAAGCATAAAATAAATATAATTAACATAATAAGATTAAATTCTAGCCAAATACCATTTCCTATTCAAAGGTTCTGATCCTGAAGTTCATTCACTTTTCATTTAAAAAGGAAGATTACCAGGAGTTTGAGGGGGTTAAAGATAATCCAGCGCCAAACTGAGAGTTTCTCTTGGTAATAATTAGAAATGCCAAGGTAGAATTGAAAAGGGAATTATATTATGAAAGTGTGAACCTATATTTAATCTTGATGCCCTTGCTACTCATAATGATTTCCTCTGTTAATATGGCTCCCATGCTTTGGGAACCATTGGTCTAACCCAGCCCAGACAAACGAGGTACCAGTGCCTTCTAAAAAGATCTCCAGAATTGGAGAGTTCATAATTTTGTTCATAATTCTATACAGTGATTATTGAGGTAACCATACATCCCAGTTCAGTGCGTTCAATCCAACTTTCCACTGCTGTCCCAGACAACATAATCATTACTCACATTCCCTTTTACACTCAAATGTGTCCTGATTTGGGACAATCCACTACATGGTCACTAGGCTGATTGCTCATCTGTCCCTCATGTTCTGAGTACCTACTCTGGACCTGGCTCTGTGATAATGACTAGAAATACAAAGATGAGTTAGATGGTCCCCAGCCCTCAAAGAACTCAGGAATAGATGATCAGGGCCCGGAGGGGAGGGGAACTACTTAATGACAATACAAAGTGAGACGAGTCACACGTAGGTCTATGCCACACGCTGTTGGGATCACAGGGGAGGACAGGTGAATCAAAGGAACGCTGCAGGTTCCTCAGTGAAAAGGGCAAGAAGACCAGCTAATTAGCGATGGAAGAACCAATGCCATCAGCTCTACAGAGCTAGGCAGGTCTTTCCCTTTTAAAACAAGGTTTGACTTTGTGTTCCTGCATGTGCCATTCTCGCAAGTACGAAAAGCAGAATAAAGTAGGAAGAACACATACAGTTTCCTACTCATATTTCCTCGGTGGTTATAAGGCATAAGAAAACCTGCCCTGCCTGACGAATCCTGTAATATGTGGAGATAGATAAAAATGTTTGCAGAGGAAGGAGAGGCTCCACAATTTACCAGTTTCAAAACATAAATCAGATCATGTCACCTCCTTGTTAAAACCCTTCACGGATGGATCGTTGTTCTCAGAATAAAATCCACACACCTTCCCACAGGCCACAAGTTCTGCCTTCCCTTTGCAGCCACATTTCCTGCTAGCCTCACTCGAGCTCACTCGAGCTTTAGCATCTTCTAAGATGCCAAGTTCTCTCCCATGTGAGCCCCTTTATCTTCCCTGTTCCCCCTGCCTGGAGCACTCTGCCTCCAGTACTTTACCTCCATGACTTCTTCTCATGCTCCAGGCCTCAGCGCAAACATCACCTGCTTAGCGAGGGCTGCCCTGAGCCACCCATTCCCACCCACCTCACCCAGTTCACCAAGTGTGGCATCTTCTCCGCACTGACCCCAGTGTTTCTGATTCCTGCTTACTGTCTTTCCCATGAAGGGCGGACCATGCCTGGTGCGCTCCCCGTGTCTAGCACGGGGCGTGGCAACAAAATAGGAAACCCTCATTTTAAATAAATAAAGATTTGTTGACTGGATTAATAAGAAGAGCGTGGGGGAACACAAGAAAATATAGCCAACTACGTTTTGAATCAAAAAGATTCATAACAACAACAAAAAAAATCTTTAAAAACAGTCATGTTCTGTCCTCACTCAGTTAGGACAGGAAAGAGGAGGGCTGAAGTCTGGGTTTCCAGGCTTGTGGGTGCTCGGTGAGGCTGACGAAAGGCCAACTGGCACATGCACCGTGGTAAAGATCTAGGAAAATTATCCATCCCTCCAGTGGTACTTGCAAAAGGAAGCAATGAGTCTGGAACTGCAATGAGGCTGTCAGGTATTTTTACACTTTGAATATCCATTTCCAGATGACACAGAGGACTTCTCCGGGTGACCTTCAGTAAGCCATCTAGATAAATTTCTGTGTTACTTAAATGAATCACCTCTGTGGAGAGACGTGATGAGGAGGCTTGTTAATTTACATTTGTAAAAGCACTTTGAAATCTCTGGATGAAAGAATTTCTGCAGAGAGGTACAAAGGGTGAGGTGATTGTTGGGTAAAATTCTACCCTTTAATGGAAGCAGAGAGGCAGGCTTGAGGACACTTAGAGGGAGGCTCTGGCACATTATATTTCAAATTAATCTTCTAAGAAAGCTCCCTTCTTCCAGTGCATCGTGTTTTAATCACATGTGTAAGTTATTATTCTAGTAATTATTTTCCTTCAACATTTTTCTCCTAAAGTCTCAGCTTTGTGTAAAGGGAGTCTTTAGAGGGATTTCACTGGAAGGTTTTCCTTCTGTAACACTTTAGTTTGTTAATTGTTACCTTACATCAGTGGTACTCACTCAGTTCCCGAGCATGACAGTTTCTGTTGTTGAGCTGACTGGGACCCACACGGGGTCATTTCATCAATTCAAGACAGATATTTACAAGTTAGAGTCAGATATTAGAACACGCTCAGGCAGGAGGGAAGAGAACATTTCAAAGAAAGCTGCCAGTCTATGAGTTAATTACATCCATTTATAAAAATGATATGAATAATACCTTAAGAAAAAGTACCCATAGAACATTTTCTGAGGATAATGATCTCTTTCACCAAGGCAAAGACAAACGCAAAGATAAGACATGTATTGTAAAACTGTCAAGGCAAAAGCTGAGCTTAAAAATAAAAGAAGAAACAGGCGACCATCTTTTTCAATATGCTGCATCAATTATACACTCGTGACCGTGCCCACACGACCATATAGCTTTCTTTATGTTTTCCTTGACCTCGTCATTTTGCTTATGTTGGGAGGGAAGTGGGCAATAAGTAAGTTTATTACATAGTCTCGGGAATAGGAAGGGTTTATTTGCTTTACTGTGCCTTCTTCTGCCTGAAAGAGAAACAAGCTCCTTGACCCTTTCCGTGGATCCACACAAAGGTTTGTCCTGACAACTGCTCCTTCAGAAGGCTGCAGAGCTTGATGTTCTTTCTCTGGTCATCGTATGTCTTTGGGACTTTGTTTAACTGCTTTACCTCTGAAATCTCTCCTTCCTCCGGAGATAGCTGGGCCCCTTCTAGCTGCTCAGAGGGCAGGCATAGCTGGGTTCTTCCAAAGTCCTGCATGTTGACAATAAACGCACACCACCCCACGACTGGGTGCATACTAGACCACATGCATGATTCTGGCGATCTGAAGACTGCACATGGGGCCACCGGAGAGGTCACCCACATCCAGTCTCAGACTCAGGACTTCTTCTTGTCTCCTCATACGTGAACTGTGTGAATGGAGGGGGCCCAATCTGCTCACTGGCCATTGGGTGTCCTGGTCCATATGCCCTTCAAAGTTTTCTCAGCTTTTGAACTACTCCTCTTAGGCAATGCCTATAGCTTCATGCTGGCTGGAAAGATGGAATGCAAAGTCCCTAGAGACTGATTTGTAAACTCCTGGCCCTCTGATTCATCCCCTTGACAATATACAAGTATAGTAGTGAACATTAGGATATGAAAGAAAATAGCTGCACATCTGATTTACTCTGGGCAACGCCTTCTAACTAGAAACTAAGAAAAGTTTGGCATTTCAAAATAAGGGGTCTTTTGCTGACTAAAGGGTTTTCTCTAGCTTTTGACAGGACATCTATTGGTTCTCTTTGACTGGCAAAGAGCCTGATGGTCTTGACTTGAAAGAAACTCAGGGTACCATCACCATCACCTACTCAGCCGACATCAAATATTTCTTGAGCATCCACTGAGTACGAAGCATGGTACACTCATAACATGCTAAGGAAATACATCTTTCTCTTGAAGGGAAGGCACACTTTAAAGGATGCATCCAGACAAATGGAAATACGTACTCATTTTTCAGTCACTTACATGAGCACAATGCCAATAGACAGGTTCGGGGTGTATAGAGGGGGCTAGTGACAAGGTCTACAAATAGGCCCATCGTTGCATCCACCCACTGGCTCTGTAAATTTCCTCAGCATCCCCTACATTTAGAAACGGCAACAATATCCCGCAGAGACCATAGAAAATACTTGTTTAGAAGAGCATCTCAGTTTGACACCGATCAGGCAGCATCTATGTTCACATCTAACCTGCTCACCCAGTGACTGTTCCCATAATGATATGCTTCATACCCTCTACGGCTCACCAACAGTCTTCAGGGAAGAGTGTGGTGCAGTCAACGAGCAGGGCTGCCAGACAGAAAGACTGGGATGTGAGTCCAGCTTCACCACTGACTTAGAGTTGTCTCTCTGTAAGTAAATGGCTACAGTTTGCTTCCATTTCCTCATCTCTAAAATGGGTATGAGAGCATGGAATTCATATAGCTGTACAGGGGAAATGAGATTGAGCATCAAAAAGAATAGCTGTAGAAAGCTCAAAAGTAGTAACTATTTAAGAAATATGAGTAATTTCCTTATTTCCCTCCCTTTGAATTAAAGTCTATGTGTCAGTGAATGAAGGACACAAACACTGTTAGCAATTGTGATCTCTTTCTACTATGAATTGCTGCATATTTCACTTAAAGTTCATTTTACCTTCATGGCAACTGTATACAGCTACCTACTATCTCTTGTGTTATTTAATACTTGAATCACACTATACATTGAACCATACTTGTCTCTCCAGCCGAATAAAAGGTACTTGAGCTTGTCAGCATCTTTTATACACGCACTTTTAGGGTGTATTTGAAGTGTTCCATATACATTTTTTTAATAACTAACTTGAATAACATGATAAATGCCTTTGATCAAACCATGATACCTATCTACTCATTTATCAGTTTTTTTGGAAGGCAGGAACTACAGTGTATAGGTACTTACTGAAGGTCCCACGTATGTAGGACATGTCTCTATACAGCAGGTCTCCTAGTCTCATTGGCCACAATGTCCTGATCTTACTCATTTTTAGCATTCCTAAAATGTAGCACTGTGCCTTTCTGCACAGAGAAAATACTCTATATGCTTGCGGCGTAAAAAGAACAAATAGTATAAATGTTGGTAAAATTGAAACATTGAAGGCAACTCTGTGAATTAAGTGGATGTACATAGAGTCAAGGGAAAATGTGGTTACAGGTCATCTAGGTCTTATGAAGCTCTTCCAGCGTGGGAAGGGGGGGTGATAAATGATGCTCTGTCATCCCCGGTGAAGTTAGTCCCAAACACTGTACCACACATCATGATAAGCTGACCCCCAAAAGTCTAACAAGAAAATATGCCGGAAGGGCTGCTGATTAATCCATGGGATAAAAAGAAGAGAAATGGCTGTTCGAAATTATTTTAGCGTTTGCACACTTGAAATAAATGTTTGTCTTTGTAATTCACTAGCTATACGAGTCCTCAGTTGAATTGGTCCTACTTCGCAGGTCAAAACTGATGAGTCTTACGATTCATGAACATTTGAAAAAAAGCTTTTCGCTTACACTTCTATAAAAATGAGGCCCCTCTATTATGGTGGTGGTGGGAATGTTTTAGAATGAAAACAAGTCCTTGAATTTCATTGTTCAATAGTGTACTTTAGGGGCTATCAGGGTAAATAATCCATACACCCCTGCCCTCTAAGAACTTACAATCTAGTAGAGATTCAGATAGATGTATAAGTAACTTAGTATAAGATAAAGCAGCATGATAAGTGAGACTGCCCCAAAATTTTAATAATCGTGATCTAGGTATTACTTTCCAAAAAGCAATATTTATTGCCACATTGTTTATCTTGTATATTCTGATTTCTCACTACTGCCTACTCAAAAAGACTATTAATCGCTTAGAGATTTTTAGGGTGTCACAAAACACCTACTGGAACTCTGCACGGAAGATGTTGACCATACCTAATTATCTCAGTCCCTATCTTATCTAATACATAATCCCACTGATACTCCTACTTGTCACATGCAATAGTATGAAAGTCCGAAAGTGTCCAGGAAACAATGATTTTCCTCTAGTGACATGATGCATGACCTCAAACTTCCCATTTTGGCCACTAGCCCTTGTAGGACATCTTTGCTGCTTTAACAGTGTTAAGTCACTCTGCTTCGTCTAGCCCCAGGGGAAGTCAGGCAGACAGACTATCACTATTAAAAAATTCCTTGGGGACTTTTTGGTGGCCTCAGCTGCTAGTCTTTTCTGATACTGTCCTTCCAAATGCAGCACAAGAAATAATGACCTTATGGATGTAAATTTATTTTCAGTTCCTAAAAGCTAACCTATGGTTTTTTCTTTGTGCAGAACCCTAAACAGACTCACCTCAAACAGGTGTTCTGACAAACTTTCTCTTAGTACCAGACTTTGCAATCTCATTGATCATTTGCATTTCTTTCAAAAGGAAAATGAGAGAGAGAGAGAGAGAGAGAGAGAGAGAGAGAGAGACCGACCCCAGGAAGTCAATTGTTCTGGCCAAGGTCACATTGAGTTTCTTTGGTTTTAGACTCCAGATAATTGGAATTGAATGTACAATGTGATGTTTGTATCTCTGCAAAGAACCATCATTGCACTTTTTTTTTTTTTTTTTTTTTGTCCAAATGATTCTGGACCTATGCCCATAGGCAAGTCTTGATCAGTGAACAATGGAGTGGCAGAAAGGAGGCATCTAGATCCAAAATGCCTGGATTCAAACCGAGATAATAGCAACATCATGGCCTTTTTATCCAACGAAGGCTTGAAGGAACCTCAGTACAATTTGTGAGAGCAAAAAATGGGAGCAACAAATGGATGATTGTGTATGAGCCAGGAAACGACTTCTGGAGATCTGCTCCTGCCATTCTCGTATCTGGATGACCTGAGCCACATCACTTATTGCTCCAAATCTCCATTTTATCATCTGTAAAAGACTTCAGCATTCTCTAAGGATTTTATTTGCTGAAAATCCTAAGACTGGTTTAGGGTTTCCTCTTTGCTAAATGCTGGTTGGTAGTTTTACATGCCCCTGGACTCTTTGAAACAAAATGAAGTAACTGCGCAATTGAACTCGGAGCTCTGGGTACTACATTGTTTCCATAGTCAAAGGTGCTTGGGCTCCTTTACTCAATATCAGAAATTAGTTGGGGCAAGAGTCAATACAATCAAAAGAGGAAGAAGACGGTTTTCTGGTTGGGTTGCCAACTGATTCTCAATCTCAAGGAAAGTGATTTGCAGATTAATATAGTGAGTATTAGGATATGCATTTGCCTACAAGATTGGTTTTCTCTAGAGACCTAACCAGGCCTTGGATACACAGGTCAGTAGAGAGCAGATTGTTACCCTAGAGACGCCCGTAATTAGCTGCCTACTTCTTCCCCAAGTCCCATGTGGGACTCGATGTGATAGTGATTCGGTAAAAACATAGCGGGCAACAACACTTTTGCGAATCCCTGGGGGAAAAAAAAAGGAAATTTATATGTAAAAAAGAACTTTTTTTTAAGTTCTAAGTATAAAACATGCTTGTAGTTTTCATTAGCATTTAATTTGGTCTCGACGTATATGTAAAAAATTCACCTGCCCCTTCGAGGCGTTTAATCGCTCAGGGTCAAGTACCTTCAAATAGCCATGATCTCAAACTGTAATAAAAGACACATTTTTCTGTAAAGGAAAAAGCCATTTCTAAGTCCCTCTCCATCAATAAGTATAACATCTTTAGAAAACTACAGAAGTTACCCAAATGGTCCTCTTTTTTAAGAAAATGTTTCTATTTTCTATACCCACAGGTCTGCAACAAGTTCATTTTTGAACAAAAAAAGGGAAGAGGGTTCCCAAATAGTAACATTATACAAAGTGGTTTCCTATTTTGGGAGGAAGTAATAAATTCGAGACACAAGACAGCTTGATGAGCAAACTTGTATAAAGTACCTGCTTGCGCTCGTCACATTTCTGGGGCTCATGAAGCTACCAGAAGTATCTTGTCTCTGCTGTGGGGTTCATTACACTACTCTAACCACCTTTATAGATGTTTGAGGATTATCATAATAAAAAAACAGTTTACTGATACCCAGACTCCAATATCGTATGACTAAAAGAGAAGTGATATATGGGATAGCTATCTGAAATGTACAATAATATATTCCATAAATGTGTAATATATGGATCTATCTATAAGTGGTGGGGCAGGAGGATAAAACATGCTGGCTTAAGGATAAAAAAATGACAATGAAAAGGGGGTACAACGTGGGACATGGTGAGATGACCATCAATCTTGAAGCATAAACTATGCTGGATACAGCTGGTACTCCCTTCCCAAGTGTATTCATCTAAATTATAACACTCTTAACTCTACCATCTTTATTAAGAGAATTAGAAATGGCTCCAAGTAGGTCTGGCTTTAAGTAATAGGTCATAGAAATGACCTGTTGATTCCCTAATGGTCACTAACCAAATGAGTTCCTAATATTAGAGACATCAATTCATAGTGAGGAAGGAAAAGAGAGAGAGCAAGGGCAAGTGGGTGGGTAGGGAGCCGGGAGAAAGAGAAAAACTAGACAAAACAAGATGAGAAAAAAGAACGTGCCTTGGGCTGTGATCGCCATGCTCTAATCACTGAGTTAGAAATAATTAGATACGAATGAAACTTCCCGGACCCTCAGCCTCTGCCCCTTGACTTGCCTTACGTAGCAAGATCTAGTTGCATGTCTTTTCTAGAAAAATGTTCCACTAAGGTTTTCTGACGTGAGACTTGTTATCCCAGAAATCCAAAGAAGTCGGTGAAATGGTTCTTTGTGATCTGGTTGAATGCCACTGAGAGAAAAAAATCACCCATGAGACTACAGATGCCAACTGTCACCCTGTCCTGTATGAAGCAAAGATGAGGACTTTGACTCTTTGAGTTTCTTCTAGGAAAGTGACTCTCCTATTTATTACTCATCCACTCTGAGTTTTCATGAAAAGCATTAAGACCACCTGTCCAATGTTTGTACCTGATATGGGGCTCATATCAGATGTGACTGACACATTGAAAATGATTAATAGCAGGTTGAAATATTTGTAGATTTTCTGAAAAGGCAGAAAAGAAAAAAAAATCAAGATGAACTCGGATTTGCCTTTTGGTAGCCCTCTCCATAGTGCTATTCAGAAGATAAAATTTATGCAGTCTTTTGCTCACCCAAATAAATAAACACTTGAATTTAGAAAGATAATAAATGGGGTGGTGATCTCTTTTGCATTTTAAAAATAAATTAATAATAGCATTTTTCTAAAGAAAAACATGGCTTTTTGCTTAAAATAGTCCAGTCATAAAAACTAATGTACACCCAACTTTACAGGAATAGATTTACTGTATACACTATATTGATACACCACAAATTACAAGCTGCCAGTGGCATGTCTGTATATGTAAAATTGTACCTGCACATGCCACTTTATACAGGAATTCTTACAGTCACCTCCAGTCAGAAGTTGACTGTAGAAATCATCAGGACACTTGGAGAAAATCCAGATCTTTGGGGATTGGTGAAGAGGTCTAAAATGTCACTTTTTGTGGCAATCTTTACTCAAAATTTATCATCATGCCCATTTTAGTTATAAAATAACACAGAAATAGTTGTCTTTTGCTTCTCTTACTTGCAAATCAACTATTCATTTCTGGTAAAAGAAGAACAACCATTTATTTAGTGTTTTTCTAGGCTCTCAGCTAATAACGAACCTGTAATACCTCCCAATGCTCATCATAAGCCTATGATGTGGGTCACATTATTACAAATGAGGAAACTGAGTTAGACAGACATTATATAATATGCCCAACATCATGCAGCAGTGAACAGCGAACCTGGGGTGTGAACCCAGGTAAGTATGGCTCCAGAGCTCCTTTTTAAACAGCACGCCATCCCTCACTATCTGCCCATACCTGTTGATTTAAACACTTTGTAAACGGGCATTTTCCCGCCAAATCGCGTCGTAACGCGGGGCTTTTTTGACATTTTCTCGCCAAAATTAGACTTTCCGTAAAATATTCATATCTTTCGATCTATTTGATATTTTTCTATGAAACTTTCAGTGTTTTAGTTTAAAAAGAGGTCTTTATTTATTTACTTTGCAAAATTTTTGCCGGTTCCAACTAGAGGCGATATGACGAGTTTACTCATTTCCCACAAAAAATGTGTAAATATAGATTCCTCAGTTTGTCACTCACAACTCTTCAAGCTTCACCTTAATTGACCATTCCAGATTTACCTCTTCTTATATTTCAAGACTTTTCCACACAACCCCAGACTCTCGCCAGCATGGGATGGGCCACTTCCCCATACATCCTGAAATTTCTCCCTTTCATAACTTTACTAATGGTGTTTCTTCAGTGTAAAATGCAGCCACTTACTAATAGCAAAGGGAGAATTGAAATAGAGAGAGAGAGAGAGATACTAATTACAAACGTTAACATTTATTGATAAATTAGCATGTGCCAAAAACTGTTAATCATTTACATAAATATATCAAGAATGCAATTATGTATAACAATACACATAGGTATTGTTACCCCAATGTTACGGATGAGGAAACTAAGTCTCAGGGAAGCTAGGTATCTTGTCTAAAACAAGCTAACTAATAAGCAGTAGAGTCACAACCCACACTCTGACTGTCTGACTCCCAGGACCCAGCTGTTACCCACATATTCTAATTCTCATCTATCCTGCACCTATTCTAAATTCTCATTAACATTATAGTTGTTTGAGAGTAAGTCTCATAGCTCCCTACTAAACTGAACACCTCTTAGAACAAAAGCTAGATTTTGAATCTCTGAACACTCTCCCATGCCCCAATGCACACACAGGTCTGAGCACAATGTTTGTGGACGTGACATAAGTAAGTAAAGAATTCTAAAGTAAAACGTCAATTTCAAGGCTTCTGGGAAGTCTTCAATCCCTGGGAGACGCACCCTCCCCCATCCCCTTGAAGCACTACTTCTGTTAAATGTGCTCTATTTTTGCCCACGGGTAGACTGACAGGAGCAGACTTGCAGAAAGGGTCCGCGCGCGTGTGGTGGGTCTTCTGTACAGCTCTGCCAGATCCCGGGTGGAAACAGCTCCCAATTCCTCACCTTGCCATGAACGCTGGGGAACGTGGTTTGTGAGCAGATTGAAACGATTGTTAATTCAGGCTTCTCAGAGATTATAAAGCCCCCAGAGACTGTAAAATTAGGTAACATTTTTAAAAGGAGCATCGTCCCTGGGAGGTTTCTTGTATTCCCAGTTATATTGCCAGCGGTCAGTCGAAGAAATATGTATGTAAATTAAAGAAGGTTATTTAAACACACCAGAGGCGGAATATATTAATAATTCTGATTTTGGGTCTAAAAATGGACAAAGACTGGAGTCAGCAAAATTTGAGACCACTTCTAATTTTACCTGACCCATTTGATTACATGCTGCTTCTTGAGACAATATCAGTGCCTAGGGTATCATAGAGAACAAGCACCGTATATGGAAAGAACACCAGATTCAAAGTCAAGAGGCATGGATTCAAGGTCAGGTCAGATTGTCACTTAAAAGCAGAGTAAGCTTGAGGAGGTTATCTGGCCCAGTAAGCCTTATTTGCATATGTAAAATGGGGATAGTCTGACCTACTGATTTTGTACAAAATCCCACATGAAATACTTTGCAATTTGTAAGGTCTATGACATAAAATGCTTTAATCAATGGAGGCAAAATTGTAGCCAACATAATGACAATATTTGATATATATTTTGTACTTGATTATAAAAGAGAACAGGGTTTTCTCTCTCTACCTCTTTTCTTCCTACCTCTATTCAATTATTGAACAAATATTTACTAAGTGCCTAATGTGTGCCAGACACTGTATTAGAATGTGCTGAGAATACAGTGGCAAACGAGTCAGACAGGATACCTTGTGAGGGAGGGGAGGAGAGAGACAATTAATGAGTGTGCAAATTAATGAATGAATAATTTTAGAGGATGAGAGAGACTATGAAGATAATAACAAAATAACTTTCTTAGGAGCTAACACACAGGTTGCAATCTGAATGATAACACATAGTCTCTGGTACAAAAGAAACAAAAAAAGTGGGAAGAGTATTCCAGAAAGAGAGAACAGCAACTCCCGGTCCCTAAGACCAAAATGATCTTGGCATGTTCAAGACTCAGAAATAAGGCCGCTAAGGAACTTAGATTTTACTCTAAATGCAGTGAAAAGCCACTGGATAGTTTTAAGTAGGAGAGTGATTTAATCTGACTTGCAAGGTCAGAATCTTTGATAAGACCCAAGAAAGAGGCAGAGTCTTTGTTCACATTATAACACTGAATTTTTTTGTCACAAGAGGCAGGCAATATGTAGCCTTTGAAAATGTTTTTCCATGGCAGAGACTAACAGACATCTCAAACTCAGCATGTTCAGTCGTGAGACTGAAAGTGCACACAGGAAACACTGAGAACCAGTTGGGTAGTGGAGTGCTAAATTGCATTGCACTGCAAATAGAGAATAGGAGAGTTTATGTTAAGTTGGTGCTTATACAATATAAAGAATGAGCTAAAAACAGGCACATAAAGGAGAAGTGGGTGGGGGTTGCTGTGTAAACCGTGGAATTGGACTGATTGGCTCTCCCACCCCATTCTTATACTTCCACGTAGGACATATTCTCTGGTCACATAGATACGTGACACAGTCTATCTCAATTTTAATAAAATAACCCCTTTAATAAATTAAACCTGTTTTTGTCAGAGGTTGGAGAGATACTTCTATTTTTATATATCTTTCCCCGTGGGACTTAAAAAGTGGACCCAATTTCCAATTCCTCACCCTCTCTTTTCAGATTTTCTAGGAGCCTTGGTTAGAATTCTAGCCTTAAGTTTGTGTCTTGTTAACTTTGTGGCGTTTTGAGGTTCATTTTGAGCTTCGGATTCTTCATTAGTAAATGGAAGGAAATGTAGAAACGAATGTGAAAGCTCATTGAAAGCCGAAAATCACATGTGAGTTTTTTATTATTAGTATTGGGGGGGGATGTCATCAGACAGTGAGCCATGGAGATCATGATAAGATTGCACAGCTCTGGATATGGGAAGATGATAATATTCTGTGAAAAGCTGATTGAGAGTCTCAAAAACCCAAATTGTTATTTTTTGTGTTTACTTATTCATTTTAATATTTATTCATCCATTTACTTATTTAACAAATAATTTGTATCTTAAATGGGGCTGGCACTGTGCTGGATGCTGGGGATTGGAGAGCAAATATACACATAATCTCTGTCCTTATATAGTTTAGTGAGGGAGATGAAAAATAATCAAAGAATCAGACTAATAAATGTCAAGTCACAACTGTGATAGATACTTGCAAAAAGAAGCATCTATCATTATTGTGACTTGACAACTCTGTTATTATAAGAATGCATGAGGAGAGATTGACCTGTTAAGCGAGGTCAGGGAAAATGTCCTCAGGAAGGGATGGTTGCTGTGGGATTTGAAGTGTAAGAGTTAGCAAGACACATGGAGGAGGAAATAAGAGTATTCCTGGGCAAAGGACTACCATTGGCAAAAGTCCTAAGGCAACAGGAAGAATACATATTCAAAGACCTTAAAGAAGTCTAGCATGTCGGGGAAGGCAGGGTGCAAAGCAGATGGGGTTGAGAGACATGTAGGTCCAGACCTTGTGGGCATGGTAAGAATTCTGGCCTTCATCCTAAGGAAAGTGGGGGAGCCACTGAACAGGAATGACACAATGATGAGGACACTGCATCCCAGAGATCAGGTGATATGCGGGCAGAGCTGTTCTTCACCGGGCTTCATATCTGCTAGTTGAGTCCTCCTATCATTATGTTTACAGAGAAGAGTAATTTAATGTGAACTCTTCAACACAAAGAAAGATTTGTAAGTGTTTGCCTAGGGATGCATTATCAAAAAAGCACTGAATATAACTCCAGATAGCATTGAAAAATCATCAGACTATGTCCATTTACTCAATGAACAAATGGTGGCTACTTTGCAGAAGTCATTAGGATAAAATTTGGCTTTGAGTTACATCCACTAAATATTCATTTAAAGAATAAAATATTGGTATATCCAAACAATCAAATTCCTTCCTCAATTGAGAAGATGAATTTCAGTAAAATCCTAAAAGAGGTGAAATAGAAAGCCTTATGGCTATCTAGAGAGTATATTTTGTGCAGTAGGGTCAGGAAGAACAAAGGCCTGAGGTGGGAGTAGGCAAGAGTGTTCAAGGAGCAGCAGGAAGGTTAGCTAGTGAGACTGGAGCAGAGTGAGTGGAAAACGGGCCAGAAATGTGGGAAGAGAGGTCAGTGGGAGAGATGTCATCGAGCCTCCAAGGATATTGTGAGGACCCTGACTTTGACTCTGAGATAAGAGAAACAACGGAGGGTATTAGACAGAGAAATAGTATCATCTATTGTCTTCCCATATCCAGAGCTGTGCAACCTTATCATGATCTCCATGGCTCACTGTCTGCTGACGTGCCCCCCCTGCCAAAATACTAATAATAAACAACTCACATGTGATTTTCGGCTTTCAATGAGCTTTCACATTCGTTTCTACATTTCCTTCCATTTACTAATGAAGAATCGAAGCTCAAAATGCCACAAAGTTAACAAGATACAAACTTAAGCCTAGAATTCTAACCAAGGCTCCTAGAAAATCTGAAACGAGAGGGTGAGGAATTGGAAATCAGGTCCACTTTTTAAGGCCCACGGGGAAAGATATATAAAAATAGAAGTATCTCGCCAACCTCAGACAAAAACAGATTTAATTTATTAAAGGGGTTATTTTATTAAAATTGAGATAGACTGTGTCACGTATCTATGTGACCAGAGAATATGTTCTACGTGGAAGTATAAGAATGGGGTGGCGAGAGCCAATCAATCTAATTCCATGGCTTACACAGCAACCCCCACCCACTTCTCCTTTATGTGCCTGTTTTTAGCTCATTCTTTATATTGTATAAGCACCGACTTAACATAAACTCTCCTATTCTCTATTTGCCGTGCAATGCAATCTAGCACTCCACTACCCAACTGGTTCTCAGTGTTTCCTGTGTGCACTTCCAGTGTCACGACTGAAATAGAAACAGGTAGGAATTACAGTGTTTCCCCCCAAAAGACCGGGTCTTTTATTAATTTTTGTTCTATTAGGGCTTATTTTCAGGGGATGTCTTATTTTTTTCATGCACAACAATCTACATTTATTCAAATACAGTCATGTCATCTTCTGGAACATCGTCATAACGTACTAAATGCGTCCGTCTGGCTGACATCTTAACTGGGGCTTATTTTCGGGGTAGGTCTTATTTTCGGGGAAACACTGTATGTCTAAGCACAACTCAGCACCCCATGCTCAAGAGTCTTACGGATCTTTTGACCCAACCACCTCTTTTTACAAAAGTCATTGGGTACCCATCAGTCCCAAAAGTTATGACTGAGAAGCTGAGCAGAGATTCTGGGCGCTGAGTTACACATAGAAAGAAGAATCCCGAGTCCACCAAGGGATGAGAGCCCTGGAGACTCCCCATACTTTGGTTTGGGTGCCTCCCGAAGAGCTATACACCATAAATAGACCAATCTTCACACGAGCAGAAGTCCTACATCAAATCATCTCAGTCCTTGAATTTGGGTGAAGGTAATCCAGGACTTCCAGAGGCCCTTGACTCCTGCTACAGACAAAAATAAACCCTCTCTAGAAACACCATCTTATACCTCACTTTACCATGACATGTTTTCAAATACAATTTGGAATTCAATAACAATTCAACCAGGCATAATAAGAAATAAGACAATGGGATCACAAACAAAGAGGAAAAAAAGCAATGTAAACGAATTCACAAGGGATACAAATAAAAAAGTCATGAGACACCACCTATGCTTAATATATTCAAAGAGATAATAGGCATAACTGAAAATTTGGACAGGGAACTGGAAACTATTAAAAAGAACCAAGTGGAAAAATTGATAACTGAAAAATATAATAACCAAAATTAAGAACCCATAGGTTTTTAATAGTACCATAAACCCAATTGAATAGATAGTTAGTGAAGTGGAACATAGGCCAGAAGAAAATATCTGGAATAAAACATAAAGAAAAGGCTTTTTTTTTTCTAAATCAACAACCAAAAAATCCAATCATATTGCAAATGTATGAAAAAAACCTCACTGAAGACGGTAGAGGGAAAATGCTAACTTTGGAAATGAATGGAGTCTGTGAGAATAAAAGCAAAAGAAACTGGTCATAAGCACTGTTCTTTGGTAAATTTGTATCCCACACAGTACAGGCTACCAGTTCTGAATTTGTTGTACATGCATAGTGGAACTGAACAATTCAGGAAATGGATGGTAGATGGTTGGAACAGGTTTCTCACTGTTGGAGACGGAGTTTACCAATAAGCAAGGGGAGAAAGCCAGGACAATCCACGTGTGAACATATTAGAGATACCAGTATGAACTCATATTTAGCTTCACATAGATATAGATGGTTACACTATCTGTATGATATTTATACATAGACTATGTACTCAGTATACACACATGTATGTGCATGTTCTGTCAGTTGACAGAAACTAGAAGCAATGTAACCCCAGTAGCAGTGAGCACACTTAACCTCAGATCATGATTTCTAATCCTATTAACCAACAAAAGAAACCAGGGCTTGTTGGGGATGGTTGATTCTAGGACTGGGGCAGGAAATATTCCAAGTAAGCCTGAAAGATCTTGTAGCACCAGAAAATAACGAAGAATGTTAAAAAAGAAAAAAGAAAAACAACAACAACAAAAACCCACAAGAATGGTGGTATGTCAAAGGGACACAGGAGCCAAATGAATGAGTTCCTAATGCCTAATGGCCAAAGCTTGAGCCACAAAATAAAGTTATAATGTAAAGTAGCACTGTAACTCGAAATATATAAAATAAATGTCCACAATGTAAATAAATGAATAACAAAATAAATGGGAAAGAAGAGACAAATATCCCAAGCAGAAGAATTCCAAATAATTTACATAGATATTCTGCCCTTGAAGAGGAACATAACTCTTACTTCTTACATGTGGGCTGTGCATAGTGACTTCTTTCCAAAGAGTACAGCGTGCAAAGGAGAAAAATGCATTAACTTTATCATGGAGAGACCTGACAACCACTACCTCAGTCGAATGATCAAGGTCAACATCAAAAGTGGTAAGTCATGCTGATAGAATGTACCCTTGATATGACGTGATAAAAATGGCACTTTATCTCTGTGGTTTTCCTCCCAAAAGCCCACAACCCTAGCCTAATCATGAAAAAGAATCAGCCAAGAGGCACCAAAGGAGATAAGACAACTAAATGTAATATGGTATCCCGGATGGGATCACAGAACAGAAAAAGGACACCAGGTAAAAGCTAAGGGAATGTGAATAAATTATGGACATTAGTTAATAATATCAATATTGGTTCACTAATAAATACTGACTACATAAAATTATTGTGTTGTCTGGTGAGATTTAAAATATATGTAGAATTAAAATATATGACAATTGCAGCATATTAGCTGACAAGTTGGCAAATGCATTATCCTGGGGGAAAAGTATATAATTGTCTGTGGTTTGTTTTATTTATCTGATAATAATAATAAAATTTTATTATGGAGGAATGCTTATAATTTTCTATAAAAAGCCACCTGCTGAGAACCGTATTATTTTATAGGTAAGACTAATATGACTTCTGTTTGTAAAATAGAACGTTGGTATGTGGTCCCTAGGTAAGTAAGGAGTTCCTGGTCTTGGAATTCCAAGCAATGAATCTTGCTTTAATGTCTCTTAATACTCACAATAATATGCTTGAAAAACATAAAGCACATTGCAAAAATAACCTTCTCTTTCAAAAAAACTAACAACAAAAACCAAAAAACCCAAACTCTGTAGGTTTCCAGTTCTGTTTCTGAATTTATCAATTTCAACTTAAAAACAACTTTAGAGAAAGTGGGGAAAGTGGGATGCACTTGTGTACTGTTCCTCCCAAGAACAGAATGGAAATCTGAAATTCTCAACTGCAATACAGTTGCCATATCGTATCACAAATGTGGCACCAGTGAAATGAAGCAAGATACTGAAATGAGATTCTTTTAATATTTCATAGAACACAGAGATTTTGTGGGTTGTTTCTCCCCCCCGGGGGGTTAAAGATTAAATGTAATATTTCAATCATACCTGATAGAACATGAGTTAATATTTCACAGCTACTTAATACACTCATTCAGAAACAGAAATGCAAATGTTCAAATATTTATGCTTCGTAGGCAAAACATGGTGCCTTTATTTATTGTATTGTGCTTTTTGCTCTCTTACGCCACTGACTTATGATTCATTTCAGATCAGGAAACCAGAAAATCACTGTATTCAACAGGGGAGCACTAGCGATAAAGTCTTTATACTCACAATCCTTTCCTTTTTTATTCACACACAAGCCTTATTTGCCTCCTGAATAAAATTAAAGTATCCACCAAAGTCAGTGACTAAGGAAGGATTAATACTGTGCCTCTAACAGATTGATCTGATTGCAATTTCCCATCTACGTTACGTGTAAAATTCAAAGGCTCTTGTGAGAAGAGTGATTCGACTGTAATATCCTGTTATTCCCAGACATGAAGAGTGCCTTCAATATAAACTTTCCACCTCAATCATAATGGAAGTTGTACGTCAGGTTTGCAACCCCATCTTTTAATGCTTCTGCAAAGTGTTTTCAGAGCACGAATAAGATCAGGGAAGAAGCACATTATTTGGAATGCTTTTTACTCATTTGGTGCCCTTCTGTCCACTATCACTATCCCCAACATATCGAAGTGGAAAATGAGGTTCAGACAAAAGCTTAGACCCTTCAGAGTGAATTTCAGAGTTAAGAAGGGGAGCTCAGGTACCGTGAATGACGTGACAGAGGAATCCGTCCTGTTGTACATAGTAGTAGCTTGGGAGTGGGGAAGGTAAGATAGATACAGGGAAGAGAGCTCATCACCTCCCACTTCCAAACCCTGTTCTCTTCAGAGGCACATTTCCTCTTTTATCACCTCACTAGCCTAAGCAATGTGGTAGCACTGAGGGACTATTAAAACCGTATATCGTCATCATGTACCCCTTGGTGTGAAGCACTGAGAAAGACACATCACCTCTCTGGCATCCTTCCCAATAATGCATGATCTCAATCTAATCATAAGAAAACATTAGACATACACAAATTGAGAGGCATTCGTCAAAACAACAGGCTAATACTCTTTAAAAGTGTCATGGTACCTGAAAACCAAGGAAAGCGGTACTGCCCCAGATTGGAGGCTAATATGAAACTGACTACTAAGGGCAACGTAGGATGGTGGATCGGGTCTTTTAACAGGAAAAGGACATCAGTGGGAAAACTGATGAAATCTCAGTCAGTCCTGTGCTTTAGCTAATCGTGTTGTACTAAGGTTATAACTCACATATAAGGTTACAACTAACCTATAAAGTCATGTCTTAGTTTCAGTGAATGTCCTACAGTTACGTCAAATGTTCACATAAGGAGAGGGCGCATGAAGGGTATATGGGGACTTAGTACTATTTTTTCAACTCTGCTATTAGAATGATCTTAAATTTTTTAAAATTAACTGTTAAAAAGAAAAAAGAAAGAAAGCCACCACATATGATGATGAAGGAAGAAAGGGAGGAAGGAGGATGATTCAAATTTAAAGAGATATTTGGGATGTGTCAAAAATGCTGCTGATTCCTCAGTAGATGTGCATGATTCATTTGAAACCCTTCTGATGCCCAGTTAGAGGTGGCATAATATGGTGGTGAGTAACCTGCACTTTCAGATCAGCTTTAACTTAGTTTAAAACCTGATTTTGCCACTTATTAGCTATGTGTCTAATGACACATTACTTAATCTCTCTTTAAGTCAATTGTCTCATATGCAAACTAGGGAGGTGAACAGTACCAATGTCATAGGATTGTTCTGAGGATTCAGTGGAGTAGTACACGTAAAGCTCTTAGCACATGCCTGGCATATAGAAAACGCTTAATAAATGGAAGTCATTAAATTATCACAGAAACCGGCACTATTCACTCTATTAATTTCCCAAGTGTATACCTTTCCTTTCATTTGGAAACATTAATAACCCCCCCGCCATTCCATTCAGCCTGACCCAAATTTTATCCATCCTCAAGTGCCAATGGAATATCAATGCCTTCATAAACCTATGATAATTCCTCAACCCTCCCAACTTTGCATACAATTTATGTATTGTGTCATTCTCATTCCCCATCACTTTATGTGTGGTAACCATGTTACAACATGTACACTAGAAGATGCTTGGTGATAAAGACCACCTTGTTTCTTCTTATATTGTCGCTGGCATCGATGTTGAGTACATAGTAGGCATTTGAAAAGCAAGGTAGCTAATGATTATGTTATTTCTAAATTTTCTAGAGGAATCGACTGACCCCATGGATTTAATAACTGGGAATTTAGAGGCTTGTAAAACATGACTGGAAGAGGTGTACATCTCCTTAAAATCCCTTTAAAAAAGAAATAAAAGCCTTTCAGAATCCTCTTCACTGCCACTGCAAACTAAATTAGATTCTTCACTGCTGTCTCTGGGGTCTATGTCATGTGTTTTTGTCTTGTAAAGAAGACACTTCACAATAGTCTCTCTGGAACTTCCATAGACACATTTCTTTGGCTGCAATCTATTCTCTCAGGAAATGTACCCAAAATTCTTAATAACTTCCAATTCAGATACTATGATCACACACAACGCCAGGAAGAGCACATCGTTTCTTTGAACAATTCCCAATACAGCATTAGGGTTTCTTAAGTGCTTTTAAGTATACTATTTTAATTGATTTTCATAAAAACTCTGAGAGGCTGTCTGGAAAGCATTATTACCCCCAGCTTGCAGATAAGACAACTGAGGCCCCCATGTGCCAAAACTCACACGATTAGTACGTTGCAATTCAGCATTCGTGTCTCATTCAACAAGCATCTATTGAGTGAATCCTGTAGGCCTGCCCTGTCCTGGATGCTCCCTCAGCCCCACATGCTTGCTCCTATCATAGCACTGTGCTTATCATTAAGGGTTGTAAACATCTACCTATTTGTCTAAATCCTCCCTGGACTATAAGCTCCATGAAAGCAAGCATATGTATGTCTTGCTAAAGTTGAATCCCTGACAACTAGCACCAAGAAAGAACTAACTAAGCTCTTGGGGAATAGATGAATGGGAACAACTCAAAAGTTGATGCCAAAAGAGCTCAAATTAATTATTTTGGATTATTGCAAATTACATTTTCCACATCTTAGCATCTTACAACCCAATTCTTCCCAACAGAAAGCATGGCTGTGGGGAAATTCACACTCTATACTCTTGGGGAAGGAGCAAAGCCTATCACTGAGATGAGTCAACAAGACCAGGTGATCATGGAGAAGCATTTCCCTAATAGCTAGTGAAGGTGAGCAGTGAGCATTTTTTCACATATATGTTGGCCATTTGTACATCTTCCTGGAAGAAGTATCTGTTTAGGTCATCTGGCCATTTTTTAATTGGATTGTTGTTGTTGTTGTTGGTTTTTTTTTGTTTGTTTGTTTGTTTTTTTATTATTAAGGGCATGAATTCTTTATATATTTTGGATATTGGTCCCACATCAGATTTATATGGAATCACAAAAGACCCTGAATAGCCAAAGCAATCATGAGAAAAAAAGAACAAGTCACACTTCCTGACTTCAAATTATACTACAAAGCAACAATAATAAAAACAGCATGGTATTGGCAGGAAAACAGACCAATGGAATAGAATTGAGAACCCAGAAATGAACCCACATATATATGGGCAGATAATTTTTGACAAAGGAGTCAAAAACATACAATGGAGAAAAAAAAGCCTCTCCAATAAATGGTGCTGGGAGAATTGGAAAGCCATGTGCAAAAGAATGAAACTAGACTGCTATCTGTCACCATGCACCAAAATTAACTCAAAATGGATCAAAGACCTAAACATAATACCTGAAACAATAACGTGCAGGGGCCGGCCCGGTGGCTCAGGCGGTTAGAGCTCCATGCTCCTAACTCCGAAGGCTGCCAGTTTGATTCCCACATGGGCCAGTGGGCTCTCAACCACAAGGTTGCCAGTTCAATTCCTCGAGTCCCACAAGGGATGGTGGGCTCCACCCCCTGCAACTAAGATTGAACACGGCACCTTGAGCTGAGCTGCAGCTGAGCTCCCGGATGGCTCAGTTGGTTGGAGCACGTCCTCTCAACCACAAGATTGCCAGCTTGACTCCCACAAGGGATGGTGGGCTGCGCCCTCTGCAACTAGAAAACGGCAACTGGACCTGGAGCTGAGCTGCGCCCTCCACAAGTAAGACTGAAAGGACAACAACTTGAAGCTGAACGGCACCCTCCACAACTAAGATTGAAAGGACATCTTGACTTGGAAAAAAATCCTGGAAGTACACACTGTTCCCCGATAAAGTCCTGTTCCCCTTCCCCAATAAAATCTTTAAAAAAAAAAAAAAGCAATAAAGGGCATAGAAAAAAAAACATAGGTGCTAAACTATGGACCTTGGATTCAGAGAGGATTTTATGAATTTGACCTCAAAGGCAAGGGAAATAAAAGCTAAAATAAATGAATGGAATTATATCAAACTAAAAAGTTTCTGCACAGAAAAAGAAACCACCAAGAAAACAAAGAGGCGAGGCAACCAACCAAATGGGAGAAGATATTTGTCAAACAATCTTTAATAGGATGAGAAACTAGTACCAAACCAACATGGCTGGAAATTATTTGTGCTTTATGTTCACCTTGATTAAGACCAAACAGAGGCATGTAACTGGCAAAGCCACAAGCACCCAGACTTTCAGAGTAGGAGAAACATTCTGGGTAGGGCCAAATACCCCAGAACCTAGGACTCATGAGAAGGAACAATGGCAGAGAGAGGCAGAGAATCACGGTAGAGATCTAATAGTATTTCCATCTTTCTAGAGCTAGTCACTGGTACCTAATGATCGGACTCACAGTCATACATTAGTCACAGGGCATTTGTTAGTGGGGCGCAGGCAAGCCATCAAAATATAGTTCAGTACTGAGATACCTACTGCCAATATGATAAATCCTTAAACTGTGAGCCTTTTAAGATCACCTCATCCAAAGCCCTTATTTTACAAATGAGGAAACTGAGGCCCACAAGGTTAAGCAACTTTGCCAGGTTACCACCCAGTTAATAGCAGAACGAATCTCCTTTCTCCCAGGGCAATGCTTATGCCATGGCACCTCCCCCAGAGTCCCAAAAGCTAAAGGTTTGTGCATAGATCTTCCCTTCCTTTCCAAATAAAGTCATGTGCTTTTCCAGCTATGCACCGATACCTTTCCTAAACGTCCCTGCCTATCTTACTATCCTAGAAGCAAGTTTCTCTACGATGGTATCTTTCATAATCTTCAGCTGTATTTCACAAAATGTGAGTCATGCATATTTTATATGATCTCTACATCATTAAGAAGGAGCTATGTCCGTGATTTTTAGGTAAGCGTAATTAAGAACACAATCTCTATCATCCTTTGCTCTAGGCAGGCCAGACTAACCACCAAATCCATAAAATACCATGGACCCATCCCTTTGATGTTCTGTGCCTTTGCACATGCTGTTCCTTCTGCCTGGATGCCCCTGCCCCCATTTCAGACCCCCGTCCACCAGTCCAACTCCTGTCTGTCTCCAAAGACCCAACTTAAATGTTGCCTCTTAGACAAAGCTTCCCCTGACTTCATCCGAAAGTCAGAATCTATTTTTCCCTCTGCATTCTCACTGCACCACAGATTCAACACTTACAAATTATCTGATAATTACTTGTATTTGTGTTTGTGTCTCCACTAGAGTATTAACACTTCATGGGCACAAACAGGGTTTTAAACATCTTTAGCATCTAATAGTTCCTGGCATGCAGGAGAACCTAGGTAAATGTTTTGTCGTCTAGGGATGTTAATGCTATAACAGAGTCACTGCCAAGATCTATGCCATTTTTTCTTGTACTAGCCTCCAGAAATTGACAATGACCTTTGGGTACAAAACGTATCACGCTTACTCAGTATTGGGTCAGTACCCCTAAAGTGTTATGATAAGATTTGTGGGTACAGAGAAAGAATGAGGATGTTTATACGCTCAAGTTATTTAAACACTTATGGTGGATTTTTGTGTCTTTTAAGATAAGAATCAGATATTAAAATGTTTCCAAAGGGCATGAGACTCATTCCTATAGGCATAAATTTTCCATAGTGACTCTCAAAAGACCTGTCTGAAGTCTAATGAGGACTAGAGAATATTATACTATAATTTCCTATCTAAAAAGCTAAAAAAACACACAACCCTCATTTCTATATCAACAAACATAAAAGTTAGTATTTATTGAGGGCTTACTATGAGCCAGGCCCTTCATGAAGTACTTTGAGTTCATAATTTCATTGAACCCTCTCAGCAACACCATAAAGTACATACTGTCATCATTTCCATTTTCTAAATGAGGAAACCGAGGCAGCAAGCGTTTAAGTAAGTTATGTACACAAGGTCAAACAAGGAATAATTAATTGGTACAGTGAGGGCTTGACCCAGTCAGACTGACTCCATGGCTCCTGCTCCAGTTAAATACAAACCGTGCAAAGTAAGAGTTCCCCAAATTCACCGAAGCTCCCTGGGCTAGCCAGGAGATGGCGGCCAGTCAGATATTTAGACTCTCTTAGCTACAGGCATGGAAGCCACACCCATGAGAGGGGCACTGGAACCTCTAAAGAAAGGGGAAGCATGAGACTTTTATCAACCCCGAGGAATGAATTATTAAAAGGTTGAAATCACTGAATCAGTGGACTAAGTTCTGTGCATAACAACCAGATTATCACCCATGCAAAATGATTCCCCCTAAAAGCATAAACTGAGAACATTTTATTCCATCAACGGGGCGTGCCTGCGTACTTTCATAGGGTGGAAACTGAGTGCGGCTTTAGTGAGGCTAGTGTATATAGTATTTCCTGGCAATTATTTACCTAGTGTTTTTTGGGACAGCTTTTAGCTTTCATCCAAAAAGACAGTTAGTAATGTATTTCTGTTTTCATTAGGAGAGAGAGGGAAAGGCTGAGGCCCCTTTAGGGAGAGATTTGTTTGGGGCCCGTCTTAGTAACTCATTTTTTATCATAATAACTTTTTGTCTGTACAAGAGCAGGGGGGATTGTGATGTGTATATTTTATATGTGAATTAACACCTTCTCTGTATAGTGATTTACGTTTGTCAAGTGTTTTCTTATAGACAGCATCTTAGTTGAGCCATACAACGACCTGGTGAGGGGTTGGATTTGTTCCGATTCTTCACAGAAAAGCCTGACTCCATTTGCCCAATGGCTTGTCTTGGCTCACAAAGCAGGTAAGTCACACGACAGGTATGAAACTCCAGCTTTCAGATCCCAAGTCCAAGATCTTCCACTACACAGACCCTGTTCACCTGTCTTCCTGGTTTGAGTGAATCTGCTTACAAATTACCTCTTATGTCACCTGAGTAACCTGTGATCCCAGGGATGGAGAAGGAATAGGCAGTAAATATGAGCAATTGGATCAAGACAAACTCAATTAAAAAAAAAAAAAACCACGCGTGAAGTTTTATATGTTATGCTTTTCACAAGAGAGTTAAAATCTGCACTTTCTCTTGTGGAGTGAGGCTAATGAACACCGGCTTTAGAGGTAAAGGGCCAGAGTCTCTCGAAATAGGGAGGTTTGAACAATTTATCTTGACTTTTGAAATTTGGACTATTCAGAGGCAACATCAAAAGCAAACATAACTCATTTCCTCCCCATTACTGAAACTTGTCTGCTAATATGGCACCTGTTGGCATCAGATGACTGGGAATGCAAATGCTTCTGTACAAAAGGAAAATACAGTAAATGAAGATTATATTCTTTACAGTGGACCACTCCTCCTGCTGTCATTTATTTTCTGTCTAAGCAGAAAATATTATGATTGTGTTTTAATCCTTGGAGACGTTTGTCTAATAAATACTACAGTTTCCTAGGTGCAAAGCAGATACTGCAGAAATTAAACAGAGAGCACTAATGAGTGTTTTTTAATTCTTCCTCTTCTCCCTCCCCTTCCCTAGGACTGACTGACAGGACAGGAAAGGATTTATCACAACCAGATAAAACCAAACCAGTCAGCACAATTCAAACACCTGGGCAATTCTGTCTTATCTTCCTAGGTTAGCTGGGTTCTTTTATGTTTAGTATCTGTCCTGTTTATGGAAGATCCAAAGGGTAGAAAACAAGAAAAACCCAACTATAACAATGGATTCCATTTAAAGTGCAAATAGTGTAACAGCAAGGTCCTTTAAGGATGGGACTATGATGAACAGAACCTGAAGCCATTAACACTAAATTTATTGTCTTTTACAATAAAATAAAGTAAAAATGGAGCGAGATGGTGAAAAGAAAAAAGAACTGTGAGAAAAGCTGACACGCAATCTTCAGACACGTTTTTCCTTTCTTCTTTTTCTCTCTCCCAGGCTTAGAAAGAAAGCTCTGACAGGTTAGACTCCCTATTGGTTGTACAATTCAGATGGAACAGAGTTGACCTTGATGGTATCAAGCCCTCACAATGTAGATTTTAACATTATAAAGGTGCTGAATTTAAAATGATAGAATCAAAATTTCACCTGAGATTGAGGGAAAATGACAAAGATCACAGCTTTCATCTCCACCTGTGTCTACAAGAACAACAACAACAAAACCAGTAATTTTCCCAATTGATGTCACTTGTTTAACAGTTGGTTCAGCTTCCTTTATGAAACTCAAGCTGGAAATACGGCAGGGACCTGCAAAGCACTTCTCAAAATCTAGAAGACAATTCTACTATGGTGGAACACTGGTTGCTCTGCCTGAAACAAAGGTTCCATGTTTCCAATTTTGTATTAAACAATAACTACAAAGTCTCAGGATCTACTGATGAATCTATATATGATGTCAGACCAACTTGAGGCTCCTTAAAAATGACTCTCATTACTCAGTCATAAAGAAGAATGAAATCTTACCATTTGCTACAATATGGATGGACCTAGCAAACATTATGTTAAGTGAAATAAGTCATTCAGAGAAAGACAAATACCACATGATCTCACTTATATGTGGAATCTAAAAAAAATAAATGAACGCATTAATCAGAAACAGTCTCAGAGACATAGAGGAAAAATTGAGGGTTGCTAGGTGGGAGGAGGGGTGGTGATACGAAAGTCAATCTGGGGAATGAAATCAATAATGTTGTAAAGATTGTGTAGCGTATCCGATGGACACTTGTCCCATTAGGGAGACCACCTCAGGGATGATGTAGATGCCTGATCCCTGCACTGTACACCTGAAGCTGAAGCTGAACAATAATGAATGTCAATTACAATTATATATATATATATATATATATATATATATATATATATATATACACACACACACATACATATATATGTATATATATATACATATACAAACATATATATATATAAAGTTACAAGAAGCGGAGTACAGCATTAGGAATAGAGACAGTGGAAATGTAATGGCTCTGTGCGATTTCAGAGGGATAGTGGATGGAGGGAGGTATCACTGGGTGAGGGGTATAAATGATAAATGTCTATTACATTGTTTTGTACACCTGAAACTAATTTAAATAAATAAATAAATAATAAAATGGGACTCTAAGGCTTCACTTTCTAAAGGCTTCACTTTCTAAGACAGTGGCCACTGAGCACTTGAAATATGGCAAGTGTGACTGAAGGACTCGATTTTCAAATTTTATTTAGTTTTAATGATTTTAAATTTAAAAACTGAACCAATGGAAAATATTTAGAAATACATCAAAATGATAACCTTTTTGATATATTGGGTAAGATAAAATATTTTCTTCAAATTAATTTTACTCTTTTCTTTTTACTTTTTTTTTCATGTGGCTACTAAAACATTTAAAATTATATACACAGCTTGCTTAATGTTTCTATTGATGAGTGTTGCTCTAAAGACTGCAGATTCTACCTTAGGGAGGAATCTACTTTAGATTCCATCAAAAGGTGTTTAATTGCTAGAAAGAAAAGACCCTTTGGTAGCTTGACCTTCCAGCATTTTAGTCACACATGACACACAGATTCTAGAAACTCACAGCTCAGGTCTGAATCCCAGCTTCGTTTCTTAGTAGCTGTGTGACCAGGAACAAGTTGCTTAGCCACTCTGAGCTCATTATTTTCAGTGTTTAGAGAGTGGATCTAATATATTAAGCATGTAAGTGCCCGGAATATTTAGCTATTACTAATGTTGTAATCATTAGCAAAAGTTTTGTTATTTGAACATTATTAGATTATCTGAAATTCCAAACATGAATTTAAGAAAATTTATGTGTAAAAAATGGGCCATATATATGAATCTGCCAGGGATAACAGTCTATTCTTTGGCAAACCATCAAGTTGCAAGAATATTCGAGACTTGAGAATAGCTGCCTCTTCTTAATGAAGAGTTAGATATGACTGAAAACCTTTGTCTTTTCTTCCTGTGGTGCTTCTATTTCTGGAAGACTCTTGACACTAATAGGGAGCAAAGCTATAACAGAGGATGGGGGAGTGACTTTGTCAGCTTCTATCTAGTTCAGCCTAATGCAAATCCTATAAGCAGTATTTCTGGATAGTGATTTAAGCTTATACTATGTTGGCTCCTCTAACCTCCAGAGTAGGAATAAATACTATAGACTCTATCACTAGATTAAAACCTAGTTAGAAAGATGAGACACAGAAAAAGAATTCCATTAGCATGAAATAGCAACTTAAGATAACATAATTTGTGTGTGAATTGGTCTACCAATCTTTATTTCCCACTGGAATGTCAGCTTCATGAGAGCAGAAACTTGGTTCTCCCTGAGTCCCTAGTACTTAAAACATATCTGGGAGAAAGTAGGTGCTCAATAAATATTTATAAATACAGAAAAGTATACCAGAAATCATAATCAGATATCACAAGGTGTTACATAAGCATTGAACAGTGATATGAAGTGAGCTACACTCCATTCGCAGTGAAAACAGAAGGAAGGCACTAATAAGAATGTTTTGTGGTCACTACCTGCCTACAAGTATCCCCACCATCTAAGATAAAATCCAGTAGCTTAGCACGTCATATATGGCCCTTCACCATCTGCTCTCTACTTAGTTCTCTAGACAGAGCTTTCGTCTGCTCCCTGCCTCTGCATTCCAACCATGCGGTTCAGAAGACAAGCCATAATCTCATGTCCACGCCTTGGCACCTGCTTGTCCGACTACCTTTAACACTATTCTCTGTATTGTCTGTCTGATCAACTCCTCATTCCTTAGACTCCGCTTAAGAACTGCCACCTTAGGAAAGACAGCCCTAATCATTCCACTGAATTATTTCCTTTTCTATTTTTTTCCAATACCTTTAGCATCTCTATATTATAAAAGTGTCCCATATAGTCGTATGTAATATATTCCTTAAGTCACGTTGCATAAATCAAACTGTAGATTTACACTTTACATGTAGGTACTGCCAAATAAGAAAAGAAAAATAATAATAATAACACGCCTAATTACACCTCCCATTTCAGACAATATCTTTAAAATAGAGTTCCTATATTTCATATCTTTTTTTTAAAAAACTATGATTTTTTTTTCCCCCTTCCTAATTGAAAACTGACCCAACTGGCTTAAATCCAATGGTATTCACTGGAGGCTAAAAATTTGGCTTTTTCAGCATGCTTAAAGATTTCCATCTTTGTCTCAATTATATTAAGTTTATGAGATAAATGCTTCTTATCACCAATATCAGCACTTTCACTTTCTATTCTCTATTCATTTTTTATAAGATAATAAGGGCCAGATGCAATAAAATATTCAAATAATTATTCAAACATGTTCATACTGACAAAGATGATAATGCGGCTGGAATTGAATTCTCAACAGTAATTCCATACAATACTTTTCATCCTTGTAGCCCTGGAACATGGAACCGTGCAGTGTTGTTGGGGTTTAGTAGGCACTTAATAAATCTGTGTTGGATGACAGATTTCCCAGACAAATGACACAAAGCATTTGAAAGTCCCCCAACCCCTTTTAACTAGACATGGCTTAGAGGGAGCAAAATATTCCATATGTAGAAGCCACTGTGGGTGGGGGGGGAGTGTGTAAGAGAGGAGTCATAAATCGGATTCAAATCCCAGTATTGATACCTCCTACCTTTGTGCTCTTGGACTATTTACCAACTCTTAGCCTCAAACGTCCATTCTAAAATGAGGCAAACAGAACAGTTATGAAGTTGAAATAACGTAATTCTTGGTGCTTCCAACATCTGTGTACATGATTTTTGAATACTCCCAAACCCTCTCTCTTCCAACAGTCATATCCTCTACCTTCCCTTAGTCATTAACTTTCAAGTTTATACCTTGGACTGTGTCATTATTAATTGCTGGACTCTCTGTGAGCTCAGTTTCAAACATCCCACCATCTCCTCCTCTCTTTCCAATTTTTTTTCTCCAGGACTAGATCCCAAAACCCTCTGACTCCATAGGGACCGTCAATCCATTCATCCTACACCTTTTTATTTTCCTTCACCTACTTCATGCCCTCACTGTATTTCTTTCCTAATTTAAATTCAATAGTCAATATTTTAATAACTCTTCTTGGATACATCGTCAACTCTTCTGTCCCCACTTTGCAAGAACCTCATGCCTGTTGGTTAGGGTTAAATCTGGGCCTGCACCCACCTGGATCCATGAAGCTGGACTTGGTTGGAGAAAAAAGTACAGTCATGCTGACTGATCTAACTTTAAATTCATGGCCACTTGCTTCAAATGCATCCTCAATGCTTCCGGTCAATAATACATTTCCCTCATTCATTCACTCTGCCATGGTCCTAAATAACTATTTTATACTGTCTTTCTCTCTCCAAACCCCAAATACTTCCTTCTCCACCCTCGGTCTTTCAGCTTCTTATTTTACTAAGCAAATAGAAGCAATCTAAGGCAGCATCAACAAGTTCCCACCAAAGCATGCAAACTGTGTCTTTACCCATATATTCTATTACTACTTGTTTTATATATGCATATATATGTATATATATGTATTATACACATACACACACACAGTGCCAAAAAAGTGTATACACACACATTTTAAGAAAGGAAAACTGCATGAAAATTATAATACTCAATACATACCAATAACAAAAGATGAATACAAGTCACGTTTGACTTCTTCAATTACAAGAGGTGCTCAAAGTGGTTACCATCAGCGTCCAGACACTTCTGATTACGGTGAACTACTGCTTGAGCAACGTTTACCAAAGTGTCCACTTGTATACATTTTTTGGCACCCTTGGTGTGTGTACATATATATTATATATTATATTATATTTACATACATAATATACTTGTGTGTACCGTGTTTCCCCGAAAATAAGACCTAGCCAATCAGCTCTAATGCATCTTTTGGAGCAAAAATTAATATATGACCCGGTCTTATATAAGACCGGGTCTATTATATTATATTATATTATATTATATTATATATTATATTGTATTATATTATATTATACCAGGTCTTATAATAAAAAAGACTGGGTCTTATATTAATTTTTGCTCCAAAGGACGCATTAGAGCTGATTGTCCGGCTAGGTCTGATTTTGGGGGAAACATGGTATGTTTATGTGTGTGTGTATATATATATATGTATATTATTATGTATATATATTATGTATATACTATTACTATACCTATTACACATCTATTCTGTATTCACACAACCTATTACTATAGATGAACTCACAAGATTCATAATGAAGAATAAACTCTTTATGCGCTCGAGGCCAATCTTTCTTACTTATCCAAGCATATGACTCCAGCTATCTCCTTTTCTCTCCTCTGTATTGTCAGTTTTTCCCCACCTACTGGAGTCCTCCTATCAGCATACAAAGATTCTATTTCTTCTACCATCTTAAAAAAAAGATTCTATTTCTTCTACCATCTTTTGATCTCAATTTCCATATTTCTAATTTCTATAATTCACTTTATAGAAAATATTTGTGATCTATGGACAGTCTGATGTAATTTAGCAATTAAAAAGAACTTACAGTCTTCAGAGTCAGACAGACTTGACCAAAGTCTGAATCCAGATTTTATTATTTACTAGCTGTAAACTTGGGTGAGGATCTCCCTAAGTCTCAGTTTTCTCATCTGTAAAATGGAAAAAAATAATCCTCACCTAAGGTTGTTCTGAAGAGAGAACAATGTAGTATCTGCAAAGCACAGTGCCTGCCATGTGATCTGTACTCAATCAGTGACAATTATAATTAATTTCTGGGAAAAGTAAACAGTTAAGTAGAGAAAAACAAAAACTCTAAGAAATGGGGGGAAAACAAGATTCTATACTTCCCCATCTTTAGGGTTCTATGGTTTTCATTAAGATTCAGAAGGGAAAGGGGTTGAGATGGTCAATTGGTTTTAAAACCCAAGAACCACTTTTTCGTTTTCCTTTTGGTTGTAGCCTTGCTGTTGATATAGCTATGCTTCTACAGTCATGGAAAGGTAATTCTAAAGTAACATAAAATACTTACTCCAAAATTATATTCTTAAGTAACTCTCCCCAAACTTAAAACTAGGCAAGCTTCTAAAAGAGGAGCTCATTTTTGGTATATTTTATTATTTAAACAGAGTTTTGGGTTAGTCATAGATTCATGCTTAAATATACCTTTTCTCTGGGGACCAACAATGCCTGTCAGGGCATCTGTATTATTCTTGTTTAAGACTACTTCACTCATCTCAGGTTTGCTTCTGATTCTAGAACTAGAAACTGCTAATATACCTTTGTAATTTATCTATTTCTTTTTCTTTTTATTACTTTTTTTCTCAGGCATTTGGTGGAGTGGAGGAAGACACGGAAAAATCCTTCCCATTCCATTTCAAAGGTTTCTTGACATTTTTTTGTACTATGAAATCTTATGCCTTTTTGTATCTGTGGTACCTAGGAAATCAAATTCTTAAAAATAATTCTGTGTAGGAGTTTCTGGGAGAAGAGACTGTGTCCCAGAAGTTCTGTGTGGGTAACTGAGGACAGATTTGCAGATTTCAGTCCAATCTGGTTCAATTTTTTGAAAGCTGAATCATGGGGAAAGCATGTTCATAAGGCTTGAAATCTGAAGGGGAAAAAAGGGAAATCAGCCAGCACCTTCTGCCATCCCACCCCTGCTGGAGTCTGTATGTGGGTTCCTCACTTAATCTTGGGAGGTGGTTCTCCTGAAGAGCTGCTTTTGGCAGTTTGAAAAAGATAGCACTGCCATCTGGTATTTCTTTGGCAGGGCAGTTAAGGGTGCCAGAATTGGGGTCAGGGCAATTGGGGGTTGAATTCTGCTTAGATCATTTATGAGCTTACATAGCAGTTACCCAGGTTTGTGGGGTAGGGAGGTTTATTTTAAAGTTCAGCCACATCCATCAGTCACCCTTGGCCTCCATCAGTGCACTGTCAACCACCGTTCTTGATATTAATGAGTGAACTTTCCTCAAACTTAACACTACTAGGTTCTTCCCATACAGAAATTCTGAAGCAGCCAGTAACAATGACCTTGAACAAGTGAAACCTCTCTAAGCCTCAGTTTCTTAGTGTGGAGGTTTCATGAGGATTAAATGAGAAACACTTGATGTGATACCTGACATACAGTTCAATAAAGGATAGCCATGATTATTGTTAACATCTCAGTTTAAATACAGGCCACTGCATACCTACATTTTATTTCTGTATGTTTAGGAGGACTTCAGCAGCAAATTAAGATAGCAATTATTTGATTACATTGCATTGGCTTGTTTGGAAGAAAACTTGTTTTCCCATAAAAGGAAGCCAATTACCAAGGCAAATCACAGGCTGTAAACAATATAAAAATATAGCTATGATAAAAAGAAAGTGTTCCTGCTGTTTTTATACAGAAGAATATGGCTGGTATGAGGGATTATTTGCAAACACCCCCAAAATAGACTTTTGTTTGCAATTAATTCTTCATGTCAGGATAGAAAGCACCATTTCAACCAGAGATTTTATCACAGTCCCTTAAGCCCTGTGGAGGAAATATACATTATATTGATCTAACAGAATAATATACTACCCTTAGGCTTTATTCACAGTATAGAAAAGTCGGTTGTAAAGACCATCTTCCATGCTTTCTTTCAATAGCTATAACTACCATTGCTTGTGTTGTTCCAAAAAAAAAATAAAAAAATGTAAAGTGGATAATTAAGGTAACTTTCTCTGCAACATACCAAAGATGGAGGCAAAATTAATTTAATTTTGCTCATTACTTTTTTCTAATAATTGCCTCCAGTTCATCATTTAGTCCTGTCCTGCATACTAAATGCAATTCAAATGAAAATAAAAGAAGTGGGAAGGAATACACAGCTAAGAACCTGACCAATAATGTAAAAAGGCAGAAATTCACATTTGTTTAGAATGTCTGGGTTAGCATTTTTCAAACAGTGACACTGAGCTCTGGGGTTCCTGAAAGTTCCCCAAGGGCCACCAGAAACTTAGGAAGAAAGGGGGAATAAGGAAGAATGTTTTCCTCACACCCAATTCCCACTTCAATCAAAAACAACACTTCTTTGAAAGATTGTGTAAGTTGGCTTCTACCTAAGACTTCATTTAAAGCCTGAAGACTCTGAAGCCTCAAAAAGAGGAAACAATCATGCAATACTGAGATTCCCCCCACCTCCTAAGATGCTCTGATTTTATAAATCAAGTTGGAACTCTATCTTGAAGGATGTGCTGCATGCTCCCATCCAGCATTACAGTTTATGGGGCTCCAATAAAGGGTTCCTTTTTATTCATTTAATCAGTATCTTCACACCATAAGTATATGATCATTACACAAATGGAGGAGACCAAAATATACCCAACATATTTTTGATTGTCTGCTACTCAATCTTATCTAATAAGAGAGCTGGAGCTGTAGTCCCATAAAAACCTGTTTGCTTATTGTGACCATTGGTATCTAAATTCTTTAACTACTTTCTAAATGAGCAGATTTAATCTCTCTTCTTGGGTATAGTTACCTTTCTTTAAGATGTCTCTGGATGATCACTCAAACTAAGATAAAATCTGCCTTAAGAGCAGACATCTAATCAAGCAGCACAGTCACTTTATATATGTCATTATTTGCTACTCAGTGTCCTATGAGGCAATTAAATAGCTTCACCATTAGTGTTATACAACTGAGGTACCTGCGGATTGGAGAAGCTAAGTGACTCATCAAAGCAAGTTTCCCCACTCTTGTTTACATCTTGTATCCTCTCCTTCATGCATTTCTACTATACTAGCCAGAGCTTATATATATATATATATATATATATATATATATATATATATATATATATATGATATATATACATATATCTATAATCAGTTGCCTTCACCATGAGAGGGAATCCTACTATTATAATTTTACATGGTGGGGTGGGGAGGATAGAAAACAAAATCACTTATGGAGTACATACTATGTGCCAGGCATTGTACTAGGAATATAAGACAGGAGGACAAATATAGTTCCTGCATCCCTGTACCCATGAAGCTTAGAGGAGAGAGAAGAAGGGGGAGAGGGAGGGGGAGGGGGAGGAGGGGGGGAGGGGCGGGGGAAGGGGAAGGAGAAGGAGAAGAAAGTAAATCACGCAGGTAATTACACATGTGAATAGGGCTGTCTATGCTGGAAACAGGGTGATGAATAGAGAATGACCAGGAAGACACTGGCTACTTCAACTCCAATAGTAACAGAAGGCCTGTCCAAGGAAAATACATTAAAGCCTAACTCTGAAGGATGAGTAGGACTCAGAAAGACTAGGAGTGAAAGGAAGAGTATTGTGGGGAGAGGGAACACAAGTGCAGTATATCGCAATAGGAAATAGACTGGCCTATTTTAAGAGCTGTCAAAAGGATGGTGTGATGGATGGAGCACTGTGGATGGACGAGTGCCTTCAGAAGGGGCAAGAAAGGAGCGCGTACAGACGGAACTATAGGACTGCATGTTATGTGGTGTGTTTTTCCTTTCTCAAGGTCATGAAGTGTGGATAGTAGTAGTCCAGAGTGAAACCAGTGGGCAGCAGCGTGAGTTTTGTTTCAGTATTGGGAGGGTCACCTCTATCGGATCCATATTCTCTCAGTTTTTCCTTCCAGGTCCAAACACACTCATTTGTAACATGAACTAAAGGAGCCTGGCCATGAAGTGCCTGGCTGTTGATGAGACAAGCTAACAAGATGGTATGGCCTTGGCTAAATCTTCACAACACTGCCATGAAGGAAGCTTCCCCATTCTCCTTTCCCTGATGAGTGTTCGGAGGTGTAAAGAGGTTAAGACACTTGCCAAGTAGGCCCTGGTGTGACAAAACGAAGGTTTTTATCCAGATAGGTCTGATGTTGTTAGTCCATTTACCCATAGATTCACTCTCGCTCACAGGATGCACCCATGCTCAAAAGTAAAAAACAAGTAAAACTAAGGCAAATTTCATTCACTTTACATTTCACATTTTCTTTAAAATGTGGTGTTATGAATGTATGCACGTATTCAACAAGTGCTTATCAAGCAGCCCCTAGGTATTTAGCACTGTGGTAGTTATTGCAAATGAGTTGCATGTGAGACTGACAAGGTAAATCAGAAATCCTCAGTTAACGTTAAAATAATAATAATGACACACAGCTTTCTGAGAATCATTATAAAAGGAGACCACAGACATAATCATAAAGTAACTTTAAGGTTATCATTTGGCCTCCGATTTTGCACTTGTACTTTCACAAGACAAAAGTTTGAATGGAAAAGGGGACTGAAGAGGTTAAAAGGGAAGCTATTGGTTGCTGGAGTAACTAAATCATTCACACAGCTATCACTGGAAAAAATCTAATTCAACAAGAAATGAAATGGTTGCAAATTTTCTTAAGGTTCTCCTACGCCATCATAGGTATAACTTTTATGACTCCATCAGCCAGCTAGTATCTTAAAGTCAACAAATGCATTAAAGATGTAAGCATTTTCTCCTCTCTAAGCATTAATGTAAACTCTAGTTTAATTTTCTGACTCCCCAAGTTCAGATAAGGAGCTTCCTCTCTATTCACATGAATTCATGCTTCTCATCATACTAGATGGAAATTGCCCACTTACTAGTCTAATTTCTTCTAAAACAATATGCTCCATCAGTACACTGACCACATGCTTCTTATTCCCAAGTGACCCTGAAATTGCATGCAATCTCAGGGGCACAGTAGGTGTTCAATAAATATTTCTAGAAGGAGTGGGTGAGCCAACCATTGTGGAGATGTCTAGAAACTTAGCACACATATAAGCAAAGGGTATAACAGGGTCACAGTGCCTGGCACTTACTCATAGCGAAAGCTGCAAACAGAGAGAGAGAGAGAGAGAGAGAGAGAGAGAGAGAGAGAGAGAGAGAGATAGAGAGAGGTTTGAAGTGCCTGCAGTTTCTAATCAATGAGGTCTGTGACATTGTGAATTACTTCCCTGGCAGACTGTGGAGAAGTACTAGGAAATCATTAACATAAGGACTTTGTGAATCAAGATCTTGATTCTTTGCATACAGATATCCTATTTTCTACCCACCTCAATTGGACAATCCTAAAAAAAAAAAAAAAAAAAAAAGTTACTTTATATAAGACAGGTCCTCCATAAGTGTGAAGCAGTCAGATCTTTTCAAACAAATAGTTTATATTATTGAGCATCCATGGGCCTAAACATGGCCTTTAAAATGTTGAAAGTATCACACGTTGTAGCGTCAGTCATTGCAGTTCCATGCCAAAGGAGTAGCTACCTATCCAGAAAAGCCAAGCAAAACCGCTCATTTTCTAAGGCACATTTTTCTTAAGCAAATAGGAATTAACACCTTTCTATTTCACTGCAGCTTGACAAATTGCACAACTCCACATAGGTATGCTTCTGTTTAAAGCAAACAAGATACTTCACCTCGTTGGCTAGAAAGCAAATTAATGAAAAATGAATTCTGTATTCCGTTTGCATTACAGTGTAAATTTGCAGGCACCTGCCCGTAGGAAAATTTCTCTACTTGATGTAACTGAATACTTAAGCTGTAAGAAAATTAACCATGATGCTTGACCAGTGCTTGATGTGTTTTGTGTTATAGGCCAGCTCGTTCTGTTTGGGGTATTTTCAGAACTCAGCAACACTTCTCCAACTATATTCCGTTGGTTTTCATTTTATGCCTCTGCCACCCTCTGACATCCATCTGCTCATGTCCCTTATCCCAGTCACTAGAATTTCTCTGCTGCTCCAAGGTCCCCTTCACAAAACAGTCACCATTACCAGAGCCTAGGTATCCTCTTCTCTATTTTGTTGCCTGGTACTGTTGATCTGGACAGTCTACAATATTATCTAAAACACAATATACAACTGTCTGAAAGTCTCTAAAATATGCTATCGTTGTGTATAATGGGTTGCCCCTGTTTTCATCTACGTAACTAGTTCCTAATCATATTATATCAATATACCCAGAATAAAAGGTCTCTATAAATTCAGGTGGGAACATTACTAGAATGTTCTACTTTGGAATGGGACTGATGAATGAAAGTTGAAAGGTATGAATTTCGTCACATGGGGCGGCTTTAGAATGGGTCACAGGGTAACAGTCCCCATTAGCGTTCTTATTTCCTTTTAATGTCACAGAGCACAGCAACGCACAGTGTGAAGCAAACGTCTTGTTTTCATTTCTGGAACAATTTTAATGATTCCATTGTCAGTGTCATACTCAATAATCATTCCCTGTCACCATAAAGGAGACTACTCTCTAGGCTGAGGTTCATAAAGGTTATTCTAAGTCTACCGTGACTGAATATGTCATTTAAATTGTAAGTCTTAATTTTCAATTCTGCCACATATTCTCCTAGGTTCTGGAAAAAAAACCACAGTTGGAAAAACAAGGTGGGGGGGAGGGGAAGCCACTATTAATGACTTGCGTTATGGAATAGGCAGGGGGAAGAAAAGAATCACTAGAATTCGAAGTTTTTTGAGAGGTTCACTTTATGTTTATTCAGATTTAATTAAAATAAATAGCTTGAACTTTCTCTTAAAAAGCCACTTGTAGAAGTGTTTGTTTGTTTACTTGTTTGAACATGCATAGAATCAACAGACTGGGCAAAGTATCCACAAGGACTATTAGAAAGAATCAGGTACATTATTTAGAGGAAGCGCCTGTGCCGCATCCAGAATTCCCAGAGGTCCTCATAATTTTTTTTTTTTTTTTGGTCTTCTGTTAATTATTTACTAAGACTTCCATGGCATGGACAAGGCCCCAGGCACTGTCATGAGCACACTATACATATCACCCCATTTGATTCTCCTAACAACCCTATGAGGCAAGTACTACTATTGTCAATTCCATTTGACAGGTGAGGAAACTGAGACACAGAAGTAAAATAATTTGCCAATGATCAAATAGCTAGGGATTCAAACTCAAGCAGTCTGGGTTCCAAAGCCCAGGCTCTTAACCATCGTTAGTGCCTCGGGCATTAAGGAATGACCATTAATGATTACGGCAAGGGAGGGAAGAAGGAAACGGAACACGTAGCAGGAAGAAAATGAAGGCCACCTGGCAATTCTCACCGCACACTTTGCAGTCTAGTAGACTTTTTTTCCCACGGGGGCTTTTGTCTCAATTTTGTAGCACTTTATTGAATTCTGAATCCTTCCTGGGTCATTCCTTAAACCCAGGCCTCACCCCAATTTCAACGTGCTCCTGCTTGGATGAACCAACTAAACAAAAACCACAGGAGATTTTGCTGCTGGTGTTTTTTCCACTTCCTTGAGCTTGAATCTCTGTGCAGGTGCTAAGAGCAGAGAGAGCATCTTTCGGTGAGAATTCCAATTTGTATGCAAAGTGATTAAACTACTGGTACCTACAGCACTCAGTGGCATTAGGAAATACCACTATTATTATTTAAAGCACCATCACACCGTCACTTCTCTCCAGTTCTTCTATTAAGAGACAATGTAATGGTATATTCAAGACAGTGTCATCATTCGTGACCATAATAGAACCCTGCAGTGGGCATTTATTTCTCATTCCTTTGAGAAATATTTACGGAGTACCTATATTTTTGCCAGGTACTATGCCAGGTGTTATGATGAACCTGACAGACACAGTTCCTATCTTCACACAGCTTATAGTCTTAATGCGAGAGAGACCGTTAAATAAGCAAGTAAGATACAGTGTCATTTGTGCCGTAGAAAGAAAAACAGGATCCCATGGGGCAAAGATAAGGAGTTGCCTAATCCAGACACAGTAGGTTAGGAGAGGCTTCCCAGCAAAAGTCACCTCTAGAATGGAACCTAAAGTCTTTAATCAAAGCAAGTGGAGGCGGAGTTCCAGGGGCCATCACGTACAAAACTGAAGAAGGAAGTGTATGACAGTACTCCGGAGGTCATTTCATGAAGGGCAAGGAGTTTGCATTTCACTCTAAGAGCAACTGCAAAGAATGAAGAACTTGAAGCAGAGCAGTAATATGGTCAGACTCACATGTTAGAAACCTCACCATGTTAGCAGCAGGGAGACGAGATCCAAAGAGGACCGCACCAAACGTGGAGTGGAGAGGACAATGTAAGTGTCTGCAGTAGTCTAGAAAAGCAACGCTGGTGGTCTGGGCCAAAGCAGCATCAGTGGAGATGAAAAGAAATGGATGGACTTGAGAGAGGGGAAGAAGAGCCAATAGGACTAGTCACAGATTGGAGCGAGGGCTTGGGGAGAAGGAAGAGACAAGGATGACCAAGATTTCACTCTTCCTTGGGCAACGGGGTGATGATGGAATTGCCATTTACTGAGACAAGGAACACAGGGAGAGATGAAATTTGGGAAACACAGATGATGAGTTCCGTGAGCTTCAACACAGTTGAAAGAATCCAAGAGTACAAAATTAGAACAGCCCGGAAGAGAATTTTCCCACCCAGAAGAATTCTTCCCAGCCCCCATCACACAGGACCCTCCCCCCAGGACCCGGTGCACTTGTGGGTCGGCTCACTGCAGCCCTGATGGTAGCCACCCCTCCCGACCAACCCCCAGTCTAATGATGAGAACAGCAGTGGAATACTAGATAGCTCTTGAAGGGCTTGAACAAAAAATAGGTATCTGCTATATAAAATAGATCCCTATTGCTATGTATCTATATGATAAATATGAAAAACTAACAATAAAAATATTCTCTTCCCTTGCCTTCATAGTATATAGCATTTCAATCTGTGAAAGCAAATTCAATGTGGATTTGCCATCATTTATGATGATTTCTTGCTAGAAATACTGAACTTGAATCTGATCAAGTCTCTAGAATCTCGAGTCTAAATCTAACAAATGTACAGAAAATAGAAGGGTCAGGAAAAAAAAATGTGCTTATGACATCACAGAGATCACAGCGCTGGATCAGCAAAACACAGAATGCAGGACATTTAACATGACAAACAACTTGGTTTCTTCCGATAAGTTGGAAAAAAAGAGAGAGAGCAAGAGAGGAGAGAAGGAGGGAGGGAGGGAAGGAGAAATGAAAAGATAATTAGGATATACGTTTTGCCACTTGGTTGCATGTAAGTTATATGCAACTGTTTTTCTTTAATTTCGAAAGAGAATAGAAATCGCAGCCAAAGGTAATGAATGGATCTCATTTGGACCTTGACTCAAACAAGCCAACTTTAAGAAAATATTGTGAGCAAAATCAAAGCAGTTTGAACACCAACTGCATATTAAATTGTATTTAAGAATTACAGCAAGTCCTCGAACAATGTCGTTTATTCAACGTCATTTTGTTATAACATCGATGAGATGTCATAGGAACTTAACTATTGTTTCTATCCATCAGCCTATGGTACAACTGGTTTCGTTATACAAAGATTGGCCTAAAGTCACAGAACGTTGAGGACTTACATATTAATTTTGTATGCGACAATTGCACTGTTATTTTTTTCAGTTCAAACATAATATACTATATTTTAGAAACATATAGTATAGCATTTATGGATGAATGAAATCATGGCTGTCTGAAATTTACTTCAAAATAATCCAGTGCAGACAGTAGGGAAAGGAGGTAGGAATATATATGAAACAAGATCGGTCTTGTAATGATAATTGTTATTATTGGAGCTGAGTGTCTCGACACTTGGATGCATTTGAAAAATTTCTGTACTGACTTGCCAAGAAATCCAGTATTTGAGGAAAGTTATAGCCAAGACCAAAGAAAAAGAGCAACAGTTACGATGCAGACACTGAGTATTCATCTATCAATTTCTGAAGGAACTGCTTTCTGTGCACTGGACTGGCACTGCCTTCTAACAGTCGCTCCTCTCCATAGTTTGTATTTGGAGGGGATCCAAATGGAGCTTTGTGGCACATTAGCTGCTAGTTCCATTTCTTATTCCTTCGATAAGATCCAAACCTCATTCGGCTGTCAGTAGCATTTGGTCTTCTCTTTCCGGTTATATAGATATCTTTTTAACTTATCAAGGCACTTGTGGGCAATCTGAGAGACCTCCCTTTTCTGTCCACATATTGACACTTGCTGCCAAATTCATTCAGTGAGGCCACAGACCGAGGAAGGGACCACTTGAATCACCTTCCACAAGGGATTGGGCTCTGGTAACACATCTTGTTTGGCATGAAAAAGCAAACAATATAATAAAATATCTTGCTAACATGCTTCTATCACTGTTATATTGAACCCAATGCTCAGAGCACAGCATCTTAAAGAGATAAGAAAAAATTCCATCCACCACCCCTGCCCATTATCATCACCATCACCATCCAATATCTGCCCACACCTGGGTCTAAATTGACTTCTTGATGAAGCCTTATATTTAAGTTGTGCTATATATTGTTTTAGTTATAAATTAAGGCACCTCAAGTCTAAGAACACTGCCTTCAGAATACAGTTTCCTGATCCACAACTATTAAACTATTAAAAGATTTCTTCTGTACAAAAACCCCTGAGAAAAGTTACACCATGCCTTAAAAGTATGCTAAATATAATGACAGAACAGAGTTTTTACTGACAACAAGTCTTGATTATAGCATGAAGGGAAAGAACATCAAAGCAGGAATCACTAAAACAAGACGGAAAGAGAGCATCTAAGGTAGATAAGGCAGAAAATCATCCCAGAAAGTGGAGATGTCGTCGGTGGTGGTAGAGGCCATGATTCTGTCCTGTTGGCTTCATTTTGAATGTACCAACGTCATATTTCTGTGGGTAATAAGCATTGACATTTTCATTGGTATCTTTCAAAGTAACCAGGATAACTAGAGCTGGAATCATTTCAAGATTCCCACCTGTTTTCCTATAAAAACACACTCACTTACTGAAGTTTTTAAAGTCCATGTTGGGTAAGTTATTCACATTGGCCAGACCCACATATCCCTTCCCAATACAAGGCCATGCAGCCAAATTCTAAGTGAGAAATCATTTTCTGATTTGCTTTTCTCCAACATCTCATCTCAGTCCACAGCCCTGAAGATATATACTATGTACACAAAGCAAGTTAGAGACTTTTGTGGCAACAGCCCTTTAAATGTAAGGAAAAGAGGTAAAGAGAAGAAAGGCTAAAATGAACGTACATGCAGCAATTTGTTGAAAAAGTGATGAATTGGTGTCTCTCTAATTCCCAGAGCTCAGAGTAAGTATCCTATGAATTAAACTCCCTACTTGTGGTCATGCTATCACAGTTTTATTAGAGGCAAATGCCTTTCAATCGGAGTGCTTTCAGGCACTTGTTTGAAGTAACTCACTCATGAGTCAGATTGAGGAAATGTGCATAATTCTCTTCCCACTTTCTCAGGCATTGGAAAATGGCTCTAAATAAGTGGTTCATTTATTTCCATGCACCTGTGATTTTGTTTCTAAGTGGTGTGAATGGCTATTGAGTGTCTGGATCAGAACTTCTCTTTTCCAAATTACTTAGCTCCCATTTCATTTAGAGGTGAATCAAGAAGGCATTCTCTGATGTTTATGATATTACCTTCTCTATACAACCCTTGAAGGAGGTAATTATTTATCTAGCCGGGTGGGAAAGAAGGAAAGGTACCTCCTCAATGGTTGAAATTGAAACAAAAAACATATCTAAAACACCATTTGTGAGGTAATCCCAGGACAGACATTTCTTTTGTATGTTCGTGTATCACTCACATTTTCTTGGTTGCTGGTAAGTGAGTCATAATCTATAGTACCTCCCATATCGTATTTTGATGTGTAAGCAATGTAGACACACATTTCTTACTACCCTCTCAAATGCATACAAGCACCTGTTGACTTTAATTGTTCATGGTTCACAGGAACTAAACATGCAGTTCAAACTACCTGAGGCTAATCTCCAGGTCTACATGAAGATTAAATGAGGCAAAAATCTAACCACTTAATAATTGAGAGACAGATTTTGGGTTCATTTCCCCTTGGAAAACTTCTAAGAAAATTAGGCAAATAGGAAGAAGTGGTCTCTCCCCATGACTGTCAACCACCAAATGCAATGTATTAACTTCTTGCTATTTATTTTTTACTGTGATACGGATCCAGGGAAAGTGACTGCATTATCCCTGGGTAATTAGAAGAGTGTGATTGCTTGGAGTTAATTTCTTGGATCTATGGAGTTTCTCTCTCTCTCTCTCTGTCTCTCTCCATATATATATATATATATATATATATATATATATATATATATATATATATGAATTTGAACTAGGAGGAAGCTGAGTTCCTCCACAAAGAGCATCCTTTTTTTGTTGGTTGGTTGGTTGGTGGCTGGTTGGTAGCTGGTTGGTTGGTTTGTGAGGATGCGGGCACACTCCCGGAGCTGTGTGCTGCCCCTTAGAATCCGGCCGGCTGCAGCTCCTGTCCTCTGAGCACTCCACTCTACACTGCACACAGTGGCCGGGGACTCGGTGGCTCTGAGCTGGGCTTAATGGGGCTAGCGCTCGCTCACCGAAGATTGCCCGCAGTCAACTGACGCTTTAGAGCACCTCCCACAGTTTTGGCCCATTAACTCAAGCACAACAGTTTGATGAATTAATGCTTATATAGGCACAGTTGGCAGCTTCTAATTAAATAATTATGGCTAAGCAGCTGTGAGGAAGCTGTTACGCACCCTAGAAAGCCAGCTGTCAGTTTGATTGGTCCTAAGACAGAGGAAGAGTTAACACTGAGCCATAGATGTTGGGCACTGAGGGGAAGCTTATCATATGAGGCATATATGCTGTGCAATATGAAGTTGCTGTGTATTTATGCTAGCCTGTCCGTGGAGGGATGGAGGGCAAGCTGCCCCTTGACAACCTCTCTCAGCAGTCCAACAGAGAAGGAAGCAGTCATACGATCAGCAGAACAGAGCCCCTCCAGAGGGCACAGGGTTAGATACATAAGTCTGTGATGAACCCAGAAATGTCGCTGAGCTAATAGGCATGTCAGGTTCTGAGCCTCATTTAGGTGAGCAAGTGATTAGAAATCTAGTGCAGTCTTTTGGGGCAGGGGGCGGGGGGGTGGCTGGTATGCTTTCATTTATTTGACTGAAGCTTTTTAAAATGCTGTTTTCAAGTATTAGAAATTGGAGAACAAGGAAAATATCACAAAGCTAGATTGGAACTCTCCCCACGGTGCATTTTCTCTTTTTCCGAAAAGGAAGGAAAAGATATTTGTTCTACAGAATCACAGATAAAGTCAGAGTCCTTTACAAAAGGCTAAAAAGCTAGTCTTATCTCTACACTAGTGGGAAATTCACCCGAAGAAAGAAAACAGTATCGGGTGACTGAGCTCCATCACACAGGTAGATACAGATTATAGATAAAGGCCATGAATAGGGTTATTGGACCAAATCATGCTTGTTACTGCATATCAATATGATCCTGAACTGATAGCTGATTTTATTTTTCTCCATAGGCTGTCCTTTCTACACATTCCATGTATCTTCACTTCTAAACACCCAATGTATGAATAACCCAGTACGGAATAATTTGGCTTCCCACTGGCCAGTTCACCAAGGTTCCCGGCACTGTCTCCAAAGGAATCAGCACAACAGTAGGCAAAAATCAGTCTGTAAAATTCATTTGTACCTTTATGTTTAAAGGAATTTAGACATTTTAACCCCCTAAATGTATAGGTCTGCCTTAAAATAAGAATAGAAGAAATCGAACGTTAACACTGGAAAAATATTCCTTATGGGATTCACGTCCCAATTCCCAGTCCTGTTGAATATCAGCAGTTAAATCAAGCACTCAACTTTACAGACGTATTTACTGTTCTCCCGTCAGAGGTCAATGGATTATAGTTTATCTAGAATAATGTCATTTCAAGAAAACAGGCAATCTGTACCATAAGTTGTCATCTAAGCAAGTGGACTGACCTCTAAGAAACCCTTATTTTTTAAAAAAGCTTCAGTACAATAGTTTTCTTTCCTTCTGGTTACCTTTTATGTCAGCAATTCTATCACCTTAGCTGTCTAGATGTTTGCATGTGATTGACAGTTCTTAAGGATCTAGCTCCTTTTAGATGGATCTTAAACGAAGTTCAGCTTAATTAAGTCTGCAGTGCAACTCAAGTCTCACTACAAAATGCTAAAGAGTCCAACAGCTGATTTGTAAAGCCTATGAAAGCAAATTTCAGACTCGGGTTGGGGTTGGGGGTGGGGGGAGGAGGAAAGGGGTCTTTCGTCAGTCTCTACTGCCATCTAGCCAAGATCACGTCACTCAGTTCAGCACCCATTTGTGTTTTCAAAGCCCCCCGATGAAAGCAAGTCTTCAGCAACCAGCTTCAGAGACCCCAAAGTTCAGATAAAAGAATAGACAGCAGCCCTTCATCCACTTCAGTCTACCAATCTCCATGGACCAACAGCCCAGTTCTAATCATTGCCTTATCTTCACAATTCAATATCTGGCGAACCGATATACATGTCTATTTTCATTCCACATATTACCTATACCAATATCATTTGCATCTTGTGATTTTTGAGGCCTTTGAATATTCTGTGACTTCATTGGAAAAGTAGATAAAAGTTGCCTTTGGTAAGACATGAGAGCTGAATTATAACCTCTAATGCTCTATACCCCAAGAGTTAAAAAAAAAAAAAAAAATCCCCAAAATAGCATTCCTTAGACATCGACTGAACATGCAGACCATATACATCAGTAAAGAGAATCAATACACATGAAAAATAAAAAGAACCCTTTGCACTTACGGTAGAAGACATATTCAGTATAGCTTGACCAGATCTTGTCATCTGTATATTGGTTGACAAAAGATGCTGTCACAGAGGAGTTACAGGCCACCATGTGGAATCCACACTCTGACAACATATCAAAAGCCCTTTCCAGATGCTTGAATTTGAGATAAAATCTGGAGGTGTATCTCTCTGGGGCTCGGTCAGGGTCTCTGCTCTCATTCAAAGTTTCTCCAAAGACCTCCTTTGCCAAAGAAATCCTTCCACAAACCAAAATCCGGGGAACTCTCCGAAACTTGGCATCTGCCTGCCCCTCTCTGCCCATGGTACAGGACCCCCTGTAACCCACAGTAATAAAACCCCACTTGCGGTCCACAGGGAGCAGCGAGGCAGGGGGACAGATTCTCGTGTCGCTTCCTTGGGAGGCATCTTCAAAGTCACTATGGCAGAATTCCTCGGGGCTTTGCTTGATTTCATCAGGAGTCAGGAGTTTGACCAAGTCTGGCAGCTGGAAGTACTCAGCTTCCCTTTTCAGTCGTCCTCTTTCTGGAAAGTGATCAGGCAGAACCACCTGCCTGTCCCTGAGATAGTCCAGAATATAACGGAACAAGAATCCATCTCTGTCTATGAAAAACCTTCCCTTGGAGTCCTTGGCTAGATCGTTAGCCGTGTCTCTCTTTGGGGAAAACATTTTCCACAGGAGGGAATGAGGGATGCTTATTAATGTGGAATGGCGAGTGAAATACACTTGACCCCCAACATTCAGCTCCACGACCTCAGGGAAGGAGTTGGGCACTGCAGCCCCTTGTTCTCGAGGATAATAACGACTACAGTTGCCACTCAGAGCCATTGTCCCTTTCTTCTTCTCTTCCTATTTTGCTATGAAGGTGCAATCCAATGGAGTCACAGCCTTATCCTCTGCATCAACTTGTCAGGGAGGCAGGAAGATGCTAACTTGTTAAAAACGACCTCCTCTTATCCTAGATTTTTCCCCCAGAAAGCAAAATTGAGAAGAGTCCACAGGTGAAGTAGTTTAAACCCTGGCTGGTGGTGAGCTATTACTTCATGGAATATAACCAACTCATCTCCATTCGATCTTCCCCCAGGCTCAGTAGACAAGACAGGCCAAGTCCCCAGTTACTCAGAGGTCTGTCTGAAGGAAAAGAAAGAAAATTATTTCCTCAAACCCAGCATGAGTCAGAAAAAGAGAGAGCACTGGAGAGAGGAGAGGGACTGAGAAGGAAGGAAGGAAGAAGGGTGGGAGGGAGGGAGAGAGGGAGGGAGGGAGAGATTATTTTACATAAGCAGCCCTGGAATTACTGATTTCAGCCATTATTCAACTAAATCCTAGCTTCTCTCAAGCTATTTTGTGTCTGCATGTTTATCTGTATGCCTCTGTCTCCAGAAATGAGTATTAAAAACATTTCTATTTGTATTTCTTCATTTAAAAGGAATATGCAATTTTCAACTCCTGAAAAGGGATTATTTTTTCCAGCTGGACAGGAAAATCAATAAGCCTCAGAACTTACCTTAGTGAGTGCTGGAAACCCAGTCTTGTGAAGAAATACCCATTTGCAAAGCAGTCAGAATCCACAGCCACACTGAGCCTTGAGCTTGTCAAATCCCACAGAGGTAAAGGACAGAGGTATCAATGAAAAGTGCCAGAAAGATTGCTCTTAGAAAATAACAATATTATATATATATATATATATATATATATATATATATTTATATAAATGTATACTTGTATGTATATATGTATGTATGTATATATTCACTGCCAATCTCAAGTTAAAACAAGTCACACAAAAGTTAAACGGTGATGACAGGTGATTGGGTTGAAGCAGCAAAGCTGAGAAAAATATTCAACCAAAGCGTCGCCAGGAAAAAAAAAAAAAAAAAAAATCCAACCTTCAGCAAGAATCCTTAAAACAGAAGAGAGTTGCCAGAGGTACCGGGACTTAGAAGCTTTTCAGAAAGCCCAGAAGCAGAAAGAAAGACAGTGGTGCCCTGCTGGGGTCCCAGGTAGCCACCCCACCTGCCAGCAAGAGCGAACGGGCTCCCATGTTCCCAGCCAGGTGGGAGCCGGGGGCGCTGATAGGAGCCGGCGGCGCCGCAGCGCAGAGCTACCGGCGGGGGCTCGGCTCGGCTTCCGCGGGCGGCGGAGCTGGGTGGTTCCCCAGTTCCCAGCGCAGTTGGGCTGGCTGCTGTTGTTTCAGCAGTGCAGGCAAGAAACCATCCAGGGAAATGACTATTACATCATCTTAAAGGAATATGGCTTGGAGAAAGCGGAGGCAGCTCCGAGTCACGTCCTCCTCGGTGACAGGTCGCCAGGACTGCACGGGGACGACGCGCGCCAGCCGTGGACACGCGACTCCCGGGCGCTCTGGCCTGGGGCGGGGACGCGGCACCGGGCATCCACTTCCCGCCCTGCCCTGTCCGGAAGTGTGGAGTTTCCATCCAAGGGCCTTTGCTTTGCCCTTTCCTCTAGTCTTTACACCTCCATCCCCCCGCCCCCCCCCCCGAAACAACCCCCCCAACCCAGTGATGAGATAAACCCAAGTGATTTTTCACTTGAAAAATCTACAAACAAACCCTTTGCACATGCACTGAATTTCTGCTGAAGGGCAAATTTCCCCACTAAAGCTTGTTTAAGAAAAAAATAAAAAGCACACCGAATGACCCCCAACGTTCAAGCTACAAAGCAGCGTTTTTAATCAGAGGGGATTAAACCATGTTCTCTCAAATGCTCTCTTCTTTTTTTTCCCTACCTTCTCCATCCCTCTGCCACCCCCCCCCCCCAATAAATAAATGATAAATAAATACAGTCTCCCTGGAATTGATAGCGCTCTTTCAAAAGAATGTTATGAAGCGCTGGTACCCTCAGAAAGCCCACAGTTTACACAAGTTAGTCCTTGTCTCCATTATCTTCGCTTACCTGTAAGAAATTGTAACCTGCAACCTCTTTCTGGGGCTGTTTCCTTACTGAGCATCTCCTTGGGTGTGCCCCACCCCCTCCCCACTCATCCCAAGAGGACTCTGGTGGAAGACACGCCTGCAAAGAGACGTTTTACTCCTGCCCCAGAAGACTCCCTTAAGTGCATCATTAGAGTTTCAGGAAGGCATTTCCAGGGCAACCTAATCCACTAACAAAGTGCTTCCAGTTGATCCTGCCAGTCAATAATGGCCCAGCCAACAGTTTACAGTAAGTCAGCTATTTCCACTTTAAAACACCAGTATCTTAGGACTCACATCCTTAATAGGAATATAGTACTTCATCTATGAATAATATATGTGAGACACACTCTATCCCAAACAATCGCTATTTAAAAATAAATAAAATAGAAAGAATGAATTAGAGATATCCCCTTTATTGCCAATTCTCACCCCCAAGAATTAGCTTGAAGGTAGACTCAGCAGTAGGATAAACTAATTTCTAATGTGTCAATCTTTTCTTTCAATAAGTATCAGGTTACTGAACACAATCAGAATATTAGCTAACAGTCCAACACCTGATTATATTTGACTTTGTTTCTTTAACTAAATGTGTTAACCTGTTCTGGCCTCAATCATTGGGATCTTAATACTGAACCAATCAAGGAAATGTTTATTATTTGATGCACTTATATCGCCATCTACTGTCCCCAAGCTATCAGTGCAGATCTGTGTCGGACAACTTACCTGAGCCGAAGTTAAATCTCTTCTCTTTATTTTACAGTTTTTATAGTGGCTTGAGTATTACCAGAAACATGCTTTTCACCATAATGACAAACATTTAGCTGCCACCAGCTCAAGGGAAAAAATAAGTCTGAATCTATGCCTATTAAGTATTGGATTTTGTTGTAGTTAAAAATAAGAAAATGTTTTATTCCTAACAGAATAGGCCTGCGCACCATGACAATAGCTTTGGAAAATAGATATTAAAGTATTCTGGGGACAATTTGGCAGGAAGTGGAGAATGGGAGTAAGAAAAACCATTGCCTTTTAAAAGCTAAAAGGAACTTGAGAAACGGACATCACCATCTCATCTTAGAGAAACTAAGGACCAGAGATGGAAAGCATTTCCAGTCACAGAGCCGTGGAGTAGTGGGGTGGGGTTTAGACCACTGCCTATTCTGTATGATCAATGTCCTATTTATAACCTTACATATTCTAGAACAGGGATAGAGAGGAAGTAAATTTAAAAAAAAAAAGAATTTCAAGATTACTACACATTTGAAAACAAAAAAACATCAAGTCATTTAAAAGAGTTTTTAATATTAAGTTAAATTGCAAGACTAAAGAATTTAACAATTTAAAAAAGTAGTCTTCTGAATATCAAAAACCAGGAGCTCCGTTCATTGGTTTGCATATTTCAGGGGCCACTTAGCAAGGCTGAGTAAAGAGAAACCAGGGACCCACATTGCCAGCAATCTGCAAATTTTTATAAACTCTCTCTCTCTCTCTCTCTCTCTCTCTCTCTCTCTCTCTCTCTCTCTCTCTCTCTCTCTTTTTAAGGAGGGCTCAGCTCACAGTGGTCCATGCGGGGATCAAACCAGCAACCTTGGTGCTACCAGAACCACGCACTAACCAACAGAGCTAACCGGCCACTTCTATAAGCCTTCTTTTTGAAATGAGATTACACATACACTCACAGAGAAACACTCTGGGGGTTGAAAAAATAAAACATTCACCAGACAGCCTTAACCTGTGACCCATGGTTGGACCACATGACCTGAAAAGAGCACTCTGAAGATGCATTTTTTAATAAACACTGCAAATATCCTATTCTTTACACAATTGGATTGCTTTATATTATTTTGTGCTAAAATGTTCATTTATGATAGTAAATTGCTAAAATAATAAATAAATAAATAAATAAATAAACAAACAAACGTTTTGCTAGCCCCCTTTAGGCATACTTACTTTTTAATCTACCTGAAACCTCAAGAAATTGAGAGGTTTTGGGGCCTTTCTCTCACCTTTCTGAGAGATCAGGGATTCGGTTCAAGATTGGTTAACATCCTCTGCTCTGTACCCTTTCTTGTTCCTTTAGTTTCTGAGAGGTAAACAAATGAGAAGTGAGATTAGAGAGAGAATAGGCTTGAAGAACACAGCAATACACTATCGAGAGAGATTTAAATAGTGCTAGTAGCGTAAGCGAGAGTAACTCCGGGAGGTTGTCAGCAAGCCTGGCTCTGCCTCAACAAGAGGCAAGAAGCCAAGTCTAGGCTGTAAGTGTATTCCTGTCCTTGGTGTCAGCAGATAACACTGCTAGCATTATGATTCTCTTCTGGCTGCTCTGCGTTGAAACCTTGCAGGTACACTCGCCTGAAGGCTGAGCATATAGCAACAGATTTCTCTTAAAGGCAGAACAAGGAAGAATGTTCCATCCTGTTCTGTGTAATAGTCAAACCTATACAGCACATCAAGACACACCATGGGTAAATTGTGAAATTGATAAAACGTGTCAGCCTCTGTTTCCTGTTCGTAACTGTCATATACCCCCATAGCTGAATGTTGAGGAGTACGTTCTCAAAGGAACAATTTTCATTTTAGAGACATGTGATCCCCTCCCAAATCCTCACCCCCAACCCATCCTCAAGTTTCCTAGCTCCTCGAGCAGAGATAGGCTTTATGCTGACTGTCTTTGTTATCAGGGAGGGAGGAAATTCATCCCATAAATTTACTGTTACTAAGATGCTGTACACTCATTGTGTTATATGCCCCCAAGGCCTGCTCCATTATCCTAATAGCTACTGTTGATGGAGGGCTGGCCATCAAGCACTCAGTGGCCATTACCCCTCTCCCAGCTCCGGCTGTGTGACACTGGACAAGAGACTCGATGTCTCTGAGCCAGGCTAAAATGGGGATAATGAGACAGGCCTTCCAGGTGTGTCACGCAGACTCAATACTATGATGCATGCAAGACCCTAACACATTTCCTGGCTCTAGTTGAGTACTTAATACTAGCTTAATAGTGGTAAAAGTGGCTGTATTTGTTGTTGTTAGACTCAATGGAAGCATAAAGAAGTTAGAAAAGATACCCAAAGCTTGAAATGCAGCTCTACTTCTAAAATCTTTGCTCTTCCCACTGAGTTTCAAGTAAAGATCATGGCTTGTTATAGATGTATTTGTTAATAATGGGGAGATTTCAGGCTTTGGTGGGGGAGATGGGGTGGCAGCATGAGGAACTCAGAATAATCAATTCCACGAAGGTGAAAAATGAAAATGCCACTATCTTCTGCTAGACGAGGTTATATTCCTGGTACTCTTTCATTCATTCCACATAGATTTATGAAGTATTATACCTATATCCAGCATAGTGCTGGGTACTTAAAATGCAAAGTTGAGTTCTATACAATCTCTGAACTCAAACATTCACATACAAACACACACTTATACTCAAAATCATACCAATGAAAGACAGGGATTGAAAATTTCTTGAGTTTTGAGCATGGCCTCTTATTTACAGAAAGATACCTGAGGCTGTGTTCAGCTGTTGGTCCTACATAGGTCACATACTCGTATGATTTGGACAAACCACTTAACCTCAGATGGCCTCTGCCTCCATATCTATAAAATAAAGTTGTCTCCTTTTATAGCGATACCATGACTGATGGCAAAATAGAGGTAAAATACACCTGTCAAATCTTCAGAGACATACTAGGAAGTAATTTGCTAGGTAAGAAACAGAGGAAGAAAGCAGCAAACTGATCTTCTCTGTTAACATAAAGCCGTACACGGGATTAGACTTGTGTAATCTTAAAGTTAGAAGGAGAGAGCCTTAGAGGTCACCCACTGCGACCTTTCAGGTCCACCTAAAAGTCTGAGGTAATAGCGGACACTCAGCGTGGTCATTTCTCTTACAGTCTCTCCCTGAAAATACTCTTGAACTCTACTCTCATAAAATAAGAATAGTGAAAGCTGTCCATGTCACCATGACACCTCTGAAAGGCAGCCTGCAGAATAAAGTTCTTCCAAGTGAACTGTCATTTTGGGATCTGAACTTTTAATAATGTTGATGCTGATCTGAGAAAAAAGTACTGCTCTTCACGTATGAAGGTGACATTATCAACTGCTTAGTAGCCTAAGTTTTTTTATGTGTGTGTGTGAGGAGGGGATGTATCGATTTCTGTAATAGGCACAGATGTGCAGTCACCTGTTAGATTTCTCTTGAAAACAAGGAAACTTTCCTGGAACAAGTGGTCAAAATTGGGAGGGCATGATTTGGCCGTGAAGTTGGGTGAAACCAACCTGCACATACGTGTTTTGAAACTGAGATCTCATCACTACGAAACCTAAGCAACAGAAACACAGACTCTATTTCGTAAAATGGATTGGCCAATGAGGAAAAAAATAGAATATAGTTGCCCAACTATCAAACAATTGGTTCCAGCAAACACACACATACTATTTTAGAAATAGCTATAAAAGACAAAAGAGGTTTACCCTGCCTCCCCCTACAGTTTGCTTAACTATTTTGTATTAGTCACTGTATGATGCTTGTTACATATGCTGTCTTATACATGTTGATATGGTACTTATTATGTTTGCTGTGTATTATGAAGTATACCTCTTGGTAAAGGAGTAGTGTAATTTGTAGACGAGTAATTGTCAATCTTTTATCTCCTACCTAGGAAACCCATTTTTCAAATCACATCTTTGTCATCATTCCAAAATATGCAACAGATACAAGCAATATCAAGTCAGAGTAAGCTTAGGTGTTAAGTTCAAAAACATGTATTTAAAAAGCTACCTGTCATCGTTTCTCGGCCTTTTGGCTAAGATCAAGTGTAAAAAGCTACCTGTACAAAACGCAATAATGTGTCAGTGATCTTTTGAGTGTACTTTTTTTCTAAATAGTTTTATATATGTAGAAGTAGAATTTATTGAACCCCACCCCCACTCCCACCCCGAATCAACTTGCAGGAAATAGAGTTTGAAAATCCTGGTTAGAATGAAAAGGAACAAGTGTTGTTGTCAGGCAGAGCAGGGTTTGAAAGAGTCTGTATGATCAGCAGCTAATCACTTTATCTCTCTGAGGATGGTCTCCTCCTGTGTATACTATTAGAAGTAAAAACATCCACTTTGCAGGATTGATGTAAGGATTAGAGATAATGTTCTGAAAGTGCTTGGCACGGAGCACATGTTCAATAAGTAATGGGCAATGAGATTATATTTATACTCGGCTCCATCACCTCCTCTGTCCCTCTTCCTCCACCCTCTGCCCACACCCCATGGGTTTTTGTGAACCAGTGGATGGAGGGTACCACATTACTCATTCATGCTGGTGATGGCAATGATCCTTTTTCTGCAAGTCAGCTTCTCCCTGCTGGGAGGGGAATACGAGAACGTGAAGGGATACAGGAACTCTGAGAACATTTGTCCTTGGAGATGGATAATTAGTTCATTTAAAAACGTGCTCTCCTACCTTAGACAGCAGCTGTGTCTTTCAAAGGTGGATGAACGGAGGAAAGTGAATGTACAGGCTGGCTCATTCAAAACATCTCACATCATTTTACAATGATTCAACGCAGTCACTTTGGTGTAGCGATTGTTTGTGGAAGGCATTTTTTGCAACTAAATCCAAATATGTCACACTCGTAGGGTGAAATGAATCTTACCAGTGGCACCTGCAGACGGGAACAGGTGGAAGAGAGAAGGACAAAGAGCAGATAACACATGGAAAGATTTAGCTCAAGGAACAAAACTGACCAGTTTTACAAGAGAGCTGGAGAATTCAAAGCTGGGAATTTCAAGTATGCTCTGACTACCACTTGGTATGCAGACACTTTTTTCCTTACCTTTTGAGTTATTTGCAAGAAATTCATGGAGCAGGAATTGTTTTTTTCACATTTTGGTATCCCAGGTAGCACAGGGTCTGGCATCTGGAAGGTGCTCAATAAATGTTTGTTGAATTTAGCTGCAGGAGCAAAAGAGTATCCTCAGAACAACTCAACAAAACGATATATTAAGAAGTTGGCAGGGTTATGTCAAAATGTGCTGTTGGTTGAGAATACAGGATAGTCGATTTCAGTTTATTTCTCAAAACATGGAGTTCTCCTTGCTAGCAGGGAAACTTTCATGTGGTCAGGTCCTAGAGAAATGCACTGAATGCAAAAACCAGCCTTTCTTAACTCACCTCTGCAGAGGTCATTCAAGTACCCAGGGTGGAGTCTAACTGGAATGGAAAAACGAAAGACTACTAAAACAAACACCCAGAAGAGTGAGGAATCACAAAGTTCCCAGTTTCAAAATTTCACTGACACCAGTTTCTTAAAATTCCCATGTCTGTGTCTGTGCCCAAATAAATTAATAAAATTAACCAATAAAACTAACTCTAACTGGAAGACATTTTCACGTACATTATCTCTTTTAATTCCCACGACAATCCTCAACTGTTTGCATTGTAGGGAGAATAAAAGATCCTCCAGTAGGTTAAGTAATTAGTAACAGGTCACACCCAGCCTGTCTAATCTCAAAGCCCCCTTTTAACTACCTGAAACTTATTCAGCCATATAGTTCCTTTTGTTAAATATTCTCAATATGCCCCTAATATTTGCATTTGGCATCACACAGAGCAACCACAGTTGTAGCAGATCATGACTTATCCTCAGTCCTAGTTTAGTGCTTGGCAGAAAAAGCACTCCACAAGTATTTGTCAAGGGATTATTAGAATGAACAAGTGAGTGAATGAATGAATGAGTGAGTGAATGAATGAATGAACAAATGAATGAACGAATGAATGAATGAATGAATGAATGAAATAATGATTGGAGTAATGAGATCCAGAAATTTTAGCTGGATACAGCAAGAGTCTGATGTCACATGGCATGTCTAACTTTCTTTACTCCTGAAATGTTGGTCCTAAATGATAAAATGATTCCAAGGATGAAAAAGATGAAAACTAAAGTTTGTAATCACAGCATCAGAGAAGCGGCCCTTCATGAATCCAAAAAGAAGGGTAATATAGAATTATATATGTTCCTGAATTTAGAAGCTTTTAGATATCAGAAACAGACAGAAAAATCATAGACAGTCAGGGACATGGAAAAGGTGGAAGGAATTAAGGCCAAGACCATAACAAAGCCAAAGGAAATAACTTTATTCAATCTACAGGGTCAGAGTAAAACTCAGGTGGAAAGGGGGAGAGCCATTTAGCTTGTAACAAAGCCCTTCAAACTACAGAGCCCCGCCAAGATTAACTGCCCAGGTACAGGGAAGGGCCAATCAGCTTATAGTTAACAATTTCAAAAGACAGAGAACATGCACAGTCTGAAGAGATAAGGTAATAGCTCCTTGTCAATCACAGGTGTCAATCAAGTGGTCCCACACCTGGAGAGGAACAGCCCATCCCAGATAAAACCCCCAGGCTCCTGCGAGCCACGCCTCCCTTGAGCTTGCCTTTGCTGGGGATGGGGGGCCACTCCAAACCCTTCAGAGTGTACTTTCCTTTCTAATAATGAACTTTGAGCCTTTTTAAGCCTTGCTTTTGCTCGGGGCCTACTCCAAACCCTTTGGAGTGTACTTTCTCTTCTAATAAACTGGTTTTTCACTACTTTACCTCAGTATCTCGTTCAATTCTTTGCTCAAGATGCCAAGAACCTGAATACTGCACCAACGTGGGCCCATCCTCCAGTAACATAGCGGCTGAGCTTCCCAGAGGCCCGGGTTCGACCCCCAGAGCCAAGCTCAGACTTCCCACAGAGAAGGGCCCACTGTCTGGTAACAAAACCACCACTTTTGGAATAACTCTCCCTCAGAACAATAATATCCTAGGAAAAACCTAGGGTTTTTTTTTTGTTTGTTTTTTTCAAGTGCTTACATGCTGAAAAAAATATGATTGACTTTAAAGATATTTCTTGCAAAGGTACCAGGCAATTCTAATCCAGCTATTTTATGCATCATTCACTCTGCATCCTTTCCAAAAATACATGCGAAGTGGGTTTGGGGTTGGAAGACCTGGTAATGTTTGATCTATACAGACACACATCCTGGGCACAAGATTTAAGGAGCCGAAATACACGATTCAAATAATGCTTTTGCTGTATAACGCAGATTTGCGTAGCTCTGCCAAGGAAATTGCCTGTTATGGACAATGATTTGAGCCTCAAACACATGTCAAAGTTACCCTTGGGTCCTTCAAAATGACAGGCTGGGTTGCAAAGCATAGTTCCACTAGCTTGCAGAGGATATCAGGCAACCGTTTGAAATGGAGCCAGTGTTGTATTTCTTACTGATAAATCTGGTCGCCATTCATCAGGAAATAAATGAAGTGACCCCAAAAACGCTTTATATATCTGATAGAAACTGGATTCAACCTGGTGTGTCTTGACCATCCCCTTGAAATGTGCCCATATTTAAATGGGATCTTGAGAGTTGTTGCATACGTCTATGTGGTCAAAGTACCATTATACTGGACACAGAGGATAAGATTATCCCCAGATAGAATATTAAATACAATCATAAATTAAGATGAAAAATTAGATAAATGGGTTAGAGATAGAGATGTGATGAACTTCTTATTTGCACCAAAGAGAGTAAGAAAATGCACTCATTTTAATGCCATTTTGCCCAAGGACAGTTGTGCCTATAAGTATAAAGGAAGAAAAAGAAAAATCACTGCCCAATGAACGTGACCCATGGAGTCTACGTGGAGAAGAACATCTGGGCTTCACAGTTATAACTACCTTTTTCCAAAAGTGTATCTGCAGAGCCACTGGCTAATCAGGCCACTACCGAGTCCTTCCCCAATCAGTAGTAACAACTAAGGTTAATGGAGTCCAATAAACGAAGCTTTGGGCTACTTTAAAACCCCTCTTCCGCTCCATGTCTCTTATCATCATTCACTTACCAAACATTTACGTATCTATTTGTGCAAAGAACTGTATTAGACACTGTAGAGAATCAACAATTTACCAGACACGAGATTTGCCCTCAACAAACTGATAATGCAGTAGAAAAGTACTCCCTGACTGTTTGGGGGGTGGGAATAGATAACTGATGCACAGAAGAAAGTGGTGAATGCTGCTAAAAACGCTGGAAAAAGTTCTATGAACGAGGCATGGAGCTAATCAAAACAAAGTCATTTTTTTGAGGTTTTAAGGAACATCATACCCAGCCCAAAGCACGCATTAGTAAGTTATTGATGGACTAAAGAAAGTGCCACCGTGCATCACTACACATTTCCTGGGCATGTATATACCCATTACAGTACTGATTCGTACAGCTAATTCTTATTTGGTTCTCAGCCAGTGAGGACTAAGAGCCATTTGAGTGGCTCTTCCCAGTTATTTATTTACTCCACCAGTTCCCTCTTTCTGCCATTACTTGTGTGCCAGTGAACACTTTGGGTCAAGATGGCTGACAAACGATATGCTAATGATAGTGCTGAGGAATTTACAAAGATCAAGGAAGATAATGGATGATAGCAAACAGAATTCACTGCAACATCTACAAACGCCTGCAAGAAGAGGATCAAAGAAACACGTACTAGCAGACCTGTTGCCTGATAGAAATCGTTTGACATTTAGAAGGGCAGCATAAGCCTCACTGCAGCCCAGAAAGATGGACAAACAGCAGTATGAAGGACAAACACAAGAAATCTACGGCCAGAGGCATATCACACCTTCAGAAGACTTAACAAGAAATAAGAACAATTGCCAAAGTACGACATCAGTAGCATATCTCCAAGGTATCATGCTGCAGTAATCCATATGGCACCAATTTAGTTGATGTGATCATTTTCAGGAACAAGTTGCCACAATAAACGGGTATGCCTATAATGTAAGGCTGGGGGATGGAGGTGGAGGAGGATCCAAAACACTACTTCTATTTCGAATACCCTAAGAGCCCTGTAATTAAGGATATCCAGAGGGCTTGGGGAGGTTGACTTTCTGTGAGCAGCAGCAGTTCTTCAAGGCAATTGTGCAGCATAGAGGAGATCTAATAAAAGAACAAAAGTTATTTTTGTTCAGCATGGAAAGACAACCTTATGAGTAACTGTAGTCACCTTTCATGACTGCTAATAAAGTTTGCCTGATTTATTAACATAATATCCACAACTTTGGGATGGAAAGAAAGATGCAAAGAAATACTGACACAAAATTTAAGTACTAAAAGTGATTATTTCCTGTGCAGGGAAGCATTTGGGCATCATGGTGAAAAGCATGCTTTGAGGTCAGCCATTCTGGGATCGAATCCCAGCTCCATTATTTACCATCTGGGAAAGTAATATACCTCTCTAGCCACAGTTTTCTCATCTGCATAATGGGTAATAATTGCAGTTCTTTATAGAGATCTTGTGAGAACCAAACAAGAGAATGCATATTGAGTGCTTAGTTCATCACCAAGCCCAAAGTGAGTGCTCAAAAAATGTAGGTTTTTTAGTGCATTTTTCCCCCAAACTGTTTGAGATGATTTGCTCCCTACATCAGAGGGTAGAGCTACATCATGAACCTTAGTCACTCCTCACTCTGGACCCCTCACACGTTTGAAGGGATGGAAGCCGAGCAATAATATCCCCTTTGGGATGCAGAGCTTCCTGTATTTTGGACAGGTAAAAGGATACCATATATCAGTGTTAGGATATTCCTGGTCTGGATAACACACTCTCTACGTGCCAAATTGTTGTGTCATCATCTCTGGCCTCATGAAGCTTTAGCCCTTGCTCCTCGTTTGCTAGATGTCACTTATTCCCGCATGGTTTTTTGTACACAAGAATGTTTGGGCAAAAATCTGCACATTTTAAAAGTTCTCTTCTTCCCCCAATGCATGCTCTCCCTTGCTGACCTGATTCAGTGTCTGTGGACTATCATTATTATGAAAACAACCCCAAAATATAAATGTTTGGCTTTGGCCTCTTTCCAACTTCCGTATACCTGCTGGGTAGCTTCATAAGAACCTACCAGCATCTCACATTCACGCCCAAAGCCAAATATCCATTTGCCACTCCCATCCATTATGTTCTACCAAGTTGTCTCTGAGTTAATGACATCACTAGCCTTTTTCTACTGTCCAAATAAAAACCCATCATCTGATTCCTTTTCATTGTCTCCTGATATCTAATAATTGAATCAATCCACTTTATCTCTACGATAATTCTTTCAGGAATCACATGTCTTCTGTTCCATTTCCATTAGTCCTACTCTTGTTTTTTTTTAACTTTTACCTAGATTCATATATTCAACAAGTAATTACTGAGCATTTACCATGAGCCAGGTATAAGCTCTACATGTGGGAGACCCAGAAATGAACAAGGTAGACAAGATTCTTGCCCCAATGCAACTTCCATTTTAGGCAAGGAACACAGATTTTTAAATAAGTAAACAAATAAATGAGCACAATAATTTCAAATAGTGATGTAGGCTATGAATAAAATAGAACCAGGTGATATGAGAATGTTTTGGGGTGGGGGTGGGGAGAAAAGAGAAGAGGATGGATTACGACATGTTGGTACCTGTGAGGAAGTGATATTTAAGCTGAGGCAAGAAGGCAGCCCTGTGAAATTCTGGGAACAGTGTGTTTTACGCAGATGGAATGGCAAGAACAAAGGCTCAGACTAAGTTTGGCTGGTTCAAGGAACCAAGAAAGCCAGTGAGTTGGAGCCCAGTTACTAGAAGTGAGTGTGTAGGTCTGAGAAGCAGACAGAGGTCAAACCATGGTGGGCCTCATGTACTAGGCTGGGTGTGAATTTCATTCTAAGTGTGATGGGAAGTCATTGATGCATTTAAAGTTAGGAGTGACATGTTCTAGTTTACTTGTTTTTTAAAGTTGGATTTGGCTGCTGTGAGAACAATGAATTGTAGGGGAGCGAGATTGGTTGTAGGGCAGTCAGGGACGAGAATGTTACAGGGATCCAAGAGATAGATGCTGGTGGCTCGGACTAGAGTGCATTGTGGAGATACTGGTGGCAGTATTACTATATGGATCTGTTAATGTTCTCCCTCTTTCCAAACTTTTTTATCTCTGTTCATTCAACACAAAGCTGACAGTGTCATCCTTCTAAAGATGCCATCCTTTGCCCAGGTATCTTAATTGTCTCCCCTGTTATGTGTAGATTCAAAGCCCTATGCAATCTGGCCTCATCTTTAGAGATGCATAAAAAGGGGCTTTTAAGGAAAGGAAATAAATAGTTACAAAGTCATTCAAAAGTTCTAAGATAAATCATTTCCCAGACAGTGCTATTCACAGAAAGTGGTAGTGGCTTTTGATAAGTGAAGAACCAGCATTCACAGCTCTTTAACTGCTCTTACTCTGAGAGGTTCTAGTCCTAAATGAAAAATCCCCAATGCATCAACTAGTGGTTATGCTTTAACATCCAAGGCACGTCCGAGTCACTAGAAGGAATTAAGTAACCCCTTAGAACATGCATATGTAGATAAATGAATTGGTTAATTTTGTTACGATCCTTGACTTCTTCCATTTCCCTGAACTGTAACATCCAATTATAATACAGTTGAACTAATACCTCACAACAAAATTGAATGGTCAAGTTAACTATGAAAGAGAACTTGATAGAATAAAATCATGCCTCACATTGAATATGTAATTTCTTTTTCTTTCTGCCTTAAGCACACATTTCCTGGAAATTGAAAATTCATGTCAGGATCATCAAACCAGACTTGAGAAGTCACTGGTATTAACAATCCAGGGGAACAGAAGGGGGCAGTGTTATCACAGTCTCTTGCATCGACTTGAGGAGAAATGGAAAGTTATGCAGAGTAACACCGCTCATTGACGCAAGATCCGGAAGTGAGTCTCAGTTTTATTGCTTGTTTTTCTTTTTCACTGGTTGAGTCTCAAGCCCCCAGACAACGTTAGCAATGCGTTCCATCCTTGGCCTACCACCCTGATGTGTCCTACCTAGCCCTGTGAGAAAATGACCCTCTTCACTGCAGTCTCAAGAAACACAAGCCCAGCTCTATCTTTACATTAGTTGTTGTTTTTGCCTTTTACAGAATGGATGGTGAAAGACATTCACCTGTACTAACCACATGAGAAAAATACTCTCTATTTAACATATTATCATCAGACAGGCCCTACAGATTTTCTTTTTCTTGTACCACTAGAAAAAGAAACATATGCAGCTATATATCCAGAGACTTACTCAAAAACATTTGCCGAATGCCTGGTATACATAGAAAAACAAGGAAACAGTCCTAGCTCTTGAGACAATTTAATAGACAAATCTAGAGAGAGCTCTATGCAGGGAAAGGTTGGTAATCACCCCCAAAAGAGAGGTAAAAATTCTTAAAGGAATCTGAGGAAGAACTCAGCTGGCCGTCTTCAGCGTTTAAGGTGGTGGAATGGGAGAGGAATTAGAGGAAATATCCTGATGAGACAATGTCATAATTGCACCTTGAAGAGCAGTAGAATCTAGAAAAACAGAAGCTAAGGTTCTATGCAGAAGGAAAAAAATGAGTTGAAAAAAAATGTGTGTGTGAGTGAATGTGTGTGTAGGAGTTGGGAAAAGAACACTGAATGCCCCCATTTGGCTGGAGCCAAAAGCCCTGTGAAGGAACGAAGTGAGGGAGTTGCTGAGGAGTTTGAACTTCAATCTGTAAACATGAGCCTATTACTGTAAGTTTCCGAGCAAGGACCACAAGTTTTTCAATAGCAGCGACTTCTGCAAGGTAATAGAGAACTCCTCCACCCTTCTCCCTGCGGTGAAAGGACTCACCACTCAATGGTTTCCATCCAGGGCCCCACTGAAGGGTGTGGCTTTGACATCGAAGTTCTAATCATTTTGTTATCACAGAGAGGGCCCTCCTTGGCCTCGTGTCCAGGTTCTTGGCGTCTCAAGCAAAGAATTGAACGAGACACAGAAATAAAGTCGTGAAAGAGTAGTTTATTAGGAGAGATTGTACACTTCAAAGAAACAGAAGCGGATTCGAGCAGTAGAGAATGGCTCAAGAGCCCAAGGCGGCATTATTAGGAGCAAAAGTACACTCCAAAGAGTTTGGAGCGGGTTGAGCAAAAGAAGAGGCTCAAAAGGCAAAAAGGCCCAAGGGGCCACCAGCTCCGGCTCAAAAAGGGCCTGACTGGGGAGGACTTGGAGTTGTTATCTTTTTCTCTCAAATGGGCTGTTTCTTTCTGGATGTGGGACCACTTGATTGACACCTGTGATTGACAAGAGGCCATTACCTCATCTTTTTAGACTGCACAGGTGTGAGTGGCCGGTTTGATCTGGTTGGGTATCTTGTACTCATTTGTTTACAATGAAAAGGGGAAGTTTTGGACAGAGAAGGGAGGTCTTTGGGGCAGTAATGCAGAGACCCGATGTCTATCTCTAACTGCCTGCCTTGTTTTCCCCTTGAAAGAGGTGATCCCCATAAAATCTCTATGGGAAGTTGAGGGACAGAATGCCTGTTTTTCTGTATCTGCTTCCTGCTGGGCAGGGGCGTAGAGCTGTCCCTACCTATTGGGGGATTCACGGAACTCTCGCCCTGTCTGATCTCAGATGAAAGGAAGGGGTCTCGAGAGCCGCCTGGAAGACCACGTTGGCTTCTTTGGTTGGGACTGGCAATCTTGCTGGGGTGTCCTCTGTATCCCCAAGGCCCTTGAATGAGGAAAAATATAAGTTAATTAATAAATCCGTTAGTGGTATAGAGCCTGTGGCCATTCAACCAGTCATTTAAGTGGTGTCAATATTCCAGCAGCTGGGCCCAGAATGGGTTGGAAAGAACATTAGGCTTCAGTGATTAAAATCAACAAGTATACTGGTCTGGGGGAACCGGAATGGCTTGGGGGACGTTGGGAAGTCACAGGCTATTAAGTAGTTACCTGAGTGACATTCTGTGATGCCTGCAGGAGCAATCTTTAGTGTAGGATTCAGGAACTGATCAGAAGAGTAAACAAAGCCAGGGGCTAAGGAGCTAAGAAACTAGGGAAAAGGAGACTTAAAATTTCTATAGTGAGGGAGCTCCCATATCAATTTCAGTTTTTACAACACTTTTGGAAAATGTTTCCCCTGCCCCAATCATGGAAGAAAGAGAAATAAAGTAGAAATCTGATCTATGACCATTCGGCAAAGTAAAGAAATGCATACATTTAATGCATAACATTGAGGAACAATCAGTGAGGCTCACCTACAACTGAGTGAGAATGTTTTATGTGTGTTGTGGTGTGTGTGTGTGTGTCCATTCATTCATTTATTCAACAAATATTTGTTGAGCATATTCTATGTGCCAAGAACCAACTAGGTATTAGGGATACAGCAGTGAACTCATAATAGCCAAAGCCCCTACCTTCATGGCGCTTACATCCTAGACAATAAGCAAATAAATATATCAGATGTTAGATGATGACAAGTACAAGTGTGAAAAATAAAGTAGGGTGAGGAGGATATCAATTACCACATTGCTGGGTGGGGGGGTGTCAGCAGCAAAGGGGGTGTGGGGAGAGAGCCCCAGAAAGCAGTTTCCAGGCTCTCGGCCTCACATAGACAGGTGCTGGCTCAGGTAGTAAATGGCCATCAATTGTGATTGCATGGCCATCAGCTGTGACTAGTTGGCCGTCAGCTGTAACCAGTGAGCCTTGGCCACTAATATAACTGCTGTGGCTACGCTAGCAGAGGGAAGAGAAGAGAGAAAGAATGGGGGCTAGCAAGAAGATGGCAGCTGGGCTGGCAAGTGTGGATGGCGGTTTGCGGACAGTGTGGATCCAGCCTCCAGTGAGAGTATAGTGCCGCCAGCGAGAATATAGTGGTATGACTCCCCTACCTATGGCTCTGTGCGTGTTCCTTTTTGGCCTCACCATATCCTGCGTTATGTGGGGAGTGGGACCAGAGACCCTGCAGGCCGCCCCGCACGACAGGGGGCAACAGGGACAAGGAAAGAGGTGGGAGGAATGTGTGTTGTTTAGGAGTTTATGTTTAGTAGGATTGGGGGGGCAGGTGAACCAGAGTGAGGAAATATATTCAACAATCAATTGTAATGATAATAAATATGAATACTGTCTGTAATAGATACTGTCTAGTGACAGTTACTAGGATGTCGCTGTGCTAAGAATTATTTCATTTATTCTTCACAATAAACACAAAATGTTATTAGTGTGATACTTTTGGGAGCAAATGAAACTGAAGGGAGGGAAGGAAGGAAGGAAGGAAGGAAGGAAGGAAGGAAGGAAGGAAGGAAGGAAGGAAGGAAGGAAGGAACCAAGGCTTAGATAAGTTAAGTAGCTTGCCCAAGTGATCCTATTCATACGCATAGAGCACGGATTTGAAGACAGTCTGACTCCAAAGCCTGCCCTCTTAACCCAGACACTGGATTGGGGTACACAGATACATAAATTATGCACTCTGTCTTGGAATTGCTCATAGTCTAGAAAGAGAGACCGACTCGTAAACAAATGATTCCAGTGCAGCGATAGGAGCTATAATCAAGGTATAACAGAGTTAAGGAGACATAGAGGAAAGAGTGACTAACTGCCCGCCTGTGGGTGGGATGGGGGGGTCATCAGATGCAGACATTCACTTGTGTTTATGTCATTAATTGCTCTCTCTGGGCCTGGTTACTCACAACGAATCTGCAGTGCAAACCTCTTTCCGGTGGGTTTTTCCCCAGTCTGTCTTCACAGGTTGTGGTTAATCAGCCTCATCCTGTGTGCAGTCAGTCTCCTGCCACAGGCACCGCATCACATCTTGAGAGTGTTCTGGGGAAGGAATGCAAATAACCAGATAGCAATCTCCCTTAACTACCCTCACAAGAGGGTGAGGAACGTGACAACCAGGTGAATTAAAATGCAATGACCTGAGCCATATTACAATGGAGGAGAAAGGGGAGAGGATGCTGGTAACCCACCTGAAAAAAAACAAGGCCATGTGCGTTGTGGCCAACACTCATTCAAACAGGAGAACTGCATTCCATGAAGTCCTCACAATGAAGTATCATTTGCTTTAAACACCAAGTTCTTAAATTCGGTCCGTGGATGGACTGTATGAAATTCCTGAATCTCCTGAAATAGTGTGTAAAACTCTATGTATCTGTTGTGCATTTTCTAGAGATTCCACAGTTCATGCAAATTTCAAAACAGTATGTGTGCTCCAAGTAGGTTAAGAGCTATGTATTAAATACGTTCAGAGCTGTTATTCCAATAGATTTCAGTGTAATATAGAGTCGGGCATAATTTAGAAGTCCGAAAAGTCTATGTGAATGGTTTGATACCATTCCCTTTTATCAGGTCCCCACACATGAGAATAAAGCCTTGACATAACTTGGGGACTTGCCTTTGATTATGTTGTGTATAGATGCCTTTTTGTCTTCTTTTTGGTGCTTCTGGATGGGAGGATTAGCTTTTCAAGGCTGTAGACACTATTGGTTCTCAACCTTTCTCACATGTGCGGCAAAGGCGGGGGGTGGGGGAGGGGATGAAGATTTGATTGGGAAGGACAGTATTAATCACCCATCTGGTGTTTTCAAGCTACATATACCCTCCTATTTGTCTCTTCACCCCCAACCTCTGTTCCAGCCCTTTACTGATGCTGCCCATTGACAGATTTGCTGGAGGGTGAAATGTCCTGCCTATTACAGCAGTCTGGGCTCTTTTGGTTAAGTGTCCTTGAGGGGTTAAGAAAAGTTTAGGATTAGAAAGCTCACCTCCAGATGCATGACTCATAAAATCCACCAAAAAATGGACTGTTAAAACTAAACTCCATGTTCTCATGGTCTTTTTATTGAACGTAAATCTTTTTCTTTTTATTGGAGTAAGAAAAAAAGTAAATCTAAAATGAGAATTTGCCCTTGATGATTCTCTACTACTGTTCTCTAAATAACATCATTCCCTAAATAACAGTAAGTCTGGGGGTGGTTCAAGGCAAATATTGCTAACTTTTCAGAAGTACCAAAGGGAAATTTGCAGTGAAGGATCACGTCACCAGAAGAACCCAGACGAAATCTTAAAGATTTTGACAAGTTCACTATCAACCAAAACATTTGCCTAATTTCTTCTACATCGAAGCAGCCTTGCTGTTGTGACAAGGAGCAAGAAAGCTATAATCGCTGCGGGTTACCCTATGGCTACCTGCCTATCCTAGTAAAGGATGGTTCCAGATACATAATTTCTCAGTCCAGCAGTATGCATAAGCTAGACTCAGAGGGAAGCGTGCTGTCCACTAAAACAACCACACCCACTTCCAGGGTGGCTGGAGGGGTGGTGACCTCTGCAATGACTTGTGCAAATATATTTTCAGGAAATCACAGCCTGGGGAAGAATTCCTTCTGGCAAAATACTATAAACAGGGCTATTGGCTAGCACTCAATACTCTCGTCCCTTCATCCGAACTTAGACACATGTGGAAACTGTAGGTAGTTTTTACAGGTTAAACCAAAACTCTTACAGAAGATTTAATTAATAACCTGACTTGTGGTATATGAAGCAATCCGGAGATCAACTGCCAAAGAGGAAATCCAATAAACAATAAGCAATTATAAGGTCTACCTCTTCTTAGCCTTGGGTTATCAATGAACCAGTAAGACATCTCATTTCACATCTTTATGTTCTATCAACACAATTAAAATATGAAGGGAAGGAAAACATGAGGGATATTATATTGAAGTTATAAGTATAAAAAAACACATTCTCTCTCTTTCTCTCTCTCTCTCTCTCTCTCTCTCAATTTTGAAACTAATTTTATTTGAAGAAAATATAATTGATATCACAACTGCTATTACAGACTTCAGGATAAGGCACTATTAATTTTCAATTGCTCCCTGTTAGAAAACAAAAAAAAAATTTTAAGAAAGGAATGAAAATGAAGACTGAACTATTATCTGAAATTATGCATTCAATATGCATAGTAACTGTTACTACAATAATGAGCCAGGACACAATGTATTATGTCATTCACAGGTAGAAAATTGTCATGAGTGGTTTGCAAAATCCATGACTAACAGTCTGGGGAAGAAGCGTCTAAGAAATGAAATGAGATTTATCAGACCTCTCGTATAAACACATGAGACCATCTGTTCTATAAACTATTCTTTTACATTTATGTGTACATGGAATTTAGGAACTGAAAAGTCCTAAGGCGTCCTTTGACTATTTGATGTGTGATAATTTCAATCAAGTTTGTCGTCTCCAATGACATTGTACCCTCTGCAAGGGCAAGACGCACATCGATTTTTGTTTGCCACCATAGCCCATCCCCAGGATCGGGCCCAGTGTCTAGCACAGAAGAGGCGTTCAATAAAGAAATGTTGAATGAATGGATGAATTGATACATCTCCATTCCAGTTTTGTCTTCATTTTTCAGTTGAGGAAGCTGAAGCCAAGAAAAGCTAAAAGGCTAATATCACACGTCTAGTGATAAAATTGGCACTGGAACCCTCCTCTGCCTTCTTCCAATTCATTAACAAGAACTGCCAACTTGTGCAATTTTTTTTTATTACTACATTAAAGTAGGATGATTCTAAGAGATTATTTTTAAAATCTCTTAATTTTTTGCAAGATATTGAAACTTTAATATTACATATCTTTGGCATATTGCCATTGAAACCTTTTCTATTGGGAATGCCTTGAAGAGAAAATGTGGACACTTTTGGAAAAGAGCTTGGTACTTGCTTCAGCAAACTAGTTAAACATTCCTTCTGCTTTTGTTGAAAAGTTTTTAGAGGTTCTTTGCAGCTATGTTTTTTTTTTTTTTTTTTTTTTTTACCTGCAAAACTAAAATGTTACTAAAGTTCTTATCAATAAAATAGCCAATGCTCATGATGATGAATGATAGCGTGGATATTTGTTTTAAACTTTTAATCGCGATACCTTAGACTCTGAAAAGGGACTGTTGGCCTTTTTTTTTTTTTTAATGTTAGTGTCCAGCACAAACTTGATACAAAAGACTACGTGGTTATACTTTTTCCTTATCTATAAACTTTAGATGCTGTGTTAGCCTTAATCATTAAGAGTAAGGTGGTTGGTCAAACGAGGGTCCCTGATGTCTTCCCTGACAGTGAACATCAGGCTTTGACGTAAATGATAAATTCTTCTGTTCCTTTTGTGAGCTTCAGTTTCTGCACATGACAAGCACCTCCCTTACAACGCAATTGGAGGAGACATTCTGCAGCTGGCCTGCCCAGGTGAGAACTTTGGCTGCATCACTGATAAACCGGGTCACTGTGGGTGAGTTCCTGCATTCTCTTCCACATACACCTAGGCACTTCTGCGCCTCAGTTTTCTCATCAGCAAAATGGGATGATAACATTTGCCCCACAGAGTTCTTGTGAGGATTAGTCGAGCAATATAGTAAGCACTAAATCAATGTTACCTTTTTTATTTCTCAAACCATTATAAGCAAACAGTTTTTAAAAACATTTTGCTTGCATATTTGTTCCAAAAGAGAGAAAAACAGCCATCACCCATCCCCACAATAAACCAGTAAAATATGAATGAATGGATGTCTAGTAATACTGCATGGGGACCGCCCTATCCCCACTCTGAGTTTCTGTGGTTTGGGTCATAGTGATGTCATTCTTTTTCCAAGTGTGGATCCATGACTCACAGTGTAAGGGTGGGCTTCAGGGAATCAATAGTGCAGTTAGACTTAGCTGGTTTGCAGTTTGACTCACCACAGAGCTCACTATCTAGCTACCTGTAATTAGGCTTTGTTTGCGTTTGATCCATCCTGATATTCATCTGTTTTCTCTTTGTTTCTCCTCCCGCTGATTAACTGAAGGACTCTGTTTGTTCCTTTTTTCAAGGCTACCCGTACCTTGTTAATTAACAAACATCCTAACCTGAAAAGAGCAGCTTCTTTAATCCTCAGGCGCCCGGATGTCGGGACCCAAGATCACAGTCCCCTAGCAGTTTTTCACAACTCCTCCGTAGCAGTTTTTCACAACTCCCTTGCAGGTCACAGATGGCTACGACAATGAGATTTAAGATAACATTGAGGCAGACCCATCTGAGGCCTCAGAAGACGCCAGGAGATGACTTCTCAACTATTAGTCCTAAGGCCTTTGTTCTATCCATTTACCTGCCTACAAAATCTCTTAATCATTTTGTCTCAGGGAAGGTGGTCTTTCAGACAGAAGTCTGCCACCTTCCCTAGCTGCCAGCATCTAGAATAAAGGACGCTTTTCTTCTCACCAACCTTTGTCACTCTAGTTGTTCTGGACTGTTTGGGCAGCAAGCAGCACCGAACCTGAGTTCGTAACAACAGAGCATCCATACTCCCTGCCACCGAGGTTATTTCAGCAATGGGCAGGGGGCTCAATCAAAGCCAAAGAGATGTGACTTAAGGATGTTTGCTGAGGTCATTGGGACATATAAAATTGTTTAAGCCTCTGGATTCAAATATATCTGAAGCTAGCTGTACCCTAGCCATTCATGGGGGTAATGAATTCCTTCTTACAATGCAATCAATTTGCATTTAATTTGTTGTCACCTGCAATCCAAACTTATACAGAAGAGGCATTCAGGAATACATCAGAAAAATTATGTAGGTGATATTTTAAAAAGTGATACAAAGAAAGATTGAGTGGGTGTCAGAGAGACAAAATAATTAAGTGCACAGACTCTGAAGCCAACTGCCTGTGTACAAATCCTGGCTCTACTGTTCTGCAGCCATGGGACTTTGGACAAGTCACTTACCTCTCTATGCCTCCAAGCCATCTTCTGTAAACTGAGGATAGGAATAGTATCCACCTTACAGAGACATTTTGAAGAGTAAATAAGTTAATGATGTAAGGAACTTAGAACCATGCCTGACATGCAATGTAACAAGTGCAGATGTAATGTGTGTGTTATTATTTTATTATTATTCAGGTCTCAAATAAATGGTGATACAGTGTATGGGAAATGCCTCTTATGTTGCTAGCTGAGATTTTTCTGTCTACGGAGGAAGCCACTGATGAATTAAAAGCGACTTTTTGTATCAAAGTACTTGAATAGACATTTCTCCAAAGATATACAAATGGCCAACAAGTACATTAAAAGATGTTCAACATCACTAATCATTAGGGAAATTCAAATCAAAACCACAATGAGATATCATTTCACACCCATTAGAATGGCTACCATTAAATAAACAGAAATAAGCGCTGGCCAGGATGTGGAGAAATTGGAACCCTTGTGCTCTGTTGGTGGGAATATAAATGCATCCACCGTGGAAAACAGTATGGCAGCTTCTCAAAAAAATTAAAAATGGGGCGGCCGGATGGCTCAATTGGTTAGAGTGCGAGCTCTGAACAGCAAGGTTGCCAGTTCGATTTACACATGGACCAGTGAGCTGTGCCCTCCACAACTAGATTGAAGGACAATGACTTGGAGCTGATGGGCCCTGGAGAAACACACTGTTCCCCAATATTACCCAATAAATTTTTTTTTAAAAATGTAATTACCATATGGTCCAGTAATTCCACTTCTGGGTATACATACAAAACAATTTAAATCAGTCTCAGAGAGATCCATGTACACCCATGTTCATAGCAGCATTATTCACTGTGGCCAGAGATGGAAACAAGCTAAGTGTCCATCGATGGATGAAAGGATGAACAAAATGAGGTTATACAAGTGCATACCGTGGAATACTAATCATCCTTAATAATGAAGGAAATTCTGTCAAATGCTACAACATGGATGAATATTGAGGGCATTGTTAAGTGAAATAAGACAGTCACCCAAAGACAAACGCTGTATGGTTCCGCTTATATGAGGTGTCTACAGTACCGTGTTTTCCTGAAAATAAGACTTAGTCAGACCATCAGCTCTAATGTGTCTTTCAGAGCAAAAATTAATATAAGACCCGGCATTATAGTATATTATATCCTTTCTTATATTATAGTAAAATAAAACCGGATCTTATATTAATTTTTGCTCCAAAAGACGTGTTAGAGCTGATTGTCCAGCTAGATCTTATTTTCGGGGAAACACGGTAATCACATGTATAGAAATAGAAAATAGGCTGATAGTGGCTGGGGCTGGGGAAACAGATAATGGGTAGTTGTTTAATGCATACAGTTTTAGTTCTGCAAGGTGAAAAACTTCTGGAGATTGGTTGCACAACAATGTGAATATATGTAACATTACCAAACTGTATACTTATAAAGGGTTAAGATGATAATTTTTTCTTTTTTTTAAAATATGGAACGCTTCATGAATTTGCGTGTCATCCTTGCACAGGGGCTATGCTAATCTTCTCTGTATCGTTCCAATTTTAGTATATGTGCTGCCGACGCAAGCACAAGATGATAAATTTTATGTTATGTGTATTTTACTATAATTAAAAATAAAAAAAACTTTAAAATGTTTTTTGAAGTACTTTTTTGTAGCCCTGTAGGTAGCACGGTACCTGATGCAGCTGGCACTAACATTGAATGAATAAATGAATAATAATGTAATAAAACTAATGACAAAACAAGTGAAAGGTAAGGTGGTTCAAAGAGCTGAAATATTTGTGGAGTAAAATGGAATCAAGTATCTAGTGCTATGTGAAAGATTTATGATAAGAATGATACGACAGACACAGTAAAACGTGTAAGGCATGGAATCCATAGATATTTGTTCTAGTCTTGATTCATTCATTCCTTTGTTTTTATCATTTATCAAATATTTCCTGCGCACCTTTGATTTGCCAAGCACTGTTCTTGTTCATCAATGAACAAGACTGCCCTGCCCTTATGGGGCTTATTTCTAGTGAAATGGGAGAGCAATATTGAATTCCTAGTTCTAGCTGGATGTGTGACATCAGACAAGTCCCACAAGTTTTCCGGGCCTTAATTTCCTCATCTATAAAATGAGATGCAAGGGGCAGTGGGGACAAAGTGGCACTTTTCCTTGTTACATTCCAAATGATTTGAAAATTAAATGTAAATACGGAATGAGAACATAAGCCACTAGGGGGCAAAATGATCATGGCATAAGCATTCTACTGAGGTGACATTTTAGAAACAAAAAGGAGTCATCCTTTTGCATCATGAAAAAAATAAGTAAACAGCAAATGTTGTGTATCATTGTAGGTCAGGAAAGTGCTCTATTGAATAGTTATCCAGATGTGCTTTATCTATGAATAAAGTATTTGATTTAGAGGTCATGTTTTTTCCAAGAAATAATGGCATGTAAGAAGCAGAATAATTCCTTAGTAATTGAATGGCATCTCTAGACGCATACAATAATGACTGTGGCTACAGAACCACAAAACACCAACCAAGATACTCAGTCTGGAACTAGCCCTTTACTCACATGTCTGGATCTCATGGGTATTTAGAATTCTTTCATTCTCTTTCACTTCATTTCTTCATTGCTATTAATGTGTATTGATCTATCTGATTACAAAAGAAAACATGGGGAATGGTAGTTGTTAAAACATGTAAAAAATCTTTGCCAATCTTTTAAGAAAAGTTGGAGTCTAATTCCGTTTTCGTTGAATACGGACCAGCTTTAGTGACTTGCTTCTAGCCAATAGAATACATCTCAAGTGATGCTGTGTGACTTTCGAGGGTGGTGTAGAAATGATGATACAACTTTTGGCTCTCTTAGGATGTTTTTCCTCAGAATCCAGCCCCTGTTTTGAGGAAGCCCGGGCCATATGGAAAGGCCCTGTGTAGGTGTCAGCTAAGGTCCCAACCTGTAGGCAGCATGTGAATCAGACAGGTGAATGAGCAAGCTTTCCGATGATGATTCTGATACCCAGCCTTTAAGCCCCGCGCTGAAGCTCTGGGGAACAAAGTTGATCTGCCCTTGCCAAGCCCTGCCCAAATTACAGATTTGTGAACAAAATTAATGTTATCATTGTTTTTTTAAGCCATCGAGTTTTGAGGGCTTTTTTGTTTGGGTTTTTGTTGTATTTTTGTTTGTTTTTGTTGTTTTTTGATGAGTGCTTCTGTGGATTCCCATTGGCATAGTTCCATTCACCACTGCCTTGAAAAAAATAAAAAGATATATAGCAATACCTCAGTGTCTGATCCCATGTTCACTCATTCCCAGAACTGTGGTGTCTTGGAGAATAATACGGCTTCTCATTTAGGGCTGTCATTGTCGCTGACATTCACTGTCAGATTACTATAAACATTCTCCCAAGAAGCCCGTCTGCAAATGAGAGCCTTTTCCTGGTCTGGATCCGCCAGTCCACAAACAAGGAATAGCAAGGCTGGCCGGATGGAAATTCAGTAGTGACTGCATCCAGACAGAGGCACTGGGGGACAGGGGCGTTCCTGCTCCAAGCAGATGACTGAAGATGGCTAGCTTGCATCCAACCTGCAGGGGAGATGGGAGAACCAGACTTCTTCCAGCTTAAAACACCAAGAGGCAGACACAGAGTCTGTGTGTTGTAATATAGCGATGGGCACTATTAAATTCTCAGTATTTGTTAAATAAATGAATAAATACCACAAACACAGCATTATTCTATACCCTAGAGTTGGGACACGAAGTAAATATAATGTGACCGCTATCCTGATAGTTTCCAATGTAATTAGATGGTGACAATCACTCACTTATTTACCATCTCATCTTTGTCATCTACCATCTGAACATCACAAAAAAGATAGTGATGAATCTGACACCAGCCATCTTAGTCAAAGTGATCCAATCCCTTGTCTGTTCTCTTCATCCTGTTGGTAAAGGAGGGAATGGCTGAACATATGACACCTAACACTGGGCAGATGAGATTGCAGTTTATTATTAGGTTGGTGCAAAAGTAATTGTGGTTTCTGCAATTCTTTTTAACCTTTTAAACCGCAATTACTTTTCCATCAACCTAATAATTACATACTCACAGCCCTTGTGAGGAAGACATCACAAGCCATGCAGGGCTACATGGAGGTTGTACTCCAGAGTGAGCCATCAGGGGTCTTGGGAGGCAGACTTTGTAGTGTCAACAGGGTGGGGTGGTTGCCAGTTCCCATGGGGGGTGAGAGGGGATATGATTTGTCTGAATAATTTCAGCAGCTTGTAGGAAGGTAAAACCAGTTAGGTTGAGGACCCTCGGTGGGCTATAGCTTGTGTGGCTGATGGGGAACTATCCTGGTGGGGAGCCTTGCCCAGTAGGTAGGGGCACGTCTGGCAAGAGCAGAGGAGCCTGTGGCTGGGTGGCTTTGGGGGCCCTATGAGGGTCAGAAATGTCCAAGCAGCACTTGAAAATCAGGTTTTAGAATACATCCCCCCTTCACTTCTCTTGGCCTTGGATCCTCATTTGTAAAGTCAGAGGGTGGTGAACAAATGATTTCAAGGTTCTTGTCCGTTTTAATCTCTGTAATTTTCACATTATGTGAAGCCAGTCAAAGGAGAGGTGCTTTGGTCTTTTTTCTGAGGCACTTGATGTTCTGATTTGTCTGTGAAGACTAGTCTATTTTTGTTCACTCTAGAGGTATCTCAGTGAATTCAGGTTAATTTCCTAGGGCCGTCTCCTTGTTTTAGTGGGAAGCTGAGACATTTAATTTCCAGGGATTGGGAGGGGAGTGTGTTAATATTTAGTACAGAAGTCAATTTTGGAGTTAACAGGAAGAGCTTTTAGAGAAAGTCCAGGAAATAAATGGTATTTATGAACCTAAAATCCACTAGTCTTTTAAGTGATATTAATCTTTCTAAAATAAAATCTTAGCAAGAGTCAAGACATGTGTATATTATTTCCAGAGGGAAAAATTCATTATCTCAGACAGTAGGGGATTTGTGAATGTCATTCAATTCTGCAAATTTGGGACTGCAGGAGAAGAGTCAAAAACATCTTGAGTGCTTAATGTAAAATCAAAAGGCAAAAAATGTGTTTGTCTTTGACTTCCAGATCCAACTTTGCAGAATTTAATGAAAATCATGTTTGATTTCACATGCCTGTTTTAAAATAAAATCCTCCTCATTTAAGGAAAAGCATTATAATTAGTACTATAACTAGCAGGCGTAATAACAAAAAGTCAGGTCTAAGTACATGAAAAGTATTATGGTTAAGACATAACCTGTTCTAATAACTATAACAGTAATCATTCTCCTTTTAGGGAATGTGCATTCTCCAACATTTAGAAAAGAATGAAAGAATGATACGGAGGGTGATTGGGAAAGTTATCACTTTGTGAGGGATGTAAACATCTAGCCCATTGTTTTGTACACCTGAAACCAATAAAAAATTAAAAGTATAAACAAATAAAAACAAAAAGGGTATACTGCTGCTGCACAGGGGTGACAGTAAGCCGGGCCCCACGGCTCCTACACGGTCACCTCTCTCACGTCTAGTGACTCATCTCCTACTCAGGTGAGACATTGTTATTATCAAGGCATTAATGTGAAAATCAGATCAAATGAAAAATTAGAATTCTGTAGGTTAGACGTGTATATTCTAAAAGACAAAATACAAAGTTAAAACAATTTTTTTTTTCAACCAGTTAATCTTTTAGTCGACACAGCTTTCAGTGTTTTCTGTACATAGATCACAAGGTAAATATTTTTGCAGCTTTACAAAAATGGAGTAATGCCATATATATGGTTCTACAATCTTTTATTTTTTTTTTAGTTTTACAATGCACCATAGACATTTTTCCATGCAATGAATGAAAATCTGCTGCTGAAACACAGAGGGCTGCAGCTGGATAATGCGAGTGACCCTAAAGCAAAACATTAGCCTAAGGTTATAGCCCAGGGCCTGGCAAATGCCTGCAGGGACACTACACAAAAGGAATGTCTTCAAAGCCCCTTTGTGGAGCCCTGCAGCCACCCCTGAGCTCCCTTGGGCCCCTTGGGTGGAAGGGGTCCTGTAAACTTTTTTGCATCCACATAAACCCCCCCAATTTCTGTCTGGTTTTCTTCACCTCATCTTCTACCCTAGCCATCTCATCAAATTCTCTTATCATCTCCTCATTGCTCAAATGCATATCATGTATGGCCTCCTTGTATTCCTTGAGGCACTGAGCCAGCCCCTTGTTGGTTTTTCTCTTAGCTTTCTTCGGCATATCATCCCCAGCTGGGCGCTTTACTGCAGCCCTTGGTTCACTGGCTGGTTCTTCTTCCTCTTTTGGCTTTCCCTCATTCTCTGGCTTTCCCTCATTCTCTGGATTTCCTTCTTCTTTTGGTTTTCCCTGGCTCTCCAGCTTCCCCTGGCTGTCTGGTTTTCCCTCGCTCTCTGGCTCTCCCTCTTCTTTTGGCTTTCCCTCCTCTGGCTTATCCTTATCATTAAGTATTTCCTCATCTCCTGTCTTTCCCTCGTTTTCTATCTTTTCCTCTTTTTCTAACTTCTCCTTGTCTTCCAGAGCACAAGCCATTTCTGGCTTTCCCGCATCCTGTGGCTGTTCTTGGTTTTCCACCTTTACTTGGTTCTCGGGTATTGCTTCACTTTCATTGCCGAGTTTGTCCATGTTGAGATATCCCCTCCACGCAGACCTGAAAGAACCGGGAGCAACAATTAGGAGCTTGCAGATGGCTCAGGGTCTGACAGTAGCAGAGGGCAGGAACCTGGACTGGTCAAAACAAGAATGTTTTAAGTTTGTATTTAAATTTATCTGGCTTAAGGCTCCCAGAGCAGCAATGCCTAGCCCTAGAAATACTGTTTTCTATTTTTAACAATGACATTATAACAGTAAAGAGTTAAACTGTAATGATAAGCAGTGGTAGCTTGGAGTGTCTGTAACTGAGAGGGTCATGAAGAATTCTAATCGAAAAATATAAAAGGTAAATTGCCTGAAGGAACTGTAATAACTTACACACTTTTAGTAATATCTAGGCTGCTTTCTTATTGAGTACAATAACACCTGATCCTTGTATGATTTTTAAGAAACATTATATATTAAAATTTCTACAACAATGGTTTTACATGGCTAGGACACTGCCATTTTTTTTCTTTGCAAACAAACATATTTTCCACAACATAATTCATCTTATGCACTGTCTCCTGGTATATTAAATCCCACGTGTTGGGGAAACAGAAGAGAGAAAGGGAGATAAAGCATAAAGATGAGCATATTTTCTTTAGTGTTTGGAATAATACAAAACACACCAAGAAAAATCAAATATGCATAGCACTGTTCACAATTTTCAAGTACAACGGCTCCAACGTATGAGTGATTCTTAACCTATAGTGTCTGATACCAAAAGATATTTGTGAGACTAAAATTTACAGTGCAGACAAGCCCAATTTGGGAAATCTGGGACAGGAGATAAAGCAAGCATATTTTTAATATACTCTATCAAAAGGCAAATACTACAGAATCTCCAGGGAAGTATCAGAGTGAATGTGTATAATTGTTGTTTGTTCAAGTTCAATCATTGTAGGTTTTTAAAGGTCCATTTCGGTTGCTAACAAAATCCTATTGTTTCTGTAGCTATATAGATTCAGCAGTGATAATAACTGCCAACATTCACTGAATACTTAGTACTCAGGCATTGAGACGTCCATGCATTATCTCACACACGCCTCCTGGCAAACATGTAAGATGAACACTGGCATTGTCTTGGTCTTACCCGTGGGAAACGTGAGGCACAAAGACATTAAGTGACCCACTGAAGATCCACGGCTAGTAAGTGGTGGAGAATGTAAATCCAGGCAGGGGCTCCAGAACACGCACCCTTAACCACTACCCATTATTAATTAAATTACATGATTAATATGAGGTGAACTTGAAAATTAGCTGATTTGTCATGTGCCCAACGGGAAGATTACAAAAATAATTTTTTTTATCAACTTGAATATATACACATTTGGGGACGTAGGCACAATTTATCAACTAACTACAATTTTAGTGCACACATATACACATCATTATATATGCCATTATATATATCATGTATACATAACATATACAATGATTTCTATACATATATAAAAATCACATTTTAGGTAAAGTAGTATATTCATTAGAAATATTGCCTTTTTCCACAAGGAATCAGGAGCCAGACTATCTGGATTCAAACTTCAGGTCTAGTATTTCCTGGCTTAATGATGTTTGACAAGTTATTTAATGGTTCTCTCCTCAGTTTCATCATGTATCAAATATACAGTACCTCCCCTATTGGGTTGTTAGGAAAAGTAATTGAGTTAAAAGGTGTGAAGTGCTTAGAGCAGTGCCTGGCATGTACTAAGTATACACAGGTGTTATGTTTTTCAAATGCTTCAATTCCACCTTTGGCAGGAAAGGTTCTGCCATCACTCCAGCCCAGTCCTCTGATGCTGTTTTTTACACTATCCCTTCTGTTAAGTTATTTGAGATATAGAATTTTTAGTACCATCGCTGAAATTCTAATTCCAAACCACAGTATTCATTCACCTAATATTAGAAACGTCTTTACTTGTTATTTACGAGGGTATTTGTGATCTCTACAATGAAAATAGAGCATTGCTTTAAAAATTATCTTTAAAAGATTTTTTTTTGTTTTTTGGCAACATGATGCACTTACAATATTGAAGTCAAAGTCCCAAGATTAATTATTAAATTGGGATAACTTTCTTTGCCTCTTAAAAACCAGTTGTCCAAAAGCATCCAATGATGCTACAGGCAAATCTGTCTTCCCCAAATAATAATTTACTGTTCAAAGTAAAATAATTGAAATAACAGAAGGAGAATTTGATGAGGAAACTTCCTAAGGAATAAAGGGTAATTTTGGGGAAATATAGTTGTTATATTTGGGATATGGGGTTACATAATTAATATTCAGGGGAAGTAGAAACAGATCTTGGGCATGTACAATGGTATTTACCATAATTAGCAGGTTTCATTGTGGAATTTGACATGATATGCTTACAGCTACTAAATTCTCACCTTATTTCATACTTGTGGATATAGCTAAAAGTCAGGGAAAACTACCCATGTTCTAACCATAATTTTCAGGCACAAGTCCCTATGACATATTTACTATAGAACAGAGGTGAAAAAAGGCAATTCTAAAATATTTAAGTACAATTTCACTGCCATGCTAAAAATTTTTTTTTGCATTTGTGAAGTATATAGAAGTTAGCAGGCATACTAGCAGGTTTGTAATTAAAAGGTATTACTTGTGATTAAAATGTTGCTTCTTTTTTTGTTACAAGTTTGGTAATTGACATACTAGGTTCCAGGGAAAGACTTGGCAGCTGTTACAAGCCCACTTCCTGTTCCATCCTCTCTTGACCTGGTTCAGGCTTTTAACTCCTAATGAAGCCAGCTCAATGGCTCAACAGAGGTCAGAAGCACATTTACCAAGTACTCCAGTTTCCTTTACTATAACTTGCTGGAGCCTGTCCTGGGATGGGAGAAAAGAAAAAAGTTTCCAAAAGAAAGGCCTACCTGACTAGCCACGGAATTGACTGATCGGCTCAAAGTCCCCAAGGGGCTTCGGCAGGATACCTTGGCTTATGTTTCAAAGCCAAACAATGTGGAAGATTTAATCACGTAACTCAATTTTCTTGCTTGGCTTCTCAATTGAGGCAGGGGCTGGAGAGGAAAGAAAATCGAGTAAATACGGCAACTGATTTCACAGACAGAAGCAACTGAATAACATCTATATCCAACAATTCATTCCTAAGTAGCTAATTTTTAATGCTTACATTCTTGTATTTTATTCAAATTTGAGAGCAATATCTCTTTTGGATAGGAAGAGCAGAAGAAACAACAGAGACCAGAATTTTTTTTTTCAACCATAAGGTCACTAAGCAGATAAAGTAATAGATTATTGCATATTGTTGATAATTAGAAACTCAGCTTTCTAGATAATGTAGCTTTATAAAGAGTACAATCATATAATTTGTACTCAGGGATATTTTTGAGAGCGAAAAGGAAACAATATTAATTATGCTGGAACAATTAGGCATAAAATGGGATAAAGGGCTGTCTCCAGCAAATCAAGATATATGGTCAGTCGACCTAGAGTGGTGCAAATGGTACCACATCAAGAAATTCTAAAATGATTTATAAAAGGTGGTAAATTAAATATTTGGATGAGCAGTTTCAGAAATTCTCCGATATAGTAGAAAACCTCAAAGGGTAACTGCCTATTCATTTCTAGAACACAGTCCTTGGTTTTTTTGGTTTATGTCCTTTTGCTGTTGCTATTTTTGTTTCGAGGGGAGTATTTTTTTGTTTGTTTTACTTTTACTCGTTTGTTTCATTTTAACCAGTGAAATTTTATCCTTCCTTTGGAAACTGGTCCCAGAGCAATGGCCTGGCTTCTTTTGTCAGGACCACGGGATTCTGGTTCTGCCATACAATGCAAGGATTTACAGTATAAATTTTAGTACTAGAAATCCTGAAGACAATTCTGCTCATTGATTAATACCATGGCATTTGGAGTTAGTCAGGATTCTTCCACTTTGAGAAAATGATTTAACATAATAGCCACAAAAATTGTTCTTTCTTTCTTTCTTTCTTTTTTTTTTTTTTTTTTAAAGAAACAAGCTCATACCATTCACCAGTTTCCCTCTTCCTTTAGGACCAACACCAACATCCAACAAGACACTATTGCCTGGTCCTTGCCTGTAGCTCCAGCCTCAACTCCTTTGTGGCTTCACTCACTTGCTCCTCCAATCACCCTGGCTTCATTTAGAACCATGATTTCCAAACTCTGAATTTGCCCAAAGGACATTCTGAAATGTCTGGAGACATTTTCAGTTGTCACAAGGTGGACAGGGGTAGGCTACTGGCATCAGGGATGCTGTTAAAAATCCCACAGCGCACAGGGCAGCCCCATACAACAAAGAATCATTTGGACCAAAATGTTAACAGTGCAGAGGCTGCGAAACCCTGATTTACACCTTTCCTTACGCAGTGTTTCCCCCCATCCCAGGCCTTCCTCGCGCAGGCTGTTGTCTCTGCCTGAAACATTCGCGCTCTTCTCCGCCCCTCCATTTCCCTTCCCTTTTCCGGTTTCCCCCATTTCTCCAATTAACTCCTCGTCACCCTTTTGATCACCACCTTCTCGTAGTGGCTCTCCAGGTTCTTAATCCCAGATAAACATTACACCTTTCCAAAGAATCATGGCGCCCATAAGAATACTAGTAACCATTTCACACGTATTTGTTTGTATCTGATCACCGCCTCCTTTACCAACTCCAGGTGGGCGGCCCCATCCGGTTCGTGTTCACTATTGTAACCCCCGTAACCCCAGCAGTTAGTACAGCTCGTGCTAACACTGCATTCGATATTATTACACGAACACTTAACAGCCTCACTTATAAAAGGAGAAATAAAAACACAGTAAGCATCTCATTAGGGGGTAAAGATAAATAATAAACTTATCACAGTGCCTGAGTCACAGTGAGTCCAGAGAGAGCGACGCTCGCTAGTTGGTGGAGCAGGAGGCAGGCTCCGTCCGCTCCACTTCAGCGCTTGCACGTCTTCCTCCGGGCCCTCCTACTAAGGAATTCTCCTTCCTCCCAAATAATGACTAACAATTACTGCGCCTGTGCTTCTCCGCCTTTTCCGTCTTCACCGCTAAACAGCTACCGGAAGTATTTTCCCCCCTCTTCCCATTGGTCCATACTGCGCATGCACCAAATCAGGCTCCCCCGCCCCTCGGCGCTCAACCGGGAGCGCAAAATCTGCCAACACGCCTGCGCAAGCGAGTGTGCCCCGGAAGCGGTTCTTTGGCCTGTAACACGTAGCAACCCGGCCAGTTCAGAGTCTTAAGCCGAGGGTGGGGCTTATTTGGGGCTGCCGGAGCTACTGCCACCGCCTTTGCTTTTGGTGAGTGACCCAGGCCCGTGGCTCACTGTCCTGCTTTGCCCCATACCTGTGCAGCGCGGCTTATTGCCACCTTTCGGCTCTGCGCCCGGTCCTTTCCTCGGACTCTCGCTCCCTTTCAAGCTCTTGCTGTGACGCGGCCCCTGCACCGCAGGCGCGGCCTTTGGGGAGTCTGCACTGACCTGGCAGGCCCAGGCCTTATTTTGCAAGGTGGCAGCGGAGTTGTCAGTTGTAAAGTCCCGCCCCGAGGTGAGAAATCGTCTTTGTGGTTGATATTTCAGGCCCCCTGGAACCACTCCTCCCACGACCCTGCTTCTAACCCAAGGCATATCAGTACCTTGAAGTGGAGGTGTCTTCCCAGGCCTTAATTTAAGACAGTAGTCATTTCCTTAGCACCCCCGTCCCCGACCCACCCTCCAAATGCTGCTTCCCAAAATTTCCGAGGAAATGTTTGCTGCCTTCTGGGGGTATTTGCTTAAGCAAAGTATCAGGAACGAGTTAACTAGGACCTGGGCGTAAGCAATTATTTGCCGTTTCTCTTCTGTTGCAGATCATTTGCAATGTCAGGCTTTGATAACTTAAACACGGATTTCTACCAGACAAGTTACAGCATCGATGACCAGTCACAGCAGTCCTATGATTATGGAGGAAGCGGAGGACCCTATAGCAAGTAACTTTTCAACTTCGAGAATTTATTTAGTCAAGATAGCAGGGAAATCTTGGTATCCAGAATGTTTGGTTCTGCCTGAAACTGAGTGTGTGAACGTGTCCGTTTTCAGGATGTGATTTTTCATCATCTTCCTTCCTCTGGAGCGATCTGGGACACTGGTTTAGGTTTGAAGGGCTTGCCCTATTTAGAGTTTGATGGCTTCTATGCAATGTCTTCAGATGTGTTGTTGGTGGAAAAGTGGATCGCTGAAGAACTTTTTCTAGTAGAAGTATTTCTACATCCTTTAAGGTACAGATAGGAGTTCAGGTACCTAGAAGACAGGCGGTTTAGTCCACAGGACCAGTTAAAAATTAAAATCCTTTAATGGCTTTTTTAGTAGTTAAAATAGTCCAACTTGGAGACTTTCTCAACATGAATTGAAAGTGCTCAGTGACACTGTTTAACAGTGTAAGCTTCCTGTTAGGAACCATCAGGTGATTTTCATAGAGCAGTCGATGGTCATTTTTATTATTACAGCAAAAGCTTTTGGTCAGTACACACAAGTTGCCAGTTGCAGAAAAGGGGGCACTCAAAACCTTTCAGTCTTGAACTGTTAAAAAAAAATGATTTTTTAAATAATCCCTGGTATTTGCGGCAAAAGTACAGTAACTGAAGGTTTTCTACCAATCTCCTCTAGGACATCATATCCTAAGTTTCTTAGGACCTTAAAGATAATCTTATCAGCTTCCTATCCAGTGAAGGAGTTTCCTATACCTGGGTTGCTTAACCTTTTTTAGATGGTCCGCTACCCCTTTGAGAATTTAATGAACTCGGGGTGGTGAACACACAATGCAATGTATAGATGATGTATTATGGAAATGTACACTTGAAACCTATGTAATTTTACTAACCAATGTCAGCCCAATAAATTTTTTAAAATCTATTGAAAATTATGGGCCTATTTCTGAGAAACGTGCATGCACTCAGACATCCCACATAAATGTGCATATAACTTCAGACAGTTGATGTGTCTGATGTTCATCTATGGGCTGTGAATTAACCTCATGAAGACTATCCCAGGATGAGGGCAAGGAATGAGTGTGCCCAGTCAGTCTGAGAGAAACGTGTAGTACTAGAACATCTTTGAATTAATAAATCTGAATGGAAGTGTCCAAGAATTTAAAAAACAAAGCAGAAATCAAATTGAGACCCATAGTCTGGTCTGTCTTGGATAGGTTCTACTAGTTACAACTTACCCCTTGAATCTGCTTACTGCAATATATTCTAAGGCTTTTTCCCCTCCCTAAAACTTAACAGTGAACTATAGGACTGAGCATGTAAAAAATTCTCTCTGTAAGTCACGTTCTTCCTTTCTGAGAAATTCTCAACTATATATCATTGAGGATTTATCTCTTTTGGTCAGTCAATTGGGCAGAATTAGAAAAATCATGTTGAGAAATTTTCATTCATTTATTTACTTAAATATATATTTTTTGTGATTGTCCTGTGCATGAAAGGGCAAATGAATATAAGATTGGACAGAGTGCAGCCATAGGGCTTTGGAAAATCTGCGCTGGGTGCAGGCCTGTTTTTAACTAAATTATATTGATGTTTGGAACAGCAGAACTATTCCATTTAGATTGCAACCTCCTAGGTTTATCTGTCTCTGACTTTCTTTCCTATTCTGTCCATGTTGGCATCACTTAAAGGTGTAACTTATCATTCCATTTATCTCATTTCAGTTTTCCAGAGCAGTTTAGATATTCTCTTGCTAACTATTCTCACAATTCCATTCCAACCAAATTATGTACCAGTAAGCATTGCTTCAGTGCTAATAAAGATGTTTTGTTCCAGGTGCTAATATAACCATTACTGCCATGTAATGAATATTAGTTTATAGATGATGCTTAGGAAAACAAAATGCCTAATGTATTAGCAGTAATAGCTGGGTTTCTGAGTTTCTCTTTTTTTAAATTTGTAGTTCACTCTGGCTTCTATTTTATTTATTTATTTAGTTTTTTTAATTTTTTTATTTTTATTTTTTTAAAGATTTTATTGGGGAAGGGAAACAGGACTTTATTGGGGAACAGTGTGTACTTCCAGGATGTTTTCCCAAGTCAAGTTGTTGTCTTTTCAATCTTAGTTGTGGAGGGTGCCGTTCAGCTTCAAGTTGTCCTTTCAGTCTTAGTTGTGGAGGGTGAAGCTCAGCTCCAGGTCCAGTTGCCGTTGCTAGTTACAGGGGGCACAGCCCACCATCCCTTGCGGGACTCGAACCAGCAACCTGGTGGTTGAGAGGACACGCTCCAACCAACTGAGCCATCCGGTCAGCGGCAGCTCAGCTCAAGGTGCTGTGTTCAATCTTAGTTGCAGGGGGCGGAGCCCACCATCCCTTGTGGGACTTGAGGAGTTGAACTGGCAACCTTGTGATTGAGCCTACTGGCGCATGTGGGAATCGAACCTGCAGCCTTCGGAGTTAGGAGCATGGAGCTCTAACTACTTGAGCCACCGGGCCGGCCCCATTTGAGTTTTATTTAAAAAAAAAAAAAAAAAAAAAAAAATTTGGCCTCTTCTAATTCTATATGTGCCTTCAGTTAGATCTGCAACCTAATGGCATTTTAAATGTCCATCTCAGTTTATCAAATAATATTTTGTTTGTGTTGCTAATTTGGTAACAAAGATCAGCTGTTGATGAAAATCTAGGTTCGACTAGCATATGACTTAGACTGTCTTCAAGTTTGACTTATTATTAGTCTATAGTTTTGCATTTCCCCTGTGGAGTCAGCTTTAACATTTTACATAGTTTCCTTTATGGGTACTTTATAAATATCATTCATATATTCATACAAAAACAACAACAAAAATACAAAGAAAAAATTAAGGGCTGTTTGATCTTAATGTGTTGAGTTTTATGAATGTCATATTTGGACAGGACCCACACTGTATTCTAGATATGCCTATAAAATGCAGTCCAATCACACAATTACATAATTTTTTAAAGTGTTGAAAGCTAGAATTTTTTTTTCCATCTTTGACTTAACAGATAATACCTTTATGGACTCTCTAAGGATTTTCATGAGCTTAAGTAGCCAACCCAGTATATTAGGAGGCTTTGTGTTTGTTGTTGGTACTGAGTGCTGCAGCAGGTTTACTACGGGTATCTGCTGCTTTTTCTGCTGTTAAAATGTTGATTTAGCCTATAAAGATCATGTCTACTATGCTGTGTTTTAATTTAAAACTAGCAGGGGTGACTCAGGAATTTTCCTGACCAGGTCATGCCAGAAAAGGAAAATAGTAAAATTCTATGGTATTCTTTCTCACCTTGAATCTTGAAGAAGGAATAATAGTGCCACCTTTGAAGCTGTGATTCGCTTGCTATATTCCTCTTCCTGATGTGAGATTTATGCGTCTGTATCAGGGATTCTAAAGTGTGGACTGCAGACCCCCAACCGTCCTTGAGACCTTTCAGAGAGTCTTGAAAGTCAAAACTATTTTCATCACAAGACTAAGACACACTGATAATTGGGAAAGCAGTGGTTGGTAAAACTGCTGGTACCTGAACATGAATTAAGACAATGGCATCAAATTGTTCTAGTAATCATTGTATTCTTTATTGCCACCCACTTGTTGGTGGGTCGGGGGAATCAATTTCATTTAAGGATGCCCTTGAGGAAGCAGTAAGAATTATCATTTTATTATATTCTGACCCTTGAATACACACATTTTTAACATTTTCTGTGATAAAGAGGGAAACAGTCATAAAGCACTTCTACTTCATACTGAAGTACAATGATTATCTCTCGGAAAAGCTCCTGTGCGATTTCTCAAACTCAATCACCCGCTTTCTCATGGAAACCATTTTTATTGGAAAGAACAACTGACCTACAAATTATGGTTATTCAGTCTTGAGTATTTGGCAGATATTTTCTCAAAAATGAATGAAGTGAGCCTGTTAATTCAAGGAAAACAATTAACGGTATGTGTGGCCAATGATAAAATTAGAGTTTTCAGGCAAAAATGAGGATTTTGGAAAACTTGCATCCATAACTGAACTTATCCATTTCCCAGTAATCATTTTTTTCTGATGAGATCAGTAATGATAGTAACAAATGTGATTTTTAAATTTATGTATGTATTAATATTAAATGTGTCAATATTTGGAAGATCTGCATAACTCATACTAATATTTTCTAAATGGCCAATGTATGATTTTATAAGTTGTACATGAGTAAAGAAAAGATCCTTTCAAAGTGCAAAACGGATGTATTCTAATATGCAACAGTATAAAAATTTCATTAGTATTGCTCCAGTTTCCATGTTGCAACTTAAAACAACTACCACTTTGCTTTGAATTTTAATATAATATCAAAAGGAATATTCATAATCTGAAAAGGTTCTTAAAAATACTCAATTTTCCAATTGCAAGTCTGCAACACTAGATTTTCTTCAGATACTTCAACTAAAACAATATATCACAACAGATTGAATGCAGAAGCAGATAGAAGAATTTTAGCTATCTTCTGTTAAACGAGACATAAATGAGATTGTTAAAAATATAAGCATGCCACTTATCTCAGTAATTTTTTTAAAATAATTTTTAAATAAAAATGTTTATGATAACGTAATAGATTTATCATTACTTTAAATGAGTTAATAAATATTTTAATGTTTCTCAGTTTTAATTTCTAATATAAATATTGATGGATATAACCCACATAAAAAACATATGAGATTCTCAGTAATAAAGTTTAAGAGTATAAAGGGGTCCTAAGAGTTTGAAAATCACTGATCTGTATCATTCTTTTTGGTTTTTCTATTGCATATACATTCACATTTATATTTTCTCTCTCGCCCCCCCCATGAGAAAAAATAAAATACAATCTGTTTATGCAGATTGGAGAAACCTTCATATGGCGCTTTTCTAGCTGTTTCATAAACTCAGATGGGGATTTAGGATATATCCAAACAGTGATCAACACAATAACGTATTGTATTAAATCAGAAAATGTGAGTTTTTGTCTTAGTTCAATCAGCTATCCCTGTGGGGTATGTGTTTGTGTAAATAGAAATCAACATATTTGCAAACCAAAATGAATGGGGAAATGCATTTACAGAAAAAATATTACAGCGTCTCTGTAAAGTAGGATTTGGGAGTGATTTTTATTACAGTTGTTAAGAGTCAAAAAGTCTAGTTTTTAATCTACCACATGGGCAAATCATTTTAATCCAAATATCAGTTTTCACATCTTTATAATGGGAAGGATGATAAAATCAACTTCTTTGAGTTGCAATGAAGATAATATGAAATAATTCACATTAAACACTTGTAACAGTGCTTTAACAGTAATCTTCAAAAAGGTCATTAGTTATGGTTTTGGGTATTGTCAGTAGTTGATAGACACCTATATATTACATATAACATTTGAGGATTAATTTTAATAAATATTAAATGTACTTCATTTTTAAAGGTACAAAAGTGTATAATGTGAAAATTAAGTCTTCTGTTTCCTGTTCCCAGGTCCCTTTACCTATATAATGATATATATAGACATGGGTATATAGATATAGATATAGGTAGTATCCTAAAAAGCACAGTCACAACGGGTGTATATGATGTATACTATTCTGAACATTCGTTTTTTCCTTTCCACTGAATATTTCTTGATTATCATTCCTTATTAGCACACATACCACTGTCTCATTTCCTTTAGCAGTTACATAGTAATCTATGCCCATATCTCAGCTTATTTACTATAGTTGTTTCCTTTGTTTTCTGGTTTTTGCTATTAAAATAATGCTTCAGTGAATTCTATATTATTATATAGCCAGCAAAATAAACAGTGTTTTTTTTCAGCATGGATTGGACTAGTGGTGAGTCTTGAGAACCCCATTGGAATTTCCAGAAGGCTATGTATGTGAGGTTGAAAATTTATCGTTGTTTTGATTTGCTTCTAATCAAGATGTTCAATTTAAAATTTAGATTTATTTTAAAATCTCAAATAACATTAATGGAGGTCATTAAATTTTTATATTTATCTAAAAGGGAACTATAAAATTTTAAAAGGTAATTAGACTAAAAGCTCTCTAAGTCTTCTCAGGTCTGATTTTAAAAATACCTTTTAAAGTAATTACTTCTGTATTTCTTACTATGTAATTAGATTGGTCCCATTGACAGATGTCATAGTTTTTCAGAACATGGTGAAACAATTGTTTAAAGATATTACTTCAGTATCCTTCTGTTCCCTTTTTTCATCACTAAAGTAGCCATGGTAAGGTCTCTCCCTCTAAAATGCAGGATTTTAGCACATACCAAATGAAACAATAGGTGTACAACTACTTTGAAAGATTAAAAACACTATTCAGGGCTGGCCCGGTGGCTCAGGTGGTTGGAGCTCCGTGCTCCTAACGCCAAAGGCTGCCAGTTCGATTCCTACATGGACCAGTGGGCTCTCAACCACAAGGTTGCCAGTTCGACTCCTCGACTCTCACAGGGATGGTGGGCTCTGCTCCCTGCAACTAAGATTGAACACGGTAGCTGCCACTGAGCTCCCAGATGGCCCAGTTGGTTAGAGCCCGTCCTCTCAACCACAAGGTTGCTGGTTCGACTCCCGAAAGGATGGTGGGCTGCGCCCTCTGCAACTAACAACAGCAACTGGCCCTGGAGCTAAACTGCGCCCTCCACAACTACTATTGAAAGGACAACAACTTGACTTGGAAAAAATCCTGGAAGTACATACTGTTCCCCAATAAAGTCCTGTAGTAAAAAAAAAAAAAAAAAAAAAAAGTGTGTGTGTGTGTGTGTATATATATATATATATATATATATATATATATATATATATATATTCAAATTCAAGGCATACTAATAAGGTTTTGTTATATCCAGAAGCTTTCACAAAAAAAGAAGCTTAATTTTTCCACTCTGGTTTGAAATTGATGGTTGTTCTTAAAGACATTTACCCACTTGTAAAAAACATACTACAAAGAGTAAAGAAGAATGATTTTTTTCATTCAATAGAGATCCAAATTACAATGGAAAATTACATAACGTACAAAGTCTCTCATCCTAAGTTTTCATTCATAGTCTTAGAGATAAATTTTACTTCACAGCTATCTTTATATTATATATACTCACTAAGGGGGAAAAATAGACAAGATTTTTGAGTTTTCATTTGTTGGCCTAATGTTAAAAGGTTGAATAATTTATAAAATGCTCAAGTGCTGCATGAGTGAGTGTTGGCATCATCAGGAAGATTCTCTATAAAACACAGACTACTTATTGTAATAATCACATTGGTTCTAGTAATCATTTCAGCCATCATTTACAAAAACTGGCAAAGTGCATATCCTAGGAATTGCATGACTAAGATTTTCTAGCTGTCAGGGATATCAGCTGTTGGGGGTTGACGTAATTCTGAGAAATGTAACTAACTTTGATTTACAGACAGTATGCTGGCTATGACTACTCGCAGCAAGGGCAGTTTGTCCCTCCGGACATGATGCATCCACAACAGCCATACACCGGACAGATTTTCCAGCCAGCTCAGACATACACTCCAGCCACTCCCCAGCCATTTTATGGAACCAACTTTGAGGATGAGCCACCTTTATTAGAAGGTAGGATTGGTTGCGACATCTGATCGTACTTTATAGTATCCAGCTGGTCAGTGAAAATAAACCTTAGTTTGGAGAAGTTATGCTTTCCTTTAAAAGAATAATGTAGAAAATGTTTTCTAAGTGACCCATTTTGAACAGATTGTGTATAAACCACATTGAGCCAGAGGAGAACAGATTTTTATTAGATCTTTAAAAGTGATAATAAGATATGTCAATATATTAGCATTGACTTTTCATATTATCAATTAAAATCTATCAGTGGAAGAAATGAAAGAAAATAGCATGGTATTGATTAGTCATCATAGAAATAAGCTGACAAAACTAGTAACATCCCTGTAAAGTATGGTGGTTTTCAAATTGTATTCCAAAACCCTAGAGCAGTAGTTTAGAACATTTTTTTTTTAGTTCGATACCCTTTGAGAGTCTAATGAAAGCTATGAATACACTCCTTAGAAAAATGCACACATATGCATAGAGACATAGTTTTGTATAAAATTTCGTGGGGCCTCCAGGTGTTCCTGAAGCCCCAAGTAAAGGATCCCTTACTATTAGCCCTGCTCATATAGTCTTTTCTATGCAGTACTAGCTGACAGTGTCTGTGCCATCATATACCATTTTCTAACACCAAACCAGAAATCAGATATTTGTGGAATAAACACCACAGTCAAAGAAGACTGGTGTTGAGGACTCATCCAAATAATATCTGGTATTTCTGGATCGTCTTTTGATGCTGGCTGTTTCATTTTGTCTCCTGTTCTAGCATAGATTCTGGTAAACTAAAGGTATATTCCAAGTCCTACTTGACTTCCTTATTTTCTTTTCCTTCAGAATTAGGTATCAATTTTGACCACATCTGGCAAAAAACACTAACAGTGTTACATCCATTAAAAGTAGCAGATGGCAGCATCATGAATGAGACTGATTTGGCCGGACCCATGGTTTTTTGCCTTGCCTTTGGAGCCACGTTGTTACTGGTAAGATTTTAGTTTCAACTCTTAGTGTGAGATTACAGAACAATCTTTAAATGTTCCACCAAGAGCCATTTATGAGATTGCTTGTACATCAAGTCTTTGATGTGTTTTGAACAGTATTGAGTTGCTTGAATTTATACCTATTCATCACTTCTCCATTGATAATAATACAGTATATTAAGAAATCATTTCTTGTTCCAAGAAGTGGTCCAATTGTTAGGGGAAAACAAAAAATAAATAATAAATAACATGTGGCATTATTTCTTCATCAAAATTCCTTCTTTTATGAGATTGACAAAATTTTTTAGTCTATTGCTTTTTTTTTTTTTTTAATTTAAATATCCAGACCTTGGATAATGTTTTCTTGTAATGGTGCGGGTGGTTACTTTTCTGTACATTGTTTTGACTTTTAATAATTGAAATATTAAAAGACAAGAGGTTTTAGTCCCTATCCCACCTCCCTAAGAATGTTAAAGCATATTGAAAATGAAAAGTTGTAAAGACAATTGTTAATTTTTTTTCAACTTTATCTTATATCTGTAAATGGATAGAACATGAAGTTTTTAGTCAGAAAAGCTGGGCGTGAGCTCCATGCTTCTACTCTCTCCGTGAGGAAGTCTTTTAATCTCCACTCCCTCTGATAGAGAATTCTTTGCTTGCCCCCGAACAAGATTGTTTTGGACATTAAGCAAGACAGGTTATGTGAGAACACTTTGAGAAGTTTAAAGCACTGTGCAAGCATGAGATTTTATTATTACATGAGTGAATTATCAATGAACTCAGCTGAGCCTTTCAAACTTCTGTATTCTCAATCAAATATTTACAAATAAACATTGAATCTTAACAAAATCCCAAAGAGTTTTCCATTTAACGGAATTTGTGGAGGCATTCTCGTGACTGAGCTTTATGTCAAAAATCTGGCAAACCAGGAACGTTTTGAAGGCTTCTCTGTAGAGTGAGTTTTAATGATAGTGTGACCTGAATACAGTGATACGATGTTTCACATAACTTTACTAATGGTACTGTAACTCCAAGTTAGCTAACCTTAACTGTCCTGAGTGAGTGTGTGTGTGTGTGTGTTTATTTTTGGTCAAAGAACTTTATAAATCAACACACAATTTGGAAAAAAAAAAAGAAAAAAATATCTTCCATTATATTCCTCTTGCCTGGTTGTTATTCAGTTTTCTTCTCTCTCCTTCCTACAAAACCCTGGCCTCCTGCTTATCCTGGCTTGCTTTCTCCTAGCTCCTCTAACATGTAAAGCGAAATGACAAAATGATTTCTGCTGTTTAAAAGATCATACCTAAAGATTATAGCTACATCTGTGCATAAGACTAACTTGCTCTGAGGCAGTTTTGGTGGAATGAGGTGCTTTCAAGTGATAATAGCTATTGTCTAAACATTCTGAATGACTTTCCATCTTGTCTCTAGTTTATTTGCTTAAAATCAGCGAGATTTCTTTTTAGAAGTCTACTGCTTTAGGTGATTGTACCACGATTTTGTATCTTTATATGTTGAATTCTGTGCCAAGCTCAGATGCTAACTGGAAAATGAAAAAACAAATATCTTTGTGTTGCAAGGTGATACTTTAAACTTCTTAAGAAAGATGTAAAAGTCAGTCTGCTCAGTGTTCTACTTCTGCGTAAAAAATAGATTATCTCTGTAGACTTTGATGCTCATAAATTGAATATCTTCTACATGTACCATTTTGGGTGAAATAAGGCCAAAAGTAACTTATTTTTTTGCCCTTTAACCTGTAATCTTTTCTTTATCCATAGGCTGGCAAAATCCAGTTTGGCTATGTATATGGAATCAGTGCAATTGGATGTCTAGGAATGTTTTGTTTATTAAACTTAATGAGTATGACAGGTGTTTCATTTGGTTGTGTGGCAAGTGTCCTTGGATATTGTCTTCTTCCCATGATCCTACTTTCCAGCTTTGCAGTGATATTTTCGTTGCAGTAAGTACTGATTTTGATTTTGGGTGTCTATTGACCAATTCTGTGTAGTAGGATTTACCTTCCCATCAGTATGAGCTAAATCACTGATCCAGCAAACGTTAGAAGTGCCTCTTGTGCGTGAGGCTGCATGCTTTTCAGTGATGAACAGTGGAACTGAGAATAAACTTTGACATCTTTTATACCATCTCAGCTTCTACCTATGAAAAAGAATTTCACTAGTTTTGTGTTCATTTACCAGTGTCACTAAACAAATTGAAGAGTGGTGATTGTTAACTTAAATGTTAAATTTAGCATGGAAAAGTGAAGTTAAAAATTAAACTTACTTTCTTTTTGATATTTTTCAGATTAGACTATATCTGATTTCTTGAAGATGTTGGGCATGTAGTAGTGAATGAATAATAAACATATTCTCTATTTGGCAGTTTTTTAACTGAAAATGAAACTTTTTTTTTTTTTGGCATGAGGCTGTTACCGGCCTATTGTGTTCTCAGATATAGTTGTAAGCAGCTTTAAATATGTGTGATTTTTAGAGAAGAACTTAGGTATCGTTAAAAAGAAAGGTGAAAATTACTGCTGATAGAGTTCCTGCTCCTGGCCAGTGCGACGGTGCCCTCAGCAGTCAGGCTCCTCCTTGTGGCATGTGCTGGACAGGGCTGACCAGTGACCCGGCTTTGTTAAACTTACAAAGCTGAAACGGAGGTTTGAGAGAAGAGCATATATCAACTATTTGATACCAGAGATTTGGCAAGATGATGGCTTTACAGTGTTCCTACTTTCGATAAAAATGCTTCAGATTTCTAGTGTAGAAACTGCTTCACTCTTTTCATTTGTTGAGATTGATATATTTACATTTGAATTCTATAGAAGATATTTTCTACTAAAACACTGGTTTCCAGCCTGGGGCAATTTTGCTCCTAGGGGACATTTGGCAATACCTGGAGACAATTTTGGTTGTCACAACTGTCGGGGACAGGGGTGCTACTGGTACCTTATGGCTAGAAGCCAGGGATGCTATGGACATCCTAACAATGCACAGAAACCCCCCTACAACAAAAGTATATCCGGCCCATACTTAAGTAGTGTGAAGGTTGAGAAATCCTGTGCTAAAAGGCGCAAAATGTATTGATAAACGAGCTTTTATCACATGGAATAATTCAGCATCTTCGAATTCACTGTAAAGTACATTTGAACATTTGGGGGGGGAAATCTTGATTAGTCCTGCAGATGTCTACATGTGGATTTAAAATGCTTTCTTTAGAATTGCTTATTGTAGTTAGTATTCTTACATAACTAATCTTTCTTTTTTTGTCCGCCTTCTTTTTCCTTGTTGGTTACAGAGGAATGGTAGGAGTCCTTCTCACTGTTGGAATCATTGGATGGTGTAGTTTTTCTGCTTCCAAAATTTTCATTTCTGCATTAGCCATGGAAGGACAGCAACTTCTAATAGCATATCCTTGTGCTTTGTTATACGGAGTCTTTGCCCTAATTTCCATTTTTTGAACTGAATTTATCTGGGATGTGGACATCATTGGGCCAAATACACGAAAAGGACTTCGGACTCTTAAATTGGACCAGCAAACTGCTACAGTGCAACTCTCATGCAGATCTAACATTTGACTATTGGAACAATGGAAGTAAATGTGTATCTTTTGTTCATTTTTATAGAACTTTTGAATACTGTATTGGATTTACCTGCAGTATAACTAGCTTTAAGTGTTTGTGCTTATACAAATAAGAAGTGCTATTTCTTTCCTGTTCCTGCAGCCTTTAAAAAACAACTTTTTTCCTCGTAAATTATGTTTTTGATAGATTTTTATCAACTGTGGGAAACTAACCACAGAGCTGATAATTTTTCTTAACAACAATGCAGTCATAGTAAAGAAGATACTAGACTTATTGCAGAAATATTTTTTCCAAGGAATTAGGAAAGAAAAATTGCCTGTATTCTCAAGTCAGATGCACTTCAAGCAAAAAAGTGATCCCAATGTAGAGTTTATGAGTTTGCATTTCAAAAATTTGACATTCCTTTCAATTATCTCTTGGGATTTTTGCTAAAATTTTGCGATACAAGAAGCGCACAGTCTACCTTATTGTAGACATGAAATGTGAACACCTGTTCCTGTAGTAGCGCTGACTACACTACTATGACCTAGACTGGCTCCATTAACGCTCATAGTTGAATCTCCATGTTTCCCAGGAAAAAAGAAAATCATTAACGTTTTCTGAGAAAAATACTTACAATGTCTCAGTTTCAGTATTGCAGTTATCAATGTAAAGTACATTTGATGCTTATTAATTAAAATTTTCCCAGTTAATTTTAACTGTGTTGTTGAGTTTACTTTTGCTAAATCACTGTTCTCGGCGTCCTCTTTTCTTTAACTAGGGTCTGATTGTGATTTGCATTCTTAATTTATCCTAAATTTTAAGAATAGAAGTCATCTGGTTTAGAATCAGAAAAATGCGATTCAATGCAAAGCAGTTTACTTTGAGTTAAAACATTATTTCTTGTATTAAGTTTATTCGGTTACTATTGTTGTACTCTCTTGCCAGAGAATCTGTAAGAAACTACTGTGTCTTGTATGTTGATCATTGGCTATTTCTGAAGAAACTGCCTCTGATTCTGGACAAAGTTCAGTTATACTTATAAGAAACGTACCACATGGGGAGGAAAATGTTGCCTTTCTTAAAAGGGGAAATTTTCAGACTGAAAAAGAAGTGCCAAGCTGACATAATAGTGATTCTTTTTTAGAGCAATTTTCAAAATAGTGATTTTCAATTATAAAAGGAGGTTAAAATAATAAAATATATTTCTTACAAGAAGATCCTGATTTCTAATCTCTGGAGCCACATAAATATGTTTTTCTTCATTAATAATCTGCTGGAGGAATACACTCATTACTAGTTAGTTTTGGGCTGGGTTTTCAAACTTAACAAATTGTTGTAGAATATTTTCATTGTGATCCTTGGATAGTATCTTTTTTGCTTTTTTCAATTAAGTTTATAAATATAAGTCTTGTTAAGGCAAATGTAATGAGTGCCTTCTGTTAATACTATTAGTTCTTCCTACTGAACGGGGGAGATGAAGATTTGGAAATTAAATTCCCCCACTGTTGCTTAGACTTAAGACCATTACTCTTCAGCCGGATTCCCAAAATGGATCAAATTGTTTTGGTTTTTTTTTTTGCCTCCCCGACCCCCAACAAAATAATTTTTAGTTTAAATCAATATTATAGAGAGTTTTGTTCTTGGTTGTCTTTTATTTAACTCCAAATTATTAGGTCTAAAACTTTTTTATATTTAATTGTTACTCTGTCAAAACAGCTATACAGTAGAGTTGCATTTGATGGCAATTGTGTAGTTCTAGAGTTTGCTTGGTTACATGAAGAGTCACATATATGCAAAATTTCCCTTATAAAACTCTCTTAAATAAAAAATACAGTATATGTAGCTATATTTAAGCATACTCCAAAAATCGATATACTGTGTCTCAAAAAGTTACTGTGTGATAACTTTTTTCTTTAGCATTGGAATAAATTTCTGTTTCTCCAGTTAATACCAGGTAGAGCATCTGACTTGCTTTTAGGGCCCATTTTATACCAAAAAGATATTTGTACCTTTAAATACTAGAGACACTGTCAGCATAGCTAAAAGCTCACCAAGTGATTGTCACTGAGTAACTGAAACTCCGTTACTGTGTGTTATTTATGCATCCACGCATGTATACCAAGGATGTGTATGGAGTTAATGTAATGTTACCAGTGGATGTTTTCAAGAGCTGTATAGCTAGGCTTGTAGAAGTAGGCACTCTTTTTCCAGATACAGTTATATAGATAATGAAAATTCTGTAAATCTTTTTTTTTCTAATTTTTAATTTTTATTTATTTTTATTGGGGAACAGTGTGTTTTTCCAGGACCCATCAGCTCCAGGTCAAGTTGTTTTCACTCTAGTTGTGGAGGGTGCAGCTCACTGGCCCATGTGGGAATTGAACCGGCGAAGTTGGTGCTATGAGCAATGCGCTCTTACCAACTGAGCCAACTGGCCGCCCCTGTAAATCTTAAAATGCTAACTGTCCTCAGATGCGGCCATCCAATCAAAAAGAATTTTTAAAAATGTATCTTATGACATGATTTTTGGTAGATTTTAAGCACTGTGCATTTGACATTTTGCAAGTATGTATTTTTAAACTTACTAGTCACTGCTCAACTCAAATATACTCCAAAGCTAAATAAGGATAGTTGTTTTTAAAGTTAAATTATATAATTATGTTTGTAGTACTCATTACCTACAGAAAAAAGAGCCTTTCTGAAATTATATACTTTTCTTTCCCCATATAAATAGAAGAATGTAGAAGTTTGAGCAAGAAGAGAACTGTAGTGTTGCCTTACAGCTGCCCAACCGTTTGTTCCCTGCGCTCTTCCCAGGATTTCACAAGGGAGGGCCTCAGCAAACAGGCCCGATGGAGAGGTATCGGTCCCTCCCCTTCAATGGATTCCTTGGAGAAGATGTGCCTGTGTGTGAAGGCAAAGTTCAAGCTGGAACACAGTGGGAACTTTCGGAAAGACAGCCCGCAGGCTACTAACACACAGATCTTGAGATTAACAATCTTTTACCTCCTTAGAAGTTTACCAATAAAAACTGTGCTTTGGCCCGATTTGGGGTTCAGTCCTTGAGGCTGTTCCCCTTGGCCCTGTGGTTTTCATTCTATTCGTGGCTACTGTCTTTTCTTAACCCTGTGCCGCCCTTCTCCCTCCCCACAACCCTCATCCTGCAGGATGCAACACTGTAGAAATTAGAATCTTATCCTATAGGATACTCTGACCCAATCATGGAGAATTAGAAGAAATCAAGACCACATTTGTAAATTCTGCCTGTTGTCATATAGAGCAGACCTAATGTAATGACTTAGACAATTTTCTTAACTTCTCTGTGGAAGGAAAACAAAGAAGTATATTTATGACCAAGTGTTTAGCTTTTCATAAAGTAGTACCAAAAATTTTCCAAAAAATGTCACATGGTACAGATAGAATGAAGAATACTTACAAAGAATAGCACTGGGCCTTTAAAACGTTAGCTAGAGCAAGCTTCCTACCCAAATAATGCCCCAAGTTAAAATCTATCCTCACAAAGAATCACTGATTCATTTTGTCATGTCATGTCAAATCCAACTACTGGTTACCAAATGATGCCAATTTTTTATAAATTTCAATTTATTTGGAAATGAAAGCTTAAATTATTTCTCAAGCAATTTATTTCTATCCAATGATATGCTTGTTTCAACATATGAACTTCAAAAACAAAACATTTAGAATGAGGCAAAAACATAAGACAGTTACGTTTTAAAGATAGTTACAGTAGTTAAGGAGAGTTTCTCTTTTCTTTTTAGGATGTGTTTAGGATTCGAGGGAGGGAGTGGCTGTAACAAGATGCCCGAAGGAAGAACTGGTTCCTGTGCTTAAATGAACAGATAAGTGACCTGCCCTTGGCTTGTTAAGCAAATAGTGTTTACTTTTGAACAGCCTACAGAAAGCCTGTCCTCCCCATTATCTCTGCAATCTGGGCTGTTATTACTGTATACCACCAATGAAGAAATAATTGAGGTTTAATTAACTGTACTTCTGTTACCATCCAAATTGTTACTGTTTGAATTTTGGTACATCGCTATTACTTGAATTTCAGTAATTTACTTTGCTCATTAATAATTAAAATACCCATTTTATAACTGGGCAATATATAAATGAAACGTTATATATTGATTTCTAGGGAGTGGCAGAGTGCTTAGTCAAATAGGTGTTATATGATTATTAACGAATGTGTAGGGTGACCATAAAACCTGCAGAATAAATCTGGTCGTGTGCAGTTCTGATTTTTGCATCACAGATGAGAGTATTTCTTCTACTCTTGTGCACAAAGTTCCTACTCTAGTTAATGAAGAACATTATCTGCTGATGGAGCACAATGTCCTGTGTTTGTGCAAATAAATTAAAATGATGACATACTCAAATGAGGACTAATTAAATACAGAGCTGTTCTTCTCATTTAAAAGCACGAATACTTTCTTGAGCACATTAAGTTCTAAAAATCGGATATTACATATTTTGTGAGCTTAACTAATTAGCTTACCTTGCATATATAAATTTGGTTTATTTCTGAAACTACCACTAAATCTGCTGATAGCTTGAAGGGTGATTAATTATTCATTAATGTGTTTTAAATAGCTTTTCAACACTTGCTGCACAAGAAATTTTTTAAATGAGAAAACAAATGTACTCAGTGGAAACATTTAAGGTGCTTGTAAATTTATACCTACTTGGTTTTATTGATTCTCCTAAAAGTAGAAAAAGCAATATGGTTATTTCTTTTCTTTTTTTTTTTAATTGGGGAATATTGGGGAACAGCGTGTTTCTCAAGGGCCCATCAGCTCCAAGTCATCCTTCAATCTAGTTGTGGAGGGCGCAGCTCAGCTCCAAGTCCAGTCGCCGTTTTCAATCTTTAGTTGCAGGGGGTGCAGCCCACCATCCCATATGGGAATTGAACTGGCCAACTTTGTTGAGAGCTCCCGCTCTAACCAACAGCCATCCGGCCACCCTGGTTATTTCATTTCCCCCCCCCCAGCTAAATATAGTTTAAATGAGTGTTTGTGAAATTTAGTGACACATTTGCTAACAGTTTTCAGTTTTGTGGTCTTTCATAATATTATAGGACTTTAGAGGCCTTAGGCAATCAGTGGTCCTAAAACCTCTGTTATGTTTTAATTTTCTAAATGAGAATGTCTTTCCTTTTCCTGTTACACAACATGATTAAAATAATCCCTCCGCACAGCAATAAAAAGGAATGGATTATTATCTCAACATGGACGACCCTCAAAAACATGCTAAGTAACAAAAAATAGCCAGATATGAAACACTACGTATCGTAGATTCCAATTACATGAATTACCAGAAAAAACAAATCTAGAGAGTCAACAGATTAGTAGTTGCTGGGGGTGGAAGTGGGGATTGACTACACATGAGCAGGAGTTACATAGTATGTTTACTAAAATCATTAAAGTGTACACTAGAAATAGGTAGATTTTATATGTAAATTATATGTCAAAATTTTTTAAAGCCTGGAAGGGGAATCAAAGGTAGAGAACACTGTTAGAACATCTGTATTTTTAGAGTTCAAGAGAAGAGAAGGGTTTTAGGATGGATTGTAATAGAGGAAAAAAAGTATAGTACTTTTACCCAGAGGGGAAAAAATACAATACCAAAAAGTGAAATTGCTGTCCCCCCCACCAATTTCACTCCCCGCATAACTCCCCTCAGATAGATCGGTGTGCATTTTATCAGACCATACAAGTACTCTCTTTCTTTCCCCCAGTGGCTTATATATATACGAACACACTCATGCACGTGCCTCTTACATTTTTATTAAAATTCATATAACATTTTAACAGTTTTAAAGTGTACAGTTCAGTGGTTTTCGTGTATTCATAGTGTTGTACAACCATCACTATCTAATGTCAGAATGTTTCCATCATCCAACCCCCCCACAGCCCCTCAAATCCCTACAGCTCTCTGTTCCCTCATATACCTCATATACCCTGGCAACCGCTAATTATTTTCTGTCTCTGGTTTTGCTTATTCTGGGCATTTCATATACATAGAAACATAAAATGTGGCCTTTTGTTTCTGGCTTGTTTCACTTATCACAATGTTTTCAAAGTTAATGTTTTTTGAAAAACTTAGCAATCTACTATGGGCATCATTATAATACATTGAACATTGAAATTTACTTTGTTCTTTTTAGTAGCTGGTTATCATATGAGCAGAGTCTAATTTACTTCAGCAGTCCCCTATTGTTGGACTATTGGGATCTTTGTACCTAAGAAAAAAAATTATAAATAGTGCCGCATTAGTATCGTCACATTTGCTTTCTTTTAAATTATTTTTTTCAGTTACAATTGACATTCAGTATTATTTTATATTAGTTGGAGGTGCACAGCATAGGGGTTAGACATTTATATAATGTATGCAGTGACCTTCCCCCAGCCCACCCCCAATTAGTCTAGTACCCACCTGGCACTATACATAGTTGTTGCAATGTTATTGACTATATTCCCTATGCTGTACTTTACATCCCCATGACTATTTTGTAACTACCAGTTTCTATTTCTCAATCCTCTCACCTTTTTCACGCTGCCCCTAACCACCTCCCCTCTGGTATCCATCCGTTTCACATTTGCTTTTAACAGCACTCAAGTTGATCATTATATAAACTCAATTTAAATTCTGAAAATTTCAATAATTTTATTCCCTAATTATTCTTCTATTTAGTGTAAGTATAGTTTTCTGTGCGTTGTTGAAACACACACGTCATACCCATGTCTGTACAAGGCATTGCTCTTTGCTTCTCCATGATCTCAGCATCTTTATGCTACTAAGCAGTAGAATGTGAATGCTGCAAGGATCACGTCACACGCACACCTCCAATTATTCCTGCCTCAGAAGGGAAGACTTCATTCAAAGTGAGCTGCCTTTTATTTCATGCCCATTTAGAAGACTAATTCCAACAGTGTCATCTTTAGGTCACTGTTTTTACATCGCTTTTAAGACAAATTCTGAGATGTGCCCGTTTTTTATTTCTCCTTCAGTGGGTCTGTATGGCCATAGAATTTAGTCATTTCAGGACGTCCCTAACATTTAACTCAGTTGGGCTTCAATTGTATCAATACTCATTATTAGAAATAAGATCAAATGTGCAGTATGGTCTGATAGTGGCTCTGCTCAAATGAGGCCTGATTAACTATTTTGTTCCTAAATTCCCAAGAGTTTAATTTTATCACAGGAGCAGTTAAAAAGAAGACTAAAATCACCATCTCTAATTCAGCCATCTGTAGAAATCAGTTTATACATTTGTATTGAGCTTTAAGAGTTTAATTTCTTAATAAAATGGTTTAAAATGCTTTCCTTCTGCTTTTTAAAAATATATATATTTTGTTGTTTGGGTGGGGTTATTTGTTTTGAGGTCATTTGTTTGCTTTGGCATTCGTCGATTTATAATGTTCTACGTCTGTGTAAGTAGGCTTGCTTTTTAAATGTACTTTTTTTTTTAAAAATCACCATTTCTGTATTGTTCAAATGTGGAGGTACTTTACTATATGAGCAGGATACTGAACAATGTCCCCTAGCTTAATTGCCAGTGTCTGTCCCAAGGTCATGCTTAACCCAGGCCCAAGTTTTACCATCTCGTCAAACCATATTCTGTTCTGACTCTGGTCCAGATCACAATCTTCCTGGTAGGATAACATGGCTTTTTCTATAAAAGATTCAATCATTTCTGTGGTTTAATTAAGAGATTATTCTGCATCTCCAATGTGGTGAATGGTGTTTAAACATGGCTAGCTTTGATCATCTACTTTGAACCAAAGATAGAATTTAATATTTGACATGAGTCGCACTGATTTTCTATTTATATTCATATCATAAAAATAAGAGGGAATCATTTATGAAGAAACTGTGGAACCAGGAGCCAACTGGAGGCAGAATGGGAGCTAAGTTAAGAGTATGAAAGTCAAGGCTGGTGATGGAGGGGGATCTGGGGCCTTCAGAGAGCAGAGAAACGGGAGAGATTATGCTAAGATGAGCTAGGGAACTTGTTTCAGTGCTGATATTGTGTTACATAAACACTGATAGGAAATTTTCAGCATATCAAAGTAAAGCCTATTTACATGATGTAAAAACAGTAAGTACTTTTAAAAGTAAACCAAACAGGAAAGGTATTCATTCTTTAAATAAATTTTATAAAGAAACTTAATTCTGAAGTATTTAAATATATGAGATCTGACAACTAAGTTTGCAAACTCATCCTAGAAAAAGTGCTACATACTTCATTGCTGAATATCACTACGGTCACCTTCAAAGTCCTCCCCTTGGGAAGCTATGCACCGACGCCAGTGCCTAGTCCACCCTTCAAAGCAATTTTGGAACTCTTTTTCTGGAATGGCCATCAGAGCTGTCGTTGTATTACTCTTGATGTCCTGAATGTCATCAAAATGCCTTCCTTTCAATATTTCCTTTATCTTTAGGTAAAGAAAGAAGTCATTGGGAGCCAGATCACGTGAGTAGGGAGGGTGTTCCAATGCAATTATTTGTTTACTGGCTAAAAACTCCCTCACAGACAGTGCTGTGTGAGCTGGTGCATTGTCGTGATGCAAGAGCCATGAATTGTTGGCAAAAAGTTCAGGTCGTCTAACTTTCACGCAGCCTTTTCAGCACTTCCAAATAGTAAACTTGGTTAACTGTTTGTCCAGTTGGTACAAATTCATAATGAATAATCCCTCTGATATAAAAAAAGGTTACCAACAGCATTGCAACAAGTTCGCGAACTTAATTGTCATTCCTCCCATGTAACCAGGCAATTCTTGTTGATGTTAACATGTTTGTAAAACCTCTCAGAGATCCAATTCAAGCCTAGGGTTAAGAAATTTTTCTTAACCACTAATTTAAATTGCTCATGCTGCAAGTAGAACTTGGGTCTTGTTCTCTCTTTATTAGAGATGGCATCAGGTCACCATCCTCTACAACAAGAGCAGAGAAGGGAACCTGTGGCCCCTGGCCACAATCTGGAAGGTGGTATCCATTCACTGCCACATCAACAGATTTCATTTCATCTGCCCCCGAGGCTGAGCATGCTCTGGCTGCTGGTCATTGCTCCAAAAATAAATTCTTCCACATTGGGAATTATACTATCTGATTCAGAGCAGAGCCTATGAATTGAAACAGTTAAAAGAGCTATAAAAATTAGGCTGTTTATCAGGCATTTCAAAGAGGTACAACATAGCTAAGTCCCAGAGTATGGTTTCTATCCCTACCTCTCTGTCTACTCATTTGGTGTCTCAACCTAGGCTTCTGTTTATGTCTGTTCAAACTTTATTTGACTCTAGAATAGAAATGAGATGTATTTGTAACATTTGTTGTGCTTATCAAAGTTTTATGTTGCCTTTTCTCAGTTATTCAACAAAAGAGTAAATGAACCAAATAGTTCGTCAATAAGCGATGGGGAAAATATATTGGATATCTGTTTTTTTTTTTTTTTTTTCAAAGGATACAAGGAGGAATAAGGCCCTTTCTTGCTTGAGGTTTTCCTGGCTCAGTGGCTGGGGAAATGTTTCCCATCTTTGCTCAGTGAGTCTTTCCCACTGAGTACAGTCCCAAGCCATTAAGTGCCTGCCGTGAACCAAGTCCTGCTTTTGGCTTCCTCCTTACAAGCTGAATACTCTCTGCTTTAATGCTTTTCCTCACAACTCATTTGCTTTTTCTGATAGCCCTTGGACTCTTCTCTTAAATCTCTTCCAGATTCTTCACATCTTTCTTTGATTGTGCAGCCCAGATCAGGATATGTACATTTCATATGTCTGATGACAAGTTTATAATGGTGACCTCACACTTACTTCTTTTTCATGTGACTAAGAATGACAAATTTCTTGCATACTTTTGAACTGAGAACTGAGAGTGAAAATACATATCTTAGCACTAGCCCTGCTAATGATTTGGTGAGACCTCGATTATCTCATTTTAGCTTTTGTTTTCTCTATAAAATGAAGTATTAGATTCTCTAAATCATTTCAATTCTGAAATATATATATATATATATATATATATATATATATATATATATATAACTTTTATATATAATACGGAACATGTGTTATATATAACATGTTATACACAAAATATATATGCATGTAACTTTTGAGGTGGTAATACAATCTCAGTTATATTAAAAAAGAACACATTGACAAGGGAACATATTCCCTGTATATATTCTAATTTTATCAGGCTATGTGAAAGCATATATAGAATGATATCTTCTTTGTTAAAAAAGCATTTATATATGTGTGTATACACACGCACACACATATACACACACACATACACATAAACATTTCTCATACGGCACAATATTTTATTGAGAGAATTAATAACTAGATGTTCTTTTCCAGACGTCTTGAAATGATTGGAAGTAGTTTTAACTATTCCTTGTAAAGAAAATGTGATTTTGCCCCAATAACTCCTAATGCAATTTTGGCTTTTAAATATTTTGTCCTTCTAATCTAAGTGCATTGAAAAACGTTATTAAGCAGGTACATCACCCATGAGCCAGAGTTTGCTATTCTACCAGTAGATGATTCCTTCTTTTTGGTTCATCAGTGCCCTTCTCCATCTTATAAAAATAACCTAATTCACTCTCTGATACCAAGGACCTCTATATTAACACTGGCTTCTTGGGGTGTAATATATCTTTTCTCAAAAAATCCAGTAACTATTCCTTAGTTCAATAACTAAAATATCTTGGACAAAATAAAAGCTTTGCTACTTTTGAGGAAAGCAGTTATGTCCATTTCAGCAGCACAGGAAGTACAGGAAAAACAAGCATGGCTTCAATAGGCAATGCCTATAAGGGAAAGGGAGTTTCTTGGGTTCTTTATTAATAAATTTGATATTTATACTTATAATATGCAATATACCTATACACCGAGATTTAAAAAAAATATAATAAATACCCATGTACCCTGCCTCTAGGCTGAAATGTAAAGACATTAAGTATAGTTGAAATACCCTGTGTGTATTCTAATTGTAGCCTGTCTTCCCAGTAGAAGTTACCAGTGTTCTGAAATTTAGGCTTATCATTCTCAGCATTCCTTTATATTTTTACTATGTGTGTGTCTAACCTTAAACAATGTAGTATTATTTAGCATACTTTTGACTTTCATGCAAGTGACATCATGTCATGTTATTCTTCTGTAATTTGCTCTTTTCACTAAGTTTGTGAGACTTAGCTATGTGGAAGTAGCTATGTGACTACTTCGTGAAGCTCTGCTTACTAGTATGTGGTATTCCGTTACCATATCGCAATATATTGATCCATTTCCTGCTGATGGACATTAGTTTTGTCTCCAGTTGCTGGCTTTTGCAAACAATAGCCTATAAACAGTCCTGTGCGTGTCTTCTTGTGTACATGTGTGCAAAGGTTTTCCTAGGGACCTACATCTTTTCCTTTATGGTTTGTGTCTGTCTTATCCCAAAGCCATAAAAGCAGCTTCAATACTTTCTTCTAAGGATTTTAAAATTTTGCTTTTAAATATTTAAATATGTTTTATCTACCTGGCATAGGAAGTAGGGACCCAATTTTGTTTTTATCCCTATGCATCACTAGTTCCATCACCATTTATTTCATAGTAAATCCAGGAGAGGTACTGTTAAGCTAACCATAAAGCATTTTTCTAGGTTAGTCCTAAAAAAAACAAACAAACAAAAATTGGAAGGGAAAAACTACTTTTCCCCCCTATAAAGAAAAGAATCTCTCTTTAAAATTTTTGTACCTTTCCCCCCTCCTCTAGCATCAGTCTCTCTGTTCTCACCTACATGGAACTGAGGAAGCAGTACCTTGGAATAGTATGACTTCCTATCTTCTAAACCAGAGGTCAGTAAACTTTTTCTGTAAAGGGCCAGGTAACACGTATGTTAGGTTTTCGGGGCCAAAAGGCAAAATCAAGGATATTACGTATAGTATATGTAATATGTATGTAATGTATGGTATATAGCTATGTAAATGCCAAGAGGAAAAACACATTTTCACAAATGTTTTATTGATAAACTTCAAAATATAATAATAATTGAGTATAATTTTAGATAGTGGAATTCTTCCTGATTATCTAATTTAATTTATTCCTCCTAACAACCCGATGAGGTAGGTATTATTAATATGTACATTTCATTCGTAAGGAAAATGAGTTCACACAAGATGACCCTGCTAGCAAATGTTGGAGTCATAATGTGAGCTTAGCTCCAGATGGTACTCTTAACTTTGATATCATTTTCAAAGGGGAATTAATATTTAGTTTTATTTAAAAAATGAAGAAATGGAAGCTCAAATGGGTTAAGTAAATTGGAAAAGGTAACACAGATTGCTATAGGGCCATGTCTGTCTGATTTCAAAGCCATGCTCTTACCTTTCTACTCTGCTACTTCAAGACTTCCAGTGACCTCCAAATCATGGACTATAGCTGCAATTAGCAATTTGGGTCCCAAGTTATATTACCATTTTAACTGAAATATTTTAGTACAGAAATCAACAGCTGTATATACTTTTTCTTTTTAATTATAAAAGTTATAAATAGGCATATTAAGAAAATGATCATACAATACTGAAGGGTGGTTGGTGAAAGGTATAAAGTGAAATTCATTGATTCATTGTTTTCTCTCCTCACCTTATTTGCTCTCTCCTTATTTCTCTCTTATCTTTCTCTCTTTATTTTTCTCTCTTCTTATCTCCCTCCCCCTTTTTTGTGCCTTATGTTATCAGAGCTGCTCAAAATAGAATAAAGGCAGTGCATGCCCACAGGTAGAATTAAGATCTCAGAGAAATAGAAGTTCTCTTATTGACCAAATACAATGGGAACCTCAAAGCCAATATCAGTTCTTGGGTGAATGGTTCTTAGTTTCCTGGCATCAAATCAGTGTTCAACAACTGTTTACTGAGTGACTGCTTTGAGGTAGATTCTGTGAGAGGATACAGATGTAATCACCTACCTGTGCCTTCAAGGAGCTCACGAGCTAGTGAAATTCTAACAAAGCAAATGGGAGAGTATAAAGAGAAATCCTAAGAAATTCATCCAGGGCAGAGATTGTGCCAATGTAGCTCTAGCACTTTACATCCTTTATTAAGAACGATGCAAATTAATCAGTGATACCAATTCCCAGTTAAATGATGCCTTTGGTTAGGCAGTAAATCTGATTAACTTCAACTTTAAGATAAAAGCATAATCACCATTTGTTACTTGGCATCAAATATGCATTTAAAAATGCTTTGCAGAGTGAAATCCACAACTAAAATGTACTTGTCACATACCCGGTGTCAGGCACCCTGTCAGATGTGTCGCATACGTATCTCATTTAAAGATTACAACAATCCAGTGAGGCAGGTGTTATTATTATCATCATCACTATTTTAGATTATTTTAAAGACTCAAAGTATTTGCCCAATTGTTGCACAGCCAATATTGAGGATAGCCATGATTTGACCTAAAGAGTAGTTATGAAAACTTGAAAATGTGGTTACATTTTGAAAAGAATCCATGCTGCCTTATCATTTATTTTCAATCCTAAGGGCAAACTAGAAAAAATAAATCATCTATGTAGCATTGAAATGATAAATGAATTAAATTTTTGCCTCTTCTCCCAAAGGGCTTTCTTTTTCTTGGCAACAAATCAGAAGCTGAGCTATCTCCGAGGTTTAGGTTAGTGGATTTTGGTTCAGTTCTGAAACAAACTGGAGATCTCTGCCTCTAATACCAAAGTCTAGATTACACAGGAACATAAAAGGTTTGTCCCTACCAGGTGTTACTCACTTTGCTAATGGGCTCCTGGGGAATTCTTTTGGTCACTGCAGTTATGTTGTATATACAGTTACTTATATGTTCCATGTACGTTTCCTCATATGGAAGGGCCAGGCAAACGTGGAAAAGGCTTGGCAGAAGGTCAAACATCAGATGCTACCTCTGGCTCTGCTTTGAATAAAGTTAAGTTTTATACTCCCTGTAAAATGGCAACAAAAATGGTTTCTCTGCCCACTTCACTGAACTAGAGGATCAAAAGAGACCATTTATGTGAAATACAAAGTCCAAAGGGCTCCACGTATGTGGGACACTGTTTTTTAGATACAAACTTGGCTGTGTGCTCATGAGCTGTCTGTGTTAACCAGTGGTTAGGGGAAAAGCAGAGCCCAAAGCTGACTTGCTGAAGCAGAGATCTGGCCTCATTCCTATGAAGACGAAGGACAGGTTAGTTAGCTGTATTCAAAAGTCCCGCTCAAACTCTCCGCATTCCAAATTCCTATTAGTCAGTAGAAAATATACTGGGTAAAAGCCCCGCCCACTAGAACCATATAGAAATGTCCTCTCTCAGCCTGTTTTCTCATCTACGGAGCAGGCATATAGTAACTACAGCATCTGCGTATGAGTCTTTCAGGATAAATTAAGCAAAGAATGCTAAGGACTTAATAAGGTGCCTTGTAAACTGAGAGCAGCCAATGGTAGTCAGTACGATCTAATATTTTGGACAGTAATAGTCTCGACAACATTAGTGCGGCAATACCATGACAGGACTTGGACAAACTTTTTCTTGCAATTGTGAATGTACTTACTTAGGACCTAATTTGCATGTATTGTGCCTAAACAGTGGACCAGTGATCTCACCTACTGTTTTCACGTGTTTTTGCTGAACAAGAGCTACTGCTTGTTTTTCGTGGTTTTTTTTTTTAAACAGTTATCGCTAAGACAGATTTTTTTCCCTTTTATGCCCAGATGTGTATTTCCTTTCATTTACATATAATTCATGATTATCTAGATCTGGGGGGCATCAATGCCAGTCAAATGATGTGAATCTTGACCATGGCTTTCATTCTGTAAGACTTACTCATAAAGTCACATAACGTGTGCACCTCATTGCAAAGACTTTTAAAAAAAATGCATTTGTCATTGGCATATTAGTTAACATATTCATAATAAAATTTATCCCATTTGGCGCAAGTAAAACAAGTACCTGTTTACTCAACTTGATACCCACATCTGAAAATCAATGACATCCGCTATTGAAATTGTCTTTGTTTTGCGGAAGTTAATGCAGCTGAAGAATAACATGAATGGTTAAAAGTCCTAAAGCATAATTTGAAGGAATGTCAACAAGCCTATATTTATCATAACAGTACTTGGGCAGTATCTCATTTCCACTTAGCTTCAGAGCTATAAATAGTTCTAATTTGTTTTCTTTGTATACTCACTGAATTAATTACAGTAGAACAAGCCAAGTGATATTATTATAGCAGTTGGCTAAATTTGATGCAAACACGATAATTAAAATGATTGCTTTTTATTTCTCCCCTTTTCCGTAATTTAATGGGCTGCATCTACAGTGTTATAAGCCTTAAAGAATTTGATTTGAGATTCATTGGGCTTTTCTGCCAATGGGTGTTCATTGTTGACAGTGGATTTCAGTGTTGTTGGGAGTTTCCTTCAGAAAGGAAACACCTGGGCTCTGCTCCCATGCGATATCTGCTTAGTAAAAAAAGTATATTGTTTCTATCACACTTGCATCACCATGGAATAATCACGCTTCAATGTGCCTATCTAAGTCGATGCGAATAACACACAAACGCACATGCACGCACACACATACACGCTCTATCCTTGATAGAGAGACGACTTCCTCTGCCATCAGTAAAAGTCACGTGTGTTTATTTCAACATGTCCACCACCAATCCATTTGGTACCTCAGCGTTACCCAAGGCAACAATTGTACCGAGCGGCTTCCCCATCCTGTCTCTCGTTTTTAGATGTCTGATTATATCTGGAAAGGTACTGTTTTTGTAAATGTACATGAAGAGGACCACTGGGAAGCAAGGAAGTGAAAAATGGTTACTGCCAAAAGTATAGTCCTTTCATCCTAAAAAGGTTCCCGGAGCCACTCTTGGTCCTCCCATTATGTTCCTTCATGGTTTGCCAATTAACGTTTCCCAATGCTCAGGGGTCACTGATCTGGACAGTATCCTTTGGTTTCCCCTCCCACCGATTCCCAGTAAAGCTGTTCTAAATGCACTGTACTTTCTTTTTTATTTTCCCTTAGTGGCTGCGTTGCTTTGTGAGAATTTGATGCACAGGTTTAAACAACCTCTTTACAAAGTGGAGACAAACCAAAAATACAAGGAAAAAAGTATAGTCAAATGGGCTAGAATGAGAGCAAACTTCAGCTGCAAACTTTTTAATTGAAGTACCTGGATTTTTGTTGCTTTTGAGAATTTTAAAACAGAACACAACTGAGAGTTGGGGATATTTTATTTCCTCTGTGTATCTCAGAAGGATTTTCCACTTCATAGCTGACTTTGAACATCTCTCTATACGGTCTACATTTAAAATGTCAAGTAATTTCGCCGGGCGTTTAGTAAAGAAGGGTTCAACTGGCAATCGGAGAAGCTTGTCACCTGCAGCTTTCTCCAGTGTTTCCCAACACTTTTTGAAATAGTGGATGCTCTTCTGCGTCCTCAGTTTTCTGTCTTTACTTCCCACCCTCCACGGCAGATCATTTGCTCTCACAGATTCAACTCTTTATCCAAATCTATATCCCAGACACTAACTTCTCACTCAGGCTCAAATTCTTATCATCACTTGCCTGCTAGACATTTCTTTAAGATGTTCTATTGTCAGTTCAAACTCAGCATATACACAATGAATGGAACGTCCCTTCTCTCCTCTGCTCAGATGGGATTCCTCTCCATAATCCACAGTTCTCTTTCTCAATCAGTCTCTCTCTTCCCTCCTCCTTCCCTCCTTTTCCCCATCTCCATCTCCCTCTCTCTCACAGCTATCCCACTAATGATCAAGACTGCAGAGTTGTCATTTGATTCCCTCTCTCCCCAACTTCTTATGTCTATGGACTAGATAAGTCTTCTGTATTCTTTCATGTATCTCCTCTGCTTCCTTCCTCTACAATCTTGTGACTAAACTTCCAGGTTTAAATAAGCATTCATTCAGCCAATGCTTATTAATCATCAAACCTTGCTAGCCACTGTAATAGGCACTCCGAAGATTTGATGTTGGCAAAGAAATGGCCATGGCAATTGTGATAGCAATTGCCCCTGAATTATTGCAACACTCTGCTATTGGTATCTTGGAAGCCCATGTCTCTCCCTCTCCAATAAATCAGTCCACAAATTAACCTTCCCAAATACAACTTTGATAATATGTTTCTCAATATCATGGATTTAACTCTCAGTAACTCTATAATATACATTATGATAGGAAATCTTTGGGACTCCTCACACACCGCGGCATAGGGCACTCAGCTGCATTTTGAATCATGACTGTGTGTCCACTAGCAAAATGGAATGCCATCTCACCTTCACTTCCCATCCCTGTTTCCTCCGAATACTGCAGTGGACCAAATCCCTTGGGGATGCAGGACAAGGACTTAGAGTCTCCTATTGCCAGAAGCAAGACTTCCTGGGGGACAATGGACTGTCCAGGCTAACGGATCCAGAGATTAACTTCCCCACTGAAAAAGGGAGCACCATTTGGTGCCAAAGCCACTGTCCGGGCCCATAATGCCAGATGTATAACCGAACAATACGTACGGGATATTTGTAAATAGATTAGTACAGGTCAACCATACTCTAGCCTTAGGGCATCAGGGAAAACCTTCCAGGTGACGTGACATCCATTTCTTTATGTTTCAAACATGTCCTCTTTTTCATTATTACAGAAGCAATGCATACATATTGTAAACCAATTCAAACAGTACAAAAGTATACAAAGTAGAAATTGAAAGTTCCTCCTATGACCTCCACCCCCACAGATCACGAGTAACGTGAGGACAGCATGTTGCACTGACATATTCACTAAAATGTTCAGTCTTCTTTGTCATTTCAACATCTCTCCTTCCTCTACAGCTCCCATATAGACGTAGAAGTGAAAAGCCAATATAGCTGACTCATTCTGTCCCAAATTTCTGCGCTCCGTGACATTCCCAAAAGTGGGAGAAGAGGCGGAAGCCATGGAGGGCACCCAGAGCCTTCGGTGACAGGGCACACCATCCCCAAGCCCAGGGTGACAGTAATTAAACTCATCACACACCCCAATTGAAGTCTACATGATCAGTGCGGATGCACTTTCACCACTAGGTGGGTCTGTAGCCTACCGGATGCAGCTGCCACTTGCTGGCTGAAGAGAAGAGCAGACACATTTGGGGTAGGATTTCCATCCCCACAGCTTCCCCATCTATTTCACGTTTCACGCACTCTTTCGTGTCCAAATAGAATTTGATCATGCAGTCAATACACCCAATCTCACCAAGGCTGCTGTGTTTCCTGTTGAGGAAGAGAAGGGAGCCAGGGTCAGGCTGAGGCTGCAGGTTGCTTCTAACTATGGAGAGAGATGAGAGGGTTTCTGGCCTGGCTGCAGCAGGAGTGGAAATCTCATGCTTCATTGATGGCTCCACCTCTACTGCATTCATTTGTTCAACTCACACTTACTGATACCTGTTACAACCAGAGAACCTTGCGAGATCCAGAAGGTAGAGAGAGACTGGGCTATCTCATCCTTGAGAGCTTAACAGTCATGTAGGGATCAACAAACCAGTTGCTTGCCCATCACCCATCCTCTCTTCTCCTGGATCTCAGTTTTCCTCTGGAGAGTATGTCCCCTCCCTTCCTCAGTCTGTGGGTATCAGATGTATGACTCCATCCTGGCCTGAGTTTTGCATCCCTGCTTACACTGGTTCAGAAATAAACATGTGGACCGATCCCATGTGAGGCAACCTGAGGAATTTTGCTGGGACTATTGGAAAACAAGTTTTTTTCTTCTATATCTTGCCATCACATGAAGTCTGAGAATGAATCTAGTGCAGAGGAAAGCAGAGTTAAGAGATAGAAAGAGACTGGGCCATGGTGATATCATTTGAGTCCTTGAATCAAAATAGGCCTGAACTTAGATCTACTCCTGAAGTGTCAGTAGATTTCCACTTCGCTTCATCTTCTTTGAATCAGATTTTCTGTCACTTGTACCAGATATAATAATATACAATATGTGTAATAATAAATAATGAGATAGTTACAATGTAATGTGATATGAGTGATATAATAGAGGTTAGTACAAGCTGTTATTGCAATAAATAGGAGCAAGATCTAACCCAGGGGCAGGGATGTCTTCCTTAAGACATATCTGTATAAACATTTACTTAAGAACTAATATTGAACACTGTATTAGTTTACTTGAGCTGCCATAACAAAGCACCACAGACTTTGGCTTAAATAACTGATACTTATTTCATTTCATTTGTTTATTTTCTCACAGTCTGGAGGCTAGAAGTTTGAGATCAAGGTATTATTGGCAGGATTGGTTTCTTCTGAGGCCTCTCTCCTTGGCTTGCAGATGGCTATCTTCTCTCTGTGTCTTCACAGGGTTTCCCCTCTGTACCTGTTTCCAGTTTTCTTCTTTTTGTAAAGATAACAGTCATATTAGATTAGGGCCCACCCTAATGACCTCATAATTTCCTCTTTAAAGGATATCTCCAAATATAGATACATTGTGAGGTACTGGGGTTTAGGACTTCAAAACATGGATTTGGAGACACCATGACAAACACCTAATTTGAAGGCAAAGACAAAAATGACTTATTGTTCTCAATGAGCTTACAATCTAAATAAGACTGACGAAAATAATCATAATACTAGCTAAACAAATGAAACATGCATTTATTGAGCACCCTGCTAGAAGCTGCGGATGGATTCATCATTTCAGATATGACAATATGCCTGTGAGGGTGTATTGAAATAATATGTTAACGTAGGTTGTATACATTTCTGAGTTTCAATGAAGAGGTCACTTCCAGATAGTGTGGTATTTGAAAAGCCCTCTGAACAGGGGTAGAAGTTTAGTAGAGACAGCCCGGGTAGATGTGGGAGGCTCCGACAGTGTAATTGCATTTACCCAAATCACCCAAATAGGCTGAGTAAGTCACTGTTTGCCATTTCTTCACACCTTCTTTCCTGTTAGGCACTTTTAAAAAATAGTCACTTTGTTTAATCCTTGACAACAAAGGTGAAAAAACTTTTTCCTTTTTATGCATGAAGAAAGAAGAGCTCAGCGAGCTCAAGAAATTTGCCCTCTTAGAGCTAGAATTGGAATACTTATTTGTCTGAGTCAAAATTAATTTGTAAAATGACTGCCACATCACTTGGAGGAATAGTTGCCCAAGGGCCAGACCATATCTCCTTATGTAGTATGTTTAGTTCTGTAGACTGGATTTAAGCAAGTGTTTATAAAGAACCACTGAGGGGCGAGGAAGATGCTGGATGCTTGTGACACGGGGCATAAACAGGACCCAACGGCTTCCTTTCTATAGATTCTTGGGTGAGGGTAAGATTATACCATGTTTTCCCGAAAATAAGACCGGGTGTCATATTAGGTTTTGCTCCAAAAGATGCATTAGGGCTTATGTTCAGGGGATGTCATCCTGAAAAATCATGCTAGGGCTTCTTTTCCTGTGAGGTCTTATTCTGAGGGAAACGGTATGATTTGGGAGCAAAACTGAGTATTTTTCAAAAGTTGTTCATTTACACTTTTAAAACTGGCTTTCTTACATTTTGGGTCTCCTGTTTTTGTTTGTTTGTTTGGTTGATTGGGGTTTTGTTTTTGTTTTTGATTTTTGTGGGGTTTTTTTTGGACAGTCAATAACCTAGTGTTATTTAAAAACAGGATTCCCCACCTTGCTTTGGGAGATGGGTGGATTTCTCAGGGCAGTTAATTTTCTTTAGAAGCCATCAGCACTTTACTTTATAAGTATTTTGTTTACAAAAACCTTGTATGGCTATATACGAGTGAGTATATGTATGTGTGTACACATTACTTAACCATATCATCCAGTAGATGCATATAAACTCCATCTGAAATAAGTGACAAATATTTTATCATCTCTCTATGCCAGGCACTGTTGTATAATAGATGCTGAGGAACTATCAGTGATCAAAATAAAATTTAAAAAGTGCTTTCATCACCTCTGGCATTCTTCTCCAAAGTTCGTAACCTCAGTCTAATCCTGAGAAAGCATCAGACAAACCCAAATTGAGGGATATTCTGCAAAATATATAACCAGTATCCTTCAAACCTCTTGAGGTCATGAAAAACAAGGAAAGACAGAGAAACTATCTCAAATTGGGGAAGATTCAGCGCCATGATGACTAAAATGCAAAGTGGATCCTGAATCCGAAAAATGACGTTGACGGAAAAAACTGGGGACAGCTAAATACAGTCCATGGTGTAGTTAATGGTATTGTGCTGATATTAATTTCTTGCTTTTGATAGACCGGGGTTGTGTAAATGTTAACACTGGGGGGGACACTGGATGAAGGGCAAATGGGAATTCTCTGTACTGTCTTTGTAGCTTTTCTGTAAATCTAAAATTATTTCAACTTAACATTTTTAAAGAAAATCCGTGGCTTCGCAGAGATTAAATTCTAGTGGGAGAAGTAAAACAAACAAAATACAATAAATTGTATGTCAGTATCAAGACTGGATGATTTTGAAAATCCTGAGACTGCACATGGGAAAAGATACCAAAAGTCAGAAACGGCTGCCAAGACAGTGGTGTAGAGAAAAGGCTGAACGTGTGACTGTACAAGCTTTTGTTAGCACCTCAGCAAGATAAAAAGGTCCGAGAATTCGGTCACAAAATAGCTTCTTTGCTATTTGGTTCATTGTGCATTTTTGGCATTACATTTGATTTTTTAAAAATAAATATCACATTAGAATCTTATTTATCTTTACTACTGTGTTTTGGGGTGCCCCTTACCATTTTCCTCGAGGCAAGGGACTCCTTTACCTCACACAGGTCCCGGCACATCTAGAATAAGCTCTAGATGTTCTTAATCCATATTTCACAGTGAAGGAAACTCAAGCATAGACAGGGAAGTACTCGAGCAGGACCACAAAACAGCGAAATAGTCAAGCTGGAATCCAGAGTCTAAACACTGTGTGAACAACGTTTTGTCCTTGTACTGATAACTCTTAGAGACGAGTGTAGTACGGCCCCACACAGCAGCATCTGGCGATTTTGTCACCTCTACTGCCGCTGCCTTCTCTGAACATGCAGCTTCTCACTCCCAACAATTCCAGCAGACCTTCCTGACTAATTGCTAACTGGCTGACCTCGGTGGTAAAGCAGTGGGCTTCTTGCTCAAGTCTCGGTTAGTAACCCCGTTCCATAACTTCATAGCTCTTCTCTAAAATAAAGGGCCTAGGTTGTACATTACCTATTTTGTCTCCCAGTCTCTTTTGTGTGAGCTGCTTGGTTGGCTATAAATCAGGTGGTGAAAATAGCAGTGCAATGCCAAATAATGACACATTATTGATTATGAACCCTGAATCAATCCTAGAGAAAAGTTCAGGTCCCCAAAATTGGGCTTGTTTATGGTTAGCCATCAAGGATACCAACAGTACGTATTATAATAGCATCGTTCAGTGCACTGTGAAAGGATTGCATTTTTTAATACAGAAAAAAAAACAAAACGTATTTTTGTTTAGGGCAGAATAAAAAAAAAACTAGGATTTTGTTAGGGATCATTCCCATAAACAATTGCCAAGTGTCTCCTACCTCCTTCAGGGCTGAAGCATACACAGGCACACTTGAAAAGTTTCTCAACCCAACCTTCCACTCCCAACATCCACAAGTCCTTCCCCACCTACTGACTGGTTTCTGAGAGTCTCCGAGTACAAAGCCTTTCAGTATACAATAGGAGTTAAATCTAGAATGCAAGAGCCGCTGAAGGAGGAAGCACATGATCTAAATTCACCTCAATTACTAAATAGAAGCTATTAGATCCTTTGCAAAGAAAAGAAGAGGGTGGGGAAAGTGAGTGTTACGAGTCCAAATAGCAGGCTAGGTACTGCCTTCCTTCAAAGCATTGTCTGTGGCTGTTCTTACAAAAGAACACTTTTGTAATGCTCCTGAGAGCATTTGGGTGGTAACCCCATTAGAGAGGGTTTGCAAAACATTCTAGCAGCGTGTTCTTCACTGAAATATTCCAATAATGTGCAAAAAAAGCTTTTGCAAGTGTGAGCGGTCCCTGAGCCCATGTGGAATTAGTCAAGAACTCTAGAGAAGCCTCAGATGGTAATACTGCTTTTGTTAATTAATCTAGAAGGATCCCAGTCAGGACCTTGTCAGTCAGAGCCTATCACAAGTTGTGGGTAAGGATAGAGAAAGGAAGTTCCCTTAAGCAGAGTTACTGTGAAGCTTTTACCTCCAGTATGTCACTTTCCTGGATGGGTTCCCTGTGTCACTGAAGAAGGCTGACATTGCCATGGCCTGCAATGTCCTAGTCTCTCCAGCCTCAGTCCATGTGACTGCCCAGTCCCTCACTGGTTGCTTTTAGGTCCTCACACACCTAGCTGGCTTCTTTCTCCTACTTAGACCTGTCTGGCCCTGTTCTGCCCCTGGGCGGCTTGTACTCGTCTCTCAGATACCAGCTGTCAAATAGCACTTTCTCAGGGAAGCCTTCCCTGACCTCTGGGACCATCCTAAGGCCGGCTAGTCTTGAATCCTCAGACTACCCTGCCCTCCTCCCTTCCCCCTAGTGTAACAACACTGAAATAATTATTTGCATGATCATGAATAATCATTTGTTCAATGCTTACTTCCATCACAAGACTACAAGTTCCAATAGAATAGAAACTTTGATCTATCTTATCTGCAGCGATCCAGAGAGTGCCTAGCACATAGTAGGTACTGAATGAATATTTACCAAATGGATGGATTAATAAAAGGTAGTTTATTAGAACCTCGGAGAGCCTAGTCCAAACCCTTAATTTATAGAGGAAGAAATTAAACCCTAAGTAGATATGCTGCTTTGCCCAAGGCCCTACGCATGAGCAAAATCGGAGTTAGAACCCACATGTCTCCACTATCTCAATATAGTGTTCTTTTCTGTCTGGAAACTTTGAAATCTCGTGATTCATCACACTGGAGGGAACAGCACTTCCACACAAGTTCTTCAGGGCCTCACTGAACTTGCAGGTTTGTGTTTTATTTAATACTTTATTGAAAATGAGTCTATAGTCGATGTTTATTTCCCCGTTTCTCAGTTGCTGGATCAAATGTTAATTGTCACAAAGAAGAGATAATGTGGCAGTTTGGCAAGATTCTGCTGAACTAATGAATGTTTAACAGGATCACAGATGGAATCATTTGCATATGGGAGGGATTTTTTTCAGGGTTTTGTCCCAGTTAAAAGTTGCAAGTTCAAATCAGGTTACCTGTTCCAACGAATAGAAGTTTGCACATTTTAGAACTTGAACATATGCCACTCTCTCTTCAGTATATTCACCTCTTGATTTTCCCACATTTGACAAGCTGAGAAATATTTCATAGTTGCTAGGTTGCTGAGTAAAATAGAATAGTTACAAGCTTATTCACGACTGCCCCTGTGCATTGGACAGACAGCCTGTTTTACGGAGCCAGTAAGAAGAAACATTCTTTGTATTTCTTTTGCAACCTGTAGTAATAGCTCGTTTCAGATAATCATTAAGTGAATGCCTTCCTTATTTCAGGCACTGTGTTGGGTGCTAGGGATGCAAAGAAGAGTAAGGCATAGTTCCAGGCCTTGAGGAACTCCAGGAAAGCAGGGGCGAGAGGCACAAGATCATTTAATTCAAGTGCAAACTGCAGGGATAGACATGTAAAAAGAATGCCTTTTGAGGCTGGAGGAAAGGTAATAGAGAGTCCTCCTTCTTAGATGATAGCTACTATGCATGATTCAAAACTTAAAGGACCCGCAGACGTTATCCAAGTAAAGAGAGTGGAAAAGGGTTTCTAAGCCAAAGTTAGAGCAAAAAGGCAGACATGGAGTGGAATGTGTAAAGAAGACTGACTGAGCTATCTCCAAAGACACCATACTGGTAAAATAGAAGACTAATAATAATAAACAAAGCTATTCTGAACTGTCAAGCCTCTGTCATCTTCAAGGTATGTTAAATTGATGCTTCCCCAAATTGCATTTACGTTCCATCTTCACAATTCTTTTTGTAATTGCATGCTACCATTTCTATTATTCACTTAATTTTTTTTCGAGAAAAGGTAATGTCAAGAAAACGTTTTAATTAAACTATAGAAACAGTGGTTCACTGAATAGGCTTTAAATTGACCTATTTCACTTCATCCTAAACAAGATTATTTATTAAATCAGTGGGTTTATCTGTTAGTTACATTTTTCTAATACTTATTAAAATAAGTACATAACTACGAAAATATAAAAGTATGTCTCATCTGGAATCATCTTAAATACAACCAGGGTCAGGCATACCTGACTTTGATTAAAAGATTAGAGTTGGAGTAAAGAAGAGGCTGACTAGTCCATAATGTGTTCTTCCAGCTCATTGGAATGATTTGATTAGGGAGGGTAATATCGAGCTGAATTTAAGGTGTCATCAAACCGGTCATCAAGATCACGTCACCATCAAGATACTCAGTGATGGCTTGGTATAGTTTTCCTGTTTATAAATTAATAATATTGCTCTGGTCTGAAAGTTTGTGTCCTCTCAAAATCCATATGCTGGAATCCTGATGCCCGTGTGATGGTGACAGTGTTAGGAGGTGGGGCCTGTGGGGGGTGCTTAGGTCACGTGGGTGGTACCCTCCTGAAAGGGATTAGTGCCCTTAGGAAAGAGACCCCATGGAGCTCACTAGCCGCTTCAACCATGAGAGGACACACAGCAAGAAGTCTGCAATCCTGAAAAGAACCCTCACTTGACCTTGCTGGCACTTGACCTTCTTGGACTTCTAGCCTCTAGAACTGTAAGCAAAACAATGGCTGTCATTTATAAGTTACTCAGTCTGTGGCATTTTGTTATAGCGGCCTGAACAGACTAAGACAGACAACAGTAACAATGATGCCAGTAGCAGCTCCCATAGGCTCTGTCCTTGGTATGTATTCGGCATTGCACTTGGTGCTTTTCATTCATGTACTTCACTTGTGTAATCCTCGCAACACTCTGCAAGTTCTATTATTATACCCATTTTAACAGGCTCACGAGGCCAAATGTTATATCAGAGTTCTGGTCTTTTGTTCAGGAGAAAAGATCACAAGAAAGCTGCCATATATAATTGAAAAAGCCTCCAGAGAACAAGACAAACAAATGAAGAAACAAAATTCATAGACACAGACAATAGTTTAGTGGTTACCAGAAGTTAAGGGGGGAGGGGGGTTGTAGATGAAGGTAAAGGGGATCCAATATAAGGTGATGGAAAGAGAACTGACTCTGGGTGCTGAACACATGATGTGATATATAGATGATGTATTACAGAATTGTACACCTGAAATCTGTGTAACTTTACAAACAATTGTCACCCCAATAAACTTAAAAAAAAAAAAAAAAAGAAGAAGAAGAAAGAAAAAGAAAAAGGCTCCAGAGGCCAAGGCTTTGTTCTCAACCCATCCACGGGTTCACTGTGGACTTCAGAAGAGTCTCTTAAACTCTCCAAACTGCAGGTCCCTTGGGTAAAGCATTTGTACTTGATGATCTTTAAGATCATTTGTAAGCTCAAGACTTCTCCTAGGTCTGTTTCCTTATCTGTAAGGCAGGGCTAATAATATGGTAAAGATTAAATGTAGGTAAAGTGCCTAGCCCGAGGATTGACACATGGTAAGGATACAATAAATGGGACTATAAATAAAAGTATTGTTAACCATAATAACCCTGATAATCTTGATAATCCCTTGGCAATCTACAAAATAGATAATTTACCCATCAATAAATAAAAGTGAGTTAATTATACTACCATATTGAAATGAGTATGCAAGCTGATTATCATTTTAGGCAGATCAGTGTGCTATCTCTATGCTTCCATAGCTTTAAGTCAGAGACTAAGAACATACTCTTCGCTGGTGTGATAGTGGGCCTCCAGGATGGTCTCCATGATTCCACGTGCCCTTGGTAGTCACTTCCCACACTGAGAAGGGCCAACTTATGTAGCTACTAAGATATTCCGGAAATTATCCTGTATGACTTCTGAGGCTAGGTGCTAAAAGACATTGTGGTTTCTGCCATGCTCTCTCTCTTCTATTGATCATAAGGACAGTGAAGCAATCTTGAATGTCCCACGTGATGGGACATGGAGAGTCCCATGTGACGAAGAACTGAGGTCTCCTGTCAGCCAGTGGGGAAGTGAGGGTTTTTTTCCAACAGCCGTGTGTGTGAACCATCTTGAATGTGGGTCCTCCAGCCACAGTCAAGCCTTCAGATGACTGCAGCCCCATCCGACATCTTGACTGCAACCTCATGAAAGACCCTGAGCCAGAATCAACCAGCTGAGCCACTCCCAAATTCCTGACACAAATTCCACAGAAACTCTGAGATAATAAATATTTGTTGTTTGAAGCCACTCTGTTTCAAGGGAATGTGTACTGCAGCAATAGATCGTGAATACAAATAAATCATTGCAAAGAATAGAGAAAACATTTTAATTGAAAGCATATAGCCACATTGGCATCGTCTCATTCAGGCCACGAAGGAGCTATGCATGTTTAAAGGGAAAGAAGAAAAGTAGGGGGAGAAGAGAAGCATGAAGGAGGCTGGCGGCTCAGCACGATGGAGATCCATGAGAACACCTGCCTAGTAGCAGGGCCAGCAGAACATGTCACCACGCATTGCTCACCAAGTGCAAGGGCTCATTCAGAAGCAGGAGGGATGGCGGCAAGGGAGAGGCACCTCCAACACACCAAATCCACCAAACGCCTTTCTCACCGTCAGAAGGGCCAAGGCAGTAGTTTGGAATGGGTCTCATTTGAACAGTGAAAGCCTTCGTCTATCTCACCAGCTATTTAGTCCTGATGACTTTTGAATAGTAAAAGTTGTTAGTTTTTCACTTAGCAACAATCAGTCACGAATGGGCAATGTTACTATTCGTGCTTCTCTGTTAAAAAAAAAAAAAAGGCTCATTTTCGTGCTTTGATAAAGCACATTGGATATTGCGAACATGGATTTGAAACACGGCAAAACCTGGTTAATTTTGTAGCACTTTATACTGTGCCAATTTGTAATAATGCCTCTTAGGAAACTGGCCTGAGGATATTAGCAAAAGATACTTTGAGGAGGGTGGGGAAAAGGGCCTTGCAACCGCTCTTTCTTTCAGCCCTGGTCTCTACTCTATAACCCTAGTGTCCACTGACTGGTTCTCCCTTGTCTATTTCGTCCATGTAAATACCATCCTTGGTCTCCTGGTTTGGGAACTGTTTTCCTCTAAAATGTTTTCTAGGAAACGGAACATGCCTTATGTACAGTCCTGGTCAGTATCATCTCCATCCCCTTGCCTAGCTCCTTTGGTCACCACCTGTGTGTGTGGGGGTGGGGGGTGGGGGGTAGGGGGCGTTTTGCCAAAACCTCAAAGCCCCACTACCCTCCAGGCTGTTGTGTATGGCCAACTTGTTGTTTATGGGGATAATGAAGACGTATTCTCAACTTAGAAATATCTCATGTTTACCATTTAAGTTTCACCTTAAATGTTACCTCTTGAGAAAGGCCTTTTAAAGGACGCGTCTGTCAAAAGTGAATCCTGCCTAGTGATTTTCCACCAAATTACTTTGCATACGAATATGCCTTTCCTGCCATTCACTATAACCTATAATTGCATTTATTGGCAAACCCTAGAGGTAGACTACTACATGGGTGCTAATCCCATCCTCATCATTTACTGGCTAAGGGGCTTTAGGCAAGTTAACTTTGTTTTCAAAAAAGTTTTGCATCTGTAAAATAAGAAACTCGTAGTATTATTGTTAGGATTAAAGGAGTTAATATATGTAACGTACCAAGAACAGTGCTTGGCACGTATTAAGTGCTGTATAAATACTACCTATTATTATTAGAGCCCCAGCCTCTAGCACGTGACCTGGCCCACAGTAAAAGTTCCATTACCGGAAATTAACATGGAAACCCAAATGTTGCTTTTCTCAGTCATTTCCAAAATCCCCAACCTAGGAAATATCTCAATGGCCATTTTTCTCCTTGGGAATCCACCTGCTACCACTTTACGTGGGCCTCTCTCTCCCCTTCCCCCCCGCGGCCAGATGCAGATGAAAACGCACATATCTTGTTGTTTTTTAAGATTTTTATTAAAATATAGCCAACTTACAATATTATATTAGTTTCAGGTTACACCACAGTTATTCAACATTGATATATTTAAAGAAGTGATCACCGTGGTAAGTCCAGTAATCACCTGACACCACACCACGCTATCACAATATTACTAATTATATTCCCTATGCTGTACATTACGTCCCCATGACTTACGTTTTCTATAGCTGAAAATTTGGGAGGGGCTGTGGTGCAGGCCCGGGTCACCCACTGCCTGTGACTAGCTGGGACTACCTGGTAGGAGCTGCAGTTGTTTGCTGCCTGTGCTAACCCTGGAGACACATGGGAGAGGCCGCGCTGTGAACCGAGGACGTCTGCCACAAGTACCAGGCTTAGGGTAGCTCCGCAAAATGCCAGGACATCCCGAGGCCCGCTGTGCTACCTGCTGGCTCCCTTAAGTTTCAGCCATTGATAAAGCTTCGTGCAGTACGCGAGTCACAGGAGGCGGGGTTTCAGGGAATCCATAGAGTGGGAAGAGTTGTCAACAGGTTAATGTAGACTCTGGTTTGGTGCCAGGGCTGGGATTGGAGCTACTCAGCAAAAGTCTCAGAGAGGCCAGTCACTGCTGCCTGGGCTGGTGGACTCTGATAGTTTTCCAAGAAAGAGTGCAATGCAATTTGGGCTGGCTGCTCGAGGAGAAAGTGCCTCCAGTGTTGGGGGAGTTGGATGGGGTGGGGTCTCAGTGAGAGCAGGGCAGAGCTTCGGATCTCAGCGGGCCAATCAGATTCAGATTTGGCCGTGGTGGGGATGGGCCAAACACGGGAAAGATGGCGCCTGCCTGTCCCTCACAGGGCAAATGGAGACTGTTCTCTAGCCCTTACTTCAAAGCCACACACCTCAGTCTGTCCGCCATATGTCTCCGACGGCCCTCTGAGTTACTGTCCATCCCCCAGAGCCTAAGGTGAGTGCCTGCGAGTGAAAGAGTCTGTGCACGGGCTATTTAAAAGCACGTTTGGGTTTCCTGCCGCCTTCTGCACCAACCAGATGGTCAGAATCTCCACTGTTTTTCACAGTCAGATGTTATGGGGACTCCTCTTTCCAGCACCAATACTCTGGGCTGGGAAGGCTGGTGTGGGCTGGGGTCCCTTGCTCCTCTGCGGGGAACCTCCATGGCAGAGATATCCCTCCCTGTTCTCAACCACCACCTGGAGGTTTGGGGCCAGCGTGTTTCGTGTCTCCGCCCTTCCTACCAGTCTTGACGTGGCTTCTTTATATTCTTAGTTATAAAACTTCTGTTTAGCCAGACTTCAGATGATTCTCCAGATTGACTGTTCTATAATTTAGTTGTAATTTTAATGTGTTCACGAAGGAGGCAAGCAGAGCGTTTATTTACTCCGCCATCTTGGATCCTAAAACCCCCCACAGAGTTGTTGTTTACTCATGCAAGACAGTTTTAGTTTTCAACTCTACCTTAGACTATTCTCCCTGTACAACTTTGCATATCCAAATCAGGCTTTTTGATGATATATTGACTAGGGAAACCATCCAGATCAGTGTTTCCCAACCTAGGATGAGCATTAGTATCACAGAACTAGTGAAAGAAAAACTATGTGGAGCAGAAAAAAATTGTGTTTTAAAATCTTATTCGTTGCCAGTTCAAAGGTGAAGAATCATGGTGAGAATCATGACCCCCTCATTTTATAGATGAGAAAATCTGAGATTGAGGGTGTGGGGGCAGAGCCCCAGAAAGTAGTTTACAGGCTCTCGGCCTCACGTGGAGGGGTGCTGGCTCGGGTAGTAGATGGCCATCAGCTGTGGCTGATTGGCCGTCAGCTGTAGCCATTGAGCCATTAGCCACTAATATAACTGCTGCGGCTACGAAGGAGAGTGGAGGAGAGTGGAGGAGAGTGAAAGAGAGTCGTCGGTGGGTTGCAGACAAAACGAACAGCAGGTCGCACGTCCAGTGAACCCAGCCTCCAGTGAGACCGTAGTGGTATGACTCCCCTACCTATGGCTCCGTGGGTGTTCCTTTTTGGCCTCACCATATCCTGCGTTCTTGTATGGGGAGCGGGACCAGAGACCCCACAGGCCGTCCCGCACGACAAATGGCGCAGCGAGCAGGGTCTCCTGCATGACAAATGGCGCAGCGAGCAGGGTCTCCCGCATGACAGAGGGATATGAGAACCATCCCCAAGAAAAGGCAGTGAGCCTGGGGTGCCTGTTCTGTTCAGCTGGGGTTGCTGTATGTATGGGCTTTCTTGCTGCTGGACACGGAACGCTCTTTTCACCCTTTGGAAAAGAAGCTGGTGAACACAAATCTATTAGGTTGGTGCAAAAGTATTTGCAGTTTAAAAGGTTAAATAATCATTAACTATCTCAGGATTTATCATTTGACTAAACAAACAAACAAACAAAAACCCTCAGGCTCTCTCACCTCTGTGCTTTACTGCACTCAGAAATCCTGCCAGGCCCTGCAACCATGGAAACACAAACCTTACAGTCCACACCCACTTTGAGAACAGCTGCCCTGGACTTAGAGAGAACACCTCCTGATGCCTGGTGGAGCTGTGGAATGCTTCTCTTCAGCATTGTTGTAGGTGTTTAGGAGCCAGGCTTTGAGAGTCAGCCTCCCCTGATTCAAATCTCGGCCCTGTCACTTACCTGGTGTTTGACCCAAGGTGACCCGCTTGTTCTCTCTGACGAGCTGCCTGTATCTCAGAGGCTCTTTGTGAGGATGGAATGGGATCGTGCATTTCAAGTGTAAGTCCAGAATCTCACACAAAGGAAGTGCACAGGCAATATTGGGGAGTGGGTATTACTGAGCATGACCTGTGTGCTAGTCCCTGTGTTGGGTGAAAGGTCATGGAAATGAGTAAAGCATGCTCTATCCCCTCTACAAGTTCAGGCACATGAGGCCGAACGATTAACAGATGATGATGTGGTAAGTTGTGGCATCCCTGACCAGGCTGCCTAGCTCACAGGGAATGTAGACCTGACTAGGAGCCATAATCCCAACCTGTCTGCAGCAGAGACAGCTAGACACTGGCTCTGAGACACACCTCTGCAGCCAGCCTAGTGTGACCAAGCAGCCTGCAGGCCCAGGTGGAAGCAGCCAGTCAGCACCACAAGGGCTTGGCTTTCTCTCACCTCACAGACAAGGTTTGTTACTTTTCCCTCTTCCTCCAACCTCATTCCTGCAGAGCCTAGACTCTGCTGGGCAGTAAAATCTTCCTACTCATTGCTTAATCTTAGTGTTTTACTCTGTAATTTTCCCTAAGTCTGTTTTCCCAGGATATTGTATAGGGGACACAAACTCATACAACCTGGGGGCTTAGAGAGAACCTATTGCCAGATGACAGGGGAACAATTTTTATTTTATGGAGTCACCATTTTGATTCCCATAATAGGAGAACATGGTGCATAATAGGAGAAGTAAGTCGTTTAGCTACTGAGTGACTGAACTTTCCAAGCACCCAGCATCCACAGGTCATGACACCATTGTTAGTTTCTACTTATTTATGGAATTTCTCCCTGACAGAGAAAATGGATAGATTAAGTTTTTCAATTATAGTTTATGTATTTGACATAGGGATTTGTATGTTTTTGAGGTGGACAAATATTTGTAACTGCCTGCTGTGTTTTCCCTGGCATTGCCTGTGAACCCCTTGACTCTTCCCTAAATGGGGCCATCAAGCTAAGAGATTGCCTCAGGGCAGAGGAGACAGAGCAAACATTTCAAATTGCAGGATTTGAGAGGGAATCAGGCATAAAAAAGACGGGAGAAAAGCTTCCTAGACTCCTAGACTGGAAAGTTGCTCAAATGAAATGTAAGTGAGGAAGAGAGGGAAGAAAGAAAGCTTAGACTCAAGGATGTATCTGAGAAAATGGCTCTCTAACCTGTCTTTCTCCTTGCCCGTCACCCCTGCCAACCTATGACCAGGTGGATGAAATTCTAGTAGTGGGGTGACAAAAGCGCATATAAGATTGGGAGATATGAGAGAAGAGAGGAGCTATACTCAGCTTCTGATTCTGCCCTGGGAGTGGGTGCGACCTCAGAGTAGAAATATATACATGGAACTTCCAGGAAGATGGACCGAGGACAGGAAAGGACAGAGCTCTGGCACGGTTTGAGACGAGCAGGATGTTTCCCACAAGCCTGGCAGGGCTCAGTAATCAGAGACAGCATCAAAGGAGCCCTGGGCCAGGAACAAGTGCCACCCAGCCGTGCCTGTGGTACAAGGGATTGAGAACAGGTGGGGCTGAAGTCATCAAAGCTGATAAATCCTGTCCCACAATGCCCGGGCATTATGCTACCCCTTCCTCGGAAAATAGATACCACCCTCAAAAAGATGATGCAGGCTGAATTGACTGAGAGTAGATTTCTGCCTCTTGATGGAAAGAGGCTCATAATAGGAATTAAGTTATGGAAAAATAGTTAAGCTTCTTGCCCACCCGAGTTTGTGTACTGAGATTCATACCTGCTATACTTGGTGGCATTTATCAATTCTCAGATAATCATGATAGCACTGGGATATCTCTTTTGCGAATGTCAAGTGTCTGATAGTTCTCTTTGTTGCACAGCATATATCATGGGGCTAAGCACTGAGAAAGTGATATGTAGAGATTCTTAATGTGTGTGTATGTGTGTATGTTGGAGGCTTGGATTCTCTTCTTAGAATAACATTTTTAAATGCATAAAAAAAATACAGGATTACAAAGGAAACCAATTATATGGAAAAAGTTATCAAAGTATTTAAAAAACAGATGTGTGATATAGTAATCTATGGGGTTCTTTACTCATGCCTTACATAACAAGATCTAGCAACAAGTCTAATAAACGTTATAATATCAAAGTGGTGATAAGCTTAAACAATATTAAGAGATACCTACAACAAGTAATATGATATGACAACACCTGTACTGATGACAAAGTCTCAGATTTTGTTAATACTGTTGTGGCTTATTACCTATATGCATCATTGAAAAAAATGATTATTTTCAGTTAGAGGTTAATGAAAATATGTAATTTTTTCCCATCCAAGTTCAAAGATCTTCTGGATTCTAACCAGGAATCCTTGGAATCTGCAGAGCACTGTACTATATAACTACTTCTTTATTGACAAAAGATTTAATCTGAACTTTTCAAAAACCCCTCCAGACTCCATTTTAGTGAGAAAGGTTAGGAGTTGCAGAGATGGTATTATTCCCAGAAAACGGGTCCTTGGTGTTCAGGAGAATTCAGGGATGCACTGAATAAGCCAAGCAAATGGTAGATTTATTTTAAAAAGGATGGTACACTCTCAAGATGGTGAGAGCAAGCTGGCTTGGAGAAGAGCAGTTGCCCCGAAGACAAGTGCACTTTGGGAATCTATTACACTTAAAATGCAGGCACGAAGTATTCAAGACATGGGTGTCATTATTGGCATTCCTCTGCGGGTCCTTGCTGATCACTTCCTGCCATTGGGAGGAGGGATTTTTGTCCTTGTTTGGCTCTGTTGGAACTGTCATGGTGACACAGCAGTGGAGAGTTTCCTAAACCACAGTGCTAATAATAGAACCCATTATAATCAGGTAACATTCACCTGGAGGGACTAGGTGGTGTCCTGGCTCTCCCCTCGGCCACTGAAATCTAGCTCTGGCTGGCCTGGTAACTGCACTTTTTCTTAAGGACGATCTTATCTCCTCCCTCCCTTGTTTCCCCTTACTGCCTTCTTCCTTTTCTCCCTGTCTCTCCCTGCAACCCTATTCTTTCTGCCTATGTTAACAGTATCACCTACAATAATTTCCCCTTAACAAAGGGTTCAGGACATCTAGGGGTAGTCAGTTCTCAATAGATCCCTCTACAATCATTATACTCCAAGGTCCTGAATTTGGGAGCTCCTAATCCCAGGCAAGTGTTGGTGTGTGGACAAGAAGTACTCAGGTTGGCCAGGCGCTTATTTTTAGATCAAAAGTAAGGACAAGCTTCCCTGGCCTTCCCTGGCCTTCCCTGGCCTTGTAAGGACAAGCTTCCTAAAGATAAGGTACTATGTTCCCTGGTGTCCCTAAGACAGTAACTAGAAAATGGTAGAAGGTGGACAAATATAGTTTGGATGAATTAATTAATTGATGGATCATGCGAAAACATTGAATTTCAGTCTGGGTCAAAGAAATGGGCTCCCAAGTATAAATTCCTTAACAGTGATCTTGGCAAAGGGAAAGGGCTTGATTATGGTCAGCTATTGTTATTTTTATGTCATAGGCATTCCTTTTGCATTCTAGTATCTAACTTAGTCACCTTAAACAAATAATGTAGCTTTCCAAGGGGCTTCTTTATCTCTAGAGTTTGGATAGGAATTGGGTAAGATATATATATATATATATATATATATATATATATATATATATATTGCATATAGCATAGGGGCTGGTTAATCAGTAAGTGCTCAATAGTTGCTGTTATTCCTATGAGCTAATGTAATAAATTTTATAGCTTTAGTATTATTAATATTAATCAAGGCAGTGAGTCAAGTTTAGTAACATATTAGAATTACATGAAGAATATTTAAAAATACTTATTCCCCAAGATCTCACTGAATCAGAATCTCTGGGAAGGGGCCTGGAATCTACCTTTTGAAAATGCTGGCAAGGGATTTGGAAAGGAAGCTGGGAGGGGGAAATTGGAGCCCAGAGGGAAACTGAGTCATTAGGACATTATTTGTATGTAAACAGTGAGTACTTGCCAAGGTTTTATGTATTGATGAGAGAATACAAGAATACATTTAATGTATTCATGTGAGCACTAACAGGGGCCTAACAAAGCAAGGTCCAAAGATGGTGTGAAAAACCGAGATTTTATAGGGAGTGGGAAAAAATAAGTCAGGCTGAGAATAACAATCTCATTTGGATACAAAACTGGTGAATGTCCATTAGGATAATAAAACCATCAATTCCCTGTTTCCCCAAAAATAAGACCTAGCTGGACAATCAGCTCTAATGCATCTTTTGGAGCAAAAATTAATATAAGACCTGGTAGATTAGATTAGATTAGATTGGATTAGATTAGATTAGATTAGATTATACTATACCCAGTCTTATTTTACTATAATATATTATAATAAACTAAGACCTTGTCTTAAATTAATTGTTGCTCCAAAAGATGCATTAGAGCTGATTGTCTGGCTAGGTCTTATTTTCAGGGAAACACAGTTTGTGGATTTTTTTTTTTCTGCAAGACAGAAGAGGAAATCACTGACTTGATCATTCATTTTTCTGTAACGTCTAACTGAACAGAATTGTAAAATGTCTGTTTCCTTATCAACAGTAAATGGAAACTCGAAAAAAAAAAATTTGAATCCCTGAGTAAAAGCTCATTATGGGCTCCTTAATTGCCTCTGCAAAATCAACCCATCAACCAGATTGATTTTCTTCATCTTGAAAGTCTGAAGTACTTACATTATACTCAGGTATAAAATACAGGCCACATTTTGTCTTTGATGTGATGTTTTAGTACTGGATGGAGGAGTAATAATTAATCCTTGTGCCGCCCCTCAGAAAAAGTTGCTGTGAAGTATTCCATTAGTCTTCCTGTTCTGATGCAATAGCCTGTTAGTTCCCTGTCCTGCTGGGGTTTGAGGAGTCACTGCAGGGTTCTGCCTTTTGCTCACGAAAATTATCACCACCACCTCTGCCTGTTGACTCCTGAAATCCCATTATTTAAGATTTATTTTCTTAGGCTCTTGCTCTTTCTCTAAAGTCCTCCTTTTTTTTTTTTTTTTTTTTTTTTTTTTTTTTCAAATGGAAAATACCCTAAAGGGAAACACTGATGGGGAATAAGACAGTGTGTTGTTGTTGTTTTTTAAATAAAGCTCTTCTCTGTCCATGATTTCAGCAGAGACTTAGCTTTTCCTCATTTCCTCACAGTTAGCAATATTATTTTCTCCAGAGATTTAGAGCAGGGAGAGGAGAAGAAAGCACCAGCTGGAGCGCTCCAGATGTTGTGAACATAATATCGTCTCATAGCTTTAATCACATAGAGGAAAGACGCTCAGAACTGGGGTGCTTCACACAGATGCCTTTGATGTGCATCACAGTGGATATGCAGGGTCTGACTTTTCTGATTTCACTTTGTCAGTGTTTCATCTCTGAGCTGTCTTTGGAATTAATCCCTGGTCATTAGCAAAAGGTGAAAGAATTCACAGCCTCAGAAAAGTAGGGGAGCAAAGAAAGTTTTATTCAAGAAGAAAGACTCCAACCAGTCTCAGAGTACATAACTGCACCTAACTTTACGTTAGCTTTTTCTTACGTTGGAAAGGGTAGGTAAATTTCCTTATAGCAGGAGATGTGATACATAGACTGACGTCATTTAATTGATATATGTTGGTTATATAACTAGTTTCTTTCTGCGCATGCTCTTACCCAGAATGCCTACAGGAAAAACCCAGGGGGGCGGCCAAGACTTAATGTTTATTTTATTTTTTATTTTATTTTATTTTTTAAATTAAAGTTTATTGGGGTGACAATTGTTAGTAAAATTACATAGATTTCAGGTGTACAATTCTGTAATACATCATCTATAAATCCCATTGTGTGTTCACCACCCAGAGTCAGTTCTCCTTCCATCACCATATATTTGATCCCCCTTACCCTCTTCTCCCACCCCCCACCCTATTTTATTTTAATTGTATTATAATGAGGCTAGAGTTCAGATACCAGCTAGGCTTCAGCAGTTTGCGCATTTGTCAGGAACCAGCTTACTCCAGTTAGGGGCTTATTTCCCCTTTTTAGGGGTGTTTGGACATCTTGATTGATCTCTAGCGGATGAGCCTGGGTGGTTCCTGGGGAGGGGATGCAGGCCTGGGTGGTCCCCCTTCAGGTGCACTTTTATTAACTCTTTTTCTGCCTCATCAATCTCCAGTGTATGGAGGGTAGAGGTGATTGGGACCATGGCAGAAACATGTAGGAAGAAGGGGGTATGTGTATACATTGGCTAGACACATTGTTTTGTCTGCTCATCATTTCTACACTACAACTCTACACAGTGTTCAGTGTATTCAATCTGTCATAGTTGATTGGTCCAAGGGAGACACGTGACCCAAGTTGGCCTATCAGAACATTTCTCTGGGAATTTTAGACTTGGTCATAGATATAATCAAGACATTCTCTCCTGGAGGTCGGTAAAGCTGTAAGCCATAAAATTTGAGGACTATCAACAACCATACTTCTGTTACGTGGAAAAGACTATAGGCAGCAACAAAAGCAAAAGATGTAAAGGAAGAGCAGACATGGGAATTGGAGGGAAAGCATTGGGCTGGGTATGTGATCCTAGTTCCAATTGAGACGCAGATTCATCCACTCTAGGTTCACAGGGGCCTGGCAGGGTCACACAAGTGCCATAAATTGTTCCAACCCAAGGGTAGCTCAATGGTAAATTCCTTTAGGACAGGAAGTATTTCAAGCTAGTCACATGACTGTCACCCAGTAAAAGAATATACTGAAAAAAATTTGGGGATTCTATCAAGTAACAAGAAGACAATATTCCTAGTTCCACTTATAATCCAGAAGGGGGAAAAAAGAAGCAAACAAATCACTTTAATGAGTGAGAGCCCAAGCTGACAATAAATCCATTGTATTTCTCAATGAATCTACCTTGCTACCTAAAGAAGCAAATTGAAGGAATATGTGATAGGAAGATGAACCTTGAGTGAAGAATTATTTTACTATTGTCTTTAAGTTGGGAAAAAGGTGACTACAAGCTTGTAAAACTCACTGTCATCTAGTTGCTGTTTAAAGGCACCTGAATCATAGCTGCTACTTGGTACACAAAGCTATGGATAAATTTCTTCCTCCCGTCACTGTATGCTTTCCTATGAGTGGGTTGCTTGTGTACTCTGTGGGGCTGCTTGTGTACTCTGTGGGGGCTTCGCCAGGAGACTAAGTCTGCTGATGTAATATTAGAAGTTTGGTAAACACCCAGAATTTGCCAGGTACAAATATAAGGAAATAATCTAGACTCAAGATGGAGAAAGTGATCTCTTCTGTCTTTGGATTCAAAATGGGCCATTATCTCTTTTCCTCTGAAAAAATTTAGCTCTTGAATACTGTGTTATGACAACAGTAGTTTTAATGCTTGTGTGTTTCTTTTTCTTTTTCTTTTTCTATAATGAGTTTTATATAGTCTTAGGCATGAGTCAGGCTTTCACCTAACTCATAAATACAAAACCAAATATAAACAGAGTGAACACACTTTGAAAAGTTCTCTCCTTGAAGAGAAGAATCATTAAATCAAATATACTGCATATGATAGAATATATATTAACATAGCGTGCATGCTTTGTATGCATGACTAGAGAATAGTCTGCATAATATACACAAAAATATTAACATGATATCTCTTGGTGGTGGTATAACTAGTCACACACACACAGCTAATTTTAAAAATTTTTAATTGAGGTATATAGTTCACATACCATAAAATTTACTTATTTAAAGTGTTCAGTTCAGTAGTTTTTAGTATATTCACAGAGCTGTGCAACCATCACCACAGTCTAACCGCAGAAATTTTCACCACCCCAAAATGAAACCCCATATCCATAGTGGTCATTCCTCTTTCTTGACTCCCTACACCCAATCTAGGCCCTGGCAACTACAAATTTACTTTTTATCTCTGTAAATTTGCCTATTCTGAACACTTCACATAAATAGGATCATATAATATGTGGCCTTTTGTGTTTGTTTCTTTGGGATGTTTTAGGAGAAAGGGCTCCCTGCTACTCTCTGCTCACTGTGCTGTATGTTCTGCTGTCGATTGCGTTTGCCTAGAGAATGAGGCATCTTTTTCTAATTTTAACAAAAGTACAGAATTAGCTAGTAGAAGTCCTGCTTTCAGTTGAATGCAATACTTCCTTGCAATGAACGTTTTCTAATTTGATACACCATTCATCACATTTTCTTGTAGTTTGCTGTGTAATTTGTACGCCATTAAATAGTGAACTCCATGAGGGACAAGACCAATGTATGACTCAATCCATCCTATGTAGCTGGCACATAAGTAGATGATCATAAATGCTTAATGACCAAGGTGGATGGGAATTTTTATATTCAATTAGTGCCATTGCAGGCTATGCTTACAAGCTGTCAAACATCTGGATACTTGAGAATATCTGGATGGCTGACTGAAAGTTTTTCATCTTAATCTGGATGTTTTGGCATCAAGTAATGTAGCCCTGAGCTTAGCCTGAAAAAATTAGGGCCCTCATTCTTTTATTCTCAGATGTGGTGAGATGCTGAACTGTCATACAGATGAGTGATGGTTATTTAACACACTGTCATCCTAACTCTTAGGGAATTTCCTCCAGGGGGGCAGAAGGCAGCCAAGAGTTCTTTGGGAAATCTTTCTTCATTCCAGATGTTAAGAATATGACAAGATGTGTTCTAGTGTGTTATTGAAGGCTTAGACTCTGAAGAGAATTCAAGAAAGGAAATTGGTAGCTAAAGTCAAAGTTCCTTTATGGGGTCACAGGCATCTGACAGATGTTTTGGTGTTAGAATAATTGTTGACTTTTTCTCTTCCGTTAACCCTGGAGCATTTTCTCTCCAGACCCCTATTCTCAGATTGGCTGCACAACCAGAAAGTAACAAGAGGGTTAATCAAAGAAGCTTAAAAGAGAATGGAAAGCGTTCTCATCATTCTTAATTGGCTTATTACACTTTCCCTGTCCTAAGGGTGTTTTGATTTAAAATTCTAGTTTAGGCATCTTTGAAGATACAAATTCATTTTTATCACACTTCAAATCAAATGTATGTATCATTTTACATTTAGTAGATTATCATATTACCTTTTCTCTTTGTGTTTCAAATTCAATTTTGAAAACTTAAATTCAAGCTTTCAACATTTTAGAGTTGAAAACAAGTAGTACAGAATCTTGTTAATATGAGGGCATTTTTGTTGTTGTTGCAAGTGGTACTCCACAACTTGATGTGACTAAAGAAAAACAATGACTATCAGCTCATGGATATAAGTAATACAAGGGTTAGTCTCACTTCAATTATGGCTTCATCCTGGGCTCAAGCACTGTCACCAGGCTTTTTCCATTATAGGAACTTAATTTCTAGGTGTCTCATAGTAGCAAAATGGCTGCAACTGCTCCAGCTCCTGCTTATTCTCAAGTTCACATCCAGTGAAAAAGAGAAACTGTCTCTCTACCCAAGGATTCCCAGTCAAAATTTCATTGCATCTCATTCGTCTGTTAAGTTCATATGCTTATTCCTGAGTCAATCACTATGATCATGGACTAGGAGGCACTGATCGGCTTAAGAATTTATTCACAGTTGAGCTGAAGGAGTGAAGAACGTCCTGAAATGGGGACAGGGATAATTCCCAAATTTACATTAGAGGCTTTATGTAGAATAAGCAGGAATGGATTTGGGAAAATAATAAATATCCAGTGAAACTGCATTTCAGTTCCTTTATTTTAATGGAACAGATGACTGCAAGGTTGAACAAAAACATAAGAGGCCTAGAATCCAACACAATACATAGTATATATTAGTTGGCTCAGTAAATATTGATTGAATGAATGAATAAATGAATGAATGAGTTATTAGAAAGAGTATCACACCACAACCCATGTGTCCTCCAAACTCCAGGGAAGGTAGCAAATTCTCTGTATGGTCCCCTTGAAGTCTCCCTCTTTCATTTGTTGTAAGATGAAGGCCAAGCACCACCACCACACCCCCCACCCCTCCACAAATGGTAAAGAGAACAGGCCCCAGCACTATGTTACCTGGATTGTTTCAATTTCACTTCTTTTATAACCTGGAAGGGGAATGGCTATTTTTCAGTGACCTCCTCTCCCAATCCTGTGGAGCTCTGTGCACTGGGGTTTGATTCTTGGCCTTTGGAGCGTCAGACGCCAGAGCCCAGATAGAACATCTTGTCAACACAGTGTTACATATGTTTCAATACATCCACTCCTACAGTAAGTCCTCACTTAACATAGTCCATAGATTCTGCAACTTTAAGTGGAACAATGGACACCGAAACCATTTTTACCATAGGCTAATTGATATAAACAAGAGTTAAGTTCCCATAGCATCTCATCGATGTTATAACAAAATGATATTGAAGCAAATGACGTTATTCGAGGACCTGCTATATAAAGGAAAAAGCACACATATAGAGGAAAAAGAAAAAGAAAGAAAGAAAAGATGGTGCCTGCTGGCTAGAGCATGAAGATGGCACCTGCCATTTAGAGCAAGAAGTGAGAGCATATAGAGTGCCTGTAGGAGAAAAGAGAAAAAACTGAAAAATTAAAAATCAAGTGTTAAAAAAAAAAAAAAAAGAGGGCACTGGCTGGTTAAAGTGAGGCAGAAAAAGCGTGAAGACGGTGAGTGCCAGCCAGCAGGCTCCTAGAAGTGTGAAAAATTAGATGCCCCTCAGGTGGGCACTTGAAGGTTAGCACATGAGCATGTGGTCACGTAAAGTCTGGGCTCCTCTCACTAAGTTACCTCTGCGCTGAGCCCTGTGGCAGGTGAGTGGGGCAGGTGAGTCCTGTGGCAGGTGAGCACGCAGGCCTGTAAGAGATGTTTCTCAGGTCATTATGGCATGTGGGTCTCCTTGACCAGAGTCCGTTGGTTTCCTAAGCTCTATGTTTTGGAGGAATTGTCTCTCAGGTTCAGGTCCTAAAAGTTGGAGTGCCTGATGTGGGCTACCAACCCTTCTCTCTTGAGGGAGAAGCTCCAGGTTTTGAGTTCCCTCCTGACTGTGGCTCACCACGCCAGGGATGGGGTTTATGGTGAACAGATGTCCTAGGCTCTCTTCTATCTGCTTGGACATAGCTACGGATTCGGTGTGTCTGTGGGGGAGGTGAGCACAGAATCCTACTATGTCGTCATCTTGAACCCCTCACTCTCTCCCTCTTTGAGCTGGGACGTCCGTCTTCTGACCTAGGACTTCAGAAACCCAGGTTCTTGGGCCTAAGACTCTGGGTTACCCCAGAGGTCCCTCGCTTCTCAAGTCCTCAGACTTGGCTTGAATTATACAGTGGCTTTCCTGGGTCTCCAGCTGGCAGGTGGCAGATGATGGGACTTCTCAGCTTTCATAACCAATTCCTATCACCTCCTCTTAAATATATGTGCGTCTATATCCTATTGGTTCGGTTTCTCTGAGAATACTGACTCATACACTGCCATAAGAAATGAAGATACATTAGTCAATGACAGGAACACTCGCTTATTATTTCCCAGTTCTGCAGGTAAAACATCCAGTGGGTTTGGAGGATTCTCTGCTTTGAGTCTCAAAAGGCCAGAATCAAGGTGTCAGCCGAGCAGGTTCCCTCCTGGAGACTTTAGGGGAGAATCTGTTTCCAGGGTTCCCTCTTGTTGTTGAGAATTAGTTCCTCACGTCTGTAGGACTAGGTCCTCCTTTCCTTGAGGGCTGTCAGCTCAGGCCTCCCTGAGCTCCTAGAGTCTAGTCTCTAGAACTTGCATGGAACCTGTATAGTTCAGAACCAACAATGGCATCAGACCCTTCTCATGCTGCTGCCTCATTTCTGTGCCTCCGCTTCTGATCTCAGGGGCTCATGTAATTACATTAGGTCCATCAAATAATACAGGATAATCTCCCCATTGTGAGGCCAATTGATTAGCAGCTTTAGTTCCATTTCAAAGTCCATTTTATCACGTCAGGAGCAAAAGCCATAGAGACCAAAATCCCACCTACTGGATGTGATATGTGTTCCCTTCCCGAATGTTTGTATCAGTTCATGCTGCCTCCAGCATCGTATGACAATGTCCATCTCCTCTCTCCCCTCAAGCATGGGTCTTCTTATTAAAGCAATGAAAATTGCAGTTACCCGCTTCACATTGGTAGGTGACTAGACATCTCAGTGTTGCTTGAATTGTGTTTCTTAGATTATTAATAAGGTGGGATTTTCAAGGGCATTCTGTGAAATTGTCAATTAATGCAGTTACACAGAGATCCATACAGACAGCGGGGCTGTGTGATGGGAGGGTAACATGGTTATTTCTGTGCCCACAGCCTGGCATGGAGGAGGAGCTGCCCATGACAGCAGCGGGAGACCAAAGCAGATGGGTAACAGCTGAATCAATCAGGAAACGATGGCCATCGATGGTAAGTTTACCAGGATTGCTTTTGCCATAGCTGGCATCTGTTTTGACACAAACCCCTGTCTTTTTGTTTTATCATCTTGTGCCAAATGTGCCATAACATACGTCACAGATTACCTATTTCTCACTAAAAAAAAAAAATTGGTGCCAGATTCAGGTTGCTCAAAGAACGTGAGAACCCAAAAATTCAAACTGTAGGATGACTGCTGAAGGAAGAAAAGTGAAACATATTGAGACGCCGAAGCATAGCAAGGCTTGTTGACGGTCTGTCATAAACTTGGTAAGATAAATACATTCACTGAAGCAAAGTCCTGTATTTTATACGGACAGTTAATTTCATGAAAAAGATTGTGATAGCATCTTGATACTCAATTCAGAGAGACTAGGAAACTGCACATGGATTTGGATCTTATCCACACATGTGTTAGGGAGGCATTTGGCTCAAATGACCTGGATTAGGTAACATAAAGGCTATGAATTCAAAGCCTTTCCCTTGGCTTTGTTTGTATAGACAAAGTGAACGGAAAACTTGGCCAAGACTGTTATATAAAACTCTGCTGATAAATTGTCTGAAATATCAGATCAAGGTTCCTAGCAAGGCAATTATGTATGTATACTTTGTCTTTTAGCAATCCACAGTTTGCATTATTGTAACTAATTCATACACAGGCAGTATTTATTTGACTCATCAGTTTGACTTTACTTAGAAAAAAGGCAACAGACAAGTGTGTACAATAGTGCTTAATCTTGTAGGGGTGGTTAAGGACTGGAAGGGGCTTCTGGAACGCAAATAATGTTCTGTTTCTGGAACTGAGTTCTAGTTATACACACACGTTCAGTTTGTGAACATGTGCACCTATACACTTATATATGCACTTTCCAGAATGTGTATCATAATTAAGTAATATGTTTAAAAAGAAGGGTGTATGTCAGTGGTGGGAGATTAAGTTTGAGAACATTTTTCAGGTGTTGCAAAATCTCTAAAATTGGGGGTAGCCAGATGGCTCAGTTGGCTATAGAGTGAGCTCTTAACAACAGGGTTGCCGGTTCGATTCCCACATGGGCCAGTGAGCTGCACCCTCCACAACTAGATTGAAGGACAACGACTTGACTTGGAGATGATGGGTCCTGGAAAAACACATATTCCCCAATTAAAAAAAACAAAACTTTAGCATTGCAGGTTGTTGTATTATAGAAAATAGTTCCATCCATTTTAGAGGTTACAAAACTGTGGTTTGTATGCCAGGTTCAAACCCATGGATGTGTTTGGTCCGTGGTTTTAAACAACAATTAAATTAATTGTGAACCATTGAAAATGGAGGGAATTTACATCAAAATCCAGATTGCAAGCTTCCTTTGAAAAGTTAGCAGCTCTCGTAGCACTGGGCTTGCATGGCCATGTGTGACACAAAGTAGGAGCTGATTCCTGTCCACAAGGCCTGAGCTTCCCAGTCAGCCACAGTCTCCAGCATTCCCTGTGGTCTCTCTGACAATTTGTTTTTTAACCTTCATTTCCTGTCAGTCAATCTGGTTGAATGTACAATTACCGATATTCTGATGGAAAATTACAGTGGGTCACATAGACCCGAATACTGGGTACTTTTTTTTATGTGGAGTGAAATTAGGTTTATAAAGAACCAAATACTGGGTAGCTTTTTGATGTGGAGTGAAGTTTGGTTTATAAAGAACACAGTGAAGTATGGATTTGGTCATTACATGGTTAACCACATCAAAGAAGATAGTCTGTGTGGAAAATCTGAGTTTCTAGATCTGTCTGATTTGTGCTTTGTAGCAATAGAAAAGGCCTTCATCGCAGCTTAGCCTCCATATGTTCTGAAGACCACTAGGTGCTGCGTTTGAACTAAAGTCAGAGGGACGAGTTCCATATGAAGCCAACGCATATGTTTGGAACAACCATAAAAACAGATTTTCAGGTTGCAGCTGTAGTCCTTTTATTAATCACATCTCCAGTCCCCGGGATGTAAGCCTTGCTTAGAAATGAAGTGAGGCAAGAGTTGGAATTGTTGTGCGTTGTCCTGGAGCCCTCCTGAGCTGCCTGCCCACACGGACCGCTGGAGAAAAGGCGAACTGCTTTGGGATGGCTGTGCACAGAGCCTCCCTGAGGGCAGCTGTGGTTCCCTGCCTCAGCCACCAGACAGGGGATGTGGGGACTCAGCCTGAAAATACTTACGGATCCTGGCTGTCGGCAACCCCAGAAAAGCAATGACAACTTGGTGTGTGCGGATGACAACACACATCTTGCTTATCAGTGTTCTCACAACAACTGTTTCCCCAACAATGTGCTGGCTAATGTGTGAACAGGGCCCAGTCCCTGTCTCATTTACAAACAGGGTGGGTGTTAGAATGGAGCAGATGCCTGCACATCTGGAATGACCAAATCCAACATTTTCAAGTCCTAGGAGCCCCAGAGTTTGTCTTAGTTTGCTAGCTATTTTAGAGCTGATGACATTTCCAAAAGGCCATCCACTTGGCATTGGTGTTGCTGTCCCATCTTGATTTTAAAATACTGTGGATTTTATATGTATCTTTGACTTCTTTGGGCCCAGCTACATTTTCAGTTCTAAATTGGGCCTTCTCTAAGTGGTTCTAGGGTTTGAAAAGTGGCAGTGGCCTGCAATACACCTGGACAGAATTCCATTTTATTTGTGCTTGTCTGAGAGTCCTCACGGCAGGGAAAGGGGGTGAAGGGGATAGAAATGAGGCTTCATCTGAATAGAACTCTTATGACTGAAGAGGTTGAATAGCGAAGTGCTGACATTTGCCATTAGGTCATTTAGACTCCAACACACAGAGAATCAAATCACTTGCCCATGGCCACAGGAACAGTTAACAGCAGGAATGAGACAGAACCCCAAGCCCTCAATTAAATCAGGCTCTCTTTTCCCAAGTAAAGTCGAGAATTAAAACAACAATCTAAATTGTTTGGTCCAAGGACCATTTGGAGGATGTCAACAGGATGACAAATATTTCTACAAAAAGTTAAGATTTCTATCAAAATGCAAATGTTTCCAAATATTTACATGTTTAGTGTCAAGTCTATCACATCAGTTGCTTTCTTCTCTCTTTCTATTTTCATGTCTGGGTTAAGTGCCCATTCTTTGCATTAGCCCAGCACCAAAAACATCCTACTTCCACTGCCTATAACAGTACTTCTTACCCTGTATTTAAATGGTCTGTTTACTTGTCTCTGTTGTCAGTAGGTGGTAAGCACTGAGGGCCTGTACCACAGTGGTATACAGAGCTAGGTCACAGCTACTCACAAAAACCAATTGTCACATTTTCAGAAATTTTGCAAGCCATTTCACAACAAGTTGGCAGTTTGCATTCAGCCATGGGTGAAGTATTTACACCATAGACATTGGCAAAAGTTACAAACCCGGGCTCCCTGCATCTCCGCAGAGCCAGTTTTCAGCATTACCAGCATTTCTCTGGTCAGAGAGCTTATTTGTTTGGCTTAGCATTATGTTGTGCCTGGTACACAGTAGGCACTCTGTAAATGTTTGTTAGAGGAATTAATGATGCTTGATGAAAGGCTGAGTGAATGAAGGCCTCTCTCAGTTTCTTCCCAGTCCTGATTTCCTATAACTTGTTGAGAGCTAGAAGGGGCATTGCATGAGACTATCTTAGCAAAGATGATAGTTCCTGGGAGAAACTGGAAGTCCTTGCCCTTGGAGAGAAGTGAACCCAGATGTGAACCCCAGCTCTGTCATTAGCAGCTATGAATTATAGGCAAGTTATCTTTCTTCTCTGAGCCTCTGGTATTTTATTCCTCTTCTATGAAAAAAGGTACAATAATACCACTTGTGGTATTGTAATGAGAGTTAAAGATAGTGCTACCTGAAGCACCAGTGCACAGACATCCAGCCTCTGTACCAAGTCACCTCCTTGGACTCGTAGCTCAAATACCATGTACATTTGCCTTCAGATCCAAGGTATTTCCCATCACAATTCAGCTTTCATATATTCAAAGTACCTATGATTATCCAAAATGACTTGTTTACTTATTTATTGTTTGTCTGTGTCAACAAAGTAAGTTTCAGAGATCAGGGTCCTTACTGTGGTTTGCTGCTTGCTATCTAAAACCCTATGTGATGCCTGACATACGTAGTAACCCTCAATAAATATGGCTTGAATAAGTAAATGAATAAATGAATAAATGATATTTCTATTTGTTAGGTGATCCCCTACAGTAGGGTCAGAAATTACAGCCACAGACCAAATCTAGCCTGCTACCTGTTTTTAAAAGTAAAGTTGTATCGGAGCATAGCCATGCTCCTTCATTGATGAATTGCTATGGTAGCTTTCACACTAAAACAACAAAGTTGAGTAATTGCAACAGAGATCATATGGCCTGTAAAGCCAAAAGGATGTACAATCTCTCTCTTTAGAGTAAAAGGAAAGGAAAACCTTGCTGACCTGTGGTCTATATGATCATCTCTGAAAGCTACTAATTTAAAGCTCAGAAAATTGAGCAGTTTTCTTAGCATCCCTAAATAAATTGGTGGTAACAGAGGAAGGGGAATGGGTCTCAGAGCACTGAAGCATAATATCCTAAGATCTAAGTAGATGGGGAAGGCATCAACCACCCCCCTTCTTCCAAGCAAAACATCTCAGCTCTCCCAAATGGTTTCAACATATCTCAATGCAGATCTCTTTTCTCTGAGTCTGCACGATGATTATATTTTTCCATAGGTTTTTTTATACTGGCACCAAAGGAAAATATGGGGAGCTTCCAAATGAGAGGGTAGAGTTTGAGATGGCAACAGCATTGTGAAAACATGCCCGGCAGAGCTCCAAACTCTCATCATGACAGCAGTATCTAATTATTGCACTAAACTTTGAGAAACCTGATATTATGCAAATAAACACCAGCTGTATTTTATGACAGCACATACAATTTTTATAAAAAAAGTTTGAAATCCTTTTTATATGGAAAAATATCCTTCTCTTACAGTATTTAGAATTAATCAAAGATACAGTCTAATCGAGTCTAATAGTTTAATTCAGTACAAATGTTGGAGTACATAGAAATGCTCTTTTAAATTAGAAAAAAAAAAGAATTCTGTACTTTGTGTGTGTGTGACAGAGGACAGTGTTTTCTGTGGCTTGCTGTTTGGTGGTAGTGGGAGGGCTACGTACTTCGTTATACTGGGATGTTGATGGTGGTGAGGGTTCCACTCTCCAAGGCCGTGCTATATGACTTGAAAATTAAGGAATGAGAAGCAGGTAGCCAGGTAAAGCAAGGTAGAAATGTGTTCTGGGCAGTGGGGAGATCTTTTATTAAGACTGGAGCACAGGGAACAACGGGAAGAGAGGCCTGGAAGGATGCTGGGAAGAGAGACCCTGGCAGAGAAAGTCAGCATCTGTAGAGCTCCTATTCTGCCAGGCACCGTTGTAAGTACTGTGCCCGTATTAACTCGTTTAATCTACACAACAAACTCATGAGGTGCGATTATTATTCTTACTTTGTAGGTGAGGAAGTGGAGAAAAAAAAATAGTGGGAAAACAACAATGACAACAACAAAAGCTTTGCCCAGTGTTGTACAGCTACCCAGTGGCAGAACTTGAATTTAAACGGGCTGAAATTGAATCTGGCTCAAGAAGTGATACTCTTAACCAGTGGGCATAGTGACATTTGATTGTCGAGGTCCTTGAGAGCTTCCTTGTATATGATTCTCAGAAGAATCAATAAAAAACTATTAGAATTAGTAATGTAGCAATGTTACTGGTTAAAAGCTCAATATATACAATTAATTGTATTTCTATATAGCAAAAAAAAATCAAAGATAAAAGTTAAAAGAATATGCTATCATCAAGTGCACTAATACTGTCTTCTAAAGTCTGGGGGAGAGACAGAGAGCTAAGAAAATCCTGTTGAGTCATGTCTGGCCTTCACTGGGTCCATTGCTGCTATTCTCCAAAACTGGAAGCAGAACAGAGGTAAAGAGAGATTCTGAGGTGTGCAGAAAGCTGACGTTGTGACTAAAGAGTACAGAGAACACCCCAGTGGCTCTAAAAGCTGGCAGCCAGGCTGTAAAGCAAAGTAGGATCTCCCACAGCTCAGAAACCTGGTGGCTTCACTCTAAGGCATAAAGAAACCTATGGCGTCTGCTAAGGGCTGGATCCTGAGCCTTGATAAATGGAAGGTCCTAATCCCTCTCTTGGAACATTTGAATCTGTGGTGAGCGGAACCTAATTAAAGTGCAACCCCGCTAGACTCAGCTTAACTCTACGTTGAATTCCTCTGTCCCCTTTGCTGGCAGCTTCTCAGAACTGACATGGCCTTTCTAAGAATTCATATTTACTTCTGTTTATACTACCTTTTAACGTATAAAAACTTGAGACACATAATGGAGCAATAAAATGCAAGCGATGGCCTAAAGGGAAAACTGATGATAGAATCCGACCGAGAAATACTATGTTGAAGTCATCAAGCTGGAACTTTAAAATAACTGATATATATATTAAAGGATAAAGTGACTTTTCTTTTTAAAAGGGCAGAACAGAGTTATACACATTATTCATTGATTAGATGACTAAATATTATAAAGATGTATATTCTCCCCAAATTGTTCTATAGATTTAATATAATAACAAATCAAAATACCATCAGGTTTTTGTTAAGACTTGACAAGCTGATTTTGAAATTTGTATAGAAATTCAAGTGACTAAGAATAGCTAAGATATTTTAAAGAAGGTAGGTGGGAAAACTTGCTTTACTAGAAATCAAGACCTATTGTTGTCGTGTAATTATTACAACGTGGTATTGGATCATAGTAGATTAGTCCAATAAAACAGAATAGAATCCAAGAAAAGGCCCACACATATGTGGATAGGTAATTTACAACCAAACTCTCATATACTGATGGACAAGGTGTAATTTAGTTTAGCCTCTTAGTGAAATAGTTTAGCATTAGCTATTGAAGCTGAAGATATCCATATCCTATGAAGTAGCAATTTCTGCTCATAGGTTTATACTTAGGTTGCCAGGCTTAGCAAATAAAAATACAGGATGCCAGATAAATTTAGATCTCACATGAAGAACAAATAAATCTTTAATATAGGTATGCTCCATACAGTATTTGAGACATACTTAGAATAATAATAATAATAATAATAATAATAATAATAATAAATCACTGTTTATCTGAAATTCAAATTTAAATAGATGTCCTGTATTTTATGTGTCAATCCTAAATATACTCCTCAGAAACGTGTGCTGCACAGACGCACCAGAAGGCATGGACAGGGGTGTTCATAGCATTATTTGTGATCACCAAGACCTGGAAACAGCCTAGTGTCCATCAAAAGTAGGATGGAGCGGCTGGCCCAGTCGGTGGCTCAGGGGATTGGAGCTCTGTTCTCCTAACTCCGAAGGCTGCCGGTTCGATTCCCACATGGGCCAGTGGGTTCTCAACCACAAGGTTGCCAGTTCAATTCCTCAAGTCCCGCAAGGGATGGTGGGCTGCGCCCCCTGCAACTAAGATTGAACATGGCACCTTGAGCTGAGCTGCCTCCCGGATGGCTCAGTTGGTTGGAGCACATCCTCTCAACCACAAGGTTGCCAGTTCAATTCCTCAAGTCCTGCAAGGGATGGTGGGCTGCGCCCCCTGCAACTAGCAACGGCAACTGGATCTGGAGCTGAGTTGCACCCTCCACAACTAAGACTGAAAGGACAAGAACTTGAAGCTGAACGGCACCCTCCACAACTAAGATTGAAAGGACAACAACTTGACTTGGGAAAAGAAAAAGTAGGATGGAAAAGTAAATTGTGGAATATTTATACAATGGAATATTATGCAACAACAAAAAGGGATGAACACTAATAGCTAGACAGAAACACGTAAATGAATCTCATTAACATAATGTTCAGCAAAAGAAACCAGATACCATAAACATCCATACTGTAATTTATATGCAATTTTAAAAACCGGTGTTTTAAAATTTTACTTATAAATGAAACAAAACTGGTATTCAGGAAAGTAAGCTTAGGTGATAAATTGTAAAGAGATGTTCATGAAAGTCAAGATAATGGTTTCCTTTAAGTAGAAGGAGGATACGATTTTTGAGAGGGACCTGATGGAAACTCCAGCAGTGCTGTTGTTTGACCTTGGGCGGTGGTTACTCGGGTGTTTGCTTTGTATCTTATATTTCATTTTAGGGACTTAAAAATGGAGGAAGAATATAATATCCTACCTACCTACCTACCTACCTGTTTCTTTTATAGTAAGTACGTTGTAATACTGTCTCTTTTCTATCCAGAAATGACATTCATAGATAGCATAATTTATTTACATACTTCGTATTAACAACAGCAAAAAATTAAAATGTCTTAACTACAATATAAAGAAGAAATAAACGTAACTTATTATGAGATGCTGTGTATTTTAGCATGCCAAGTCCTTGGGCCTATCGTCACTTGAAGACATAAAAGAAGTAGTTGGCTGCTTCCCTGTGTACATTGAATCAGCATGAATACGGCAGGGAAGTTGTAGTGGTGACTCAAATACCATGAGCAGTTGCTGAAGGCTGTGATTTTTCTGAAATGGTGAACAGCTCTTAGTAATGTTCTGAAGTGAATAATTGAAAAAAAAAATCTTCCCTTAATTTGCATAGTAGTTGCATTGCTAGAAAATTGTTTTATATCAAAACTATGCAAAAAAAAACCACTCCCAAAACCCTTTAAATTTATGTGAGAACAAAGATTCTATGATAAGACAATTATCAATAAGTTTTTCAGTTACAGGATTGTTCTTTGGGAAGATGTAAAACCATGCGAATCTTGGGGCAATTCTTCCTTAGGCTGAATTGTCATAATTGGCAGGATGTCTAGCACCCCAGCCTTCCTGAATGTAAGCAGGCCTTCCAATCATTGTGTAACCAAAAGAACCCCACAAATTTCCAAAACTCCCTTTAAAGGGCTGTCCTACCTCTATTCAGAACTCCTAGCCCAAATCTCTATTATTGTAATAGTGTTAGAGCAACTGGTGTTGCTACAGAATTAGACTCTTAAGTTTCTCTAAATAGCTTTGTGTTATTTCATTTCTTAAAAATTTTGACAGCAATACATACATATAGATTAATGAAATAAATTACCATTTGGAGCTTTACCTGGTGGTCTTAGAATTAAGTTAGAAAATGTGGCTCTCATTATGCATTTCAACTTTTTTAATTCCTAGAAGAGAGGGAACTGAATGGTACAGTCAAAAGCATTTGTTTAAGGCACTCACAGAAATGAGGCAGCCCACCCACTGCCATCTCTAACCAACCAGTGTCTGGTCAGACTTCTGCTTTTCTGACTTTCTTGTCAAAGCCCCATCTGGTCATCACTTTTTTTTTTTTGGAGGTAGACGTTTTTGGGGCCAACCAGCAGCCAACTACCAGTGGACAGGAAGTCCCGCCTCCTTCCAGGACTCCTAAGGATGTATAATGAGGAAGGGACTGGTGAAGCAGGCTGGGCAGATTCTAGATCTGGCCAACAGCATTCAGGTAGGACTTTGAACATTTCTCATATGAAATATTATTAATGTTTTCCAGTGTTTAATCATCTGGAAAATTTGTTACTTATTTCTTAGACACTTTGAGTTGGAATTTGATGCCTCTAATGCTGATGAATAGTAGTTAGAAATACAATTGATTTGAAGGAGAGTGGGCCCTGAGCAGTTTTGGTATTTTGTGGTGGGGGAACACAGAAGGAGTGAGGATGGGAAAGGAAATAGAGTTATTTTCCAGTATATGCACTTCTGGTTTATTTTTGAGATCCAAGGAGTATAAATCCTTGGAAGAATTTTTGTTCTTTCTTCCTTGGGAGGGAATGAAGTTCAGGTGTGAGAGGTTCTGTTACATATTTCTAAAGAAAACAAAAGGTTGCCTTTACCAAATGCTTTCGGAAATTTCTCAGATCTTATATAGGTTGTAATTATAAACCAGATTGTCATCTCCCTGAGTGCAGTGTCTGTTTCATCTTTGTAGCCTTCTTGCTAGCTGGATATAATTTGTTGAATGCATAAACTAATGAACAAATTTACCTTCAGGCATTGCAGAGGCTGGGAGTACATTCATTTGACAGTTAAAGGACAAAGTACACTTTCTGAAGTTGACAATTAAAAGCGTACATTTACATTTTATTTTCTATTATTCCTTTAATAACTAGTAATTTAAAGAATATCATTCTTTCGATCCATAAACTTTTAATGAGCATCTACTGTGTGCCAGGTATTGTGCTAGGCCTTGAGAATGTGTCCCTGTTTTCATCATGGATTCTGTCGTTCAGTGGATATTTGGTATATGATATGATAACCTGTCTTTACATTTCCTTCATAATAATGGTTCAAAAAATGGACAGCCAGTCCATAGGTCATGCAGACTTCCACCTACTTTATTGACGTACATGTTGATCTTTTGAACTAACCCTTATTAAGAACTTGGATGAAGTAGGTCTATACCTATGTCCTGCATTTGCCTTTTAATCTGGACCAACCCCAAGTCCAGGTCTCCCTTAGGTGTCACTTGCACTCAGTTTTACATTCGCTGACTTAAAAAGTGATATATGTTTTAACGTTATTACATGTTCGTATCTCAATCTCTTTCTGACCATCACTGACCACCTTTCACTGGCAACCATAATCCCACCTGAAAGAAAAGGATTTGAAGGGAGAGGGCTTTCAAACACAAAAAAATCCCCAAAGGAGCTAACCCACTGCAGGATGAACATTGATATACTTGTGACCAAATAAGAACCCAAACCTTGAAATACCATTTTATTGCTCTGCTGACATTTAGAACCACTGAGTAATGGAACTTTCGAGTTGGAGGTCATGGGAGATGGAAGAGAGTGGTCCGAGGGGCTCCCTCACCAGGGAGGCTTGTTAATGATGCAGGTAGAGGCACCCAGTCACAACAATCTGCATTTCTAATCTGGGAGTTCTTCAGAGAATCTTTACATCATGGGTAGGAGTTCTGAAGTGAGTTCTAAGGATACAGCAAGTTAGTTGGTAGAGGCTGAATCGGAACCAGAGGATCTGCTTCCACACCCAGAGCTCGTATCTTAGTGCTACATATGTGACAGTGAAATGCCAAAGTGAAACAAATCAAGTTCCTCCCCTTTCCCCAAGTCCCCTTCCTTCATTTGGGTTGAGGTAGACCAATCAGTGATTGTAAAGGATAAGAGGAACTCTATCCTTTTTTTCCCCCTAACATGTGCCAAATAATTTTTCCCCTGATGAAGCACATATGACATTTAAATGCCACGTATTTCCTGCCCAGATGAGAGACCGCCCTGTGCTCTAGACCTCACCAGTCTCCACGCTGGGACCTGGAGGGAGATCTGATCTGGCCCTGCTGTACTCACAACAGGCAGCTGCTGAGTGTGGGTGCCGCTTTGCGGGCCATGCATGCATTGGCTACATCTCTGTAAAACCTATACATATATGGGGATGGTGAGGACTTCCCAGGTAGGCTGTGGCTTCTTCTGTCTTCTCTTGCCTCTATCCATCTCAGCCCAAACCACATACTCACAAGCCCATGAATGTGCCTCGGGGTGGAAATGGTTAGCAGCCAAAGCTGATATGTGTCCTTCCACAGGCTCATTTCCATGCTTATAAAGTCAGACCCTGGCCAGGAACCAAGCTATTAGGGAATAGAGCTTTATGCCTGAAGCACCCCAAAGCTACTGAAGCTCGTGCTAATTATAAGAACCAGCAGAGCTAAGGCACTTTGGCAGCCACACAAGGACTGCTGTGAAAAGATACAATGGCACCGCAGTGGACAAGATGAAACTCCAGAGCCAACCGCCCCAGCATCGCTGACTCCATGTCTCGTTACTTAGTCAGACCCTTCACAACGTGGCTTCTGTGTGGTTCACGTGAGGTGCTGACTCTAAAAACCCCTCTGACTAGACACAAAGTATCCCCCGCAGGGCTGGGGCTGCTTGGGCACAGAGCAGCCCCACCTACAGACACTACATGTCCACGGGGACAGGGATGTGATGCAGGCAGGGGCTGAAATGTGTGCTCAGTTTGCTCGTCGTCTGGGGATTGGTATAGCCCTTGGGTACGGCATTTGTTTTGTGCCTGGGGAGAAGTGCTGGAATCCTATCTTAATACATTTAATAATAAGCTATGCAATGCTACTTGTATATATGGTAGAAATGCTGCAAATTGATTCATGTTGTTACAGATATCATACTGATTGTTGGTTTTCTTTGGGGGGAGGGGACAGTAGCCTTTTCTGTTTTAAAATTAGATTAACTACAGAATCATATCATCATCATCATCATTATCATCAAGAGTTAACATTTATGTGCACTTCCTAGGTGTAAGAAGTGCTTTACTTTGATTATCTAATTTGATCCTCATGACTATCCTATAAGGAGAAAGGAATAATTATCCTCGTTTTACAGAGGAAAAAAATATGAGCCACTAAATGGTTAATTCAAGCAAAGTTACATATTCAGCAAACGGAGAAGTTGAGATTTAAATAATGAGAGTCCAGAGTCCATGTTTTAAATCTAGTATACACTATAGCCTCCCTCACTGGACTGTTAATGTGCAAGAAATATGGTGGGTTGCACTTTGTACATTTGGTCTTTCTTTCAGTGCTTCCCTCTTTTCTTCCTTCCTCCCTTCCTTCCTTCCATAAAAATGAGTACCAATTCAACATGAGACATCAGGCTTTGTTACGAAGATGAATAGGACAGTTTCTGCCCTCAAGGATTTCACTTTGTGGCAAGAAGACATGCATCTAAATAATGATTATAAACGGAATGTGATACTATAATAAAAGCACTTCCAATGTGTTTGATGAGGACAGGAAGAGTTGGGAAAGGTGTCCTGGGGCAAGCTATTGATCCTGAAGGGAGGAGGAAGAGAAGAGATGAGGGAAAGGAACAGTCCAGGCCAGGAGAATGTTCATCAAATGAGGTCCTGCCCCGGCTTCTGTGAGAGACACACACACCAGTGTCCTACTTTCCAAGAGCTTAACTGAGTGAGAGAGTTGTGTCAATAAATAAGAATGAAGAGTGTGTTCATAGCAGAGATACAAACAAACCTCTCCGGAAGTATAGAAGAGCTTATTTCCTGCTCTGGGAGGAGGGGAGACCTGGGCACCTCTCCATGGAGGGCCAATTTGAATCAGGCTGACAAAGATGCGAGTTTTTCAAAATAGAGAAGTAGAGGACTGAAGGAGTGTGGGCCATTTAGGGAACAAACGATCTGTTATGAATGGAACAGAGGCACATGGAGGCTGGCAGTGGGAGCTAAAGGCACCGTGCCAGTGCTTGGAAGGCCTGGATGCCACGTGAAGTGATTTGAAAAGCACTGATGAAATGTGGACACTCTTTTCAAGCAGAGGTATTGCTAGGGACATTAGAGTTCATCCTAAATCAGTCATTTTCATACTCACTTTTAGCTATGGAACCTTTCTTTCAAACACAGTCTTCAATAAAACCCTAAGTATTAAAAGGGTTAAGAACAGAGCCTGTCTGGTTGGCATGGGATGGAAGTGGCCCAGGATCCAGACTGCTCAGCCTCCACCTAGTGTTCTGTGCAACAGAACTGAAAATCCTCCTACAAATGAGAGGTCTGAAACTGGAGAACAGGGTGTTTGCAGCCCCAGTTTCCAGGCTGACTTGGTAGACCAGCAGCAGGCACGCTGGTACTGTTGCTGGCGCTAAGGCAACACCGATGGTAGCTCTGGACATTGGTATTGATCTGATTTGTACGTGAACCACAACAGCCATTCACAGCTGGTCGGTGGGTAGCTAAGTGTGAGTCTGCCCACACAGATATCCACATGGCTGAAATGAGGCACTTGGACCAAGCTGTTTGCTGTTTAGAGGATTCCTGTTCCGGAGATACCGCCTACGAATTGGAATCCTGGGGGCTTGAAGGAGTTAACGTAACTTCAGAACTGCCTCTCTCTTTCCCACAGAAGAACTTGCCCACTGGGAAAATCTGGCTCCATGCTGAGGACTCACTGCCAGAAAGCGAAATGAAAGCCGTCACTACATCTGTGCACCTGGGTACCCTCAGGAGAAACGAGTCAGGGAAGGGATATTTCATTTTCAGAGTTTCCAAATACATATTCCAACAGGTCAGGCTGCAAGGAGAAACGGTGATCCCTAAGAGAAATAAGCCAGAAGAGGCCCATGACTTGTCAAAGAGAAGACTTCCAAGAAAATGGGTCCAATAAATATAGGACACCTAATTAAACTTGAATTTCTGATAAATAATAAATAACTTTTTAGTATAAGTATGTCTCTGCTGTCACACGGGATATACTTATACTGAAAAAAGAAATTATTTGAAATTCAGATTTAACTGGGTGTTCTGTATTTTTATTTGCTAAATCTGGCAACCCTACCCTCAAGCCACTGCCCCTGTGGAGATGTGACCCCTCTCTATCTACCCTTGAAGAGAACCTGGGCCCAGTTTTTGGTCTGGGGTCTCACTCCACACCCCTATAAGCATGAACTCAAACTTCTCCACATCACAGTGGCAGAGGGCTTCTCCAGCCAAGGAAAAGGGACTGCACCCTCCAGAGCCCATGTTTCCCCCCTTTGGAAGTCCTGGAGCGTTGGTCAGAGGCCAGCAGGATTGGGGATTAAAGAGGCCTACAGCCTGATGAATAAATGTTTACAATAACCACATTCCCGCCTTGACTAGCTGGGGAGTTTCCATCAGAGCTGCATTGCCATTAGGCAAGCTGTTTGCTTTTTTGTTAGAAGTAACTTATTGGTGCATTGCTGCTACAAACAGAAAACATCTGTGGAGAGCCCACAAACAGGAAACTTTGGAGGGGAGTGGGGAAAAAACTCACATTGCCTGTTGACCCTGCTTTATGCATGTTTGAAAGAGAAGAATGTAAGTTAAATCAACAACCCTCCAGTACAAGTATAAGCCAGGGCCAGAGTGTGACCAAGACTGAGTGGCACTGAGCAAGCTTTTGTCCCGTGCTTTCCTTTTTATCTAAGCTGGGTGCATTGAGAAAGGGTTCCTTTCTCCAGCTAGCTCAAATTCTCCAGGGAACGTGGTGGCTGCCAAAATAGTCTTTCTTTGTACCTGATATGCAAGTGCAGCAACCGGAGAGGGACGCTGTTGTAAATTCTAGACAGTCTGTCTCAGTGGAGCTTCCAAACACATATCATCCGGAATTGCTACAACTAGAGTCAAGCAAGCAAAAGAATATACATGACAAGTTTCCCACAGAGGAAGCATTTCACCTTCACGTGTCTGGGCTATGAGAATGCCTTTCAGTGGTTTGCTTTTCTCTGTGCTAGGAGGTTAAGAACATTTTTAAGAATAAATGTATGGTGTCCTAGAAACAGTGAGGTGCCAGGAACAGAAAAGTATGGCTGGAGGAGGGGAAACAGGTAAGAAATTTACTCTCCCTCTTTTCCCTGAGAGAAGAAGAAAAAGCAAGAGGAGGAGGCTGAGGGAGGAGGGATGGAGAGAGGAAGCCTGCGAGGTAGAGACGTAGACATGCAGCCCGATTCCTTGGTCTGGAGCCAGCTTGCATATCCCTCAGAATTTATGTGCCTGTGGGGCTGTATAACTCATCCAGAGGACCTGTGATTTCCTTAACGATCTAGACTAAAGAAAAGCTATTATAAATCCAACCGTGACTAAAATTCCAGTGGGCTATAAAGATCAGGGACAAAAGTAACCCCAAGTCATCATAAGAATGTGACCTGGATAGGTGGTGAGGGTGGTATGAAGTTATGGCTTATGGTTGGCAGTGGAAGAGAAAGAGGAAAAAAAAAACAATCTGAAAAGGGACAGTTAGCAATTCTGATAGAAAGAAAAAGCAGGTGAGCGTGAGATTTGGCCAAGACATAGCCCGTATTCCTGCCATATAATTTGATTGATTAACCTGTGGTTCTCAAAATTCAGAGTACATTAGAGACACCTGGAGAACATGTTTTTTTTTTCCCCCAACAATTCAGGGCTCCACTCGCAGACTCAAGTTCTGCAGGTAAATCTGGTACAAGCCGTCCACCAAATGTAGTTCAAGAAACAATACTCATATTTAAAATGTGTCTGGGTAATTTGTCTCTCTCTCTGAGTAACCAGGTAGGGTACTATTCTTGGCTCCTGGATCAGAGAAAAAAGAACCAATACAGTGTCTAAGAGAGGGGGTTGGGAGTCAGTCCAATTTCAGCTCCACCCTGAGTCTATTACTTGCTAATGATGATCGCCAACAGTTACTTATTCTCATTAGAACGCAGTCTCCTCATCTGTAAATTCAGGATGTTATAATATATACTATATATAGTACGTGCCTCCATAGGTGATGGTAAGGATGAAATGAGATGATGCACGGAAAGGACTTAGCAGAGTCCTTGCCCAAACCAATGTAAGCTGCTGCTATCCTTGTTACCACCCCCATTATCATCATCATGGCTGTCCCCGTCAGTAATAGATTTGTCCTCTTATTGAGGACATGCTCTGTGCCAGGCAGTGAGCTCGCAATTCTACTCTTTTTTATTATTGGTTTGGTTCTTACAATGAATGTAAGGGACAGATTATTTTTCCCATTCTCCTCTGCCCATTTTTTAAGATTTAAAAATCTGATTGATTGTTTGTTTTTTTTTTGCTATTGAGTTGTAGGAGCCCATCTTTTTCAGTCTCTTTCCAGAGCGATGATGGGTAAAACAATATCAATGTTCTAAAATTTGCATTTTCCTGATTTCTTTTGAGATTCAGCATCGGTTCATGTTTTTATTGACCAGTTGTATTTCTTCTGTGACTTGTCTGTTGATAATTTCTATCCATTTTTCTACTATGTTGTTTGTCTTTTACTGATTTATAGGTGTTCTTTATGTAGTCTGGATATTAACCCTTTGTGTATTATCTTGCAAAAAATTTCTTCAAGACTTTACTTCTTTTTAAACTTTGTTTATGATTAATTTTTCATTAAGAAAATTTAAGTTATCAGCCCATTTAATAGTTTTGGGGTTTTACACCTTTCTAACCACTACATTTTTAAGACTCTTACCATATTTTTTTTCAAATATTTCCCTAGTTTTATATTTTATGTTTAGCTCTTGAACCCATAAAACATTTTTATTTGTATATAATGCTTGGTAGATATTTAAAAAATTGATAGCTAATTTTTAGCACCATTTAATAAATAGAAAATCATTAACCTTGATTTGAAATATCACGTTTATTTTAATCCAAATTCTCTTACATACATGAATTTCTGTTCTTTTCTACTGATCTTGTCTAATCCCATGCCATTTCTACACTATTTTAATATTTTGTTTTAATCTTTAAATTCTTATTTTTTTAAATATCAGAAAAAAATAAATCTTCCCCCAACATTCTTTCCTTTAAAAAAGTTTTATTAGATATTGTCACTTATTTTCTTCTCTAGATAAATTTTAGAATTGACCAATTAAGTTTTTTTATCCTTTTGAAATAATTATTGAGACTGGGTTGAATTTGTATATTTATTTTAAGAAAATTGGTTTCTTTAATATCATACAGTAATATGTGAGTCTACTTACTCAGATTTTCTCATATATTTCAGTTATGCATTGCTTAAATATGTTCTTGTATACTTTTTGTTTGGTTTACTGAAAGGACTATAATAAGGTTGTATTGCCATTATGAATGAGATTTTAAAAATCTATTATATTTCTTAATTGTTATGACTTGTGAAAAGGAACACTATTAACGTTTAAAGTTTATTGACGTTTAAATACTACTATTGCTGTAGTATCTGTCACCTTTTAAAACTCATTTATTAGTTCTAATAATTGGCCTGTTAACATCCTGGGTTTCATTAAACATATAATTATTGAGCAGCTATTATGTGTCAGATGTTGGAGATATGGCCAGATCTATGTCCACAGAGACTTTGCATTCTACTGGACGAAGATGATTCAAAAAGGAAACAGATACATAAACACAATAATTTTAGTGCTACAAAGGAAATAAAAGATAAAAGAGAATGATGAGAGAGAGAGAGAGAGAGAGAGAGAGAGAGAGAGAGAGAGAGAGAGAGAGAAAGAAAGAGAGAGACTCTAACAAGTATCACCAAGGAAGGCTTCCCTGAGATGGTGCTGGAGACCAGAGACTCAGCCATATGAAGAGTTTTCCAGGCAGAGTAAACGGCAAGCTCAAAGGCGATGGTGCTGGAAAGAGCTTGCCAGTCCAAGGACCAGAAAGTGAATATTCAAGTAGGTAGAATACAGTGGACAGCGTGGCAATTCAGAGAGGTAGATACAACCAAGAGAATATGAAGATTTTTAGGCCAGGGCAAGGAATTCAAATGTCTTTCTAAGTGCAGTTGGAAGCTGCACTTAAAATAGTGGTCAGAATAGTGAAACAATCTGATTTATGTTTTAAAGCAGCTGCTCAGGCTATGTGGAGGAAAAGCTTCCAATGAACGCGAGCAGAAGTAGGAGGAGATTGTAATGTAGGCGTTGAGAGGTGATGGTGGCCTAACGAGTGTGGCAGCAGTGGATAGAAGCGGATACATTCAAGATATATTATGAAGTAGAATGAATCAGACTAACTGGTGCATTTAGTGAAGAGGCCTTGGGTGGTTTGTGGTGCCATTTACTGAGATAACAAACACTGGGGAATAGTGGTTTGTCAAAGGGGAGGGAAGATCAAGGATTTTGTCTGGGAAGTGTTTATTTTGCAATACATAGTTGGCATCAAAATGATATGGCAAATAGATTGTTGCATAGATAAGTTTGGAGCTGAGGAAGCCATCAGTCCTAGAGATATAAAGTTGGAAATCAGAAGCAGATAGAGTTTAAAGTTATAGGACCATATAAGATAAGGGGGGGGGGGGAGAATATAATTACAGAAGAAGATTCTATTACCAAACTAAGGCAATGTGACGTTGGGATGTCAGTTATAGGAAGAGAAAGTGAGGGAGGAAGAATATCAGGGTACAATGATGTCATAGACACCAAGAGAGGATGGAGTTTTAAGGAGACAGCTTCATCAAAAATGTTATCAAGAGTTGCTAAGAAATTGGGAAAGAAGAGGTATAATTCATGACCTTAACAAAAAGTTTCAGTGAAAGCTAAGGCATGAAAACCATATTGGCGTAAAATCCAGGTTGGAATGGGTTGAATAATGAAAGGTGAGGTTGAATAATAATAATGATAGCTAGAGTAGACAGTTAATTTCTTAAAGAAATTTTGCTGCAAAATGAGTGAAGAAATAGAATAGTAAGAGAAAGAGCAGAGGGGGTCAAGAAAAATTTGCTGTTCAAAAGATTTTTAGATGTCAGAAAAATATGTCTGCTGAAATGAATAAATAATCCAGGAGAAAGGAAAAAAATCAAAGGTGAAGAAGAAAGAGAATAAAAAGTGCATGAGCAAAGTTCTTGAAAGGAGAGAAGGGGTGAGACCCAAAGCCTGAGTGGAGGGAGTGATCTTTGGTACAGACAGAAACATCTCCTGTTGGAACAGGAGAGAAAATAGAAAGCTGAGTACTTTCACAGATAGGTTTTTAGATTTTGTTGTGATGAAATGGAGAAGTTCCTGTCTGAATCTGTAGAAGGGGCGGGACTCATATCAATTTTTCATTTCTTGGTAAAGGATCAAAATATGTGAAAATAGTTATAGGATTGCCTCTTCTTTTACAAATAAATGTCTTATTGCATTGGTGTTACCTCCAGTCCAATACTGAATGGCTTTAAAGGAAATAATTCTATCACCTACTACTAAATAAAGATACTTATGCTTATAGGTTTCTGGTGCATATACTACAGCAAGTAAAGGATATTTACATTGTCTAAGATTGAATCATGCTTGAGATGGTTCATTTTGGCATAACTACATGATGGTGATACATCTTTTTCTTTCAATGTACTTTTTGATTTGTGTTGCTAATAAATTTCTTATATAGCTTTAAAAAAATCTATACGCATAAGTGAAATTGGCATAGAGTGTTTCTGTATATGTGTTATCGTAGGTTTTGGTGTCATGGCTATTTGAGTTCCATAAAAGGACCTAGAAACTTTTCCATCTTTTTACTAAGCTTCAGTACATTATTTTAAGGGAGGTAAATTATGATATGAAAGAAATTTCTTGTAAAACGTTTTGTGTCCAGTGATTTTTATTTTTAAAGGAAGTTATAATACATCTTTAGTTTCTTTTACAGTTATTAGTTGATTTAAATTTTTCACTTCTTCTGTGGCCAGTTTGGGTCATTTTTTTCCCTAGAAAATACTCATGTCATCCCAACTTTTAAATGTGTTTTAAAAGTTATACATACTATGATATTATAATTTTTAAAATCTCTGTATCTGAAGTTATGTCCTCTATCTCATTTCCAATGTGGTTTATTTGTTTCTTCTTTCATTTATCCTTGATCAGATTTGCCACTTTGGGTGTCAAATAAGCTTTTGTTTTAGTGAACAAATTTTATTTTTATTTTATTGAACAATTTCTAGTTTCTTTGTAAATTTGAGGTTTTAAATAATCATTTATTTCTGCCTCTGTAAGTAGTCTTTTCTTTCTTTCAGTTTGCTATGTTCTTTTGGTACGTCCTTCCACTAAATTCTAGTTGATTTATTTTCATTCTTCTTCTTTCTAGTAAATGCACGAAAAGCTATAAATTTTCCACTAAATATCACTTGGAACATAGCCCATAAATTTTGACATGTAGTGTCCTAATTTTAAATCACTTTCAAAGAGCTTGCAATTTTAATTTAGATAACCTCTTTAAGACTTATTTTGAAGATTGGTCTTAATTCTCAAGTGGTTATAATTTTTGTTATTCTCTCATTATTAACTTCTAATTTTATTGTGTTATACCCAAGGAAGATGCATTTCAATATTTAAAAATTTTTGAGATTGTAATTGTGGTTTAGTATACAATCAATTTTTGAAATATGTTTAATCTATATTTTAAAATGTTATGGATTCATTTTGAATATACAAACTTTTAATATATGCATTTTTAATTAGTTTAAGCTTAGTAATATTTTTTTATGCCTAGTTAAGCTTAGTAGTATTTAAGTCAACTATTAGGTTGGTGCAAAAGTAATTGCGGTTTAAAAGGTTAAAAATAATTGCAAAAATCGCAATTACTTGTGCACCAACCTAATATATGTTCTTATATTTCTAAGGATTTTATAATATCTTTTTAAATTCTAAATTAGACTCATAGAAAATGCAGAAAGTTTTAAATAAGGAATAAAAACATCCAAAACCCTATGAATCTAGAGATAAATATTGATATCATTTTGGCATATATTTTCTTAACTTTTAGTCTTCTTACAAAGTAAAGATAATGCTATACATACACAATTATATCCTCATTTTTTTTCCTATTTAGTCTTAGTACTTCTGCATGTCAAATAATTCTTCATAACTGCCATGTTATTAGCTAAATAGTACATAGTAAGAATCTACTATGATTACAATGATGTTTACATATTTTTCTATTATAAACAATTCTGTAGAAAATGTCTTTCTATGTAAATGTTTTCCACATTTAAGATTCTTTTTATAGGATGAGCTAGTAAGGAGAAATTAAGTCAAAAAGCATGCGCATTGTTAAGGCTCCTGTACTTACACGCCTTTTTCACATACGTAAAACAAAAGAAATCTATGCTCTTCATAGAAAGTAGAAAGTCAAAGTACCACTAAACATAATCTCCTCTAGCTGCCTCCTGTCTTTGTCTTTACCTACCTCCACTGCTTTAACATCCAGAGAAGAATTCATAGTTTGCAGATCCTTCCAGATCTTTCTATATATGTTCATATACATATGTCTGCTTGTGCCTATTTAATGTTTATGTGTGTGTGAGAGAATACATGAATACATAAGTGCATAATACACACTAAGCATATATATTTTTACACAGTTTGGAGATGGTATATACAGAGGGCGCCAAAAAATGTATAAATATTTTAAGGAAAAAACTACTAAAATTGTAATACTCAATATATCCCGATAGCAAAAGATGGATACAAGTCACATTTGACTTATGCAATTACAAGAGGTGCTCAAAGTGGTTCCCATCAGCATCCAGACACTTCTGATTATAGCAAACTACTGCTTCAGCAACGTTGACCAGTGTCCACTTGCATACATTTTTTTTGGCACCCTCTGTATATATATATGCAGTATATATACCAGGGGTGGCAAAAACTGTACACATTTTAGGAGATGTGATCTATGTATTATTTCACGAAATTGAATTGACTTACGGTAGCAATGTGTAGTATGACGCTCACTCAAAAGATGGCGTTAGTCAAATGAATGCTGGCATCATTCATTGTATTACAATTTTAATACAGTTTTTTCCTTTCTTAAAATGTGTATACATTGTTTTGGTACCCTCTGTATATACTTCTTTTTAATGTGCTAGTTCAGTAAGAAACTTTCACATTTTCAGGTGCCTAATGATTAAAAATATGCCCTCAAAGTATGGACTCTCTTATTTCATCGCTAACACTTTTTTTTAAGGAGATTTAACAAAATAGTGAATCTTTCTGACCTCTCCTTCATTATCTTGTAAATAATTGTCAACATTCTAGTTTCTTTATGAAGTTCAAGCACTGGTGAAAGGTCTTGCTCTTGCTTTAATTGTCCTTTACTTAAGAGACAAGAGAACTGAGACAGAGGAATATCTATCTTCTCCTTGGATAATCAGATCAGTTAAGAGCAGGGCAACTTCAAGAGGGTGGCTCCCAGAACAATGTAGCTGTTCCTTAGATATAAAGAAATGGAAATTAATTCGTACCCACCAGATGGTTGATGATGGCATACTAAAAGACAGGTTTACTTTCTCCCTTTGGATTGCTGCTATTGTTTCGTTTAGGGGTAAACCCCCCAATAGCTAAATAGTAGCTTGACTATTTAGGCTGCAAGTTATAGGAAACCTCAATTTAAATTGGCTTGAATGTCAAAGAAGATTCATCATTTCCTTTAGTAAGAGTTCTCCAGGTAGCTTTACTCCAGAGTTGATTAGTCCTGTGGCTCAAAACGTCATTAAGAGCCCTTCCTTCTCCTGTACCATCCTCAGCCTGTGACAACCCTCCACCCCCACCCCGTGTTCTCAGCTAGTTCCTTGCCTGTAGTCCCAAAGAGACCCGATATGGTTGTCAGTTTCAGCTGTCCCATGCACACGTTGAAAATGTCAAGCAATGAACTCGCCCTTACGACAGCTTTTGAGAAAGGAAGACTGTTTCCTAAAAGTCCCATGCTGACTTCTATTCTTAGCTCATTGGCCTGCCACACAAACTGATCTAAATCAGTCGCGGGGTTAACGTAGATCAATCAGCCTGCATTCTCCCTCGAAGCAAGTGACCCTATTAAAGAGGGTGAATATCCAAACAAAATCAGCCTTCTAGTTGGAAGGAAGAAGTTGAGGGAATATGTATCATGTAGGCACCCAACTGTGCCTACAAAAATGGATAGTATTGCCCTATTAATATTAATTAAACTATAGCAATATCCTAATAACTAAATAAATATTAATTATATAAATATATATTAACATTAATTATGTAAAATTGTAGTCTATACTAAAATCTGTTAACTAAACCTGCTTTTCATTTTAAGTCTTGATAAGCAAAGCTATGTTATCTTTAGGAAAGTTCATTCTTATCAAATATTTAAATATCTCCATGTTCCTTTTTGGATTTAAAAAAAATCAAATTACCCTTTCAGATGCCAGAATCACCCTCTCTTACCAGAATGAATCACAGTAACATGAGAATGTGGCCAGGCTGGGAAACAGTTACAATAAATCATATCTATTTATCTGTAACACGCTCTGCATCTTTAAAGATTGCAGTATTTTCACCTTAATAGTTTGGGGTGTATTTTTAAAACTCTTTTGATAGAGGTTTTCTTCCTCTGGTTTTATGTGATTGCACCATAAATTTTTGATGATGATATCATTGCAAACCACACCAACTATAAGGCCATTAAGTAATCTAAAATGTTAATGCGTAAGACTTAAAGGCTTATGGAGAGGAAACAATGTTTACTTCTCACACAAAGCAGTACCAGGATGCTGTACTGCTTATGAAAAGTTGAAGTGTATAATCCATCAAAATGTTACCTTTTCCCTGAAGGCCTTTTAAAAAGAAGAATGATAAATTAAGACCTGAGGTATCCCCAAAACGATAAGACCTAAGTATTTGATTTATTTCCAGATGATAGACAGGGATGATGAATGAGTCATAAATTTGAGACGTTTGACTTCTGGGTAAAGGAATTTTTATATGCATTTATCACATGGCCATGAGTCATGGTCACGATCATGATTTTTAGGGAATCAACATTGTTTATGTCATATCTTTACCCACTTGTTTGTCCATAGTAGGATAACTAGTCTACATTGTTTCATACTTAGGGAGACTCATTCATTTCCAGATTTTGACTCACTTTATCCTCCCCCTCATATTCCAAGTGTGGAAAGAAAACAAAGATCTTTGGATTCAATATAATTATTCAGTACAATTATATATAAACTATGTGTGCTGCATCATGCCATATAAATGTCATGAATTGCAGTGACTAAGACTGGCTGAATGCTTTTCTCAGAGAAAATAAAAATGGGGGTGGGGGAGAGAGGATACAAGAAGTCCCTGTCCCTTTAGCAAAGGGATCCACTATTGAGTATTAGTTTGAGAACAGGGAGCAGATCCTATGCTTCTTTATTTCCCTAGTAGGCCAGGTTTTACATACACTAGCCACCCAGTACATGCTGGTATTGAATGAGGATATGTGTGGTAGCAAATAGATATCCATTCTGCTCACACTTCAGTGTGAAATCCTAAACGCAACTACAGATCTTCTAGGCCAAGGGTCAGAGAGTAAATATTTTTAGTTTTTGTGGGACATACAGTCTCTGTCACAACCACTCAACTCAACCATAGGTAATATGTAAACAAATGGGTGTGGCTATGTTCCAGTAAAACTTTATTCACAAGAAGTGGTGGGCAGGATTTGGTCTCGGGGCCATAGTTTCCTGACCCCGGTACTAGGCTGTATCATACCAGACCCTTCCTTGGAGAGATACTTTCAGATGCACCATCACGGCAACACTCTCCAAAGGTAGGTGGTAGAGCAGGTCTCATGTGGAAATGATGCAATTTCAAAATCATGCAGAGAACTACTGGAGGAGAAAGTATTGCCAATTAGAAAGGAAATTTTAGCTGTATTTCTAGACAGTAAGGGCTTCTAAGCCAGCAATGAAAGTCACTGACTATTTCTATGGAGAAATTAATTGGCCTAAATCAATTGCTTAGACATGTTTGTTCTCAAACTAATGAAATTGACTGGCACAGAATTGGGAAGGGATAGAGGAAGGGCAAATATCATGGCAGTGTACTCAGTGGCTAAGAGGGTTACTATTTAGCTATTAGTAAATGGTAGAAACTTTTCATCATTGTTACATAGATAGAGGAGATAGGAAAGATAGATAGGTAGACAGACAGACAGACAGACAGATATCCAACATATTTTAAAGGACACATTAGCTAAGCAGCATTAATATCTTAATTTTTACTTGTTTATTTTCTGTAGAAAAATTTAGTTGACCAATGAGATGAAAACATAATACAGTAACTGTCAGTATTAGCGCAGCAAATGGTGGGTACCTCCGTCTCTGTGTGTGGTCAGTGTACTTGGTGTCTTGGGGAGACATGCCAGCAGAGCTGATGCAATTAATCATGTTGTAAATTGTAAGTAGAAGATGGTGGGGTCTGGAGTCAGACAAATTTAGATTTGAATCCTGCGGTTCACTTCCTGGATGAGTGACCTCGGGTAAAGTAATTAACCTCGGTAAATTAGGAATAATAATGGGATCAACCTCACAGGGTTGTTGTTCAGATTAAGTGAAATATTGTATGTGAAACTACTGGCACAGGGTCTGGCCCATAGTAAATACTCAACAACTAATAATGATTATGATTACTGATTGGAAAATCTGAATACTATTGCTGGACCTACCAATGACTTCCTGTGGGGCCTTAGGTGAGTCATTTCTCTTACTGGGACTGTTCTCCTTCTGTATAATGAGGGGCTAGGTCATCCCTAAAGTGCTTTCGAAAGTGTAAAGCTTCCAAGATAATTTGGCAAAAGCCCCTGCTGCTCCTCAGATGAAGTGGAACTAGATTATATAAGTGGGAGCATCGCTATTCAATGGTGGATTCTGCAAAGCACAAAGGCTCCCCACGCTGTTCAAGTTGGCCAATTAGGACTTAAAATATTCCGTAAGAAGCCACTGGCCTTTCCAGCATTTACTATCTGTTGGTGTTTACTCATGTATCTTTGTCTTCTTTTAGTCTAATCTTTCCAAGTCAGACAGATTTAGAAAGACTGGAGCTCAACCATAAGGGGCCTCAGAAATAATTGAAGAGAGCACACCAGACCAAATACACAGATCTTTCCTTCTGATGGCCCAGAAACCAGAAATGACATGACCACTAAATAATTAATGATCCCAGCTTCTGTAATGCAGGGACTTCACACTCCAGTCTATGCCCTGCACTGACAAACTGTGTGTGATCTAGGGCAAGCCCGTTACCCTTCTAGGAGAATTCTAAAACAGGAAAGATCACCCCAACTTCATAAGAACAGGTACTTAATTAGAGTGAAATGAAGAGGCGCATCCGTCAGGGCCAAGCCCAGGGCAGGTGTCCGCTGCCATCTAGTCATACCAGGAAGAGTTTCCATAGCAGTGATAGTGACCAGAGAGGGCCTAGTTCATGTACATGGCGCAAGATGACATCCCAGAGACATGGACGAGGAACGGCAGAGCTTTGTTTCCCTGGAATGCCCAGGGTATGATCTATTTGGCATTAACAGTATTACTGGACTTAACTCCAAAGGTGATAGAAAACAGATGGTTCTCTCCAGCCCCCACCACTCCTTGGTCTCACCCTATTTATTGTCTAACTCTGAATCTGTGTCATCCTCCATCCATTAAGAGTCCTGCCCCCTGGTTATATTCAATAAAACACAGATCTAGGTGCTGCTATGAAGGGATTTTGCAGGTTCCTTGTCCCGATTGATCTTAGGAAACAGGTCACCTAGGTGGGCCTGGTCTAACTCCATGAGCCTGAGAGGTAACTGCTGTGCCCTGGCTGCTGAGGACGGAGGGCGATCACGGGTGAGAGGGAATGCAGGTGGCCGCTAGGAGCAAAGGTCAGACTCCGGCTGACAGCCAGTAAGAAACAGGGACCTCAATCCTACAGTCATAAGGAACTGGTTTCTGCCAACAACCTGAATGACCTTGGAAGTGAGTGCTTCCCCAGAGCCTTCAGATAAGAGCCCAGCCAGCATACACCTTGGTTTGGGCCTTGGGATAGATACCTTGAGCAGAGCCCAGTCAAACCCACCAGGTCTAGCAGAACTATCAGAGCTATAAGAAAAAGGATTTTGTTTACACCACTAAGTTTGTGATAATTGGTTATGCACTAATAGAAAATGACTCATGGGCTTTGGAATCAGACAAATATGGATTTGCATCCAAGAACTGCCACTTGCTATCTCTATGATCAAGGGAAGGTTCCTTACGCTTCTTTCCTCACCAGTAAAATGGGGACTTGAATAGAACTCACCCCATAAAGTTGTGAGGATTAACTGAGATTACAAAGTGTGGAACAATTAGCCTGGCACATAGTACGTGCTCAATAAATATTAGCTCCCAATAAACATTTCAGTTTTCTGGGTGTCTTCAGTAAAAGCAGAATTTCTGAAAATTCTTAAAAAGCAAATCATCCAAGTAGAGAAAATGCCAAATTGCTTGCCTGTTGCCATAGAGGCCAAACCTGTTGATTAATATACTTTGCTACTGCCTATTGGGGGCTTTTTTTGGCCACTACCAGCCTATTGCAGGATGAAAAAGTCCATACTTGAAAAAGGGCAGAAAACTCGGATTCCTGTTCCTAGTCCTGTAAATAGTCAAGGGACCTTGGGAGTATTCATCCATTATTCTGGGCTTAATTTTTCTCATCTGTGCAATGAATGCAGGCTTGCTAAAGCCCCCAGGAACCTCCTCACTTTGCTCTTTTGAAAAGTTATAGATGAAAAAAAAAAGTGCTGTCTACATAGTAGGAACAGCTGTGTGTCCTTGAAAGCTGGTGGGGGGGGGGGGCGAGAGGAGGGGCCACGGTGCAGAGGTGAGGACCCAGAGTTTTTAATTTCACTGGTGGTCATTATCTCACCATTTACTCATACTTCAGAAGGGTTTTGAGACCCAAAGAGAATCTCGGTGAATGACAGAGCAACCCATCTGTCCAAAAGACGTCTAGGATTTGCCAAACATTCATTAAGTTAGCTTCTCGCTAATCTGTACACAGTAAAAATTACTTCCAGAATTAGAAGAGAATTAAGGTAAGATGATTATTAATATCTTCATCTTGTTACTTGATATTCTCCTTCATACGTTATGAAATCCATCTTTGCAATTATCCGTCCTCAGTAAGCCTCGCCAGGTATTACTTCAGCGAAAGCACAGTGATAAAAAATACCAACTCTAGCACTGGGGAAAAGCTTTGTAGATGAAAACATTGGCATTTGGGACCATTTATGCTGCTTTCCAATTCTGAATGATTGCTGGTGTTCATGTTTATTCAGCAAAGTTCCTTAGAGAACTGTTTGAAAGGGCACATGTTCCCTGAACAGAGAAGACAAGCTACTCTGCTCTCTGGAACAAAACGAGGGACAAAGAAGAGGTCATCGGTGACCTCAACTTTCCGCTGCATGTGCACTACTGCTATGAGTTTATTAATGAAAACCCCACTGAGGAGATGGGAAGCTGACTTTGTTTTACTGGCTGTGTACCCTTAGGCAAGTTACTTGACCTCTCTGGGCCTCATCTGTAAAGTGGGTACGGAGTGACAAAGAATAGACTCTCTCACCAATTATTTCTTTTTAAAATGTCTTCCACATTATTAGAGTGTAAGGAAATTCACTTCTGTTTTTCTAAATCTAAATGGATCCCATTTGTCAGGATTGACAAGAAATCTGTATCAGTCGTTATTGGGGTGGGGTAGTGGCATGGCTAACGTTCAGCAGTCCTGCCGGGGTAATGCAATCTTGAGAGTATGGAGAAGGGCCTCTGTTCTTCAGTCTGTTATGCTGCTACTGAGATTTCACTGCCCACATGAGCCATGCCAAAATGAGCAGCTCCTCTACTCATGGCATCCATGCCCTCAGTGCCCAGCCTGGCTCCTGCACCTTTCAACAGGTCTCCCAATATCACGGAACAGGGACTCGAGACCCAGGCAGCCATGCTCTGTGCCCACCCTGCCTCTTGTCATGTGTGATTGTGAATTCCTGGCCCTCTCCACCCCTTCCCCCTTCAGATCTCTGAGAATCCAGCCTCTCTCCCCTGGTCAGACTACTTTTCCCTCCTCTAACCTTGGAGACTTCCCACCGTGGGTCAAGCAGCTCCATATTGCAGTAAGCCTAGGTTAGGGACCACAGTGGATTTGAGCGTAAGGCCAAATGGCAGCAATCACTCAGCCATGGGGAATGCAAGATGAACTGGGAAGGCCTGCAGTGAACACATGCCCATCTGAAGGAGGAAGTTACTATTCAGTTTCAGGTGATATATATCACATGGGAATAGAAGCCCAGAACTGTAGGGTTGTTGTTTTTTAATGTTTCAGGAAAAGCAGAAATCCAGGTTTCTTTCAGGTGCAATTTCCTGGCTTTAAAATGTTGGTACGATTGAAAACTAAAAACATCATGAAAGCCAAACAGACCACATCTGATGATAGCTCGTTTGTAACTGTATTAGTTTACTAGGGCTGCCGTGACAAAGTGCCACAAATTGGATGGCTTAAACAACAGACATTTCTTGTCTCACAGTTCTGGAGGCTACAAGTCTGAAATCAAGAGGTAGGGTTCCTTATTCCTGAGGCCTGTGCAGGAGAGACGTGTTCCAGGCCTCTCTCCTTGGCTTGTAGGTGGTGATCTTTATATTCCCTATATATTCACATCATCTATCCTCTCTGTATGTCTGTGTCCAAACTTCGCCTTTTTATAAGCACATCATCATCTTGGATTAGAACCCACCCTAATGACCTCATCTTAACTTTACTCATCCTTTTGAGACGAGAAGCCACGATCCATTCCTCAGCCAGGTTATCTGCTTAACACAGCGTCTAACTCATGATAGATTCTCAATAAATATGTGTTGTATTGGGGTGATTTGAAGTTGACCAGAATTGGGCAGAGGGAATAAAAAGGAGAGGAGGGGGTGTAGAGGTGAGCAGAGGCATTTAAAGATGCTCCTGGCACGAGCTGAAGGCCGTCCGTCCTACATAGTAGGATAGGAGCCCCACCAGTCTGCAGTGGGCATCAGAGATACCTGCTCAGAATCAGGCATCTCCTGGCTTAGAGGAAACATACAACAGCTTCTAACAGAATAGAACAGTTCTAACCTATATAGCATTCGGGACTAGGGAGGTTGAGAGACTTCGTTTATCAACACTGAATAAAAATGGGAAAGTGAATCACAGACTTCCTAAAAAATTATTAGTGCTATAATCCTACATGCTCATTTCTCTTTTTGTCTCCCTGTGTTTGCTTATTGGCGTATGTTGGCAGAGTAGGTAATTTCTCCTTGTCTGATGAAGAATGCATGGACTTGGAGACAAACCTAGACTCACATCTGACTCACAGCTGCTCTTTCCTCTTATTTGCTGTGTGCCCTTGGCCAAGGTAGCAAGCTTCTCTGAGTCTCAGATTTCTCATTGGGAAAAGATTAAATTGCACAAATAATAGGTCCCTCTCAGAGGACAGAATGACACTACTTCCTTCTTATTTTTGATAAGTCTCCCTTCAGCACTTTTTCAATCAATGTATCAATTTTGGTTTTTTCGCCTGAGTTTATTTTGTATTATGAAGTATGTTCAGTTACCAACCTAAACAGACTTAAGTACAAAAGAAGAACAAAGCAGTTTATTTGCTGAGGCAACTGGGAAGCCAAGCATGGTTGTTCCCAGGAGTTCAAATAATATCATTTAAGTTGTCTCTCTCTCTTTCCATCTCTCAGCTCAGACTCTGCTTGGTTTTATTCTCAGAAGACTCTCTTTGTAGTAGGAAAAGGATTATCAATAAATAGCTCCATGCTCACAACAGGTTTATAGCTTTGAATTCAGAACAAGAGATAAAAATCTCTCTTTATGGCTCTAGAATTAAAAAAAAAAAAAAAAAAAAGTCCAGAAGACTTTGATTGATGGGGCTTGCATCACAAGCCCTTTCCTGAACTCATCACTGTGTCCCTGACCGGCTAAGGCTGAGACTCATGCAGCAGCAGGAGGAAGGGGGCTAGCTCTTGACTCCTACACCCGTGGAATGGGGAAAGAACAATGCCTCCAAAGGAAGGGAGGCGGGGCAGATGAGAACATGTCCACTGCTGTGGACAATGGTCTCTGGCTTGATTCAAGTTACTTGTTAAATCTTCTAACAAATTTTCAGCCACTGATTATTTTAGCCTTATAAATATGTCTGACCATGAATATTGATATTTTGGCTGGACATACATGGCAGACTGAAAAAAATTACAAGCTACTAAAGTGAGTAACGATGTTTTGCTTAATACCAATGGTGTGTGCATGCACACATGTCACACACACACACACACACACACACACACACACACACACACACACACAGAGAAAAGACTGAATGGATATATACCAAAAGGTTAACTCTGATTTATAACTCTCTCTGGTTGGTGAGATGGTATGTAATTTTTCTTTTCTTTTGTTCCTTTCCATCGCTTTCCACTCCTTTTCATTCTTTTGGGGACAGCGTATCTGCATTTTCTTAATTTGCTATAATTAATGTTGCCTTTATATTTTTAAAAAAGGTCCATTTAAAAAAAAATAAAGAAACAAAAACCTCTCTCTCCGCTCTTAAACTCCACTTTAGAATCTAGTTCTCAGTGGAGCCATTTCTCGCGTTTCCGCCTCCTACACTTCCTGTCAAATAATGAGGACCTTTCAGTCCCCTGAACTGAGGCAGCGCCAACACCTCTGCAGGCGCCGATTTAACCCTCGCCAAATGCTGGCTATCAGTTCAATGGACCCAGCCTGGGTCCTTAAATTAGTCCCATAATGGTTCCAACTCTTAATTCAATTAAATTTAATAACTTTTGATTGAATGTCCAAGTGCTATGCTGGGCTGTGGCCATTTGTACATACAAAGGTATAGTTAATGGCCCCAGCAGGAGTGCTTGAAATAAAGAATGAGGCCACCTTCCTCATTTAATCCACCCTGGTGCTCCCACCCCCATCTACCTGAGGCCTGACCCCTCTCCAGACCTAGGTCCCTATGCCCTGTGTGTTGCCTATCCTTTTGAGTAGACTCATTCTGCCTCTTCTACAAAGGTTGGGAACTGCCACTCTGGGATGTGCAAAATAATTTATTAGGAGGAAGGAAGGAAATATTAGACATTTAACTTACGTTTACTTTCAACCTAAAACAAAAGGGACATGAAGCTTTACCTGTATTTCATATTCGTTGGCACGTCACCCTAACCAGCTGTACATCAAATGAATTGCTAGTACGAAAACTGACACAGGTAACTTAATTGATGAAACTAGACCAAGATGAATCAAAAAAACTTTCTTTAAGCCTCGTGCATTTCTGGTGGGATTGCAAATTGGTGCAGCCACTATGGAAAACAGTATGGAGGTTCCTCAAAAAATTAAAAACAGAACTACCTTATGACCCAGCAATTCCATTTCTGAATATTTATCCAAACAAATCCAAAACACTAATTTGAAAAGATACATGCATCCCTATGTTCATTTCAGCATTATTTACAATAGCCAAGCTATGGAAGCAACCTAAGTACCAATCAGTAGATAATTGGATAAAGATGTGGTACATATATACAATGGAATATTACTCAGCCATAAAAAAAATCTTACTATTTGTGACAACATGGATGGACATAAAGGGTATTATGCTAAGTGAATTAAGTCAGACAAAAACAAATATCTTATAATTTCACTTAAGTGTGGAATCTAAAGAAAAAAACAAATGAACAAACAAAACAGGAACAGACTAATAGACATAAAATGAAATGATGGTTTCCAGCTTGGGGGCGGGGTGGGAGGCAGGGTGAGAAAGGTGAAGGGATTAAGAAGTACAAATTGGCAGTTACAAAATAGTCATAGGGATGTAAAGTAAAGCATAGGTAATAGAGTCAATAATATGGTAATATGGTAATAACTATGCATAGCGCCAGGTGGGTGCTAGACTAGTCAGGGGATCACTTTTTAAATTATATAAGTGTCCAACCACTATGCTGTAAACCTGAAATTAATATAAAATAATATTGAATGTCAAAATAAATTTTAAGCACAAACTATATGTTTTAAAGAAAGCATTTCTTTTTTTATATGCTATAACCTGTGGGTTAAACCCAGCCTGCTGTCTGTTTTTGTAAATAAAATTTTATTGGAAAATAAATAAATAAATAAAATTTGAAAACTAAATACAATTTTAAAAAAGAAACTGGTATTTATAAAATAGTCACGGGATGTAAAGTACAGCACAGAGAATATAGTCAATAATGTTGCAACAACTATGTATAGTGCCAGGTGGGAACTAGACTAATCAGGGGATCACTGAATAAATTATATAAATGTCTAACCACTGTACACCTGAAACTAATGTAAACTAATATTCAATGTCAACTGTAACTGAAAAATAAAAAATAAAATGTATATAGCATATAAAAAAAGAAATGCTTTCTTTAAAACAGTTTACCACCATTTAAAAAATTACAATTCTTAAAAAAGAAGTTTAATATGTCCTCAAAATAATAAAACAACAGAAGGAGTATTTGAAGAGGAAGGACTCAAAGGAAAATATGTAGCGTTAGCTCATGTCCCTCTCGTCACCTTTTCTCAACTAGAGTCATAAAACTTTCTCAGAAGCGGCAACAAATTTGTGCTAACAATTATAACAATTTAACACTTTACTATTGTATATTATTATAATAATTTAGCAGTTATAACACTTTAGGATTGCATTCTAAAAAATAAATATATTCCATTTTCAATGTCCATTAGTTATATTGTATTGGTTTATATTTAATGTTTGGATTATTTTTGAATAATACTTTATTTTATCTGTAAATTTGTGTTAAAGTAATGTATGTTTTTATTTAATTTTTTATAAATTTTCTTTAACTTGTTGCTTTTTAACACATAGTTTTGTATGTTTGTAATATAGTGAATATTTTACTGACTTTCTATATTATGAATTTTGAATATATAAACTCAGAAAATACCTAAGTGGATATCCATGCTTTTACGACATACAAAATGAGTGCCAAAATGCTTTATTATCATTTTGATTTTTTATACTTTGAGGAGTTGGTGAATAAAAGGGTGAACCCATTACAATTAGGAAGATTTTAAAATATTATGTACTTTAACTTTATTTCATCCTTTGAATGTTTCAAGTTTTTAATGCTTTATAATGAAAGCAATACTTATTAGTAGTTCATTCAGAAAACTTATAAATAGGTGCAAATGTTGAAGGTGGATGTTTAATAAGTTTTTACCAATGGAGAGTACAATTTTTTTTAAAAAAGCTTGGAGGCTGTTTACTGTAAAAAAAAAGCTAATATATTTACGTTGTTGGGATTTTTTAAAGAAAAGCTAACATTCAACAAATAAGCACAGTCAAAACTATCTAAAGATCTGAAAAACATTTTTTGGGAGACTTCTGGGATTTCTAAATTTATCTCCATGCTATCTCCTGCTTAAAGTTGAGCCCACCTCCTTCTCCCCATAATACTAGCGAGACCCAAGGGAAGTCATTTGACTGCTTCCATTCTTCATAGCATCTTGTAGCATCTTCATTCAGGTCATTACTGGAAGGGGAAAACGAGAAAATATTCCTTGGCTTTTGTTCAGGAGATGTTTCACTATATGTGTCTGAATAGCCTTCCCTGAATATCTGCTCTATGAGATCATTTGGCTGAAGGCTTCCCAGTCACACCGTGCGTGGAATAAAACCATCAGAACGCAGATAGAGCCAGTCCAAACACTCGGTGCTCTGTGTTGCCTTAAAGAAACAGGGAGAGCCTGTATTCCTAAAGAATGAAGGATTATTATGTTTTGGGGAATATCCATTTGCAGATGGGAAAGGGGCTGATTGCTGGCATCAGGTACAAACGATTTAAAGCCTCAAGTGCCAAGAATTTATCACATACATGAAGTCCAGCACCTCCTTTACCCACATCAATGTTTGTAACTTCAAAGAGACACTGTGTCACTACAGGCAAAGAGTATTTCAGTTACATTGGCAGCCTGGATTTTGTGCTAAATCCAATCCCACTGGGCAGCAGTCTTTGGGCAAACATGGGAATGGTGGTCTTGATTGTCAGTTCTAAAGGTATGCCTTTATTTGTTGATTCACAAAGAGTGTCTCCATCCTTTCTGTGGAAGCCTTCTTCACATAGGACTCACACTTAGACCACATGTAAATTTGGATAATGATTGCTTGAGTGTTGACAGAGAATTTGGCACAGCGCCTTGCAAAACCAATAGAACTGTAGGAGAGACTTCTTTTATCCTTAGCATGGATCCAATATAGACATGAGAAGGAACATGCCTTCCAAGAAAGATTTTCTAAATCATTGCTGGGGAGAAATGCAATTGAAGGGAAATCTGACATGTGACTGGAATATATTAGGTAATTTACTCAACTTCATAATCAAAAGCAGTTGTCATTTGGTAGAAGACCAAGGAGGAAGTTGCTTTGTTCTACTACATGAATCCTTTAAAGTTACGATCACCTGTACCTGAAAAAAAAAAAAAAAAAAAAAAAAAATCCCAACAAAGACCATATGTTAGTAGGCCATTTGATTGTGATTTAATTTCTTGTTTTAAATTTAAGAGTCTTTGAAGAATGGTGAGGGGAAACAGGAGAAATTAATGGAAAAAATGAATATATAAGAAAGCAATTAACTAAGATATTTTAAAGTATACAGTAAATTTGATTCATGAATGTTTTACGGTCCTGTTGTTAATGATTTTCTTTTTTCTCCCTTTTTTTTTTAAAAATGATTTTCTTAAAATTGTGGCTCAGATTCTAATGGAGGTAGAATCTATACTCACATAATGTTTGATAAATTGAATTGACCATACTCGTAGATGAATCTCAATTTCTCTGGGATTATGATATTTATAAGTCTGGACCTCATGTAACTTTCTACTCAGAAGGTAAAATGGAAGTGAATATAGATAACTGTTGTTTCAAAAATATGCGACACCTTATTTATCAATGCATTTGTATTGGCCTTATTTATCATGTCTTTGTATTCTGTATTTTTGATTCTTTGATGTTTTAGAGCCTTGCTAACCCTGGAGGGACTGTCAGCCTCCCCAAGTGCTAGCTCATGCCTAGAGATAGCAAATAACTTGTCTATGAATGCGCCTTTCACATGCAAACCAACTAATCCAGCGCCCATAGCCCCAACCACCAACTTTATTGAGTTCTTACACTCTATGCCACTATCTCCTTGCCATAATCATCCCAGTGCCACATACCCAACAACTAGAAACAACCCTTATCCCCTAGAGCCTGCTGAATTATTCAGACTAGCCCATCCTAAACCGGCGTGCTCTTTCTCACTAATTTCTTCCCGAAGAATCCTCAGTAAAGGCTCTTGGCTCGGTATTCCCCTCTTTCTCTGCCTCCTGGCACTCCCCACCCGTGTCATGGGATCTTACGTCTCCCTCCTCTTGGGATCTATGAGTATAACAAGCTATCTTCTTTTTAATTGAGGTAAAATAGGTATATAATATGATGTGTTTAAGGATATTGTGTACAACATTATAATTCAACATCTGTATACACTACAAAGTGTTCACCACCAAGAATCTAGTTACCACTCTTTTTCCCTCTGGTAACCACCAATCTGTTTTCTGTGTCTCTGATTTTGTTTTTGTTTTGTTTGTTCCTGTGTTTTGTGTTTTTTTAGACTCTACTTGTAAGTGAAATCATACGGTATTTTGTATATGTATGTGTGTCTTTAGCCATTCATCCATTGCTGGACACTTAGGTTGTTTCCATATCTTGGCTATTGTAAATAGTGCTACAATGAGCATAGGGGTGCATATCTCTTTTCAAATTAGTGTTTTTGTATTTTTTGGATAAATACCCAGAAGTAAAATAGCTGGATCATCTATGGTTGTGCTAGTCTTTATTTTGGGGGGAATCTCCATACTGTTTTCCATGGTGGCTGTGCAATTTTATATTCCCACCAACAGTGTATGATTGTTCTCTTTTCTCCACAACCTCTTCAACATTTATTATTTCTTATCCTTTTGATATTTGCCATTCTAACTGGTGTGAGATGATATTTCATTATGGTTTTAATCTGCATTTTCCTAATAATTAATGATGTTGAACATCTTCTCATGGGTCTATTGGCCATATTTATATCTTCTTTGGAAAGGTGTCTTCCCACACTCTCTGCCTATTTTTAAATCAGATTGTTTGTTTTCTTGTTGTTGACTTGTATGAGTACTTTATATATCTTGGATATTAACCACTTCTTGAACGTATGGCTTACAGATGTCTTATCTCATTCAGTAGGTTGCCTTTTCATTTTGATGATGGTTTTCTCCACTGTGCAGAAGCTTTTTAGTTTGGTGTAGTTCCATTTACTTACTTTTGCTTTTCTTTTTCTTGCCTTTGGAGTCATATCCACAAACGCATTGCTAAGACCAATGTCCAGGATACCTCCTGAGGGTGTCCACTGATGTCTAGTGCCTAGATCTTCAGTTTCAGTTGGCTTCACTTTACGTAAAGTATTTTATGTAAAACAGGAGACTGAAGGCAAAGCTTAGAGCTTGCCCAAAGTGGGAAGTCACTCTCACAGAACCGGGTATCCTCAAAAGTGTTAACCTTGGTTGATGAACTAGAAAAGATAAAAACCCACAAACCAAGACAGTCATGGCTTTGGGTTGGGGAAGGGAAATGGTTGGTTAATGGTCTCTCTGGAGGATTCATAATATTAACCCTGACTTCAAATAAATTGGGGGCTGGAATTCACAATGTCTTTGTATCCCGCCAACACCTCAAACCAAGAAATTTCTTTAAAATGGTCCTAGGTAGGAAGAGTATGCAGGTGCCTGGAAGAAGCAAATAGAAATCATTTCTAGAGAAATGTACCTTCAACCTTGGTCTTAAAAATTTCTCACAGATAAAATTCCAAGGAACTTAAACTCACATAAGAACACAAACAAACAGGGGCTGGCCCGGTGGCTCAGGTGGTTAGAGCTCCATGCTCCTAACTCCAAAGCTTGCCGGTTCGATTCCCACATGGGCCAGTGGGCTCTCAACCACAAGGTTGCCAGCTCAATTCCTCGAGTCCCGCAAGGGATGGTGGGCTCCACCCCCTGCAACTAAGATTGAACACGGCACCTTGAGCTGAGCTGCCTCCCAGATGGCTCAGTTGGTTGGAATGCGTCCTCTGAACCAAAAGGTTGCTGGTTCGACTCCCACAAGGGATGGTGGGCATCACCCCCTGCAACTCGTAATGGCAACTAGACCTGGAGCTGAGTTGCACCCTCCACAACTAAGATTGAAAGGACAACAACTTGACTTGGAAAAAAATCCTGGAAGTTCACACTGTTCCCCAATAAAGTCCTGTTCCCCTTCCCCAAGAAAATCTTAAAAAATAAAAATAAAAAAGAACACAAACAAACAAACAAATGAGGTAGAAGCTACAGTGTTGTAGCTGGAAGAAGCTACAGTGTTATAGCTGGAAGCAAAGTAGTGAGTACTGTAAAAATAATGTTTGTTAAGTTAATTTTCAAAATAAAGAGCCTGGGCTTGATCCTTGAGGTCCTTTTAACTTCCACAGTTCAGACACCTACAATGCTAAGCAATATGGAACAGCAGAGAATTACTTGAAATGCATCGCCATGTGAGAGGTGGAGGTTGGAGTTGTCAGGAAGACAGCACAGAGGAGCTGACTCAGCCTTGATCTTTTCCAGGCTCCGCCTCTCCTGGCCACACGCATGGTATATGGGCATCCCTCTCCTGTCTGGGCCAGCGTTAGTCATGCTGTTTTCTGGATGAGAAGGAGGATTTATTTTCACATTCCCTCAGAAGCATCAAAGCATGTCTCTTTACTGCCTGCAGCAGTGTTACGACCGCGTAGAACAACCAGGAGACCCGTGCATGACAGACCATCTCAATAACTCTGTGCAGAGTTCCCATGCAGCTGGAGAGAGTTGTTCAGACACACGGAAAGGCCACAGGTCTCTTGACTCTTTGTCTCCCTCCTCCTCACATCCGCCACTTAATGTCTCTGAAACTATGGACAGTTTACTTTACCTCTCTGAGTTTTGCCATCTTCATTGACAAAGGAGGCAACGTATTAATATTGCTGTACAATTTAAACAAGATTATCTCCATAAAGCACTTAGCACAGTGTCTGGCATGTTACGTGTCCTATGCTTGGCAGTTGGTGTCATTACTTTCCCAACTGTGGAAGATAAAATTAAGAGTTTAATAAACACATCAACCCCTAGGCCTGATGAGAATGCTCAGATCATCCATAAGTGTGTGGCTACAACTGAGCTATCTGAGAGATCTAGACACTTTTGCACATTGTTAGTACACACACAGTTTTCCAGCAATGTTTGAGAAATGGAGTTTTGAGCGGAATCAAATGACATATTTATTTGTTTATTCCATAGCAACTCCTTATTCCAAAAATAGTTTGAAACAACCAGAAGAGAAATACATATCATGCAGCAGGATATAAAATTAGATGTGCAAAATAAATTTCAAAAGGAAAACAGAGGTAAGAAAATCAAAATACGCAGTGTATGACACAAAAAAATGTGTAACGGAGCCTTAAACATCTAATTATCTGATGCATGTTGGTTGTGCTTGAACCCAGTGGAACTTGATCTGGAGCAGAGAGAGAAGGGCATCACAGCTTTTGAGTTTATTCCCCAACTCATGAGCTTGCCTGCGGCTTAAGACATAGCCTTCTACAGAGGAATAATGACACTCTTCTCTAAAAGATGGCCAGATGGCACCTTCAAGCATCCAAGAGCCTCAAAAGGACCTGTACAATTCTTTTGCCAGCCTACAGGTCCCCACAGTATAGCTTGAGGGTCATAGTATTGGGCCCTACTCGGCAGTAGGGATTGATGGTGTTTGTGTGATTCCTCATTGCTCTTTCAATACGTATCCTGTATTTGTGGAAATTCTTGCTTATGTTTCTCCAAAATAGAAAATCCTCCTTTCCTGCCTCTCTCATGGCTCTTCTGACACAAGCTACACCAGTCAGATAGACCCATGCAAGGCTTTGAATCAGAAGCAGCAATGGTAAGGAAGCAGACCCCAGGCAAAACCCACTTTATTTGTGGCAGGGGCTGTGGCTGAGGCTGCAAAGTCCAATGCCTGGCCTAGGAATAGCGTTGGCATTGCTAGGAGAAGGTGGGACACTGAGTCAGCACCAGACACGGGGACAAAAGTGGTGGGGACGCCAGCATCTAGGGATCAAGGGCTACGGTAGCAGCCCTGTCAGACCACTCTGCCGCATGGTTTGGGGAGTCGTTTATGGAATCTTGTCTCAAGTCCAGCACTCCAGCTCTCCCAAAGACACCCTTGTAATAAACACCCTTTCTGCCAGGGTCGTCTTCTTTTGCTTGAAACCAAGAACATTGGCTGATAATCGGGCATTTTTCTCCACTTGCTTCATGCCATGTTCATACAAGTGGATATTTTGTTTATAAAAGCCATAGTCTGGTTCATCTGCTTTGTGAGTAGAGACGATTCGTAGGGCATACAATTATGGAAAAGAGTTCTTTTAGTTTGTGTGTGTGTGTGTGTGTGTGTGTGTGTCTGTTTTTTTTCTTTTTGTTTTCTTTTTTTACCTACACATAATTTGAATTTGTTTTAAGGAGAATAAATTGCTTTATTAATTTTAAAAAGCTTAAAATGTTCAAAATTCAAGTTGTGGTCAGGATGATTTTGTCTATTATGCCATCAGGCTCCCTGCTGCAACACTGAGTATACAAACGGACAATATATAAAAGTAGAATTCTGACCCACGAACTGGTCCAGGAAGCCAAACAAAAACCCTGTAGCAATCAGCCCCAAATAACCTGGATTTGTTCAATGACTGACAGCTTCCCTAATTTTTGCCTCTATTTCCAATGTAGGGCCAACCAGAGAAAGGCAGATATGCTCCCCTAATCAATCACATAGTATAATTCTGCTCCCAATTCCAGTGTGTGTGTTTTTTCCCCACACCACCAACCAATTCTTCAACACCAGCTGAGTGTCCCACAGTTCAACTCAATGCTGACCCTATCTACCCAGAAATAGCATCAGGTGCCACGGTTAAGAGTTCAGTCTTATAAGACTCCTCCCTCCCCCCTGCAGAAGCCAATTGCAAGTCCAGGTTGTTACCTGTGCCTCTGAGCAAGTGGCTATAGACTATAGATGGGAGGTTTCAAGGACACCCCCTCCCCCCCACTCACACACTTTGGGTTTGATTAATTTGCTGGAGGGGCCCACAGAACTCAGAAACGTTTTACTTCCTAGATTACCAGTTTATGATAAAAGGTTATAACTCAGGAACAGCCAGGTGGAAGAGATGCATAGGGCAAGGTGTGGGGAAAGGGTGGGGAGCTTCCATGCTCTGTGTGAGGCACTCTCCCAGAATCAACACATGCTCACCAACCCATAGGCTCTCTGAACCCTATCCTTTTGGGTTCTTCTTCATTGTAGGCATAATTGATTGACTCATTGGCCATCAGTGATAGAACTCAATCTCCAGTTTTTCTCCCCTCCTCAGAGGTCAGGGGAGCAGGACTGACAGTTGCAACCCTCCAATCACATGGTTGGTTCCCCTTGCAGCCAGCCCTTAGGTGCTTTCCCCAAACCACCTCATTAACATAACAAAAGACATTCCAAGGGTTGCAGGAGCTTTCTGGCAGAGATGGTGATGAAGACCAAATATTTATTTCTAATTATAAATTAGAGTATCATACATAGGATGCCCCACTTCTACTTAGCCTGCTTTCAGCTCCCCCATGCCAACAGCCTCCAATTAAGGCATTATCTGAAGCCTTCCCTTTTTCCATTGTAAAGCTTTCCCACTCCTCTGCCTGCGGTTGAGTCTCTGCTAAACACAAGTCATGGTGGCTGGCCGCCTTGATGCAGCCAGTTCTGAATAAACAGGCTTAGCTTGTTCCAGTTTGGGTGGTATTCATTTATTTCCACATTTATTTCGACTAGGACATGTTCCTGTAGGTCGTGGATTGACGCGAGCTGTGAGCTTCCTGTGTTCTTCGCTTCCTCCACTTCTGTTCCCTCCACTCTTCCAACTGAGCCCCATTCCTCAACAGGGACCCTGAACCATTCAGTGGCAAATGACAGATGTGGTGGCCTCTCAGGGAGAAGCAGTTGGCGCTAACATTTGTTCCTCTCTTCATGCTGTTTTTGCAGTTCCTAAATCTGATTCTAAGAGAAAAATTATTATGTTTTAGATTATAGAGATTAAGCATAATGTAAGGCAGCATAGTATAAAAACATTAGTCACAACTAATTCTATTATTTTAAGACTGTTTAATGGAGCTTTGTAATACATGCAGCAATGTTTCAGTTTTCAAAATTAATTCATAAAAGGAGGCTTTTATAATATATATTCTCAAAATAACTTCTATTAATTTGTTCTTCAAATGAACATAGGTTTCCATAAGGTATTAAATGAACAATGTATAGTTAATTTTCTAGAGTCACATTGGAATAGTTCTCTAGTTATTTGTGTATTATTAGATTGCTATATTATGAAGAACTTAGTAAAATAATTCCATTGTTCTCGTTCATTGTTGGAATTAACATTTTCAAATGGAACATCTACCTATACCAAGTTAATGTTTCAGACTTCTCTGCAGTCTCACATACTCTTTTCATTTCTCTCTTTATCTCTCTAAATACTTACTTTAAAAGGTGTCATTTTATCAAAGCATGGAGCGGATTGTCAATTAAAACAGGAAAATCCAAACAATATCCCTTAAGTATATTTCTTGCTTTGGACTACGTTTTTCTTGCTGCTTAAAAAGTCATCTTATTACTCAATTGTATCAATTCTAAGCACATTTTTTTTTCACATTTTGACGTATCTGAACTATAAATATTTTTTATAATCAATGCTGTTGTCTTAGTTTATTCGATCTCATTTTTTATTGTCTGATAAGGCACAAAATGATAGCACATGTTAAAATTGATACATCTTAAATGCAGTGAAATGTGACAGCAGACTTGTTAGGCATTGTTTTCTGGGTCTTCTATACCATAATAGGATAGGCGCTGTAGAAATGCAACAGCCCTGACCGAGGGCACTAGCTTTCCAAATGTGCCCTATGAAGACTAGGGTTTCTTGTGAGGAGGGGAGCAGGTGGGTCACTAGGGCAGCAGCTCTGTCCTTTTGTTTCTTCTTGCTTTTGAAACAAATGGGACTTCTCAATAAACTTTCCTTAGAAGAGAGTCTGTGTTGCTAAACAAAACAGAATTTTGAAAATCAGTGAGCAGGAAGATTGACTACCCACAGCACAGAGTAAAACCAGTGGCACCTTCTTGAGTTCCTGCTACATGACAGACCCAGAACTAGGTACCATACACGTGGGACAGGGGATTTTATTGAGGTGCTAATTTGTGTTTTGCTGTCTATAATTTTATCACTCCTCACTCATTTCTAGCACGTAGTGAGGTTTGTGTTCTTTACTCACAGGAGGTTTGTGGCAGGGCCAGAAGGAGGAATGGCTCTTTCTGTTTCTTACTAATGATTCTTACAACTCCTTAAAGATGATGCTGGCTCTCCTCCATTCTGCCTCTGCCCCCCAGATTGGCAAGAGGTCTAGGTCTGAATCCAGCTTTGTAGTCCCATCTGTGCAGGTGGCATCAGAAGATGGCTTGATTTCAGATACACCTAGGAAGGTGAGCCCCGGGCGTGAGACTCATATTCTCTGTAGTAATCTTCACAGACCCTCTCTTTGACCAAATGTTAGTCAGGCTCCTCTCAGCCTCCTTTTTGACTGGTCCCAAACTTGGGCTTCCATCTCGATACTTTTAGCAAGTATCCTGCTAAGTCATTTTAGCTAGAATCCCCCATCTTCAGTATCTGACCCATTTCCTCATCCCCCTGGTAATATCTAGTCACTCTGGCCAGCCTTCAGTAAAAATCTTAGATCAGTTTAGCAAGAATTACCCTACTGTCTTAGCAACTTTCCATCCACTGACTGCTTCTCCTATTCTGCTCCTTAGCTGTAAATCCCCACTTTGCCTTGTCATGTTTGGAGTTGAGCCAAATCTCTCTTCCCTACTGCAAAACCCCATTGCAGTAGTTCCTACACCTATCACAACGGTGCTGAAGAAAGCCGGCCTTACTATTTTAGCAAGTATCAGAATATGTTTCTTTGGCAATCTGTGCCCTAGGAGTGCCAAGACAGAGCAGAGCCACCAGACCTGCAGGGATAGTCAATGTCTCCTTGGCACCCAGCATGGGAAGAAGCCTAGAGGAATCTTCGATGCTTTGATGGGTATAGGATGATGAGAGGAGAGGAGAGAGCTCTCAGGATGGCTGTGCATCAGCCAGGTAGGTGGAGACTTGGATGTGATTTAAATTGATCTAAGAAAAAAAAATTACACATTTCTTACACAGCAAAATTTGGGCTTGCAAATTTACATCAAGACACATATTTTACGCACTCAACTTCACAACACCTGAAAGGTTAGTGCCAAACCTGTTTTATCATTGAGGTCTTGGAAGTTCAGAAAGAAAAGAGATTTGCCCAACTTTTAGAGTGATCCAATCAAGACAGGACACATGAGTGCTAAAAGGAGTAACAAGGGGACCCTATTCTCTGGCATAATTATTTAATTTGCACTTGACAGTTATTTCCTTGTCTAGTCATTTCTTAAATATATGCTTCCTGGTTGATTTCTTTTTGAGAGTGTTGAGTCATTCAGGACAGGAAGACGACATTTGAGGAAATATTCTCAATTATACCCAAAATATCTGGATACAAAGCAAACAAACAAACACACAGAAAGATCAAAAGGAAGCATTCAGCTTCATCTAGAGGATGAAGAGCCCTGTAGTGAACATGGGAGAAAGATGAAAGACATTAATTTGCATTGTGGTGCAGCGTCTTACTTTATGGGAAGAGGACCTAATGGAAGCGCAGTAGGATAGTAATAAAAGCTCAAACTTTTATTACTGTAATAAAAGTTATTATAGAGATGAACTAGGTCCAAATTCTGTTTCTTGTTTTCGGGGATCAATTAGATAACCCAATTAATATGATTAGCAAAGTGCTAACAGATGGCAACCCACAATTTTTTTCTTTTTTAACTATGTCAGTGAGGAAAAATTTTCTACCATGCTAGGTTCTTCTGGTTCATCTACTAATTAAATTGACAGGAGACAGAGGAACAGGAGAAAAATTGCATACATACGGAGGCCCCATAAGAATATGAGACCTATAGGCATTTAGGCATTTGAGGCTTATATGTCATTCTGAGCTAAGGAGAAGGGGGTAAGTGTCGGGAACATCAAAGGGGCAGACGATAATTATAGGCAGATAAGAAAAACAAGTGTTTGGTAAACAAATGTTTGCTCTGCCATGCAAAGACAATGGGGACACAGATTGGACTTTGAGCAAACAGGCTCGCCCAAGCTCCCTCCCAGTTTATCACATCTAGCCTCTATTCTTCTAGTTATCTCTGGTGATAGTTCTCTTCCTGGACCAAGCCCTCGATCTAAATTCTTTTAGGTAGTTAAGGAGGAAGTAAAAAGCTCTTCCTGAGTCCTTTGGGCCTCAGTTGCCTTTAAGTCAACATAAAAGTGGCACATTCTGGGGAGACTCATTCTATTCTGAAAGGCTGAACACAGTCAGGCGTCCAAATTAGGCTCTTCCATTTAGCAGCTGGGCGACTTGGAGCAAGTCATTTAACTTCTGAGCATCAGCTGTATCTTCTGGAAAACAGGGATCATAACAGAATCTACCTCATGGGTTGACGTGAGGATTAATTGAGATGACGGATATAAAGCTCTTAGCCCAAGATCTTCATGTGAGAAGCACCCAACAAATGGGTGCCATTATAGAGAGTATTATTGCGATAACTGCTGCTGTGACCTGCACTCACACGTCAGCAAGTACTTTGAATTAAACTCAGGCAGCAAACATTCTCTCCTCCTTTCTCCTTCCTCAGCCCCTCTGTTCCACCTTCTCCTCCTTCTTCTAACATGACTTGAACTGAGCTAATGTCAAAGTTTGAGAGCCCACATCTTTTCAGCATGAGCGTGAGAAATGAGAGTTTCCCAATCTTTGCCTAAACTCACTTGGAAAAAAAAAAGCTCAGATCTGGAGCAGAATGACTAATTATTATTACAGTTCTATAAAAACTGGAAGGTAAATATTGGCTTTCTAGATGCAAAGCATTGCATTTCTTCTAAAATTTGTATAAAATGCTTTTCCGCTAAGAATAGAAAGTAGATAATTTTGTTTTGAGAGCATTTATTATTATGCAGATGAGATATTAAACACCCAAATATCTTATTTGCTAATTTGCCATTCATGAGAAAATTAGACATGCTAAAAAGTTCTCATTTTTAGAGCAAAGAATCTTTTATATTCTCAACTCAAAAGGAGGTCTACCATTGTCAAAAAGATATTTAAATATATGCAGATAATCTTCAATTCAGATGAAAAGTGTAATTCAGTCTGTAGTGCCCTGCTTTATGACAAAGCACTGTGGATTCTTTCTTGTTTCTTGTTTCTTTTTATACATATATATGCAGAGAATCATGGTGAAAGCAATGATTAATTTGTAAAACTGACAAATTGAAAGTTCAGCCACTAAAGAGGTATGGCGGTGCCTCAGCAATCATAGCGTTGTGTTTCTCTTTCTTAATGGGCCTCAACTTCCTGTGTCCTTTGTTGCTAGGAAACTAGTCTCTACTGAATTGAAAGCCACCTTTCTGTTGTTATTGTTGACTCTATGGAGTCTGAAATGAACCGGGCGTACCTTGAATCTTTGAATATTAACTCTTAGTAATGTGCCTATGGATGAGGTAAAAAACCCTGAACTCAGTATTTTCTGTAGAGCCATTGCTAAAACTCCAGAAGCAACCCAATGCCCTTATAACTTCCCTTTGGAAAATTCCATTTCATATCCCATGTGAAGCTTCCCAGAAGTAGAAAGATAAAAGGAACTGAGCTGTGGTCCATTTGCTCTCATTTCCATATTGAATTAAGGTGCAGACCACCTTAGGAACCTGACAGATGTTCAGAGAGGTAGAGCTGCAAAGTAACAATGCATTCCTGGGCAAATTGCAGTCTTTCAGCAGAGTCTTTTTTGTAGTCACAGTTCAAATCCAGAATTTGAATGCATGCTGGAGGCTTTTAAGCTTCCTTTGTGGTATTGAAAGTGATGAGAGCTACCAAATTGCATTTGCAAAATGAGTAACTGTTCTTTTGTTCAGGGGAAGAAGATAGTGAATGTGATTTGCAACCTTGTTTTCTTCACAACCCAACTCAGGAACACAGATTCCCTTTAACACCATTTTGATTCTGATGTAATTCTGAGTGTACATTCAGAGGAAGAGGTCATGTTCATAAGATGCAAATCATATGACAGCAGAAGTAAAGGTTCAAGGCAGGTCACAAGGCAGCCCTGAGATCCAGTCTAACCAAAAATGGACCATCAGCCAGTGGTGGGATGGGGTTTAAGAAGCCCATAGAAGAGCTTAAAGACTGGATGACTCTATTCTTTGAAGCTTTTCTTTCTAGCATTCGGAATAGTCCTTATTAACCAAGCTACCAGCCAGCTCCTAGTTGCTAGGCTCAGACACACTAGCTCAGGATTCCTACATCTCATGGATCAAGGGCACTGATTACCTTTCTTTCCCCTAATCCCTTCCCAGAGGACTGGGCAGTCTCCTTTTATACTCCCCAACAAAAGACCTGATACTGCTTCCTTTCCTTGACGGTGGGGGGGGGGGGGCATTTGCTCACCCTTCAAACATACCCACTCTTTAAAGGAGTCCTGCTCTCGATGACTCAAAGGAAAGTTACTCTCCTAAGGGCAATTTGTTAAGTGCTTCCAAGGAAACTTTCTGAGGTACGTCTTCTCTTCTCGGTAGGAAAACAGAACTCTGACAGGGCATCATTCCATACTAAATAAGGATAAAACCTTTCTTCCATTTCAGAAGTTCTATTTGCCTCTTGATGGTAGGATAGTCACAATAGGGCAATGTTTCTTACTGCCCTAAGACCTTGGGTTTGAAAACAAGCCATCTGGGTTCAAATTGTATTCTGCTGGGGGACATGGGCAATTACTTTACCTCTGTATGCCTCAATTTTCTTGCTCATACAAATAGCAATTATAGCAATATTCATCTGATAAAGATTATTGTGAGAATTCCATGAGGTAATGAATGTTCTTAGCAGAGAACCTGACATACAATAAAATACCTATAAAATAATAGGCATACCTATTATTGTTATTACCATCTTACAGCATTATATGAGCATGTTCCATGCATGTACTAAGCACTGTTGGCTACTGGTTAGGGAAGATAAATAGATAGGCATACAATTCTCAAGGAACTCTCAGTCCAGTGAAGAAAACAGACATGTCAAGAGTAAGTTCCAGTACAAAGTGGTGGATTAGAAGAAATAATATACTGTCATGAAAGTCTTGAGGGAGGCCAAAGATAGAGATTTAGGAATGTTTCACAGAGGAGGGATATGTGATCTGGCTATTTAAGGAAGAAAAATAAGGGGAGGAAGAAAAAGTTTTCAAGCAGTGGAGGACCTATCCAAAGATAAGACTCTTTTCTGCTGTGTTTGGGCAACTTGGATCAACTTGGCATTAACCTTGAGCTTTGAGTGCCTGTGGATGGGGTGTCGTTTGGAAGTGTGAGAGCCTAGAAGTGGAGGAGACAAGTTTTGATGTATTTCCTTCCATCAATGGCCATTGCTGGTACTTTCTGGGCTGTCTTATAGGTGCTAAGACTGACAACTAAATTGTGTAATCCGGATTTGGTAGTTTAGTTCATTGGCCCTATCTAGAGTGGTTCAACCAAAGAGTTAGAGGCTTTCATTAGGATTTTATATTCTCAGATATTGGTAAAGGCAATAAAGATTTCAGGCAATTTTCTTTAAAAATTTACCCCAAGCGTACTCTTACCTCAAGTTTTAGAAAATTTCACGTCAACATTTTTCTAGCTTGAATGATCTAGATTTTTGTCTGTTTGTTTGTTTGCTTTTGTTTTAGCTTCATTCTTCATACTTAAAGCCTTTTTTTTTCTTAAAGAAAGCTACAGTTATCTTAATTTCTAAGAAGAGCATTAAAGCTTCTTTAATGAAACTCTGTAATTAAGATGAGAAACTCTTTCTCATGGTCACAATACTACTAAGTGTCTAAAAAGCATAAACTTTTAGGCTCAGATCTGAGTCCTGCTTCTGTCTCCTCCTGTCCTTTTCCCCGCGGGAAAGTTATAGTCCCCTCTAAGCCTCATTTTTTTATCTTCAAATTGGAAATATTTATCCTTCTCTTTTTAAAAAAATTAAGACTCTTTTTTTTAAAGAGTAGTTCTGGATTCACAGCAAAATTGAGAAGGTACAGAGATGTCTCATATATTAATGTGACCATACATGTACAGCACCCCCCATCTTTACTTTTGAAGGATAACTTTGCTGGGTATAGAATTCTAGGTTGGTGATATTTTTCTTCCAACACTTTAAATATTTTACTCCATTTTTTTCTTTCTTACCTGGTTCCTCATGAAAAGTTTGCTGTAATTCTTATCTTGCTCCTCTTTAGGTAAGATGGTTTTCCCACTCCACCCTCTGGATTTTTCCAAGATTTTCTCTCTGTAGTTTGTTTTCTGCAGTTTGAACATGATACGCTTAGGTACTTTTTGTTTTGTCTTGTATTATTCCTACTTGGTGATCTCTGAACTTCCTAGATCTGTTATTTGGTGTCCACCGTTAATTTTGAAAGTTCTCAGCCATTATTATTTCAAATATTTCTTGTCCTCCATTCTCTTTCTTTCGTATATTCCAATTATTTGCATATTGAAATGATCTTATGGTTTTGAAAGTACTGGCTTATTTTAATTAGTTTTCCGGTCTTTTTTCTCCTTGCATTTCTATTTGGAAAGTTTCTATTGACCTATCTTAAAGCACCTGGATTCTTTTCTCAGTGTCCAGTCTATTTATGAGCCCATCAAAAGCATTCTTTATTTCTGTTACAGTGTTTTTTTATTTTATTTATTTCTAGTATTTTCTCTTGATTTGTTCTTAGCATTTTCAACTCTCTGTCTATGTTACCCACCTATTTTTTTTTTTTTTTTTTTTTTTTTTAAGATTTTGTTGGGGAAGGAGAACAGGACTTTATTGGGGAACAGTGTGTACTTCCAGGACTTTTTTTTTTCCAAGTCAAGTTGTTGTCCTTTCAAGCTTAGTTGTGGAGGGCACAGCTCAGCTCCAGGTCCAGTTGCCGTTGCTAGTTGCAGGGGGCGCAGCCCACCATCCCTTGTGGAACTCAAGAAATTGAACTGGCAACCTTGTGGTTGAGAGCCCACGCTCCAACCAACTGAGCCATCCGGGAGCTCAGCAGCAGCTCAGCTCAAGGTGCCGTGTTCAATCTTAGTTGCAGGGGGCGGAGCCCACCATCCCTTGCAGGACTCGAGCAGTTGAACCGGCAACCTTGTGGTTGAGAACCCACTGGCCCATGTGGGAATCTAACTGGCAGCCTTCGGAGTTAGGAGCACAGAGCTCCAACCACCTGAGCCACCGGGCCGGCCCCATGTTACCCACCTATTTTTGCATGTTGTGTATTTTTTCTATCAGAGAGTGTGACATACTAATTACAGTTATTTTTAAATTCCCTCACTGACAATCCCAACATCTGTATCATACTTGAGTCTTGTTGTGATGATTGCTTTGTCTCTTCAAACAATATTTTTCCTTACATTTTAGCATGTCTTGTAATTTTTGTTGAAAGCCAAACATGTTGCATTGGGTACTAGGAACTTTAGGTGGAAGTCTATGTTAATTTGTCTAGGTTTAATGCCTGCTGTCATATAGGTGCCAGAGGCTTCAAATTCCTCAAGTGTTCTTGTTTTCATCTCTCCACTTGATTTTGGGCTTTCCCCCTTCTTAGAGAGAATCTGTATCTTGTAGCTGTTTGAGCTGTAATCCACTGTTATTATACCAAAGTCCTGTTATTGTGATGGCAAGGTGTAGGAGAGGGAGAACATTCTATAATCCTATAATTAAATTACAGTATTTTAGTAAACTTGTGTCTCTGGACTGCAACCACCACCGGTGTTTCTTCAGAGAGGTACCTTCCCCTGCCTTGTTCCCTACACACTTTTCTAGCTGTGGCATTCCCAATCTATTATTTTAAAATCCTGACCTCTGTTGACTATGGTATTCCCCTCTCTCTACCCTTTAAGTGAGATAGAATTGCTAGAGGGGGATGATTGCCAGCTGAGATAATTCTGGCAAATCTTTTTCTTGGAAAGTAGACTTTTATTATGGTGAAGACTCTTGAGACTATTTTACCATGATTACTCTTCCCCTCTTCCTGCCAAATCCAGGAGAGGATTTTTCTTGGATCTTCACTATAAGAACGTGATAGTGTTCCTAGAGGTAAAGCTCATGAAAGTTTTAGGGCCCCTCTAAGACTATAGCCCCCCATAAGACTGTTTCTTGCTCTCATGCTAGTACATGCTCAGTCTTCATCAGTTCATCAAAATCACCTTTAAGTGTTCCTGCCAGTATAAACTTTTAGTGGCCTTTGCTCTCAGTAAGCAGTTCTGGCTGTGATTCTCTGTATGTGCCTGTTCCTCTATATTTCAGGGTGGCTGTTTGTCTTTCATCTCAGTTCTCTAATGGTTCCAGGAAAAGTTATTGATCTTTAGATTTCTCAGCTTTTTTTGGTTGTTGTTATTGTAAGGACAGGAGTGATAATTTACAAGCTCTTCCCATTTTAGACCTGAAACCAGAAGTCCAAGTTGGGAATAAAAATAGTTTGTGTGTCAAATTCCTTTGGGGAAGATTCAACAAGATAGTACATGTAAAGTGTTTGGCATAGTATCAAGCATAGAGTAAAGGTTTAGTAAAAATTAGCTCTTTATTATATCAGAGAAGGTTTAGAATTTTACTCCTATTAATATATATATATATATATATATATATATATATATATATATATATATATATATAAACCTAAGTATTTTTCCACCATGAATTCTTTAAAAAGAAAAAAAGTCTGAAATAAACAAAACTATTTTAACTAGACTATGTGAATCTAGCCAAGCAGTACAAGATTAAAGCTGAACACCATCCAAATGCTAAACTATACCTCTAGTTCCAAAAATACACAACAATTCAGTCTGGTCATGCTTCACTTATCAAAGCACACTTGCCATTGGAAATAAACATCTCAATTCCTATGATTCAATGATTATTTTTTAATGTACGTTTTATGTGCCAGGTGCTATGTGATATAAAATTGATTTTCTCTGTGTGTTTTCTCTGGAATTGTTCAAAGTGTAATGAGAGTGACAGCCAGGTAAATAGCTAATTGTAATACAGTACAATGACTATGTGGTAAAGATACAAAAAGGAGTGTTACGGCGTTATTAAGACAAAGCATTTGAACTCAGTCTAACTGCATTCAAATCCTGGCTCTGTGACTTAACCTTGCAGTGAGATCATGGGCAAAATGTTTAGCCTCTCTCAGCTTTGGTTCACTCATCTATAAAACGGGACTAATGACACATACATTATAGGATTCAATGCATGTAGAATGCTTAGCACACAGCCTGGAGCATACTAAGTGTTTGGCAAACTTACCTCCAACAATTAGCTATAAACAAAACGCTGTTAGGAAGAGTCACTTAAGCTTGATGGGAGGATCTAAGCCTTGTTTCTAAGCAATCCCAAATACTTGGCACGTAGTGAGTTCTCAGGACAGCAGTCTCATCAGTGAATGATTGAACAAATGAGTAAGCCACTCAATCTGCAGGGAATTATGGAACATGTCCTAAGGTAGCATTTGAACCTGGTTTTGTAGGCTGAGGAGAATTTCATCAAGTGAAGAAAGGATTAAAAAAATGTATTGGGGGGAAGATATCTGTCACAAGAGAGGAAACTGGGAATTATCCAGTGTCTCTAGAATTTTGCTTTAGCTTGAAAAATAAGCTTTTGAGTCTGTGACCCCAAAGTTTTAGTTTCCTTTTCTTAAAATTGCCTGCTCCATCCCTCCCCCTCCTCCCTGCTCCCCCCCAAAAAGAACTGAAAAGAAAACTAAAGGAAAACTAAAGGAAATTAGCATTAAATACTATATTTTTTTTCAAAGATTTTTTAGGAAATGGAGAAAAGTTTATGTTACCGTCAATTAATTCTACTCCTGTGGTTTTGCTATCTCAAATACATTCCAGGGAGCTGCTAAAATTGAGATTCCAGGCTCTCCACCAGACTTACTGAGTCAAAATTTCTGGGTACGGGGAGTAAGAATCTACATTTTAGATACCTAGCTCAGCTGATTGATTTGCATACTAAAGTTTGAGCACCATAGGTTTCCACGCAAGGATCTCAAACTGGTGCCCAAGAGCTAAACACATATTTGATTATTTCTGGTATCTTGGCTTTGCCCCTAAAACACTTCTCCCTAACTCTCCTATCCCTAGACATACTATTTATGATTCACTATTTATTCTTCCAATGTTAGTTTATTCATTATTTTTTATTGAAAATGTATTTCACAAATAGGGCCTACTATGAGCCAGACAGGAAGTTGTCTTTAATTTCCCTTCTGTAGATTAGGTACCCTTCTTGTGTCCTCCCATGCCACCCTGTACTTTTCACTCTCATAACACTGAGGATACTACGTTGTAATTACTTGTTTACTTGTCTCCCTTACTATAAAATATGTTCCGTGAGGGCAGGAACTATATCTTATTTTTGTTGTCTTCCTAGTGCCTTCCTTGCACATTGCCTTACAGATGGTTGATTCTCTGTAAGTGATTTTTGAATGAAGAATGGATGCATGCATAAATGTATCAGTGAGTGATTACTGTGTAACATGCAGCTATAAAAAATCCTAATGACATATGACAACAAGCATTAATTTCACTTACGTACCTGCAAATTATCTAAAGGTTGAGTGATATAGACAGAGATTAACTGCGTTTGGTTCCAAGCTGTAGGTTGGGTCCGCTGCCTGTCTCTCATCCTTCTTGGACAAGCAGGCTAGCTGGAACATACTGTTCTTGTGGCAGAAGACAGGAACACAAGATGGAAAGCAGGAACATTTAATACCTTTTGAAGACTAGGCTCAAAACTGACACACTGTCACCTCTCCTCACCCTCTCTTTGCCAATGACAGAGGGTGTGGATAAAGAAGAATGAAAGTTTAGGACCAATAACTCAGTCAGTTATAGACACATTAATAAATAAATGGAGTATTAAGTGAAGAGATTTGAAAGACAGGACATATATTTTTCACCTAATTCACTTGCTTCCATGTCCTAGGATACTTGGGACTCTGGAGAAATGTAGTAATGATAAGGAGCCCCCCTAGAAGATCGAGTCCAACTCCCATTTGGGGAGTCACTAGAACCCATTAAGTTCACATACTGAAGAAAAGAGATTTGGTCTTTACAAATTATGTAATAATGGCACCCATGTGTTTCAAACTTGAAAGGCTCCCCTGATGTGCTGAAAGTGAAAACACAAGCCCTGCACACACACTGCTCTGTTTTTTCTTCTACTGGCTGTGCCCAATTATTGTGGGACACACTGGATAGAGGAGAGAGGTTTGGGGATGAACCTGGAGAGTCAGGGCCTGAACTAAGCGCGTAGCAGAGGAAGAAGGCAGGAGGAAGGATGGGCGGGGCTTGTGGAGGTTCTATTTCTAGGACTTGCAGGTTTTCATAAATCATTACTGTTTGTTTAAAGCAGTCACATCAATATTTCCTTTTGCTTTCTTCAGATTTGTTTTTTCCTGTTTCTACAGAATGAAAGAATCAAGCTTAAGCTATTCACAGTGAGTGACAGCCGATTTAAAGCCATCAGTATTTTAGCATAATACTCTAGGGTCAAGTTTTTGTCATAAAAAGAAGAAAAACTGGATTACTGGGCATTGAAGCAGCAAGCCGAGGCGTTGAAATCCATCCAGATTTACCTGGACACACATTTCTCTGAACTCCTACCACGGCTGCTAGATAATTGTTACCCCACCACGTCTCTGTGGCTGGATTTGCAGCACTGCAGATTTTGATAGTAAAAGCAGAAACTCGGGTGAATATTCCAGATGTTTCCAATGATCGAGACGCCTGGTGTGATGGCAAGTCCTATCCAGATGGTAACTGAATATTTAATCTTCTGCTTGGATGTTGGCTGCCATCTGTACACCCAGGCTTAGAACTTAACAGGCGTCAGTCAATACTGTGTTGTCTGTTAATTAGAGATTGACTTGAGAACATTTTGTCCACTGAATGCCTGCTGTTTCAGTCATCTTCCAGCCAGACACATTTACCTGAATATTCATAGTCACTTAGAAGACGCTCGGTGGTCACATGCTGACTAATCATTTAATTTCTCCTACCTACCCGTCAGCGTCCTGATCTTGCTGTCTACTCACTAAGCTTTTATTATTTTTCTTTTCAAATTTTGCAGATCCCTGGAGCGAATGCTGTGAAAATGATTTGGTGGCTGTCTAATTTAAATGTTATCCATCTGAACAATTTCTATTTGCTGGTGAATAAAGTCACCCATCATGTCTTTGCTTGTATGCTGTATGGTAGCCTCCTGTTACGCACTCTTGGTCATCTGTCCTGCATTGGAGCAGTCAGAAGATCTTTTTAACAATTCCTTAGGAAAAAGCCTAAACCCTTTAGCGTGGCTTAGAAGCCGTGCAAGATCATATTCTTGATCTCCCTTTTGCTTTTGTCACTCTGGCTTTCTTTGTTTCTAAAATAGCATTTCTTCTCTGGGATCTAAACCTTCACACCTGCCTGGGTCCCACTTTCCCTTCCTCTCTGACTCATTAAATCCCACTCAGCTCTGAGATTAAACCTCCTCTGCTCAGAGATGCTGTCCTGAAAGCCCAAACAAGGTGAATCTGCCTTATCTGCACTCCTGTAGTATACTGGCATCCTTGTTTTATAACTCACCTTGTTTGTAATTATTTCTTGGCAGTCTTCTGCCTACATTGTATTATCCCAAAGGTCGGCAACTATGTGTGTTTTTAAATGCATATCGCAGTATCTGGCACATCCCAGGCACTCAGTAAATATTTGAAAATTAGTGAATGAAAATGAAAGTAGAGGTTTAATTTGGCAAGTTTAGGAATAATGTGATAATGTAACAATATCGAATCTGCTTCAATTGAATCAACAATTTAATATCAACGAATATCTTCTTCAATATTTTTCTTACTTGCCAGGCACTGTGTGTGAGGTGAAAAAAACAAAAGTAATATATAGTTTCTTTCCCCAAAGAATGTATTAATATCTAGTTAAAATACTTGCTAGTTGATGACTAAGATAACAATGCATAACTTTTGCAAATTTAATCTGTAGGCACACAGTGAGGTTAGTGACCAGATGAAGGATTATCTTTCTTTTTTTTTTCCTTCCCCTTGCTGATTTCTCCATGACGGTGGTTTATATATCGAGATTTAGGATATCAGTCCTCAGACTTCTCTTCAGGTGTCTAGGTATTCTCTAGGTATTGTAAGGAGTAATTGGTCCTGACTTGCCTTCATTGCCTCCAGCCTAAGCTTCTATCTGCAGCCAGCTCAGCAGTTCTCCTCTCTTCTAGGAAGTATGGCTATGGGACAGAGAAGAGAGAGGAGAATCTTCTCTCCTCTTTCATGGTGCATGAGTCCCAGTCCTGCTTACCACTTCTTTCTTGCATTGAAGATGATTGGCGATGATTGATGATAAGGAGGGATAAGTTGAGATCAGGCTTTGAATTGCCCTGAAGCCAAGCACCTGCTTGGGCATGAAGAGAAGATTCCTTTGTGGTCAGTTAGGTATCTGGTGCGGTGATAGAGGCATTGGAAGAACTTCGTCATACCTCTGGCTGGTCCAGCACTTGCTTAAGGTTCTACCTTTAAAGTGTTATTTTTCAGCTTGAATCCCATGTTAAGTTCTGGTTAAGGATGGTGGTGAGGCTCAAAACAGAAACTATGAGTGTTTTTTGTGGTGGCCATGCGTGAATCCATCATTGAGTGGATGGGCTCTGGAACCAGACTGCCTGGATCTAAATCTTGACCGCACCTCTCACTTGCAGCCTCACCTTGAGTTAGGAACTCCATTTCTTTGTTTGTAAAATGGGGGTGCTAAGTGCATGCACTTCATAAGACTGTGAATTAAGCAAGTTAATGTATGTAAGCCTTTTACAAAAATCCTGAAAGGTTATGAGTGTTCAGCTCAATAGAATTTAGGTGATGTTTGTGGTGATGGTGGTGATGGTTACCATCTCAACAACATAAAGAGGCATTGAGTGGTTATGAGCAAAGACTCAAGAGATAGCCAGCTGGGTTCAAATCCTGGTCCCCCATTAGCGTGAACAAGGTGCTCAATGACACTGCTTCTGCCTCCTCATCTGTAAAACAGGGCTCAAATAATGCCTACTGAACAGAAATGTTTAGAAGATTCACATAATTCATATTTAGCACACACAGTGCTTGGCACATATAAGCTCCCAATACATTTTGGCTGTTATTATAAACAAGTCAGTGTTAACAGACTCAGAGTTAACAGGTCTGGGGAAAGATGAGCATAAAGCCATGGAAATGTCCCTGAAGTACGTTCAGATAACTTCCCGTGTCTCCCAGCTTTCTCTAGCCTTTGGGTCTGAACCCAGCAAGTCTCCTGGCTGTGACTGCTCTTCCCCAGCTTTTCCATCTCCTCTTTGTCCGTGTAGGTGACATATTTTGAGTGTTTACTGTGTTCTAGCCATCAGATTATCTCCTTTAATCCTCCCAATATACCTGTACTATGACCATGACTCATGAGTGAAGGGAGTGAAATACAGAGAGGTTTAGTTACCTTGTCCAAGGCCACAGAGCTAAGAAGAAATGCAGCCTGGATTAGAATCCTGGCCCTGGCAATGCCTTACAACAAGGCCACACTGCTTCTCATTCCACAGTCCTCTGGAACGTGTGACCTTGTGAGGGCCATCTTCCAACTCAAACTTCAACAGTGATGTTTTCTGCTTGTTCTCCAGTATGGCTTGCAGCCTCTTAGAGGTATAAAAGCAAGCCGTCTAGATTTAGGCCTTGCCCAGAGCCAAGGTAGGTGCTCAGGTTGACTCTTTAATGACGAAAGCACGCTGGTGTTACAGTGATAGTTATTCCATTAGAAGGCAGAAGTGCACAGTGCTCAAAAGAGTTCCAAAATTCAGACAGCCCTAAGGTTGCTATGGCATTGCAAAGGTAAAGAATACTGAGCCTCAGTTTTTCACCTATAGAATGTGGGTCACAGCATGAATAATTCCTATCCTATGGAGTTACTATAATCACTGAATGATGTACTATGAGTAAACTGCTTATGTCCAGGAATGCCAGCATTTATGAGGCACCCATTTCAGTAGAACATGGCAGATCAAGGTGAATTTATCTTGCTACCAGATAGTCTACATGACTGGAAATCTAGAATTTGACCTGGGTTATGGGGTTGGCATCTCCCTGATGGGAGGCATTGTAGAACTTGCAGAGTTCCCAATTTTTGCTTCTTAGCCCCTGAGCCTCTCTTCTGGTTCAATGAGGGAGCTCTTGCATCCCTCCAGGAACGCTTCTAGAAACACTGAAAATAAAGAGATCCCATGCCCCTGATTCAGTGTGGCTTCCTGGGGGAGTCAGGCCTTCTTCAGAGCCTTGTGCAATGTGAGGAGTAGAGAGCGGGTGTGGGAGTCAGGAGCCTGGGCGAACCCCAACTCAGCCACCACCAGCTCTGTATCCTTTCCCCACCTGTGAAATGGACATTGAGACAACAAAAACCATCCGAGAGCGCTTGCAAGCAGTTAACTCTCAGCAAACATTGACTGGGCACCTATGTGCCAGACATTATGCCAGGCACAGAGACACAAGCATAAATGAGGCATTCTCTGCACAGTAGACTGCAAGCTTACCTTCAGTGTGGAGGGGAGCCCCACAGAGAGCCTCCGTCCCTGCCATGCCTGTCTGCTCACACCTAAACTCATATGTCAAGATTATTTAGCACGTGGCACAATAAAGCAGCTCCATGGTCTTCAACATGGCTTTAAACCTCTCTGTATCTCAGATAATTCATGTGGAATTACCACCTCTCTCTTACAGCTTCTGTAAAAACTTTGGGAGATAATGTATGTTTCATAGGAACTATATGTTTAAATGATTAGTAAGTTTGTCCTTTCAGCCTTTCAGAGTGCAAGGCCTCCTCTGTTGAATGGGGCGTCTATCTTGGGAAGTTCTGGAAACGGGGGGTGGGTGTGGGGAAGGAAGTATTAGAATTTGTTTCAGAAAAACACACACAAAAACAGGGTATATTCAACCTATGTCATGCATAATAAGATTATTCAGACAGGCTTGACTGGCTTCCGAGGTGTTGCCTGAACACTACCTAAAAGGACTGTTTAAATTATTATTATTAAGCTCTAAAGAAAACTGGAGCACAAGTTGTTATATTTTATTCCTTAACCAAAGCCCTGGGCCTTGAAAGTAAGACCAGATAAGTTATAGACAAACTGAATAAGCTATATTTGCTCTGCACTTCTGGTTTGAAAGCTGAATTAAATTTGTGCCTAGCACAGTTGTGGGAACATAGTAAATAGCTACAATTATTATGTTTGCTGTCTAAATTTATAATAATTACAGTGGAAGTATACAAAGCAAAAATAAACGAACAAACAGAAAAAACGATGCATAGTCCAAAAGCCATTCATATTTCACTTTTTCTGGTAACACATAAAGCAAGTTACTTTAGACGGAGAGCTCACTGCAGACAGGACTGTGCCTTTTTCATCTCTGCATCTCTGTCACCCAGGGGACTCCTCAGAACAGAGCAGGCATTAAATCAATGAATGAATGAACAAATTCCTCCCTATGTGGGCCCAGTTCTGGAGAAGCAGAACTACCGACCTACCCAGCTTACAGGGGATGGTATTTGGTGGTTACAACAGAAAAAAGCAAACCGTGGTGGGTGGGCCGAAGTCCATGAACTAACTGTGTAACCCTGGGCAAGTTATTTAATCACTCGGCACCAGCAAAATGGAACAGATTATCTCCCAGCCTCACAGGTTTGTTGAGAGAGCTGAATAAGAACATTGTATTTATGAAAGCAAAAAGCATGCTAGAAATATGAAATGCTATTTATTCCCCCAGAAACCTTAAGATGACTAGGCCACCTGTGGAACTCTGAGACTTGGCTGTTGTTTCATTCCCGGGGGGACAAAGGCATTTTAAGAGATTATTTCATTATTCTTCCCTATCTATGATTTTGATAAGGTTTAGTCTTGGCACCTGTTTTCACTTTTATTTTTTCGTAAAACTGAGTGATTAGCCCCCCAAGAGAACCCATGAAATCAGCTAGAGAGTAGGATTTGAAATAATTTCTCTTATTTTTAATCAAGACTTTATTCTTATTAAATGTTCCTAAATTTCTGGCTTCAGTTGGCTTCCTTTAAGACCAGAATGAAATGAGTTTTATGACTTTATGACAAAGCCAAGTGTCTATTCTTGAAACCTCAGTCAAAAACAGATGAGGCAATTTGAACAAAATCCAATGTCGATGTGGGCCCAGAGCTAACCGAATCCAAACCTCTGCTGACATCCATGTAGCTTCTGCCCTCTCTGGGTCGATGGCTCAGCTCCAACGCCATCGCATACAACAACAAGAAGCAAGAACAGAATTCAGAAATTTCACTGTGAAGCAGAGAGAAAACAATGGCAGACCTCTGAAAAGCTACCCCAAAATCAATGTGAGTGAATTATCGATATGCATCCACCCTTAACACCTCCCTTAATTCAACTGTCTCTTCCAAACAGTCTCTCTAGCTCTCAACTAATCTGTTCCACATACTGGTGCTTCAGGGATTGCACCAAATTTTGTTGCATAGATTATTAAATTTTTTTTTTTTTTACTTCCCAGAATCTATTTATTTTTCTACTTTTGGGTTTCCTTTGGAGAACCTCCTGTGTCTTCCTTTTCAATCCCAGTGGTTTGGGTGAGCTGGAACCCAATCCTGGATGCATATGGGCATGTGACTGACCTAGGCCTGAGCTCACCCACACTTCTTTCCCTCTGGCTCAGGGTTTGGTTCAGGTATATGTGCATGACCCAACTTGGGCCAATGAAATCCAGACCCTTGTCCAAATTGTTAGGAATAGAAGAGAGAAGCATTCTATTTTTTTTTTTTTTTTCCTTTGCTATATTTGAATCTGGGAGGATTTACGCCTGGAGCTGATATGTTACCATGTGAGGTTTGAGATTAAAACCAGCACAGGGTGAGAGGAGAGAAGGAACAGACCCAAGAGATGGAAAGAGACTGTATTATAGTGCTCTTTGAGCCTCCAGATCCAATCATGCCAGAGGCTACTTGCCTTCCCTGCTGCACAAGCTAATGCTTTTCTTCTAAATGGAGCCAGTTTAAATTCAGTTTCCTGCTGTGAGGGATTTTCCCATTTTGGCATTGAAAGTCCTGCATCCCAGGAAACCCCTCTGTCTTGGGCAAACTGGGATAGTTGGTTACTCTAGCCACTGCCAACAGAAGAGCCCAAGCTGATGCAAACGCACATGGTACGATTCCTTACCACTGACGCTATAGGACGTCATAGTGCATGTGGAACTAAGTGCTTCGAGTGATAGGGGGTAGGCTCGGGCACAATTTGATGTAAGAAATAAGATGGTAAAACAAAGTCAATGAGGGCAGCACAAAGTCAACACATGAAGGAAAGATTGCCTCTTCACTGGAAAGTCGGAGGACTTTGGTTCTGAGGATCTAAAATGACAAGGTCCAGGCAGTAGAGAGTTGTGGTCAGTCGGCAAGCACTGAAGTGCTGAGAAGGTCATGCTAGTCCTGTAATGTGCTTCCATACACCGGCAGACATTTTTTCCTGCAGTCTGTTATGGCCATTACTGCTTACCTATGTTAGTGCTACTTTGCATCTTTTCGTTGACCATTAAACCGTGTGCCATGACAATGAAAGTATACAGAATGATTGGCTTTATCTTACCACTTTCTCCCTTGCTGTAGTTTGTGTATAGACCTTATTTTCTCTTCCTACTATTAAGACTCTTAAGGGCAGACAAAAATTTTGCTTATCTTATGTCCTCCTTCCACATCGAATTCAGTTTGAACGTGGGTGGCAGTTTAATAGTTTTGGAACAAATTCATCTGAGCCTGCTTAGGGCATACATAGTAATTTTCCTTAAAGAATCAGAAACGAGTTTAAAACACTTTACTGAATATGGATTCTTTTCAGTCATTAAATTCTTGGGATGGTTTGAGATGGCTGGATCACATTTGCAGGGGTCTGAGTTAACCAATGGGACCCAGAAAAGCTACAGGTGATTTTTCAGTATTTGAGTCTTAGTATGCAGAGAAGGTTTGTGTCTGCAACAAAGAAGCATTTCAGACGTGGTAGATTTGTTTGATGCCAGTGGGGGGGAGAAATGTTAGGTAAGGGAATTATAATAAGATTTCTTTTTTTGGAGACAGAAAAAAAATAAAGATGGCTAGAGATCCAGAGAGGAAAAGAGAAATAGTCACTTTATGAAAAGTCAAAGATCTCTCTTTCTATTCTTATCAGGGCCAATACATGATTCTGAAAATCTGAGACTGTAACCCTATGGCTAGAGGGTTATTTTATTTTTTATCTTTACTGGAATTTAAATGAGTCAAGAACTCAAGACTTTTAAATTTAACCTTGTGTGATATTTGGATTTAAGAATTCCCACAGTGCTATACACACCCACACAACTCACAGCATAAGGCGTCTATATATGTTTAGGATTATATACATCCATTTATAGAAGTGCATTTTCCTATAAATACATGCATATGCATTTAGATGAATTTTAAACAAATGCGTATAGATGATTGTATTTAAAGGCTTAACAATATGCAAATTTCATCAGTGTGACTCAGTAGTATTGACTCTCTCTCTGATTCCAGCAGCTCGCTCAAAGGCCATGGAGACTTAAGAGTCAGATAATTCTGCATCCTGGAGTTTCAGATCACATCAGGATTTAACGTCAGTTCACATGGGCAGAGGCTGTGCCTTCTTCAAAGAAGTGTGCCCTCCAGGTTCTTCTGTACAAGCCAGGCTAGTCATTCCTCCCTGGCTGCCATCCCCTTCTTACTGAACCTATCTGTGCCTCCTTCCTGAGCATCTGCTTCATAATTGGGAGCGAGACTGAGATGACCTAGTTAAGGCCATAGGTCCTGTGCTCAAATTCTGGTTCTCCCAGTGATTAGCTCCAGTATTTTCTTATATGTTTTCTCGTTTCTTTATCTTATTGGCCCTCATTTTGACCTCAAGTGAAGTTACTCATAGTCACCACATTGGGGTTGTTACGAATTAAGAGGATTAGTGCTGGGAACCGTACTTGTCATACAGTGAATATTAGGTCCTGCTCACATGGCCCCAGCACTGTCCCCTTTAACCACAGATGACTGGATCAGGAGTGGCTACCTCGCTGGGAAGAAGGACTTGTCATGCAGGGCAGCAAAGTCAATTAGCAGAGAGCTTTAGACCTGAAAAGGGGCTTATAAGAATCAGAACCGGGATCACTAAGCTTGAATCCTAATAAACCAGCAGAGAAAGCTTAGCTTGAAGGGAACTTAATAGTGCTAAGTGTTGTACAAACCACTTTACATGTATTAACTCATTTAGTTTTTAAAACAACTCCATGAGGTAGATACTATTCTGGTGTACTATTTTACAGGAGAGAAAACTGAGGCACAGAATGGCTAGGATTCACACCCAGGAGGTCTAGCTCCAGAGTCCACCCTCTTACCTGCTCCATAGACTGAGTGAGTAAATGAGCGAGCGAGCGAGAGAGAGAGAGAGAGAGAGAGAGAGAGAGAGAGAGGCATAGAGGGGGGAATAGAGCAAAAGGGGTATGTGGGGGAGGCCTGTGCTTGTCTGCATGTCGCATTAGGTCCCATTCCTATTCACGGATTCAGTGAGATACTATTATAACATCTCAAGAAGTGAAGAAATGTACTCCTGCTCTGTCTAATCTGAATGGCTTACTCTTACTTGCTGATTCATGATTCAGACTTCTTCCTCCTTGTGACAAATGGAGTGTGAACGGACCAAGGGAATACCATAGTGACACAGCAAACTGCACCTCAGGTTCCTGGAGCACCTGTCGGCTGGGAAGCAACCCTCCCACACGGGATGCTGGAGGAAGAGCTCAGGGGCCGGCAGAAGTATGAAGTGAGGTTCAGGATCCATCCCTCCGGCCACAAAAGGAACAAGAGGCACAGGCCACTGTCAGAGAAGATGAAATAGTTCCCTCCACGTTAGAACGAAGGTTTATTGAAGCACAGACGGTACCGAGCCGCATAGGTTGCATCTCAATGTCACCTCAGATAATTTACATTCTAGCTTTTTGGCTTCTCAGTGCCAACTTTCCCTGTTAAAGTAAATGGGTAGCTTGAATCGGGCAGACGATATTTTAAATCAGGAGTTCAGGCATCTCCATGGTGATCCAAATCACCAAAATAGGTCAGAGCCGGACTATGTTTAAAAAAAAAAAGAAAAAAAAATCCCTGGGACATTAGGGGAAAAGGAGAGGCTGCTGTGAAGTCCCAAATAGAAAGAAAGGAGCGGCAGTCTCTTGGTTTTTCATATGAAAATGTGATTCACTGAACGCTTTAAAGGCTTGAAAACATTACCTCCAGTGACCTAACTGCCTCTCAGTGGTGACATATGCCATATGATGAAATGCCAGAAGTGAAGAGGACTTTACATTTGACCCAACAAATACAGGTCGCCATTGAAAGGGAAACACTGACACAGGTCTCCGAGTCCTCACAGTGTCCTCTGGCTGCCCCAGTATTTTACTTAATTTCTTTCGTTTTAGCGAAGCTTTGCTCAAGTCCTGGATGCGCTGAAAAGAGCCAGATTCCAGGCCTGCTGGCAATGAGCTGTGCTTCATTCCTCATGTATGAACTCAGTTTCAGAATGAATCTCTCCCAGTGGAAAGAAACAGGAAAAAAAAAAAAAAAAAGAAGTGGAAATTTGTACAGCTCAGTTCATCTGCAGATTAAGGAAGATGGGCTCTGTGAATTTGGAATTACAAGATGGATCCCCCCCCACAGGCAGCATAAAAAAAGATGAAATTCATGACCACAATAAATGTCGAGCTAATTAACTACTACAAAGCACCATTTTTCACTCTGTGCTAACCCAAGTAACAACACTAATTGGGAGAATTGTCAAAACATCAAAATGTAAACACCCAGGGATTTTTAAGCTACGGGTGGCTGTTACCCCCCACAAAGTGAACAAGCGCTTTTGTTTTCCTATCTGCCATGCTTTGTGTCCCACCCTTATTCCTTGATTTTTAAAGCTCCCCGCTCGCTCTGCCCATTATTCACTCCACTCCAACATTTTTCCTTTCGCACACTGGAGGAGAGTTGCATTTGGGGTTGGAATCAGGAAAGAGAAGTCAGGATTGAGGGGAGAACTCAGGTGAGTTAGAAAATACCTGGGAGACAAAATGAACCCAGAGGCTAGAGAAGAAGGGACCTAAAGGACTGACTTCAGGAGCGCGTGACCTATGCATTCACCCAGGGCCCTATGCTTAGAAAGCACCCACCCTTGGTTTAACGCTCTGCTGTCACCATTTTGAAATTCTTAATAATTTTAAACAAGGATCCTTGCATGTTCACTTTACATTGGGCCCCACCACTAATATAGCTGGTTCTCAGACTCAATGGGAGAGGAATTTCCAGTGAGAGATCCTGAGGAGTGGCAGGGAGATAGCAAGTAGAAAGGTTTCCTAGAAGATTATGGAGAACAGCATTGACATGTAAGGGCAAGTCATCAACTCACCAGGACTCAACTCCTATAATCAGAAAAGTGTAAGCAAGAAGCAGGCAAACCATGAAAGTGTACGTGGTCCGATTGGTCCAGGCCTGGGCAGCTCCTACTCTTCCCTTCCTCCTCCATCCAATTCCACGTATAAAATTAAATTCCTTTGGCTTAAGATTTTGCCTGCTCTTAGAAAAAAAGTATGTGATGTGATTAGTCATAGTAGTCATTTACATTTAGTCATAGTAGTCATTTAGATTTATTCAATCCGAAAAGACATATTTATTGTGGATCTACTATAGCAAGTCATTTTTCTATCTGCTATGGATATAGTGGTAAGATATACAGGAGGTTCACACTCAAGATTACATTATAGTGAGGAGACAGAAAATAAAACATATAACTAAAAACATTAAAATGATAATATGTGGTAGGGATAAGTGCTATATAAAAAGTATAAAGTGGTAGGTAGAGACTGGATGGGCTGCTTGCTTTAGGGTAGTCTGGGGTGGCCTCTCTGAGGAGGGGCATGTGAATTCACAGCTGAGTGAATAGAAGGCAACTCTGTAAAGATTTGGAGAAAGAATGTTCCAAGAAGAAGAATCAACATGTAAAGAAAGGCTCTGAGAAGAAAACTAGTTTTGTGTGTTTGAAGGACAGAGAAAGCCTGTTTAGATGAAAACTGGGGGTGATGAAGAGAATGAGGAGGGGTGGCCAGATGGCTCAGTTGGATAGAGCGTGAGCTCTGAACAACAGGGTTGCCGGTTGGGTTCCCACATGGGCCAGTGAGCTTTGCCCTCCACAACTAGATTGAAGACAATGAGCTGCCAGTGGGCAGCCGGATGGCTCAGTTGATTAGAGCGCGAGCTCTTAATAACAAGGTTGCTGGTTCAATTCCCACATGGGATGGTGGGCTGCGCCCCCTGCAACTAGATTGAAAATGGCAACCGGACTTGGAGCTGAGCTGCGCCCACAACAACTAGATTGAAGGACAATGACTTGACTTGGAGTGAATGGGCCCTGGAGAAACACACTGTTCCCCAATAAAAAAAATTAAAAAGAAAATGAAGAAACATGAGGAAAACAAAATCAATAGCGCTCAGATCACCTTGTACTCCAAAGGAGAAATTTAGATTTTATTCAGTTTTATAGTAGAGTAGGGACATGATGGAATTTTACATTTTAGAAAGAAAACTCTGCTTATCGTGTAGAATATGGACTATAAGGGGTGTAGTGTCAAGAATGGAGTCAGGAAGATGACTTCGAGGCTATGGAAGTGACCCAGGGGAGAGATAGGTGGCACCACCAGAGTGGAGGCATGGAGATGGTCAGAAATGGTTGGATTTGAAGAAGAACTGACAGGACTTCTTGATGAATTAGATGTAGGATGTTAGGGGAAAAGAGGAAACATGGGTGACTTCTACATCATTGGCCTGAGTAACTGCTTAGGTGTTAGCTGCATTATAGGAAGGTTGCAAAGAAGAGGGTTTTGCTGTTTTGGGGGGTGGGAGTGGATAGCAAGAATTCCATTTTGGTCTGTTTACATTGGAGAAGACTATTAGGCATGTAGGTGGAGATGTTGGATAGGCAGTTAGATATATGAGTCAGGTCATGAGAGAAGAGGTCGGGCCCAGGGCGATAGGAGGGTTATCAGTGTAAAGGTGGTTTTCGAAGTCATTGGATGGGATGAAAATTACCTTAAGGGGAGAATGTAAGTAAAGCCGATGAGAGGACTAAGGACAGAGGCATGGGCACACCTAGAGTAGAGGTCCAGTTTGATAGTAAGGGACAGACAGCAGGAGAATGGATGTCACAGAACCAGAGATGAAAACATTTTTCAAAGGGGGAAATAGTCGACTATATAGACATCTGAAGAAAATTCAAGATAGAACAGAAACATTGACCACTGAATTTGGCAAGATGCAAATCATCAATGACCTTGAGAGGGACCATTTATGTATAGTGGGGCTAGAGGTGGGGAAATTACCCAATAAGAATGGATAGCAAAGAATGAAAAGTGCAGATGGGCATGCAGACAGTGAGAGTATGGACAGTTCTTTTGGAGAGAGAGAGAGAGAGAGAGAGAGAGAGAGAGAGAGAGAGAGAGAGAGAGAGAATAAATGGGAAGGAAGCGGAAGAGAGGAGAGGAGAGAAGAAAAATAGGATAGTAGATAGAGGTACACAGGGCCAAAAAAGCATTCTTTAAAAACATCTTAAAAAAAAAATTATTTTAAGGCATATTTATACTTAAAAGGGAGGAAGAAATTGATAATGCTGATAAAGTAGGTACAATCGAAAGTCTCTTAATCAGCCTGCACTTCTGCCAACTAAATTGACCCTGATTAGCTGTCCTTCTCCGTGTCTATTGTAAAGCAAGGACCCCCATGGCTGCTATTTTACACTCTGAAATTTCAAACTACTGTGTTCACCAGTGTGCTCTCCTGTTCACAAAGAGGCAATTGTATCCATCCCCAAACCTGCTGATCCCTAATTTAAGGACTGAATTGTGCCCCAGACTCACAATTTACATGTGGAAGCCTTTAACCTTCAGTGTGACTGTAAATGGAGAGCCGGCCTTAAAGGAGGTTATTAAGGTTAAATGAGGTGGGAAGGGTGGGGCCTTAAGCCAATAGGACTGGTGTTCTTGGAGGAAGAGGAAGACATCAGGAGCGTGCAGACTGAGAGGAAAGACTATGTATGAACACAGTCACAGTGGGCCAAAGAGAGAGGCCTCGAGCAAAAGCAGACCTACCAAAACCTTGACCTTGGACTTCCAGCCTCTAGAACTGTGAGACATAAATTTCTGTTGTTTAAACCAACCAGTCCATGGTATTTGTTATGGCAGTCCCACTAGACTCATGCAGCCTATTGTACTTATTACTGTCATTAATGCAACTTAATGAAATATATGAATAAAGAAGTAATGCAAAAGTTGTTATGAAAAATTACCTCAATGCTTTGGAAATACCTTTTAACAAGTTGCTAAAAATATTGAGGTTCCGTTGTTATCAGCAAGAAAACTAATAGATTGAGTGAACTGGTAAAAACCTAGGACGGTGATCACAGACCATCTCTAAGCATGTTTCATTTCTCACTGGACTTCGAAGAAACCAAAACTGAAATTCATGGATGATGCAATGTACGCAAAAGGTGAATTGGAACTGCAGTCTTTGTCCTACGCTAGAGTGGCAAATGAATAAATATGTATATGTTAAAATTATTTTAATGACACCCCGTTTTTATTAGCATTTTTGGTTTACAGATCAGTTGTGTCAGGTGAGAAGACTTTTGCCTCGAAGTACTTAAGAAGGTGAGACAGTGTGGGATCTGGGGCTGATCTTACTGCATCATTTTCCCCTATGAAGTCTGAGGCAAAGACACCAACAGAATGTAGGGAGAAGGATGCGGTGGAGATCTGAGGAAAAAGAAAGCATGAAAGAGCTGTCTTGAAGAGGGGGAATGTTACTTTACTAGAGAACTGTATAGAATCATCTTGCAGTACTGACTGCTCATCTGAGGTTTGTGATCATAAATTTGAACTGAATCCAGTTAGTGTGGTTGCCTACTTTTCTCCGATAAAATCTGTCTGCGTAGGAGACAATGTACATTTAAAGTATATTTGATAGTAATTATGGTTGGTGTTTGCCAGGCAGGTATAACAGAAGGAGCGTGGGGCAAAGTGAAAGTGTTTTAAAGGAGATTATTTTAATGGAAAGTTAGGACATAAATGAGTGGCAATTCATAAAAAATAGTAGTAGTTGGAAGGTGAGAGAGAACTCAGTGAGGTGAAAGACGTGCTGAAGAGGGAGTATTCGCATGGAAAGTGCTGGAAGGATGACCAGCAAGTTCAAAATTTGAAATGGAGAGTTTACAAGTGGCACAGTTTCTGGCGATAGAAAAATCTAGGAAATGACCACGAATGGGTGACTGAGGTGAGGTGGAGAACTGATCATTTGAGCTGAGGTGGAGAATTGATTATTTGAGCTGAGGGATTGAGAAGCCACAATGGTGGCCATGATGTGGGTGCTGAAGTCAGCAGTCATGATGACAGAAGTAGTCCTGGAGGAGAGGGAAGTCGGGTGCCCAGGTCACTGATGAATGAGGAAGAGTTACAAAAGTTCAGAAGATAACAGGAGGCGTAGGGCTGACAAGTCTGACAGTTTCGGTGTGAATGATTTTTCAGAACTTAGAGGGGATTTCAATTTGGCGTGTAAAAGAGGAGTGTGAGAGCCCCACAGCGCTGGGCTGTGTGAAAGTGCCACTTAGGGCCAAGCCGGCATGTGGAAGGCCAGGGGAGGAACCACTGAGGATAAACTTATCTACTTATGGACCAGGAGACCAGCAGTGTTTAATCGTGTGTGTGTGTGTGTGTGTGTGTGTGTGTGTGTGTGTGTGTGTGCATGCAGAGGCACTCCTGCAGATGACAGAACACAGGTAATGAAACCAAATAGTTCACTGGATAGTGAGAGTCCACTGAAGTATCCCAGCCCCAGAACGTCTGCCTCAAAGCAATGGTGAGACATCCGCTGAGATGGTGATTCTCAGAGTAGATGGGAACTGCCACCCCTAGCTGCTTAAAGCTGGCCATTGGAGGGTCTCTGAGTTTGAGTCCAGATTTTGGTCTTCACCTGCAAAGCCTTTCTTTGCCTTCAGCATCTTTGCATGGTGCCAAGTGGCATCTGTGTCAGCCCACATTCATAAAATAAGAAAAAACATCATGATGTGAAAGCAAGATGCAGTCACTGACTGGGAGCCTTCAACCAGAAAATTAGAGCCCACAGTATAAATTCTTAGGTAAGCAAAGGGACAGGGCCTCTGTGTGACATTTAGTGTGAAATGCTAACCAGGGCAAAGGACAACAATACAATCATATTATAAATATACAACGTGTAATTATAAATATACAGAGAAAAATCGAAGCAGAAGCTTTCTAGATCTAGGCAAGTTAGTCAACTTAGGAGAAACTGCTTAAGGTCAAATTTGGAACAATTTGGATAATACAGTTTGTATTATTACCAAGCTTGGCTCTTTTCACCAATTCTGTTTGAACTGTTAGATATTGTGTCAGTGAAGGTGACAGAGATTGACGAAAGTGAAGAGCCAGGCCAGCTTTTCTCAGGAAAATGACCACAAGACTGTTATGTCTACTGTATTCTGGAATGGGTGTTTGGATGAGCTTCTCCAGTACATGAACTGCTAATCACTTCAGTCAGTTTATCATGAGCATTCAAACTAGGTGACATGTCGACAAAACATCTGGTTCATTTCATGTTTTGTTCCATATTTGTGGCAATAATGCAGGCCCAGGATGAGTCCAGCTGTTTGGATGGATTGGAAATCGAATGTCAACATACAAGTTCCCAGTGTTGACTTCGCATAGATCAGACGCATGGTTGAACTAGAAATGCTTTAAAATCCTACCCAGCCCCCATATGCCAGGATTCTGATTCATGGTAACCCCATGGCCCAAATTTGCATATCCTTACAAATAGAAGAGGACGAGAGATAGGCTAGTGAGTGTGACTTTAACTTGAGCTGAGGAAAGCATTTGTATTGCCTTCATGGAGTATGAGTGGGGCCTGGGGAGAAGACAGACCCAATCTCATGAGGTAATCGTGGTCGTTAAGTGACCTGTTGCGTGCAGAAACGGAGGCTTAAAAAGAGTGTATGACTCCCATGGATCGCTAGCCAGAGCAGAACTCCAATCCAGGTTGTTTGCTGTGGCCAAGGCAGAATCTACTCTAGCGAGTGTAAATAGAAAAGTAATTTATTTATTTACGACGGCTAGGTACCTCCCAGACATAAAGACTACACAGATAGGAGAAAAGTCTCAATTAAACCTGTGACCACTGCCATGGCCTCCCCACTACCGTAACTGGCAGGCACATTCCAGCAGCCTGCTTTGCCCGTGGGCCCTCCCTGGAACCTCCTCCTCTGCTGCCCCTGGAAGCTGAGCTACACAGAAGGAATTCGTTCTCTCTCTGCCTTCTCCTTTGCGCCCCTAGCTTGCTATCCAAGTCTTATATGGGCGCATCTGACTGGCGAAGCCTAGGTCACTTACCTGTGGTCCAACTGCAAGAGAGATTTAGGAAGTGAAGTTCCAGTGTCTGCCTTGGAGAGGTGCAGGCTCCAAAGGTGGGGGACTCTTCAAACATAGGGAGAGCGTTCAAAGGGTGCTGAAATGCCTAAAATAATAACAAGTGTTTCCTAAATGTAGGGCTTTGCATTCGTAAAGCTGACAAATTATAGCTTTCATATTCCTTTCAGTTGATTCTTTGGAAAAGAGTAATAGTAAGTAAGACAGCAGCCCCCATTTTCCCAAAAGGAGAAACCATTTTTCAGGTGTGGGAACCCTAATAAATGTGAAGGACTAGACATGAAGTCCTCCAGCTAATGAGGGTAGAGCCAGTGTTTAAACTCAGCGTTCTGGGTCAGAGGTCCTTGGTTATCGTCACGGGCCTTCTCCTTATGTAGTCAGTATGGTATTTGCCAGTGAACAGTTACAAAGAGTGTGTCTTTTTTTTTCTTTCTGGTTTTAAAACTATAGATCATTACTATATAAAATTTTTAAGTTCTGAAAAATTTTAAAGTAAAACAAAAACACATCTGAATTCTTACACCCAGAGATAACCACTGCTAACACATCTTTATCATAAAAATTGAAATCAAACTATAGGAAGCAGTCTGTTTCTTGCTTTTTCTCTTAACATTTTATCAGGGAGGGACCTATCTTCCATTCATAAAAAAAATCTTCTAAAACATAATTTGAAAAACATACTTTAAAAAGTATTCCCAAACATAATTTAAATGACTATATAATAATTTCATTATACATATAAAATATAGTTTATTTAACTATGTCTTAGTTCTTGGACACTTATCACTGGAGTTTTGCTGTTATAAATAACAGTGATAAATATTTATTATAGATAAATTTTATACGTTATGTGCAAATTTATATATATATGTTATATGTAAATACATATAGATGCTAGGTTATATATATTACATAATTATATGTAATGTATAAAAATCATCAATTATGTCCTTAAGTTAGAATCTTAGAAATGCAATTCCTAGGTCAAATGATATGAACTCATTTGCTGTGTGTGAATGCGGCTATTTCCCGGAAACTTGAGCAATACTAGGTCAGATTGATTTTTGCTCCTTGTAGATGACTTGCTTTTGTTGGTTTGTTTTTATTGTTTTTGCTTGAGTATTTTTGCCAGATTTTTTCTTTACCTGGGTAACTACCAATGTTTGCAGAGATTTGTCTAGACATTGACTTCATTTCATTGTTATAGGGTGGTACTTAGGGGCATCCAGCCCACCTGGCTTCCCAGTCTCACTATTTGCTTCTTTGACCTTGGGCAAGTTACCTAGCTTCTGTGAGTCAGTTGCCTTATCTGAAAGTGGAGACCATAATTATATATAGTTGTTGTGAATTAATGAAATTAATATGAATAAAGTGTTTCAGTAAATGCCTGACACAGTAAATGCTCAAGGAATCATTATTATTATTTTTTTCCCCATTCATTTCTTTCTTTTTTCTCGTTTAGTGTGGCTTCTTTTTTTTTTTTCAGTTTCAGGTACACAAATCTTCTCTCATCTCTGAAAATTTTCCTTTACCCTCAATTATTTCTTACCCTGATACTCCAATTGTTTTGTCCTGCTCCTTGAGAATTCTCAGGTATCTATCTGTTCAGTCTTATACACCACCTTCCTTTTCATCATTTCATATTTTTCTTCTGTATCCTCAGAGAGAATTACCAAGTGCATCCTCTGTATTACTGATTCAATTTTCCATACCGACAAGCCTGATTTGACTATCTCCAATACAGATTTTGATGACCTTATTACAAGTTTAGTCTCTTTGCAATTCTTTTTTTTTTTTTTCTCTTTGCAATTCTTAATCATATTATCCAGCTCTCTGTTCATCTCGGCTCACTACCTCTATACCACATCCTGTTTTCATCTCAGCTTATTCTCCTGATAACTTTCTGCTCCAGTTTCATTTAGACCAAATCTTCTAGTATCTTATTAATAATGTCACATGACATTCTGAACTTTTCTTCTGAGTTCTGTATTAATCAGGTTTAGAAGTCTGTTTTTCCCAAACTTCAGAATGATTTTCACTTTTCATTGTTTTGCAGTATTTTTTCATAGGCCCCTTGGTGGGTTTTAGGTCCCCTTTATTCATCCTCAAACTAGGGGATAGATTTTGGAGCCTGGTTTTTGTCTATAGACGATTGTATGGATCTCCTTTATCCCTATCATTATTGTCTTGGGGGCTGATAAAATTCTCTTCTCCATTCTCTTGGTGGTTGTTTCTAACCTGCTGCTCAGCACTTAGTGTCAAATAGACATGCATCTAGTGTGACTCTGTTGCATGACTAACATTTTCTCCCACATGCACTGCCTGGTTCTTTAATAATAATGCAGTATTTAAAAAATAATAAAACCCACAATTCCTAGCATGCATTATTCCTAGGGTTTTTCTATCTTTATAGGAACCATATCTCAGGATGCAATGTAACAAAACCACTCCCAACCACTCCTTTCTAACCAGTTATTTTATGAAAGTTGTTTACAAGTGGATATAGAAAGTGGGAACAAAGAAGATCTTCAAAAGTTGTAGCCATTCATTAAAGGTTGACCAGTTTTCCACCTGGTGGAGATTCCAGGTCTTTGAACCAAGTAGCAGGCAGTGGTGGAAGGACTGTTCTTTCTGCCTTCTTTCTGTGATTGAAAAGGCTGTAAGAAGAGATGAAGTATGAATATAGTTTTTCCTAATTGGGTTTCCTACACTTGCTCCATTGATTGTAGGCATCGTGGAAAACCATCCTAGATTCTAGCCATGGGCCACCTTTCAGCATTAGTCAATATGGCTACGTTTCATCTTTTTCAGTCTTCATAGGTACCAAAATGGGGAGTCAGGATACATTGTATCAGGGACTGCTGGCCACACACTTTTTTATAAATGAAAGTCTCATCTGTTTATCCTTAAAATGTTCAATGCAAAAACTTGTTTTACATGGCAATCACCTTGGTTCAGCAGTGTTCTCTGGCTTTTGGTTTTCCCTCTTTACCACACCATCACATTTCTCTATAACTCCCATTTCTCTCTATGTGTGCCATCTCCCACCAGGAATTGAGCTCCTTATGGGTAGCAGTGTTGCCTGGGTCATCAGGGAGCATTCACTGGCCTGCCTTGCAGAGAACAGTGCTCTGGAAATCTCTGCGTGAGCAATGACAACGGAGCACAGAGAGGCTCTTCAGGGATGTACCTGTGTCACAGAAGGAAAGATCGGGTATCAGCTCCCACTAGGGTCATACTAAGGGCTTTAAAATCCATTTGCTCTAACACAACTGGAAAACTATGCATTGTGTTGCCACTACATGCAAGGTATTTGGGATCCCAAGATGACTAAGCCTTGTCTGCTGGGTAGAAAACAGCCCATGCATGAAAAGCACTAATGGAGGGCAGACCACGGTCATGCTTTACTGGAGATTCAAGTAAAGCATAGAACTCAAATGAACTGGATTATTGCCACTTGCTCACCCAACACACATGTATTGAAGACCAACTCCAAGGCAGTGTAATAAGCACAAAACTAATTCTGAGGCAGACCATGTCAGAAGGAGCTGAAAGATTATACTTGTTCCGCCAAAGTCATGGAGAGGAGCACCCACATTCCTTTGTAGTTACCCACTATTGGGAAACCTTTGCCCTGGATTCTCAACTCACAATTAAGCAAACAATGCAGTTCTGGAATCAGAGGTCAGCTTAAGCATATCTATTACCTATGACGTTCTCTGTCTGCTTCCCACTCATCCCACTCAGTTACGAAAATGCCTTTTTTTCCCCCCCTTAGAAATGGTAATGTTTACTACAGAGAAACTAAGGTGACACCCAGGCTATCTATCTTTGTATGTTACCAGAAGTGCCTGTGCTTTTTTAGTTATCACACAGTTTTGTTGTTGGAAACAGCTTTGCCTATTTTTCTGATGCCACAATTTGCTGCGTTTAACACGTAGCTGATTTTTCAAAATTATTTTTTTCTTATTAAAAGATAAAACATTTTTCAAGAGGCCTAACTCTAGCTAATAGTGTAAATAGAAAGAGTCATTAATAAAATTAGGGAAACAAGGCATGTGAATAATATAGTAGCTTTTAATCATCCTGCATGTGTCTCAAGGAAGCAGGAAGTGCTTTGTTGCCCATTTTAAAGATCAGTAAATCAAGACAGAGAGAAAAAATACAGGTCATAAATGAGTCAGTAAATTAGAAAAATGAGGTCTCATGGCTTTTATTTCATACTCTTCCAACTGCATTATCTGTTTTCCACCTTTGCTATGGATACCACACAGTTTCTGAAGGGTAAGGATACACAATATTCTAACAGTAATAGTAGTAGCCAACTGGATTGATTTCTTACAATATTCCAGGCCCTGTACTAAGTGCTTTTTGTACATTATCTCCTTCAATCCACACAGCAGTGCTGTAAAGGAGGCATTATTTCCACAGCAGCCACACCAATTTTTCCAAAGCCAAAGATCATGCCCCTCCCCTGTTCAGAACCCTCCAATGGCTTCTTATCTCAGAGCAAAAAAACCCCACAGTTCTTCCAGTGGCCTTCCAGGCTCTACAGCATCTGCCATTTCCTCTACGCCCCCTTCCATCTCCTCTCCCCCATTCACTCTCTTCCAGCCATCTGACTTCCTGCCAGCTTGTTTCAAACATCCCAGCGCTCTGCCTGAGGTCATTTGCACTTGCTGTTGTTCCTTTGGTCTAGAGGTGTACTCTCACGTTTAACTACCGCTCTCAGGTATGGACCAGCCAGAGTCCATCACGCTGGCCGGAGGGCTGGCGCTGAGTCCTGGAGGCCCTCTGCGGTGCGAGGAGTTCCTCTCTTAGGCATCGACTGCCTGGGGAAGTGGTGTACCAAAGAGTGCAGACATATGTCAGTATTTTCACAGCCTGTTTGGCCTTACAAACTTCAGGGATGAACGTCAGCTTTGGCTCTGCTCTATTTTCTCCTTTTCTAGAAACCCGGAGTTTAATCCCTTCTCTCCTTCAGGTCTTTGTTTAAATGCTCTCTCTCCCGGAGTCCCATTCCAACTTCTCTATTTTAAATCGAACCCCACCTCCTTATCCAGCTCCTCTCATTTCTGTTTCTCTATGGAACTTCCTGTCTTCTGACATACATGTATTTTGCTGACTTATTATTGTCTGTCTTGTACAATGGAATGTAAGTTGCATGGGGACAGGGTTTTCACTGTTGTTGTGTTTTGTTCGTTCGGCTTTGATTTGTTTTTCGTTCTGTTGTATCACCTGCTGCGTTCCCAGCATCTACAGCAGTGCCTGGCACAGTGGAGACACTCTGAACGTTTGTTAAACGAATGAATGGATGCTTTCAAAGAGCTTACGGAATGGCTGCGTTTTACCTCTGTGAAAACAGACAGAGGAGTTCTCAGCAGCCCACATGCTACAGGAACTGTCATTCTCCGTGTCTCATCTGGCATGTTGAAGCACAAGCCAAGGGAATATGCTCCCTCCTTCACACCTCCCACCTCCCCCCACCCCAGAGAGCCAGGTGAGCATGACAGACCCAGAATGGGTCCTCGCCAGCAGTTCTCTTTGTTTTCATAATTGTGAGTAAAATGGCTTTGTGACACGATCCCAGCATCCTCCTTTGTGGCCAAATAATTTTATTTCTGTTTTGTTAGGTAAGGTATTGTTAACAGTTGGTCTTGTTTTGACAGCATGGGGCTATACTTAGCTTTTACAGGAAAATGTACCAATTAACACAGTGTTGGTGCTTCTTGGTTTGAATCTACATGGAGATTGGAAGACGCTAACTGAGAAAGTGTAAAAAGTATTTCATTGACATGAGTAAGAAATTCACCTGCCGAAGGGTAAAGAAAGCTGTGTGATAGCTTAGTTACCTCTTAAAGGAATGGTGTTCCTTTTCGTCTCAACTCCCCAAGATATTGTATTGATGCCCATCCCCTCTGTGATCTCCCTTTCTCTGAAATCCTCTCATATTTATGTTTTCACTCCTCATACTCAGAAATAGGTACTTGTCTTTTGTAACTTTTGGTATGTTGCCCAGATAAGTTAAAATTAGAAAGAATTTGTAATACTATGCAGTAGATATATGATAGAGAGCCAGATAGAGAGAAATCGCGAGGATAAGTTTAAGTGAAAAAAAAAAATGAATTTGATGAGACATGTATATGACATCATTGTTCTATACAAGTGGAAAAATAAGAATATATATTTATGTTTCCTTATACTTGCATAAAGTGGCCCTGGAAGGATAAATAAGAAACTATTGATGAAATGGTGATCTGTAGGGGTGAGGGGAAGAGGGAGAATGGGGATGGTTTAGGAATAAGGCCCTTCAAGTATACCTTTTATATCATTTTGATACTTGGAGCAGGTAAATGTATTACCTATTCCATATTTAGGTTATTGCTTTACAAACGCACTATGGTGTACTGTGCAGGACCTAAGGCAATGCTGGGGACACCAAATGTTCAATAAATGATGTCGATTGATTGCAAGAGGAGCAAAAGGACACATCCAACCTGGCGACTCTATGTTTGTGTGAACACCTGCCACAACAAGAACTTACTGTGTTTGTTGAGATGGCCTTTTTCAGCCTCTTATGCTGAAGCTCCCTTTCATGCCATATTGCCGATAGAATTACAGACAAGCTATAACTTTCTGCCACGTTCTTCCTCTTAAAACACTGATTAGTGGGTATACAGTGCTTCACAGTTTCCAAGGCTCTTGTGTAAAATTGCTTCTTTGCACAGTTACTTGGGGAGCCCAGACCTTTGTTCCCTTAGTCTAAGCAGTGGGGTGTCTTTGAAGCTCTGGGCAGCCTCAGATGAAACATGCAACAGAGCATAATTGGCTAAGTGGATGGATTTTGAATGAGAAAGACCCTAATTGGAATCCCAGATGCACTGTGTGACTGCTGTGTGATTTTGGGCAAGTTATTTACATTTTCTAAACGTTTGTATCCGCATCTATAAACTAGGCGTAATGATTCCTACCTGTTTGGATTGTTGTAATGCTTCTGTAAGGTAAGAAAAGTCAGATGCATAGCATTATGGCGCATCCATATGAGTGCCTGATAAATATTAAGAATAACTTATTATTAATTATACGTATTCATTTCCAATTCGTCTGGAAGGGTTCCCCCTAACCCATCCTAACTATCCCTTTCTTGCTCTTTGGCACGATGCTCACTAGAGCATTAAAGATACATTGCTTTGGGTTAAGTCTATGCTCTGCCAAGATGTTCTCATTAAAAAGGCCCATTTACTTAGCTTAACTTCATTATTTTCCCAGGATGACTAAGAGCAGGTACCACATAGAAGGGAAACTGGAGAGTCAGCAAGAGTAATTTCAGAGAATGGACTTCCTCTCCTAGGAATAATGGACCAAGGAGGCAGAGCTGTAGCAGCGCAGGAACTCTGCATGGCCTCGGAGAGCGGGCAGGCAGGAGGCACTCAAAGCAGCAACTAAAGTTGAGCAGAAGAGGGACAGGGGGCTGAAGGGTCTGAGAGATAGTCCTGGTCTAGAGACCCACCCCACCTCCCCACAGGCACTACACTGGGAAACATGTCAGCTCAGACCTTTGGCACCTGCATCTTTGCCTGTCGGAGCTTGGAGTGTGCGTGGGTGCTACAGTGAGATTATGTACGGTGTAGCTCCCTTTCCCCTCATAAATTACTTTCAGGCTTTGGAGCATGAGTATAATGTAACAGATTATGCTAATTGTTTTGGTAGGATGGGTTGGAGCAAAATGAGACTAAAAGCAGAAACAAGGATTAGAAAGTGCTTTCCGAATCCAGGAGTGAGGCAAGTTGGGCCAGGTAGAATAGGATATCTTTGCCTTTTCTCCGAGGGTTACACAAGTGTAGGGCAATGTTTCTGCATGACCACCAAGTCTATATCCCAACATGGATTCACTTTTCGCATCATCTTGAGAATTTCCACATAATAATCAGCTTGGTCTTGAAGTTGTTCCATTTTGGTGTTTAGGATTGATGGCTATTATCCACAATTCCCCCCAGTTAATTTAGTCTTATAGTGACATTAGACAAATGCGACTCTCCCTTCCTGAGCCAGCAGGTGTCACTGTTGATCAGTTGGAAATAAACATGGTAGCCTCACCATGGCAGCAGTAGATCCACGTGTGACTAGGAAAAAAATGAGTTGGCATTTCAGGTTAAAGAGATATATTTCCAATCCACTAGCTTCCTGGTAGACGGCTGAATTCTCAAAAGAATGTGTATTTCTTCATCACTGACTACCTGCAGGTGCAAGGCAAGTAAGAGGTCTTCATGAAGAATGGAGCTGAACAGACAGTTGTCATGGCTCCACTTTCCAGTACCAATGCTCTGAGAGTTACTTACAGCCAAGTTTTCTATATTCCTTTTTGTTCTTTTTATAGCTAAATGTAGCTAATTTCTGATTAACTACTAAATGAATCTTCCATGGTAGATTTTAGCTCCAGAATGGCTTTCTTTTTTTTGGTCTATTTCTCATGTATTAGACTTGATTTCAGAGAAGTCTATGCCAGAAATAATCAGCTGTGTAATGTAGTTCACTTTTATATTTAAGATGTAAAGTCGGGGAGGGATGTTCTTGACTATACATCATCCAAGGCACTGTTCTCTCCTCCAACCCAGAACTCAACATAGGACAGTTTGTTAAATGCATTCATGCATGTACTTTTCCTCTGCAAATATATACTGAATTATTGTATGCAAAGTACTGTGTGCTTCCTGGGTGAAACCTCCCCCAACCTCCTCCTCCTCTAAAGAATTAACTCTCTTATGTAAGATTCCTCCAACCTTAATATTTATTTTCTTTCAACATTACGTATAAAGTTTGTTGTATGTGTATTTTTCTACGGCTAGATTGTGAGTTCTAGATCATTTTTGGAAAAAAAAATACATGACATATTATCTACCCCAGATCTTCTTCTTCATTTCACATGTGGGTTACGACGATAGTTAGCATTACTTGATTCACTCTTGCAATTGCAACACCTAGAATAATATCTTGCACAAAAGAAGTATGCAATAAATATTTGGATGTCAGATATTTCAGTGATGCAAAACGAAGACTCCTTCTCTGACCCCTCAGTGAGAAGCTTATAGTCTGGAAGGGGACATAAAATATAGTCACAAATAGGACTTCCTACCTTGTATTGTCCTATACAGTGCATATCGAGGGCATGGGGAACTTGGTAAGAAAATGTGGCTGGTTATAAAAGATCGGTGGAAAAAGTGATTTTTAATCTAGAAATATATGTGCAGAAAAGAGAGGGAAAGAAGAGGGAGGTAAAGATATTTGGGAATAAAGCAAACAGCAGAGCTGAGGCATAGGGACAGAAAAGCCTAGAAGTTTTATATAACTATAGTGTATATGTTGTTCAGTTGGATGGAACCTTGACTAGGTTAAAAAAAAGTATAATATATCACAAGAAAAATAATTTAGGTTTTGAACACATTGCATTTTATGTATATAGTAAGGTTTTATTGAGTTTGGATCAGGAAATAATATCTAGAGAACTGGGTATGTGATATTCCCAGTTTTCAGAAAATGCAATGTTATAATTTAATATTTTGAATGGCACGATATTATCACCTTTGAAATTCTTCTGGTGCTTCCAATAACTTAGCTCCTTTGAATAATCCTAGATAATTGCCTGGCGAAATGAAAAACCTTTCTGTTCAATATATGCATTTTCAAAGATTTGGGGGGCAAGAATTTCAGATAGAAGGAAGAGAAAGTGCAAAGACCTTAAGTATGCTTAAGAAACAGAAAAACAGGTCTCTTGCTGCAGTGACGGGAGCAGTTACCAGAACCTTGGCTCGAAGCAAAGACCAGGGATTGTTTTAAGAAAATGGCAGACAAACCCGACAGGGGGAAATCGCCAGCTTCGATAAGCCAAAGTGAAGAAGACAGAGACGCAGGAGAAGAACACCCTGCCGACCAAAGAGACCACTGAGCAAGAGAAGCGGAGTGAAATTTCTTAAGAATCTGGAGGACTCCCCGCCCCCCTCATCTTAGAGACGCCAGTCGTGATGTGGAGAAGGGGCCACCTGTTAGATGGACACAAGCGACCAGCTGCACTGTGGACCCAGGCACTCCGCACCCATGCCATTGGCTTGTGGGTCTCTGAGGGGACCCCACCCCCCAATCGGACTGCCAAGTTCTCCGGACTGCCCTGGGATATTGTAGAAAATTGTTTGTATGATTAATGAAAATACAACACACCTAGTGGCAAAAAAAAAAAGAAAAAAAAAAAAAAAGAAAGAAAGAAAAAGAAAAGAAACAGAAAAACAAAGCAACCATTGACGGGAAGTTGGAGACTTACACTTGAAAATGAGAAGGAAGTAGGAAGTACAGGAATAGTTTTCTAAAAAAAGAATAGCAGTCTGGCCACAGCGCCACCATCCGCAGTTTTGGGAGGGAGCATCTGATTGGCTAGGCTCTGGTCACCTGTCAATCTCCTGGCTGAGCCAGAGTAGTGAGAGGGAGAAGCCAGGAGAGATGGCCTCTAGGGACTTCTTTGGGGCTGTGTTGGTGGTGGTGTCGGTTTACTATTTCACCACATTAATACCCAGTGGGAAAGAGTTAAATTCCCAACAGAAACTGAAGTATTTTTAGGAAGAGGGAAGGAATTGCCGAGTGGCCTCAGAGCAGCAAGCACCCACTTCAGTCCTCCCCAGGTCAGGGCCGCAGCGCAGTATGACGGGGTCGTGTCCCGCCTCCTGACTGTAGCTACAAGCCCCTGAGTCCGGGGTGAGGCACATTCGCCGGGTAACCTCTCCACGGCGAGGGGCAGGGACACACGTTGGACTTCAGCGTCGAGGACCACCTGCAGGCTTGTGGAGCTGCTTTGCAGGAGTCCGGCCCGCGGCACGTTGTGCTGGGAAATGAAGCCTGTGACTCGGCCTCCACGGCGGCAGCGCCCGCCCTGGCGTTTCACCGGGCAAAGACGACCGAGGCGGAGGAAGTTGTCGTGCCAGTTTTAAATATGAAACGTTCAGAGCTACCTCTACGAGGGGACAACGTCTTCTTCCTTTAGAAGATTCCCATTCCTGAGCCCCTCCCTATTTTCCGGGATGAGATTGACCTCCATGCGTTGCACCAGGTTGGCCATCTCACCTCACCCTTGTTGACCATCATGTCTTACCCACAAGGGATGCAGCCCTAGACGAAGCAGTAGCAGAGGGGCCAGACCATCGGCCCATCGAGCAGAAGCACTGCCCGCCCTGCCGTGTTTCGGTGGAGCTGGTGGGGTCCTGCGCCACCCTGGTGACAGAGCGTATGCTGCAGGGGGCACCAGAGATCTTGGATTGGCAGACGGCAGCCCTTCCCCAATGAACAATCAAGACAAGAAATGTGTGGAGCAACTGGAGGCTCTCTTCCCAGATCTGCCCGAGAGAAAAGACATCTTTGATTCTCTGCAAAAGGCAAAGTTTGATGTGTCAGGACTGACCACCGAGCAGATGCTGAGAAAGGAACAGAAGACTATCACCAGACAAGGCCTCAAGGTGGCCATTAGTGCAATGTATATGGATTTGGAGGCCTTCCTGGAGAGGTCTGGCCTCATTGCAGACCTCTGTACTCTCTGCCAGGCTCACAGCTATGATGCCCTGGTTGCCATGACGATCTTTTTCAACTCTCACTATGAGCCAGTGAGGCAGCTGGCTATTTTCTGTCCCCATGCAGCCCTCCGAATGGCGATCTGTGGAGTCCTGGAACGCTTGCACTCTCCTTCCCTGAAGCTGACCCCTGCCCCAAGCAGCCACCCCAATCCCCAAGCCTACCTTCAAGGCAACACCCAGGTCTCTTGGAAGAAACTTCTGCCTCTGCTCCAGGAAGGCCTGTCAGCGTATTTTGACTCCATGACAATCCCTTCGGGGCAGCCTGAGACAGGGGGTGTGTCCAGGGAGCAGGTGGAAAAGGAATTGGACAGTGCAGGTACCCCACTGATTCCTGGACTGAGTCAAGATGAGGAGGAACCCCCCACGACCCCTCACACCCATGAACGGCTGGTGGACGACTGCCCTCTGGATCAGGGGCTGCCGAACCTCTCTGCAGAGGCCATGTTTGAGAAGTGCAGTCAGATCTCGCTGTCACAGTCCACCAGTGCCTCCCTGTCCAAGAAGTGACTGTTGGGACAGGAGGGGGTGGTGAGAGAGGTTGCTTGAACCATGTTTTGAGACGTTTCAGCAATTTTCTTCATTGCTCCAGGACCTGGTGTACTGTGATCATAAACCTGGGAGGAGAAAGAAGTACAAGAAACAGCTGCTTCAGGAATGGCTTTCTGCCCTACTGCGCCCCTCCCAGTCTCTACCAATCAAATTTTATTATTTAAATTAATTCTTTAAACCTGCACTGACTCTCCTACATCTCATTTTCCAGGGGCACAATGGCTGTGTGCCCCAAAAGTGCCCTCCACGAGGCCCTTTACCAGTGTCTCATGGAACCATGCGTTTATGGTCTCCATGTATTCGCTTATTCTCTGGTTAAGTCAAGTATTTATCACTGAGCACCTACTTCAAGGTAGGTAGAAAAATAGAGTGCTTCGGGAACTCTTATTCCAGTTTTCAGCCATTAGCAGATTTCCAGCTTCATGACCCCTCTCTCTGCCCCCAGTTAGGTAACGATGTCTGATTCCGAGGTGACTAAATTTCTGCTCTGAGCTTGTGACTCTTCTGGCATTACTGGGGAGCAGGGTAGAGGCCATTATCTTCTGTCCTGATCAGGTGGCCCGGCTCTCACTTTCTTTTGGATTCCTCTGCCCCAAAGCCACGGGGAGCCTCAGAAGACCCAACAGACCCTGATTCTGGAGTGTTCTGGGCCTAAGACTTCATGGCCTCTTCCCAAAAGCCAGCAGACCTTAAGAGTCCGGGCTCTGTCCCCGGCTTTAACAGGTCTGTCAGTTTCTTGTCCGTGCCATCCTCTTGCTCATATTAAGAGGAAGCCTGGAGTTCTAATACCAGCTGCCGTGAACCATGTGTCTTTTGGCGACACTTCTCTCGAGGTCTCATTTTCCCATCTATAACACGAAGGACCTGGACGCAAAGCTCTCTCGTGTTCTATGATCTGCCTCTTGCCACCATCCTTTCTCTCCTCTGTGTCTTTGAATGTTTTTGCTTTTGATTTTCTGTTTTCCCTGGGAATGCTCGGCGTCACCAGACTGTATTTATACATGCTTGTGCCAAGGGACTCGGCTCATGTAGCATGTACAGAGGTACGTTTCAGACCTTAGTGACCCGGCTGAGAGCTCCCTCCCCTGACTTGTTGGGCACATGTAATCTCCTTTTCTCTTCAGACCGACCTGTCCCCTTTTCCCACCCCACAGTCTATTCCACATAAGTTGCCGACAGTTACACGGAGTAGTGGGGTGTGTGATGGTTTTGGCATGGCGTCATCATTGTGATGGGGGCGGGCTGACTTCCCTGTGGGGATGAGGTGTGTAGCCATAGGAAAGTGAAAATAGTGGTGTGATTACTGAGTCAAAGGAATTTATGGTTTGTAATTTGGGTACTTTAGTTTGCATTTTGTTAAAGTATGAAATATTTTTTTTTCCTGGGGAGAAGCACTGATGCTTTCAACACAAAGAAAATGACTAGTGAAAACAGCTAATAAAGAGGAGTGAAGTAGTATTTTTTAAAGATCGTATTACTCAAGAACCATGTGAAAGGATTTTTGACTTTCACCTGTTCTTGTCAAGACCCTCTCAGTCCCAGTGTATTAAGATTTCCACTGAGAGAGACATAAAGTGTGCTTTTTGACATCATGTACATTTGAAGGGTGAAGATAAAGAGGGACTTTTTAAGATCAGAGAGGAACTGAATAACTAGAGTTTTGAAGAAATTCAGAAATAGTGACAATAGTGTGGGACTACCATGAAATGATAAAACTTGAGCAAGTTGTGTGGACTGCTGATCCAGAAAAGAGCCGGAAGGTGTTAGATAAATATCCAAGTATCTGACCACTTCAGCTATTTTCTCTTCCACTGTTGCTTGTGGAATGGGCAGCATTTATGGGCATGGCAAATGATTGCTGACCTAATACCCTAGAAGAATCTTTCCCACCTCCTGTTCAGGGTTCTAACACTCATTTCAAACCAGACCTCTTATAATATTACCTAAACATGCATGCCTGCATATTGCCATGCTTTTACACACATAATTTTTCTCTACATGTCAAAAACCTCATGTTGTCCAAATGTCAACTTCTCTATGAATTATTCTATAATTGCTCCCATCAGCTAGAAGCTATTTTGCCTCTAAATTCCTGTAGAATTATAAGTGCCCCTGCCATAAAGTCCTCACTATATATATTTTTTTCTAGTTAACTTTTTAACTAGAATAGAAATCATCAGGGACAGACTAATTGAAATCTATACTTACGAGAAATTTTCATATGAACTATGTAAGTGTACATTTCTAGAGTATATCCAACTTACCTCAATAAACAGATGAGTCAATGTCCCTGTTTGAAGCATCTGCATTCAGGTCAGCTATGACCTTAGTGTCTTTTTTTTTTACAACCATGAAATTGCATCGGATTCACTTAAGTACCCATTATCGTGGCCTCCCCAAGGCGAAGTGAGTTCCATAGGTGTTTCCATGTCTCATGAGGGAGAACTGCTAGCGACTTTTAAATAACACTTTTTCTACCTTTGTAAATATACACGTGTATCCTAGACTGAAGCTCCTCAGGGATATGGACCGAATCTGCACTGATTCTACCCGGTCTCTGCACAGGACCTGTGTGTGGTCGCTACCAACGACGCAACTCAGAACGGATGAATGAATAGTTCCTAGAGTTTCTGCGGAGGGCTCGTCATTTGCTGTGGAGTAATCAGAACTGTAAGCTCTGTCTCAGGATGAGGTTAGGTTCAAGTAGCAGGTCCATTAGAAGCCTGAGGGTATTAGAGAAATCCTTGTGTAGGGGTGATGGTCCAACCTTGTCTAAGGAGGTTCAGTCCTTCCTGATACGTCTTTCTGGAGAAGACTTTCAGAACTGTTAGGTTCCTCTTTAAGTAAAGCTCTACCAGTGAGCAGTGGTTAGCTATCACAGCAGACCATTCATCTTATTCAGTCTGAGAATTTCCCGCACTGTTTTTGTTACCTGGGTGGTAGATAGCAGAGGTACGAGACTCATGGGCTTCTTAGCTTAGCCGACTCTGGTGAGCTATCAGATTCAAATAAGATTTTGTGTTGAGAGCCCGAAGAAATTCCTGGTATACAAAACCACTTTATTATATCTGGTGCTTCAGAAATCCCAGTTGTCTCTAAGGGGGATTTTGAGGGAGATAGTCAGTGACAGACAGACCACCAGCCAAAGGCCCCATGCTCATATTTTCTCTTTCTTGGGTATGAAAAATATGTGTGTAAAACAAATAGGAGACATATTTATAGATAGTTCTGTAGTCAGACCTGGATTTAAATCCTGGCTCTGCCATCACTTATATTGAAAAAAAGAAAGTCTTTCAGACTCAGTTTCTTTGTCTATAATATGAGGATGATAATATTAGTATCTTCTTCACTGGTTTGTCATGAAATTTAAATAACATAAATCATATAAAATGTTTAGCATTGTGCTTGTCAAATGCTCAGTAAGTGTTAAGTGTTGATGTTGATACTGCTGTTACCACTATTATTATTCCATAACCACGGAGAACAGCCCTGTACAGTGCACTTAGGTGCTCAAACCTTTATTTACTTTATGGCAGCTTTCACACATGGATAACCTCCCTCCCTCCTTCCTACCTCCCTTCCTTCCTCCCCTCCTTTCTTCCTTTAATATTCTCATATTGAATATGTAGCTAAGATCTACGCTGGATGCTAGGAATGCAATGATAAGCTTAATGTCTGTCCCTCAGGAGGTCATAGACAAGTAGAGAAGAGAGATGCACCAGTAAGTTCTTACAATGCATTGTGATCATTACAATAGTGGGTGTACAGTGTATCATGTAGCATGAAAGGAGCAATGAGTAATTCTAACAGGGAGAGAATGGTCACAGGTCAGGATGAATGATGGTTTGCCAAGAAGAATGAATGATGGGAAAGGCCATTTCAGCAGAGAAAATAAACAGGCATAAAGGTACTGTGGGTGTGCTCCCTGGTACCTTTGGGAAATCATGACCAGTTCCATAAATGTAATCCACTGCGTTCAGAGGAATATTAGGACCTGAGGCTGAGACCCTGGCCCAGGGAACTTTATGTGAAGTTTGGAATTTAGGGAAACAACATAAATTACTACATGTTAGAATAATCCCTCTGGCAGGAGCGGGGAGAAGAAATTATTTCATTCCACATATTTCTTATTAACATGTCTCCTCATTCGACTGGCCAGAACTACATCCCACGCCCACTCCTGAACCAATCACTCGCAAGGGGGAATGCAAAGACTATGATTGCTTAGACTAGCTAGGATTCACCCAGTCTCTCCTGAAGCACATGCTCACTTTGTACTTGAACAATGATGGAATTTTCTCAGCAAGAAAGAAGGACAGAAACAGCCATTGGGTGGGCAATTGGCATTCTCTGCCACAGGAGTCAGATAGGCTGCAGTGAGTAGCAGCTTGTCAGGGCTGAGGCATGAGAGATGACTCCCGGGCATCTGGCTTAGGCCTCTCAAATCATTCTATTTAATAATTATCTATGTAGACATGTTTTGATAGGTTTGGATTCAGAAGAAGGACTGTTACTATCGTCCATTCATATGTTTCAGAGGGTTAAAAAACAAAAAAGCCTTGAAATGTGACTTTACCTTACCTGCTCTATGGAATTGGGTCTGTTTTGAGTGAAAGGTGAATAGTCACTAAATTATTGCCCTAAGTTGAGAACATTTGGGAACAATATGTATATGTCCAGGGGTTTGATCTCATTTGTCATTAAGGTAAAACTAACTATGAATGCCAACATTTAATACAAAATAAAATATTCTGCTTAGAAAGAAAAGATTTTAAGGCAGAACAAATGTGAGTTTTCATTTATATAGGTTTCACAATAAATGCCGTGCATATTATTTCCTCCTTATATACTCAGTTAAAAATTCTTAATCTTGAAACAGTTTACTTACCATGACTGAAACATCCAGAATTCTATTTTCAAAGCAGTCAATCTTTGCAATCACTCTCATCAGAGTAGCTGAAAAATATGATCTTCAATAAGGGCACATTTGGTCTCTCTCTATGGTGGGAGGCCTGTCTATTTCTAAAAATACGTTGCTATGTTACAAATGCACCATCCTGGCACTATAGGCAGGAAGATAGCTGTTTGAAATTAGCCTATACAAAGCCAATAATGGGAAATAATAAATCCGGGGGTTCTGAAAGCATCAGGCCTTGTTCACATTTTTCTTCTCTTCCTTTCCAGATAAATATATTTGTTCTTCTTTTGTCCCTTCTTTCCCTTACTTTTTTTATTTTTATTTTTTCACAGAAAACACATTCAATGTTCTTAGGTAATATGACCTAAAGAGAACTAGATGATTGAATAAATTTCAGTTCAGAAGCCTTCCTATATTGTGACTTTTTCTACCCCATTTTAAATAAAAAGAAACTTAACTTCAGTACTTTGTAAATAAGTTATCTCCAGCAACATGTTAATTTCAATGTGCGTTGCAAGCACAATATGTGGTGCAAGGGGCATTCTGAGTATTGATTCATGTTGGAGGCAAACTCCAGTTAGTGTAAACAGCATGGAGACATTTGACACTAATTTACAACAAGGATGTTAAACCTTAGAGGAAACACTGAGCCCTGTAGAGTAACATTACAATGACAGCCTAAAGGAGCAGTGATGTGTTCAACACGATTCTGACGTAGAAGAAAACGGACCAGATTCCACCAGATGTCTGGCATAGAGGAAAGAAGTTATAATCATATAGTTTTCAAATTAAATAGCATTCTAATCTACTTTGTAGAGTATCAGGTAATCTTCTTAGAAGATATTCAATTTGGGATATTTATATGTATAGGGCATAAAGGTGCTTCTTCCCCTCAACAGATATTTTCCAACTACCTACTATGCAAATTTTTATCCCAACAGCATATAACCCCATATCTACTGCCAACAGTCTCCTGGTGGGTCTTTCTGCTTACCTTTTCTCTCCCTACCTGCATCTATTCTGCTCATTATTATTATAGGGCAATACTGATGATATCACTTAGATGCTCTGTCCTTTCGTGATGCCGATACCTGCCTGATAAAGTCCATCCTCTGCAGCCTGACATTCAAGGTCCTGTGGTGTATGGCCCCAGTCTCTTAGCCCTATTTGTCATTGTTCTACTTTTATCATTTGCGTCAATGCCCTCACTTGAACAAGGGGTGAATCATGCTACCCAGATGTCTGCTTCTTTGAGGGTAACCTATAAATAGGGGACCATTTGTTTTCTCTGTCTACACTACATATTCTTCCTGCCTCTGCATATGTTCTTCTTTGTGCAAGGAGGAAATCCCCGTCTCACTCTACCTCCATCTTTTCTCTCTGTTTAAAGAAGTATGGAATCTCTGCTGTCAGACATAGCAACTCCTATGTCTTGTTTCCCCAACAATAACTACGGAGTTTCCTTACTTCTGAGTCCTTTACTCATATTCATCTTTATGGGACATCTCTGGCTGGTACTTTGAGCAGAGAAGAACATTGACAATGCATTGTGTCATGAAAGTGGAAATGGCTCCATGTGACTCTTCTGTTCACTTGGTAACTGACTGACAGAAACAGGAGAATTCCAAGAGGCCTGCAAATATATACCCAGCTCACTGTCCATTTTTAGAAGAAGAATATAAAACAGAGCTTCAGAGTTTGGTGTCTGGAATCATACAGACCCGGGTCAAACCTGGCTCTACCACTTACGCCCTGTGTGACCTCAGGCAAGTTTTTAACGCACTGTGAACCTCTATTTTCTCATAGAGGAATGGAAATTGTATGGTTACCAGAAGATGGTGATGTGATTGATGGAAAACACCAATAAAAACACTTAAAGGATGTACAGTTTATGGAAAAGAAAATAGAAAATTATGGAGAAGTGCCATGAGAGAAATACAGCAGGGTAAGGGGATGGGGAACATGGAGCAGATAGGACATTGCTATGCTGTCTTACATAGCACAGACGGGGAAGAGCTCCTTGAGGAGGCGGTATTTGATTGGAGGAAGTCTATGGGAAGTAAGAGATAGAGCTGTGTGTTACATAAAGTGGGACATGAGGCAGTTGGAGATATTGACGTCTCAGGTCTTCAACTCTTCATGAGGTCATAAAAATTGCCAAAATTCTACCCACGGGAAGAAGATTCTACAAAGTATGAAGCTTGCTTTTACCATTCTCACAGAAAGTTTATGTATCTTCCCATGCCTCTCCTCCCTGCTTGTGTCTGTCTGCTCACTAGTTACAAATCATGGGTGCAAAATAAACTCAGCCCATTTCTAAGTGTTCATTGTGATCTTAGATAAGTCATTTCCCTTGGATGTTTCTGAGATCTATTCCTGTTCTAATACTGCCTACTTCACTGGCAGAGGAAAGGATTACGTAAGATGATGCATGTAAAACACTTAGCATGGTATTGGGCGTAGGGGAAGTGCTCATTCAATCATGGCTGGAATTATTATTTTAGTTTTTGCACATTACATTTTTTCCCCTCCAATGTAGGAGTCAAGTGGAATGATTTAGGGTCTGTTGTCCAAATCTTTTGTCAGATGGAACTACTTTGAATTTCCCCCCAAGTCTGACCATGTCCAATGGGGACAATAGGAAGGAGAATGGAAGGAATAATGTTTTTAATATTTGGAAATACATATTCAAGAGGTGTATAAAATCAGTGTCAGTTACACCTGCCTCTGGAATGAATCATCTCTTTATTAAGGTGGAGCCAGAAAGGAGTAGAGATAATTAATAAAGGGAGAAGCAGTTGTGATCTTGTAATTTATATATATAGTAGGTCTTCATCTCCACTCTTGCTCTTTAATCCATTCTCTGCATAGGTGTACTTTATAGTTAAATGGAAGCCAGGTAATTTATTTCTCTGCTCACATCCTTCCAATGGTTTCCCATTAAAATCACATAAAAACCAAAAATGCCATATATGATCTGGCTTTCTGATTGCATTGTCTCCCACCTTTCCCTTCCTCTACTCCAGCCATACTAGCTTCCTTCTAATTCCTTGACTATGTTGAGCATGCTCATATCTCAGAGCCTGCAAAATTCTTCCTTTTGTTTATCATATAGCTCTATCTCTTACTTCCCATAGACTTCCTCCAATCAAATACCACCTCCTCAAAGAGCAATTCCCTGACTGTTCTATATAAGACAGCATAGCAATGCCCTATCTGCTCCATGTTCTCCATCCCGCTTACCCTAGGGTATTTTTCTCCATGGCACTTCTCACCATCTGAGACATTGCTTATTAACTTGCTATGCTGGATTTTCTTTTAGCCCCTTCAGATTCACTCTCTACTCCTTGGCCCCTGCTCTGTGCCCTGGGAGGCTGACTCTTACGGACTGTATCACATAGGCATTCTGGCCCCTGGACTTCTCAATTCCAGTTAGGTTCAGCCAATGGCAGACACTGGGAGGAGATGGACCATGAGAGAAGGGCACTGTTGGAGTGTTCACTTCCGTCCCCCTTCCTACCATGCTGCTTTTTGGCAGTGTCTCTGTTTCTCTTCACATGGCCGTAGCTTCTACAGGACAGCACTCTCCCACAGTTACAGGAGTCTCTCACTGAGTTCTTGTGACTGCTCCCTTCCCCTAACCTTTGAGGCCTAGAAGCTTTCTGCTGTTGTAGCCCCAGGCTGTCTCACCATACCTTGTTGGTTTCCCTTTATCCTGTAGCATCTTTATCATTAATTCCTTCATTAAACTCTCTCCAATCAATTACCCTGCTTGACTGAGCCATCTGTTTCCTGTGGAGACCTCAATTTGTATACTTGTTTCTTGGCTACACACACACACACACACACACACACACACACAATTCCTCAGGAGTAGGGATTTTGTGACTAGTACAATACCTGTTGCATAGTAGGCAATTGATAAATTTGTTGATAAATGAATTAATGTGTTCTCTTTCTTATTCTTAGAAGAAATTCATGAGATAGGAATTATTGCCTCCATTTTGCAGATAAGGAAATTGAGGTTCAAAGGGAACTTGCCTAAGATCATGCAGCTGGTACCAGACAACACCGATTAGAATCACTGTGCTGGGTTTGCATTGCTGCTTTGCCTTATTGTTTTTATTAAATCATATAATATCTTTCATATTGTTATTACATGAAAGGTGATTAATTTTATTATCCTTGTCTCATGATATTAGATTATGTCACGTAGTTTGTGAATTCTTCAGCTGCCATGGCAGTTAAGAAATACCACACAGAAAGGCCTTAGCTTTTAGCAAAGAGTAGAAGGTTTAACCACCCATCAACCAGTACAAAGAAGATATTTTAAATCCCGCACATATATTACATGTAAAGCACATGCAAATATTCTTGGCTGATAAGACAGTTTCTCCAGCATACTGCTAGAACTACGTCAGTAATATTGCCTCCAGTCTGCAATGAGATGAGAGACTGGAGTCTGGGCCAGAGGAAGGGCTGATTCAGAGCCAGCTAACAGGAAGTGCTTTCACCCCGGGGGAGTCTGCTGATGGAAGCAGAGAGGGACCCAGTTCCCACAATGGAAAACAAGGGCTCTAGTCTTCATTTCTCACCACACTAGCTGACTGCAAGCACCATGAGGTACGTTCCTTTAAAATCAAACATTTCACCTTCTTCTTCCTCTAAAACCTACAAACAAAGAAACAGAAAAAGCTCTCTTCTGTTTTATCCTCCTCCATAACAGCTAGGCCTCTGAAAGTATTGGGGTAGGGAGAAAAATGTCCTAATAGGTTAATGTCTTCTGAGGGAAGTAGATGAAGAAAAGCATAAACAAACAAACAAAAACCAGGCGACTACTGTGCATGCAATTTCCAAATGAAAATAAGCAAAAGGTCCTTGTTATAAAGGGAACTTATTTTTCAGGTTTAGAATGCTCTTCTAGGATGTGAACATTCTAAGCCCATGAAAAGGTGACTTGTTTTCTCTCATTTGTCCCACGGGACATGAAGGAGTCATCATCGCAGCATCTTCTCCAATGGAATAAAAGCAGGCTAGAGGGAAGCTGCTTGCAGTTAGCCACCCAGCTGAGTAGCTCTCACGTCCCAGGTGGGGCACAAGGTGCAGAGGGTACAGCAGTGAGCTAGACCTGCATGGACTCTACCCACTTCGGGCTTAGATCCTCCCAGGGGAAACAGACACAAAATGAGTAAATAAGTTATTTCTGAATGTGCAAAGGGCTATGATGTAGAAGTAGAGTGTTGTTAGAGCTTTTACAGGGGAAGCTCATTTGGTAAGCAAAGCCAGGAAATGTCCCTGATAAGGCTGAGCCTGCAAAGATGCGTAGATGTGGGAAGTTATGGATCATGCCTATTGTATTTATAATTATAAGCTCAGAACTAGCACAGGACCTTGCAGATACTCAGAGTTTGGGTGACCATGCTATGTAACAATCCTCTCCAAAAATTAATAGCCTAAAATTATAAAAAAAATATTATTTTTCATAATTCTATGTGTTGGTGGGATTCCACTTGGGATTATTCTGCTTCACATGCCATTGGCTTGGGCTGCAGTAATGTAGGGGCTCAAATGGGCAAGAACATCCAAGGGGGCTTGCTCAGATGTCTGGTACCTTGGCAGGGAAGGCTGGAAGGCTTGGGCTCGGACACGATGGCTGGGACCACTGAGTGTCTCTGTCTGAGCAGTTCCGGGGGCTCTCCTACTCCATGTGGCCTCTCCATGTGGTTTCTCCAGCAGCATAACTGGACTTTACATGACAGCTAAGATATCCCAAAGTGCAAACATGGACGGCATCATGCCTATGTAAGGCCTTGGCAGGACTTTGGAGTGGAGCCATTATTGCTTCACCTACCTGTGAGTCCCAGGGCCAGTCCAGACTCAGCGATGGAGACCACAGAAGGTTTTGAATGTCAGGAGGTGTGAGTCAGAGATTAGCTGCCCCTCTGGGTGCTCAGTAATTTTATTTTCAGTAATGGGGGAAGAAATGAGTAGGAATCAGTCAACACGGAGGGAGAGGCACAAGCAGCATCTTTGATGATTGGAAGGCAGGTGCAAGTATGTCTCATTGAAGGCCGTGGGAGAGGTTGAGGTCCGCTGGAGCACAGAGAGAGGAGGAGAGGCTGCATTGTGAGCTGGGAACAGGCTGAGCCTGGAGCCTGACTACCCCTGAGCTTTTCACTTACATAAGCCAATCAAATCCATTTCTTCCAGTGCCAGTTTCCTCTCTATGAATCAAGAGGCCTGACTAATAGGAGGGAGGCGGCAAATCATGCTGCCCAGGAGAGGGAGGCCCTGGAGGTGACCCTGCCATTGAATGCAAAGCCATTTGGAAACAACCTGTTCCGTACAAATGCTGAGACGCTATGATTATCCCCGATGTGCAGTTGCACACTCACCCTGAGTAGGATGGAATCTGCCCCTGGCATCAAAAAGAGAGAGGTCTGGGGGTGGATGTTCCTAACAGCTTCAGAAAGTCCTTTCCACATGCATAATTAACAGCCAACAGCCAGCCACAGCTCAGTATTCCTCCAGTAACTGGTCAGACACTTCAAAGACTCTTGTCAGATTCCCACGAGGTAAATTTGCTTGTGTCAGAATTCCAGCGTTCTGAATCCTAGACCCACAGTGCCTTGAGGGTTCCTATATTGCAAGTTTGTTGAGCAGAGTCAGTAAGATAATTCCTACAAAATGCTCAGCATGGTACCTAGTCAGAATCTAATAAAGCCCCAGTAAGCATTTGTGTTTACTTTTATTATTGTTGGTCGTCTGATCGCATTTCTGGAATCCCAATTACTTTGATGAATGTTGTTTAAAAAAATAAGTCTCTGCCTTTAGGCCCCCAAAAGATCCAAAAAGATAGGGAGAGCTAAGTACAATGGAAACAGCGCTTCTTTAGGGCCCCTCCGTAAAACCCACAGATAACCATCATCTTCGACTCAAGGTCCTAGAGGGCGTCACAGTAAGGGGTTGTAGGGCTATCCCTCCCAAGCCTCGGTGATGAAGCAAGGCAAGGCCTACGCAGGGCGTTGGAGACCATGACTGTTGTCCTCAATGGGGGCTGCAAGGCCGGCCCACGTGACCCAACTCCCTCTCACCTCCTCCTGTGTGTTCCTTGGGTGTGCCATACTGCCTCCTGCCAGGTGGCCTTTGCACGTGCCATCCTCTCTGCATGGAGTCATCTCATCTTCACCACATTCAGATCACACCTCAAGCTTCACTCCCTCAGGGAAGCCTTCCCTTCCCGCAGTCTAGGCCCATTTGCATTCCTGCATGTTGTCTTGTCATGCTGGTCCTTTGTTTGTTTTGGTTTTTTAATCAGCTCTGCACCACAATTTGTTAACATGCGTCTATCAGTGTGATTCTTTGATTAATAATGAACACCCTCCCTTAACTGTGAGCTTCAGGAAAGCAGGACCTAAGGGACTTTGTTTGTTTTCCTTTCTCTTAAGTTCCCAACACAGGGCCTGGCACATAATACATGCTCAGTAAATTCTGGCTGAGTAGATGAAGAGAGAGAACAAAGGCTACTTCGATTGGGATTAGGGACTGAGCTCAACAGTTTATGCAATCGAGCCAGGCCATTCCAGAAAGATCACTGAGTTCCCAGAGAGGTGGGAAATAATTAATTCCAGGACACCAAAGGGGAATGGTCCATTGCTCTTTGTCTAATCTCTAAGTCAGTTAATTGTTCTTTGAGGATTGATTTCTTTGAGGAAATATTTCTCTCCTTCAAAGACGACTTCCCATAGAGGAGTAGTTCCCACTCGCAGGAGAGATACGTGGGAAGAGGCTACGACTTTTTTTCCTCTAGCCAAAGTGTACAAAACAAAGCCCGCTGTACACTCACCACCACCCACAGCCCTTTTCTAAAGCTTTTCTCTGAAGAGCCTGAGAAAGAGGCATTAGATAATGATTAATAAACACCGGTTTAAATCGACCAGGTATCTGAAAGGGTCACTCATTTGGGGTGGTTGCATTTAGCTGCCAACTTCAAGGTAGAGGCAGTGAGTATAGTGGTTTAAAGAATGCACTTCAGGGCCAGGTGGAGATGATGCAAACCCAGGATCTGGTCTTCACTATCCACGCGGCCTTACGCAAGTGAACGTACCCATAGTTCCCTTACTCATAAAACGGAGATATTGACTCTACAGAGGTGTTGGGAGGATTGAGTGAGGTACCGGCTATGAAGCACTCGTACCAGACACATAGTAAGGGCTCGTTTAGGGACGGTTATGTCTGTATTCTCCTGAATGGTTCTCTTTTTCATACGTTTGCCAAAAAGTGGTGATGAGGTTGTAAAAGGAACACGAGGATCACTTAATTCCCTCCTACGCTGAAAAAGACTCCCCAAAAACTAAGAAGCACTTCTATGGATAAGCTGGAGTTATTGCTAGTTAAATTAACCAAATTAACCAGTCACCATATCCTGAGCTTTCTGATAAAGTTATAACCATGCCACGCTTGTTTCTTTTGTCTATTAGAAAACTTCTGTTCTATTTTATGTCGGGTGATTTAAATCGTGCTCTTTTACAGTCAAAACTTTGGTGATTCTGATTTTTGGCATCAACATGTTGTTATGGAAGGCTCCTGGGTTGGAGGCAACCTGAGGTCAAATTCTAAGTCTACAACTTGGTAGCTATGTGACCTAGAGAAACTTGCTTTGCCTCTCTGAACATTGGTCTCTTACAGAAGATTGGTTGAGTGAAGTGAAATGGCATTGATACAGTGCCTGGCATATAATATGGAGATGACTGGGGTATGGGTATTGGTAGGGGCTATCTAATTCACATGTTTTCATAATAATGCTACCTAAGGCAAAGGCAGATCATTCTACAGGAACCAAAGTAGTTCTGGCCTACCTGATGTCCAGGTATCGGGCTCTGTAAAAATCTCTCTACCTGCTAATGGTCCAACCTCCAATTGTGCTCACCTTCCTTCCATTCATCCATTGATCAATCAAAAAATTTGCTGTCAAGTGGCCACTTAGAATTATGTGCCATACACTTCGGTAGAAACAGAGACAGAGAGAGGGAAGACATGGTTTAGTAGAGAACAGCCAAGGAAACAGGGGATTTCAACATACTATTACAACATAGGTTGGTAAAGGTTGAGATGATTACAACATGGGATGGTAAGGAAGCTATGGGATTAAAGGATGAAGGTAGAGGACATTGTCTCTTGAGCTCAGACTCAAAAGAGAAAAAGAAGAGGAAAGGAATGTAAGGTGCCAAGGCAAGACTGACCACGATAAAGACATGGCACAGTAGTAGTTCTGAAAGCTGAATGAAAGGTAACAAAGGTATAATCAACCTTTCTGAAGAAATCCCCACTATCCAGTAATTGCCACTTTCTAAAACATCCCAGAAAGAATCAGCTCTTTTGAGCAAGCAAAAGTCTAGGTTTTGTTTTTCTCTTGCTAGTTTACCCAATCAAAGAAAATTCAAGATAAACCATTTAGAAAAGAAAAAACAGCTGACAAATTTTAATGATTTGGTTATTCCATTGGTTGAGATACAGACTCAGTTACATATTTGGAACATAATATGAGGACTGACCTCCGAAATGCATAAAACCGTTTTACGGAAAGTTTCCCTCCGTTGGACATTTTTCTTCAGCTTTAGGCATAAGCCTGGAAATGTTATGCGATCAATAATTACTTTGCACTTGGTTCCTTTCAGTGGATAGAAATATGAACATGTAAAATTGTAAAGACCATTTTTCAAAAAAGGTCTTTTTTGAAAAGACCATTTTTCAAAAAAAAAAAAAATAATAATAACAATAAAGTGAAAAATAAAGCTCAACTTATTTCCCCATAACCACAACTTACTTTCAGGATCCAGGGAGCAAAATGTTCTGATGCCAATTCCTGAGAGACCTCCACGTGGGCCACACATTAAAATGCTTCATTAAACCATCAAACGCGAGTTGACCTTTTAGAAGCAAAGATTATCTTGTACAGGAGGCTGAGACTCTGTGATCCCAAAGTCACAAATTATTCAAAGAACACAATTCTGACATCCAATAATATAAGTGAATATGAATTGTGTTCTAATGCCACTATGGTGATGTTATAAATACATCTTTGCAGGACACACTTGATTCTGTTTCTCAAAGAGTGGTCTGTGGTCCTATTTCAACAAACTTAATGACTATTTAGCCCCTTATAGGCACTGTAACAGGAATATGAGGTATCCCCGTGACCCAAACAGATACAACTTCTGCCCTCATGAAGATTGCATTGTATGTGAGGAGAAATAGACAATAAGTGTAGACATTATAAGTGAGGAAACAATAGTATTTATTAGAAAGGAAGCAGGAAAGGGGAGTAAGGGTTCCAGAGGCCTGGCATGAGGGCTGCAGTTTTCAATTGGGTAATGGGGTAGGTTTTATTGAGAAGATGGCATCTGAACACAGAAAATGACAGAGGTACAGATGCTGCAGAAAGAGCCTTCCAGGGAGAGGGGACCGTCCTAAGGCAGGAGCAATGTGACAGAGACAGAGAGAGTAACTTGGGAGTAGGAGAAGATGAGGTCAGGGAGGTAATAGAGGGATGAGGGGCATATTATTTAGGATTTGTAGACTCATAGGTAAAATGAGGAGATAATGGTGGGTTTAAGCAAAGCGGTGAGAAATCTGATGAGTTTTAGTGTGTGAGTCTGGTTTCTGAGTGGAGAACAATATGTGGCAGGGAAGATGGAATCGGGGAGCCCAGGGAAGGGACTGTTGCAATGATCTAATAATCCAATTGATGACTCACTTAGGGTGGTGGACGGGTGAATTAGAGATGATTAGACTCTCAGGATGGTCTGGAAATCTTATCAACACAATTTAGTGATGGATTAAATACGGGATATAAGAGGAAAAGGGGGGGAGGAAGAGGCATGAAGGATGACTCCGTGGTTTTGTCCTGAAACACTGGAACCGAGATGCCTTCAGTGGAGATGGGGAAATGTGTGAGTGGAGAAGATTTTGGAGGGAGGGAAGGGTACATTAGCAGTTCAGTTTGGGACAGGTGAAGCGTAAGACTTCCAATTGGAGATGTGGCCCAGGCAGTTTGATATGAGTCTGGAGGTCAGGAGACAGGTTTGGCAAAGAGTTTAAATTTAGGGATCTTTGGCATAAAGATGGTACCTATAGTCATGAGAGTGGAAGAAATTATGAGAATGAGTATAGAGAATGAAGAAGACAAAGGCCCTTTATCATAATTGTATGTGTGTTAGTTCTCTATTGCTGCTGTAACAAATTACTACAAATTTAATGGCTTAAAACAATACAAATATATTACTTTACAGTTTGAGAGGCCAGAAGTCTTAAATGAGTCTCACTGGGCTAACATGAAGGTGTCAGCAGGCCTGTGTTCCTTTCTGGAGGCTCTAGAGAAGTCTCTCTTTTCTTGTCTTTTCCAATTTCTAGTGGCCACCTGCATTCCTTGGCTTGTCGCCCCCTTCCATCTTCAAAGAAAGCAATGGCCGGTTAAGTCTTTCTCATATGGTATCACTTTTACCTTCACTCTTCTGTTTCCCTTTTCCACATGTAAGGGCCCAGTGATTACATCAGGCCCATCTGCATAATCCAGGGTAATCTCTCCCCATCTCAAGATTCTTATTTAGTCACATCTGCCAAGTCCCTTTGCCATGAAATGTAATATATTCACAAATTCCAGGGATCAAGATGTGGACATCTTGTGTGTGTGTGTGTGTGTGTGTGTGTGTGTGTGTGTGTGTGAGCGGGGGGAGGAGGGAGAGGAGGGACATTATTCTGCCTGTAATATTGTGGAAGCCTATAAATAATGCAGAATTCTGGGCTCCATCCCAGACTTACTAAATTAAAATTTCTAGGGAATGGTGTCCAGGAATGTGTTTTACTCACAAGCTCCCTGGGTGATTCTTCTGTACTCCACTGGCTTGGTGATGAATCTAGGTGGTGATGAAAGGGCAGGAATGAGCATCTGGTCCCGCTGTTTACCAAGACCCTGGTCCCTGAGGAGCAGGGAGACCCCCTAACCTCTCAATGCCACAATCGCTGGTCATCCATGTTACGTGGCAGTGTGGGCAGTCCCACGCCAAGGCCAGGCTACAGCCCAGAACCTTAGTGGTTAGAGGACCAGGCTAGAATATGGCAGCATGCTCTCTGACTCCTTTCCCAATGAACCCAATGGTTCTTGTGGAGAGCTGCCATTTCAAGGTGAACTCACCAAGGCACCAGTTCAGGCTGGCTTGAAGACAAGTGACATTCCACTGCAGACACTTGCTTTCAGGACAAAGGCATTAGCATCTGAGGGAGTATCTGTCTTCACAAACATTAGAGACATTTCCAAGCCATGTGATATGATTCAGAAGCTAAATTAAACCAAAAGAAAAACCAAACAAAATAAAATGATTCATGCCCAGCATAGGTGTGAATGATGAGTGACTGTCAGACAGGAATGCTTGGATCTCTAAATGTCTGGGTTTTTCCTTCAAACTGACTTCAAGAATTTTTTTTCACTCCCCCCCTTTTTAAATTTTTCAGTTAGAGTTGACATTCAATATTATTTTAGATTAATTTCAGGTGTACAGTATAGTGGTTAGACACTTATATAATTTAGGAAGTGATCCCCCTGACTACTCTAGTACCCACCTGGCACTATACATAGTTATTACCATATTATTGACTATATTCCCTATGCTTTACTTTACATCCCCATGACTGTTTTGTAACTACCAATTTGTATTTCTCAATCCCTTTTTTACCCTGGCCCCCAACCCCCTCCCATATATCACCCCAACAAGTCTAGTACCCATCTGACATCATAGTTATTATAATATTATTGACTATATTTCTCATGCTATGCCCTACATCCCCATGACTACTGTGTAACAGCCAATTTGTACTTCTTAATCCCTTCCCCTTTTTCACCTACGCCCAAACCCCCTCCCGTCTGGCAACAATCAAAATGTTCTCTGTATCTATGAGTTTGTTTCTGTTTTGTTTGTTTATTTTAGTTTTTACATTCCATGTATAAGTGGAATCACATTGCATCTATCTTTCACTGTCTGACATACTCCACTCAGCACAATACCCTCCAGGTCCATCCATGCCGCCGCAGATGGTGAGACCCCACTCCTTTCCCTGGCGGAGCAATATTCCATTGTGTATATGTACCACCTTCTCTTTATCCATTCTTCCATTGATGGACACCCAGACTGCCTCCACATTTGGCCCTTGTAAACAATGGTGCAATGAACATATAGATGTGCACATCCCCTTGAAGTAGCATTTTGGGTTTCTTCTATAAATACCCTGAAGTGGGATTACTGGGTCCTTCTTTGTCTCTTGTTATAGCCTTTGTTTTAAAATCTATTTTGTCTGGTATAAGTATTGCTACCCCAGATTTTAGTTGTTGTTTGTTTCCATTTTCATGAAATATCTTTTCCCCATCCCTTTACTTTTAGTCTGTGGGTGTCTTTTGATCTGAAATGTGTCTCTAGTAAGCAGCATATGTAAGGGTCTTGTTTTCTTATCCATTCAGCCACCCTATATTTTGACTGGGGCACTTAATCCATTTACATTAAAGGTAATTATTGATAGATAGGAAGTTACTGCCATTTTATCATTCATATATATAATTTTTTCATCTTAAAAATGTCCCTCTAAGATTCCTTATAATTCTGGTTTGGTGTGGATGAACTCCTTTAGTTTTTCTTGTCTGGGAAGCTCTTTATCTGTCCTGTGATTCTAAATGATAGCTTTAGTGGGTAGAATAATCCTGGTTGTAGGTCCTTGCTTTTCATCACTTTTAATATTTCCTGCCAATCCCTTCTGGCCTGCAAAGTTTCTGTTGAGAAATCAGCTGATAGTCTTATGGGGTCTCCTTTGTATGTAACTAACTGCTTTCCTCTTGCTGCTTTTAAGATTCTCTTATTGCCTTTAATCTTTGGCATTTTAATTATGATGTGTCTGGATGTGGGCCTCTGAGTTCATCTTGTTTGGGACTCTATGTGCTTCCTGGGTTTGTATATTTATTTCCTTCTCAAGGTTAGGGAAGTTTTCTGTCATTATTTCTTCAAATAGGTTTTCAATTCCTTGCTCTCTCTTTTCTTCTTCTGGTACCCCTATGATGCAAATATTGGTACACTTGATATTGTCCCAGAGGCCTCTTAAACTGTCCTCATTGTTTTGGACTCTTTTTTCTTTTTTGCTCTTCTGATTGGATGTTTTTTGCTACCTTATCTTCTATGAGGTGTGCTTAAACAATATGGTGAATGTTTAAATTAAAAAAAAATTATTACAGTAAAAGACACATTGCCATTAACTCCCTTCAAAATACTCCCCCTCTCTTTGAACACACTTATCCCATCGCTCTTGCCACTTTCTGAAGCAGTTCTGGAAGTCCTCTTTCGTGAGCATCTTTAGTTGTGCTTGCTCTGAAATGAGACAACTCAGTTCCTCCCCATATGTCCTGGAGCCTTTTGAGCTGCTGCCCTGGCACTGGAGCTCAGAGTGAGTGAGCCCGTCAGGGAGTATGTCCCTACTTGGGCCCTTTGCAAGGAGCTCCTGGGACTGCATCCACCCTCCATCTCACTCAGCCACCATCTTTGCTGATTTTCACAGCCAGAAGTTATGAGGACTTCTCTCCCCAGCACTGAAACCCTGGACTGGGGAGTCTCCTGTGGAGCTGGGATGCCTCGCTTCTCCAGTGCGGGACTGCAACTGAGATGTCCCTCCCGATTTTTAATGGTCACTCCTGGGTGTGGGACCAGTCCATTCTGCGTTTTTGCCCCTCCTTCCAGTCTCGAGGTGGCTTCCTCTCTATGTTCTCAATTGTAGGGCTTCAGTTCAGCTAGACTTCATGTGATTCCCAATGATGGTTGTTCTGTAGTTTAGTTGTCATTTTGATGTGGTCCTGAGGGGAAGTAAACACTTTGTTCACCTACTGCACCATCTCAACTGGCAGGCCTTCAAGATTTCTTTTTTAAGTTTTGAGGTTCCCAACTGAATTTTTTCTCGTAGGAATTCAAACATTAAAATTTGTTTTCTACATTTTTACTATACATGAAATAGAAAATTTTATTTCCATATAAAAATTTTAATTCAGAAACATAGGGAATAAAGCATGAAAGTCTTCCTTCATCTCCTACATCCCTGGGGGTAATTACTATCAGAGGTTTGGAGAACATCTTTCTTTCTTTCCTTTTATATATTTACCTGCATATGTATGCATGTGCACACATTTATCTTTTATATAGATCAGAGCATACTATCTTTTTTCTTACAATGGTGTCTTAGAGATTGTTCAACATAGTTTTACCTTATTCTTTTAAACTATAATATCGTACTTCCCTAGTTTAGATCAACCACAATGTGTTGAGGTTTTTCATATTGATGAGCATTTAGGGTCTTCCTCCTGCTTACTGACTGTGTGACCTTAGGCATGTTACTTAACCTCTCTGGGCCTTAGTTTCCTCACTGTAAAATAGGAATAATAATTTTACCTACCTGTTAGATTTGAGTACGGTTTAACTAGGTAGAATCCATAAATTATTTAGAGCAATGCCTGGACTACAGTAAGTTTTTAATTAATGTTGACTACTTTTAATATTGTAAACTATGCCTAACCAAACATTTTTATACATATTTTTGGTACATGTGTAATTATTCTTGCATGATAGGTTCCTAGAAGTGAAAGAGCTTATCGTTGTGTATATACATTTAAAATTGTCTTTGGTTCCAAAGCCAAATCAAATGATATTTACTAATTATAATTATTAATTTAAATGTAATTTTTAAAAGGAAAGAAAAATAATAAATAAGGGTAGTCTTAGCTCAGGCTGATATCACGACATGCCATAGACCCCGGTTGGTGGCTTAAAACAACATAAATTTATTTTGTCATATTTTGGAATGCTTGGAAATTGCAGATCAAGATGCCAACAGATTCCTTCCTGGTAAGGGCCCTCTTCTTGCAGATGGCTTGCAGATGGCTGCCTTCTCATTGTGTCCTCAATTGGCAGAGAAACAGAAAGAGAGCGTGCTCTGATCTCTTATAAGCACACTAACCCCATGATGGGGGTTCACCCTCATGGCTTTATCTAAACCTAATCACCTCCCAAAAGGCTCACCTCAAAATACCATCGTATTGGGAGTTAGGGCTTCAAAGTATGAATATGGGAAGGGACACAAACATTGAGTCCATAGCAGCTAAATTGTAGGCTGCAAATCCTGGAGAAGCTTTTGAATGTATCCCCAGCTGACCAAAACAATTTAAGTTCCTTAACTTTACTCTGCATATATTTTAACAATGTATTAAATTAGAGCACATTGGTAAATGCACTTGAATAACAAATATCTAATTCTTGATTCAACTTTCAGATTTCCAAATGAAATAAATTATCTATTTACATGCATCTCTTGACCATCTGGTTTCATGTGAGGACTCAACACAGAATCAACTAATTGTCATTCATGTTTATTCATCATTCTTAACTCATTTTCTCATAAATAATGAAAATCTAGGACCTTTAGCAAACAGTCTTCGCCATTAGTTGAAAGCTTGGTCTTCTTAACTATATAAGGAGCTTAGGACAAAAGAACTCAGCAAAATAGGCACCTAAGAAAATTAATTACTAGTCAACTCCATTGTGCCATTCCCATTTTACAGAGAGGGACAAAAGGGGAGCCTTGTGGAATTAGAACCAGAAGTCAGTATTTCAGATATTTCAGTTTGTTGTTTGGCAATTAAGTTCAATTTTTCGAGGGAATCCCTGAAATTCTTTGTTCTGGATTATGTCTCTTCCCATGTTAGAATCCAAGAGTCCTCTCGACATTTGCACGCACTGGAATTATTGAGCTCTTACTTAAGCAAATAGTATGTTGATGGGGTGGAAAAGGTGCCAAAAATCCAGGACAACCAATAACTTAAACAATATAATTTTTATTTCAATTAAAATTATATGCAGAAAAAAACAAATGCTTAATGCATTACAAAAGCATTGTTTTAGCAAAGACCGAGGTGAAAAATTATTTGGTCATCCTCTTTATTTAATGAATACAAGCTTGACAGTATTCAAAGCTACCTCCTCCTCAATTGTTACCTTAAACATCACTTTTCCTAACCCTGGGCTGATTTAGGTCTCCTTTCTAAACACGTGATAACACCTTCCACTTCTTTGTGTAATTATTTATAATTATGTACTTTGTGATTATACTATAAGTGCCAAGAGAAACTGTGACCTCTGTAGTTTTCTCATCAGATAAATGGTTCTCAATAAATATTTGTTAAATAAAAGAATGGGACAGACATGGCATGTTTTCCTGGAGTAAAATCTTTTGCTCAGAGGGTTGCGGTGTTTTTAAATGAAAACAAACATGAATGAAATGAAAACAGATGTATTATGAAATGAAGTGCAAAATTCATGTAGACTTTCAAAGTAGATTTGAAAAGTTCTCCCAGTGAATGCTCACTCTCCTTTGCTAATTTATTTCAGAGGGAAATTTAGTGACACGGTGACGTAGGGGGAGTTCAGTGTTAAGCTCCACACATCACGTAATTGAAGCGAACCATGTTCAGACCTTTCATTGTGAAAGGAGCAGGGACTTCTTCCCTTCCATGGAGAAAACAAGAAGAGTCAGAGTGATGAAGTGCAAAGTGTGCCTTCGACAAGGTACTTTAATGCCTCAGATTTTCCAACTGTAGAATGAAAGCATTAGATTGGATGTTCTCCAATGGCTCCTGAATCGCTAATATTCTGTTGTGTGCAAACTTCTGGTTTTGGTTTTGGTTTTTGGTCTACAATCATTCTTAACTCCCACAAAATGTAAATGCTCTTTAGTTGTTCTTTTCCATTTTTATGAACTTGTATTCCCATTCACGTGTCTAAGATGAAGAGGAAACGTAGAATCAATAGCAACCCACAGGAGTACACTTTATGGATCAACACAGACGTCATCTGCTGAGATCTTATATATTTCATCATCACAACCAGATAGAATGGAAAAACACTGATTTCAAAGGTTACATTTAAAGAAGGATCGTCTACCTTATAACAGCCCTTTTCTAGCTCATCCTTTCAGCCTCTCTTTCTTTAGGCTTGACATTTGATGTTTGTATCAAAAAGTGTTGCAGGACTGTAACATGTAGAAACTAGTATAATATGAATACAATCCCTTAGGAGTGGTTAGATGAAATAGGTGCTATGCCTCCGCACCAAGCAAGGATTGTCTGAATACAAATAAAAGCCAATAAATCAATGTCAGTGCCATGTCAAGCACTGATAAAAAAAATCAGTGGTTGATATCGCAACGAACGGAAACCAATGGAAAACAAAAATTGTGTTATATGTTCCCAAGTCTGTGTGTATGGCCTAGTGGTTGCTTGAGTCTAAAGCTCTACAAAAAGAAATACTTGTTTTGTTCTATTATATTGTCTCATAGCTGCATTTAATATGTAATTTGAGACAATATGTAGTATTGTCTCAAATGCATTTAATATGTCTCTGCTATAAATGTGACTTGAATATATCAGTGCTGCTTATATTGTGCTCCCTGTTAATAGTAATAAAAATGCCTGCCAATCGCTTCTATGATATTAGGTTGGTGCAAAAGTAATTGAGGTTTAAAAGGTTAAAAATAATTGCAAAAACTGCAATTACTTTTGCACCAACCTAATGTCATATAATCCATATCCAACATAAATGCTGGCAAAATAAGAGATTATAATCAGGACTCCTAAATTCAAAAATCAGACAATTTGTAGTGTTTGTAAGTCTATTAGAAATGGGAACTTGAGTATACTGCTGGTGGGGAATGTGAAAAGATACAGTCGCTTGGGAGAGCAATTTGGCAATTATCTGGCAAAGTTGAAAATGCAAATGCCTACAACCCAGCAATTTCACTTGTAGGTATTTAGCCTAGAAAAACATGTGTACGGGTACACAGGAAGTCCTGTTTGTAACAGAAAAACACGTGGACGTGTACACAGGAAGTCATGTTTGTAACAGAAAAAATAGTGGCAGAGGAGCACTAAATGTCATTGACAAAGGAGTGGATAAAGTGTGATATAGTTTAAAAATGGAATAGTATATAGCAGTTAACCTAAATAGATCTTATGTGTTAAATTGGATAGATGCCGATTTAGTTTAAAAATGCAATTAGCAGAATGCACAATATAAAAAAGACCATTTTTGAAAAATTTTAAATCACAAACAGTAATATAATATTTGGTTTCTGGCTTGGAAGGACACTCAACAAGTTTCAAAGAGAAGCTGCATCTGGGGAGGGAGAGAAGCAGAGAGGAATATGGCACAGGTGAGAGATACAACATACTTCAGCTTTCTTCGTAGTGCTTTCTTTTTCCTTTATTGAAGACAGTTTTAGAAGCACATATGGCTAAATGTTAATATTAGTTAATTCTGGGGTGTGGACACCTGGACGTTTTTATATGATGAAAACCCAAAACTTTAGTCACTTTTTAGTCACTTTTTGAGTACTGTATTTCTTGAATTTAAGGAACTATGACTCTATATTTAAACTGTTTAATACACTGTCTCTTATTCATTTACAGTGTTTATACTGATGAGTAAACTAGGGCCTTTGGAAGGCTTTCTGTGGAATTTCAGTTTAATTAGATCTCATTTATATGCTTAGTAAATGTAGGCAAACTCAAGTTTGAAACATCTGTTTATACAAGGTACACAAACCAGAAAGCATTTGCTTTGGTTTGTGCACATTATCTTATGCCAACGTGAATGTTAGCATCACTTCACAGGATTTTTCCCACTGAGAGATTCAGGGTTATTGTTGCTATGTAAATATCACGTGAATCCCATTTTGGAACAATTTATACATCCACACAAATTATGGAAATGAGAGAATTTTAGTACAGAGGGTCTCATTTAACTATAAACAAAGTGAAAATCACTTTTCACGCTGTGGAGTTTGTGGGGACAGAGCCCCAGAGAGCAGTTTCCAGGCTCTCGGCCTCACATGGAAAGGTGCTGGCTCGGGTAGTAAATGGCCATCAGCTGTGGCTAGTTGGCCGTCAGCTGTTAACATTGAGCCATTGGCCACTAATATAACTGCTGCGGCTACATTGGGAGAGTTGAGGAGAGTCGAGGAGAGTCGGTCGGTTGGCAGCAAAGTGGACAGCAGGTCGCACGTCGTGTGAACCCAGCCTCCAGTGAGACCATAGTGGTATGACTCCCCTACCTATGGCTCCGTGGGTGTTCCTTTTTGGCCTCACCATGTCCTGTGTTCTTATGTGGGGAGCGGGAGCAGAGACCCCACAGGCCGCCCCGCACAACAGAGTTTTAACTCTCATTCTCTGATATGTTTTGCATATGCAAGTCTTGTCTGAGCTCCAGGGCTGATGTGGACAATTACATAAGACTCCCCTAGGAACTAGAAGAGGACCTGGGGAAGGAAGGAAGGAAGGAAGGAAGGAAGGAAGGAAGGAAGGAAGGAAGGAAGGAAGGGAGGGAGGAAGTAAGTAAGGAAGGAACTTTGGCCTAAGATAGACATGGGCTCAACTTCTGACATCATTTACTCATTGTGTGACTTTGAACAGACTACTGAAGTTCAGTTGTAAACCAGGATAATATGAGTGATGCCTCCTGGAGGGTGAGGACTAAATGAGACCCCGTGTGTACAGGTCAGAGCTGAGACATGGCATGAACATGGGTGGTTGCCATTGCATTGATCACTGTTGTTGCTGTCACCACTGCAAGCTACAGGGCCTAAATCCTGGTTTCCTCTTAGCAGATGCAAAGCCATTTCTACCTAAAGTAGAATTCAAGTCTCTGCTTCTTGGATACACCTGCTGCTGCGCTATCAAGGGATAGAAGGCAAGAAGCAGTTGGAGCCTTGTGGGAAATATTAGGGATAAATCTTTCCAGGTTGCTTTTTTCTGTTTAGTTTGAATTTTTTTGTTTTTATTTTTGGGAGGTTACTCTTTCAAGTTTGTTTGTTTTGGTGTGGGGGGGGGGCTATTATGTTTTAAGAAGGCAAAAAAAAAAAAGAAAAGAAAATGAAAAGAAAATGATCCTTGTTGCCATTTCTCTTTCATTTCTTTCTGCCCACTCATAGTTTCATCCTCCTCGTTCTCACTTTCCCCTTCTAATAAATTGATCCCATGTTTCACTACAAAGGACCATTTCTTTTATTCATACTCAAGTTTGGGAAGCAATCTGGTAGACTAGTCCCTTCCTAGATGTTTGCAGATGACGCCTTAAACCCATTATCTTTTCCAGAATAAGGGAAATCCCCCCGCCCCCAATTTTTTCATAGTGAAAGTACTCAAAAAGTCTTCATGAATTGCTAATCCTGTGACTTCAGTATTGTAACAGGATGGCAAACTAGTGACTTTTGTGCCAAAAACCTTTAACTACTTACTCACCATTGAAATAATGCCATGTAGATGCCAAACTCTTCTGTCTACGTTAAGATTGGCCTTGATTCTTGCTGCGACTCAGGTGACATGCAAGTGGTCATCTCTCCTTCTCAAGCCCATAGTGGACCTCACTAATTGACCACAGCACCCTTTCTGGCAGAACCAGGCTGTGGCCGACAATCCTTTCTGACATAGCGCTCCGGGTAGTAATTTGCAATTTTAGCTGGTAAGGAAATTGAAATCGATTTGCCCTCATTGGCTTACAATGTATTTGTTGTTTCCCAAGTTGTAGAAAAGGGGGTTCAAAAGGGTTCATTTAAAGAAGAATTAGAAAAATATCAAAAAGACATTATGGGTTTTCCTTTAGTTTTATCTAGTACCCCCAACCATTCAGGACTGTAGAAGGAAATTAAATGTGAAATGAAATAATCATACCCAAGTAATACATATTCTTTATTAATGTTGGAATAGGTATTGAATGATTAGGATATTGAGAAGGAGGATTATCTTTGATAAACAAACAAACAAACAAAAACAAAAACAGATAATTATAAAACCATTTGCTCTTCCCAATGAGTTTCTTTTATGTTTAAGATTAATTTAAAGCTAGAAATAGAAAACTATTCCTAACAGACTGTCATGCTGCATTTATTTCTGGCCTCATCAGTTAGTCAGCCAGGAGACCCTCTCAGATACCTTCTTGGAAAGAATGAAACTAGAGTAGGTTTAGAGCCCAGCAAGGAAGATTTAGACATGGCTGAATGATGTAAACTTCCATGATAGATTGGCTATGGAAGGTGAGGACCAAATAAGCGGTGCAAAATGTCCTTCAACTGTTGGGTCTTGGTGTCTGGGAAAACAGTGGATCCTAGTAGACGCAGGAAAGTCAGTAGGAGAAAATAGTTGTGCTAAGGGACAGATAAAATGTTCATATTTAGACTTGTTAAGTTTGAGGGACTTCAAAACGGAGAACATCTTGTTATTTGGCATTATAAGCCTGGCCTTTGAAAGCCTGGGGATAAAGATTTTGAAATTATTGGCCTCGAGAGGATGGTGGGAAGGAATGTTGATCCATTTTAACGTTTTTTATTTCTTTTTTTTTTTTAAATTAAAGTTAATTGTATTACAGAATTGCATTTTCATTTCATTTTATTACCTGAAAGATATTTTGAAGGGTGCTAGACATTGAGAAAAGGCAGATTTGGTTCTATGCTGAGTCACTGGGATTCTGAAGAAATTTGAGAGTGGCAGGTGCAGAATTTCCAGATGGGGAAGGGGAGGCCAGTTACAGGTGGGAGTCTGGTTGACAGGTGAGGTAATAAGCTTGCGTATACGGTAGTTCACAACAGATTGAACAAAAATAGATGTTTACTTTTAGAATGGGAGAGGGAAATGATGATTCTGAGAGGGCTTCTAAGGAGCTACCACTGCCTCGGGTATACACTGATCAGGTGGGAAGGAAGTCCCTTTAGACATTTCAAACCATTCAGGCTCCTCTAGAACTAGAAACCATTTCTGTGTAAAAACTCAGTCACTGAAAAGGAATGGTCGGAGCATCACCTGATTATGAGCTAATGTGTACAAAATTGATAAAGGCAGTTCAGCCTGTTCGAAATTGGCTTGAATTTTTCAGTTATATTGACGTTACTCCGAGCTGAGAAATAAAGATGTGTTTATTTTAAAGAAAAGGTGACAGACCTTGACCAGTGTGCTTTGGAGACTCCAGTATTTACCAAGGACATTTAGCAAAAATAGCAATGAGGACACACGTAGATCTGTGCGTTTCGTTCCAAGCCCAGTGAGGATCGTTCTCATCGAAACCACATGATCCCAGCACAGTGCAAGCTGGTGACCCCTCTCGGGCTATATGGGGTTTGAATGTTGAGCAGTGCTTGTTCAGTGGTGACTCATACTCAGTGCAGAATATGTTAAATGGACTTTCCTTTTTAACACGTTAGAGGCCATTGACAGTTCTGCCAATCACAACAGTGATGTCAGTGAACGCAACGTATACGTGACATAGATGTTTCCTGGTTACCCAGCGCGTGCCCCTGGCCTGCGCATGTTCACACGTAAACTGTCGCCAAAGTTTTATGAAACCACCCTTCACTTCACCATGGGTGCTGCACTTTCATATTGTTTACTCTTATTTCCTTTTCTTAAATTTGTTAGGACTCTCTAAGTTGATAGCATGACCCACAAATAAATTATAACTCCAAGTTTGTAAAACGTTGAGTTGCACAATGGTATTCTCTTATTTATGGTCTTTTTTGATCTCCTTTTTTGTTAGTTTTATGTACTCTCAGAAATAATAGCTAACTCTGATTCTTTTTTTTCTTTTTTTTTTTAAGATTTTATTGGGGAAGGGGAACAGGACTTTATTGGGGAACAGTGTGTACTTCCAGGACTTTTTTTTCCAAGTCAAGTTGTTGTCCTTTCAGTCTTAGTTGTGGAGGGCACAGCTCAGCTCCAGGTCCAGTTGCCATTGCTAGTTGCAGGGGGCGCTGCCCACCATCCCTTGCGGGAGTCAAACTGGCAAACTTGTGGTTGAGAGGACGCGCTCCAACCAACTGAGCCATCCGGGAGCTCAGTGGCAGCTCAGCTCAAGGTACCGTGTTCAATCTTAGTTGCAGGGGGCAGAGCCCACCATCCCTTGTGGGACTCGAGGAATTGAACTGGCAACCTTGTGGTTGAGAGCCCACTGGCTCATGTGGGAATCCAACCGGCAGCCTTCGGAGTTAGGAGCACAGAGCTCCAACTGCCTGAGCCACCGGGCCGCCCGGAACTCTGATTCTTAATCTCAGCATGTGAGAAGCTGTATTATTCCCACAGCTATTGTGATTTGTTGTACTACGTGGATATTAGCTTTCCAATAGTGGTCTTATATTTATTTGCAGTTTTTCTTTGCATATAAGGTGATATCCTTACCACAGTGGACTTACCACAAAAGGCTAGAAAATATGAGTAACCTGTTAATTTACAGGTGATTTAGTGATGATTGTGATATAGTGATCAGAGGTGATTTAGTGATTACTAATACATAATATAATGGAATTATATTGGTAAAGCTCTCTGATTCCGTACCCTCACCACCTGCGCTGATTCCATGTCCATGACCCAGACCTGGCCAATGAGCACGATCTAACTGGTTATGAGAGGGCTGAGTGGTGAGTGGCTCAGAAATAGCCTCTTAGCCAAGTATAGTTAATTAGACCCATTTTGGGGACCTTTATTAGAGCTATAAGGAAAGAGAAGTTCTCTTTCCATCTAAGATTGCTTAAATGTGAGGTGGAATCCTGGACCTGCTGCAGCCATTTTTGCCACCACGAAGGTAAAACCTGGCTGAGAATGGAACCAACACAAAAGCAAACAGAGCCAAAAGTTGGAAAGCCTGAGCAGGAGTCCTAAATACATTATTTGAGCCCCTGGATCTGGTTATACCTGAGGCATGCCACGTCTTAATAAGTGTCTGCCATTTATAATCAAGTGTCCTAAGAAGAACAAGAGGACTGAAGACACACTGGTATGTGTATTTCGGTGGTGGCATTATAGGTGATTTTTATACTTTTCAAAAAATAGTGTAGATGTGTTTCTTTCATAATCAGAGGGTTAAAATAGAAGGGTAGCATTTCTGCAGACACTCTTTGGAAAGTTGGATGTCTGAGTCAATCTTATTTGGAGATAATATTCAAGCTACCACCCAAAATCTGTATTTATAAAATGCTGCAATTGCAAAATGAATTTTTTTTAAATTTATTTTTCTGAGATTTCATTGTTAGTATATAGAAATGCAATGGACTTTTGTACTTTGATTTTGTAGCCAGTAACTTTACTGTATTCATTGATTATTTCTAATAGATTTTGAATTGTTTCTAATTGTTTCTAATAGACTCCATCTTTAGGGTTTTCTCTATATAGCATCATGTCATCTGCAAAGAGTGATAATTTAACTTCTTCATTCCCAATTTGGATGCCTTTTATTTCTTTCTCTTGCCTAATTGCTCTGGCAAGGACTCCAGCACTATGTTGAAAAGCAGAGGTGATAGGGGACAGCCCTGTCGTGTTCCTGAACGTAGAGCAAAGGGCTTCAGTTTTTCACCATTAATTATGAGATTAGCTGAGGGCTTGTCATATATGGCCTTTATTATGTTAAGGTATTTTCCTTCTATACTTATTTTATTAAGTGTTTTAATCATAAATGGATGTTGTATCTTGTCAAATGCTTTTTCTGCATCAGTTGATATAATCATATGATTTTTGTCCTTTATTTTGTTTATGTGATGTAGTACAGGGCTACAATAATCAAAACAGCATGGTATTGGCAGAAAAACAGACACATAGACCAATGGAATAGGATTGAGAACCCAGAAATAAAACCACATAAATATGGACAGATAATTTTTGATAAAGAAGCTAAAAACATACAATGGAGGAAAGACAGCCTCTTCAATAAATGGTGCTGGGAGAATTAGATAGCCATGTGCAAAAGAATGAAACTGGACTGCTATCTGTCACCATGTACCAAAATTAATTCAAAATGGATCAAAGACTTAAGCATAAGACCTGACACAATAAACTGCATAGAAGAAAACATAGGTACTAAACTTATGGACCTTGGGTTCAAAGAGCATTTTATGAATTTGACTCCAAAGGCAGTGGAAGTAAAAGCTAAAATAAATGAATGGGACTATATGAAACTTAAAAGCTTCTGCACAGCAAAAGAAACTATCGACAAAATAAAGAGGCAACCAACTGAATGAGAAGATTTTTGCAAACAGTGCCTTTGATAAGGGGCTAATATCCAAAATATACAAGGAACTCATGAAACTCAACAACAAAAAAACAACCCAATTGAAAAATGGGCAGAGGACTTGAAGAGACATTTCTCCAAAGAGGACATACAAATGGCAAATATACATATGAAAAAATGCTCAACATCACTAATCATCAGAGAAATGCAAATAAAAACCACAATGAGATATCACCTCACCCCATTCAGAATGGCTATCATCAACAAGACAAATAGTAACAAGTGTTGGAGAGGCTGTGGAGAAAAAGGAACCCTCATACACTGTTGGAGGGAGTGGAGACTGGTGCAGCTGTTATGGAAGGCAGTGTGGAGGTTCCTCAAAAAATTACAAATAATATGGTTACAGGAAGCAGAGTATAGCATTAAGAGTAGAGACAGTGGAAATGTAATGGCTCTGTGCGATGTCAGAGGGATAGTGGATGGGGGAGAGGGGTTCACACAGTGTGAGGGATTTAAATGATAAACGTCTAAGTATTGCTTTGTCTTGTGCACCTGAAACTAATAAAATTTTTTTAAAAAATTACGAAATAGAATTACCATATGACCCAGCAATCCCTCTTCTGGGTATCTACCCAAAAAATTTTAAAACATTTATCCATAAAGACACATGTGCTCCAATGTTCCCTGCAGCTTTATTTACGGTGGCCAAGACATGGAAACAACCAAAATGTCCTTCGATAGATGAATGGATAAAGAAGTTGTGGTATATATACACAATGGAATACTATTCGGCGGTAAGAAAAGATGATATAAGAACATTTGTGACAACATGGATGGATCTTGAGAGTATAATGCTAAGCAAAATAAGTCAGACAGAAAAAGCAGAGAACCATATGATTTCACTGATATGTGGTATATAAACCAAAACCAACAAAAGAACAAGACGAACAAATGAGAAACAAAAACTCATAGACGCAGACAATAGTTTAGTGGTTACCAGAGGGTAAGGGGGGTGGGGGGTGGGAGATGAGGGTAAGGGGGATCAAATATATGGTGATGGAAGGAGAACTGACTCTGGGTGGTGAACACACAATGGGATTTATAGATGATGTAATACAGAATTGTACACCTGAAATCTACGTAATTTCACTAACAATTGTCACCCCAATAAATTAAAATAAATAAATAAATTAATTAATTAATTAATATGCTGAAAGTATCTAATTTTATATTCGGATCATGCAGATTTTTCTTCTTTAGTTCCATTATCCTCAGTGTTTCTATGAACTAAAATTAAATACTGAAACTTTTGTTATCACCCCAGCATGCATTTTCCAGAGGGAACTTTCATGAATGATGTGGAAGAATTTTAATAAAAGCACTAAGTAGAATTATTAATGTCTCCCGAAACTTGTGAATACATATTTTAAGTGAGACTTGGTCCCGGGAATACAGAGGGAGAGCATCCTGCAGTAACTGCAGGTTTTCCCCAGGAGTGTGGGGTAGAGGAGAAGCTCAGGGGAAGGACAGGAGGCAGTGGTCGCATAGTCAGTTTTGTGTGCTTGAACCACATGTATTTTTAACTTTTTATTTTGAAATAATGATAGATCTGCATGCAGCTGCAAGAAATAATACAAAGGGATCGTGTAAACCGTCCTGTAGTCTCCCCCAGTGGTGATATCTTAAACCTAATTATGCAATATCACAACCAAGAAATTCACACCCATCAACCTTATTTTGATTTCTCCAGTCTTACATGCACTTGTGTGTGTGTGTGTATGTGTGTGTGTGTATGTGTATTTAGTTTTATGCAATCCTATCACGTGGAGATTATTGTAGATCTACAATTACTACAATCAATATACAGAACAGTTCTGTCATCGCAAGCATCCTTTTATAACCACACCCACCTACCACGCCTCCCCCAACCTAATCGGCTCCCTGTGTCTGTGATTTTGTCATTTGAAGCATATTTTTAGTATCTGTCTCTCTTATTGTAGAATATTTAGAAGACCTGAATGTAAGTTTTCGGAGGGCCCTTGCATCCCTCTCTTTACTTAGAGAAATCTTTTGACAACCACCAGTGCAGCCTTGCTCCTAAAAGGGGAGGTGGTAGTATTCCCAGTGGGCGACAGCATTGTCATGGCTCTGCTGTGTTCTGTGTGATCTCCAAACCCCAGCTGCCTCAGATGTAAAATGGGGTTAATCATTGCAATTATCTCAGAGTGGTTTGAAGTTTAAGTGAAATAATGCATGTCAAATGCTGCAACCAGTTCATTAAAGAGAGGACCCACTGCCACACCACCTCAGACAGTTTATGTCACAAATGTACAACCAGAATTTTTAGAAAGTTATTTCCTCCTGGGGAGTTGGAATCCTTCTCTCCCGGATTCTACTCAGTGGCCTTAATTTTATTTTCTAATAGCTCTCAGAATAAACTGAATCCCTGTTCCACTTGACAGCATTTTAGCTTAGGGAAGCCAGATCCTACATTCTCTTCTCCGGGCCCTGCTTTCTTTAACTGACCCGCATGTGATTCCTGGAAGACAGGCCTGGGTCTGTGATGTCTAGCACTGTGTCTTCATCTCCTGGACCAGTGCCTTGCGCACAGTCCATGCTGAAAACTATTTGAATGGATGTCACGCTTTAGCATCCCGTCATCATCATGGTTGCCCCATTCTGGGCACTGTCTCGTTGGCTAATTTCCCTTTTATTAAGTAACGGTACCCCCACATGACATTTATTAATCTTCCTTTATAAAAATAAAGGTCACACAAAAGGTGTGTCATTTCTGAGCTCCAACAACAAGTGGAATTGCATAGTTTTATCTTGAACATGAGAACAAAAAAATAAGCCTATGTACAAATTTCTGGAACTAAAGTTATTCAATAATAGAGGAAATTCTGTATTTCTGGATAGATTTGTAATCATGCTTATCGAGAGTCTCAGTTAGCTTTTTTTGGCTGGCTAGTCAGCTAAACCAGTAAAACTTTCATTGGAGCAACCACCATTGCATCAATCTTTTTTTCCATGTTGGTTAGAACTAAATCCAAAGAATGCGCCATCTTACTTTCTTTATTTTTTTGAGAAAAGAAATGTCTATCAAACCACGTGCAGGACTATCACATATTCTATTTCCAAATAAATGAGACTCCCAGAAAAAGCTTGGGAAATTGATTCCATCTCTTTTTTTCCCATCTCCCCTACCATTTCCCTAATTCAGGTTTCCATGATCTCACCTAAAAAATTGGCAACAGTCTCCTAGCGGGTCTCCCGGTCTCTTTCTTACCCTACTCTTACACTATTCTCCACACTGCAGCCAACATGATCTTGCAGAAGCAACAATCCCAAAAGTCCTTCTTTCCTGTGACTACATTCTCACTGCCCCTTATTTCCTATGCTCTATCCATTTCAAGTGTCTTTTAATGCCTTAATGTATCTGTATCACTGTTTGATTTTCAAGAATGTATCCTCTCCCTAAAATAATTTTCATCCGACTATAGCTTGTCCCTCAGCTTAGACATTACTGGCCCAAAGGTCTTTCCTGATTCTAAGACCAGGCCAGATACTGCCTCTCAGGGCACCTGGACTTCCCCCATTACAGCACTCATCACGCTGCATTATAATCCCTCGTTTCCTCACTGTAGGCCAAGGTAGGGTGTAGGCCATAGCTATAGCTACAGCTATAGATACGGTTTCTGTATCTACATCTATATCTACATCTATATCTGTGTCTGTATCTATATCTATATCTCTATATCTGGCATAATATGAGGTTTATAAAAAAGGCTTCATCTTTGAAAATTGAAGAAATAAATTGTGAAAATATTCTGATTGTCATATTTATATGATGAGTGACGTAGGTGTGGGGAAAGAAAAACAGAGTTTGTTGTAATTCTATAATATTCTAAAAAGAAGTGTTTCCATTATAAGTATTTTTCATAAGCATGCATTATGCTTCAAATTTTAGCTCCCAAACTAGTTTTAAGAATCCTTTCTGTCACACAAACACTTTGAATAGAGTGCAAACAATTTCTGTACACCTGTGGGCTTTCCTTATACAGAATAAGAGCTGTGCATTATCGGTGCCCTTTCCACTCCAATTATAGATTTTCTGTGGCAGACATCTGGGTGTTGAACTCTCTCCTATATCTCGAAGATTCAAGGAGTTCTGAGTTTGTGACTAGCAAGAGGAATTGTGCCTTAAAACATACATCAGTCTCAAAGAGAATTGGAACATTACATGTTTTGTTTATTTTGTAGTAAAACAACTTTTTTTCCAACAAGGAATAGTTGCCACTCAACTCATTCTAAGACTCTATTTATATATTTCTTGAACATAAATCTTTTATTTTTTTTATTTTGATTACTTTTCTTTGATGATGTGCCCAGTACCACAAAGTGAAATTAGAAACTTTTTTTTAAAGTCTCCTTTCAGTTTACATTATAAGCAAAATTTCATGTCTTCTTAAAAATGAGTTGAAATGCCTCATATCCTTATTGGGGATCTTATTTAGTCCTGAATAAACTCCTGTAAGATGAAAGAACTTCAACAAAAAGAAGTCACAGCAGTTTCCTATTTCTGCCATCTCTGGCAGTTTATGGGACAGACAATAGAACATTTACAGATGCACACACATGAGGACATTTACTGTAGCATAGCTCTCATAATGCCAAAGAACTGAAAACCAGAATAGACATTAAAAATGGCTTAATATTATAGCACATCTACACTATGGAATATCGGTAGCCATTAAAAAATTCAAGTTGAACTCATATCCACAAACCATGACTTATTATGAAAAAAATAAGACTCCAGAATAATGTGTATAACACAATTTCTTGTGAGGGAAGCGTGGCAAATTGGGAGAAATTCTGGGCAGGGGGGTGGGAGAGAGAGACAGAGACAGAGAGAGAATGATTTGTACGTATTATAGTTTTGAGAACACTGATAAAAGACTGGATATCCTAAGCTGTTGACCTTGGTTATTCAAAAAGGTAAGATTGGAAAAAGGACATTTCTTTATATATCTTTGGGCCATTTCATTTCTTACAAACAACATGATTTCTTTTGGAAAAAATAATTATCTAATGAAAATTTGTAACAGAAAATAAATGATCAGAAAAAGAAGAAAGCAAAGAGAAGCCATGACAAATCAGAGCTATCAGTCTGTTTATTCTGCATTCTGTCAGTTGGGGTACAGCGTGCCTGTGGTCAGTGCCAGGGGCAGATACCATCCATAGATGATGACAGAATAGGAAGAGCAAAGGGAGAGGGGCAGGGAAGATGTGAAAGAGAAGGTTAAAGGACGGATTACTGATAATGCTAGCCATTCATTTCATTAAAATGCACTGAGCACCTATTAGGTACCAGGCTTTATGTGGTGCTGGGGATAGCAATACCAGCAAACACACAGGCCCCACTCAAGTCTATAAATGACAGCACAGAGATAGGGCTCTGAATGGGGTGAGGGTGGGAGACTGGGTTCTGGTCCAAATTGTCATGGGAGCAAGGACATATTCAAGAACAATTTCATTATGAACTAAGGGAGAAAAGAAGAAAAAGCAATCACTAGATCGAGTAAATTGCCAATTCTTTTCCTGGTTTTTACTAGGATTTTTCATCTGAAAGATTTATTGTCAACCCGCTTTCTTAACAGATAAAATGCTTACCATAAATCAAATTGTAGGGATGCCACTAGAAGAAAAAGTTGACATAGCCATTGCCCAGTAAGTTTGAGAAATATCCTTGTAAAAACTATATTGAAGCCATGATAATATATTGTAAAAACATAAAATAGAGCCATTTTATGTCTTGGTAACTGTATTTTAACCTGGGTAGTGAGTACATTGGTGCTTCTTTTATGATTATTTCTTAAACCATACATACACATTTTAAATACTCTTTGTATTATCATACATATAAAAAACAAAACAAGGAAAAAGTAAATTATTTTTGAGAAAAAGTTAACATTTCCATAACATACTAATTTAATTTGTATCTCAAACCTTCCTAATGACATTTGGCTAAAGATGTTCAATTTTTCTTTCTCCCTCTTTTCCCACTAAATTATGCTATTTCTACCTACAATAATTCATTTAGGCAAACAAAGCATGATTGTTTATGATAAAGTCTCATGGAAATGTTAAACGAAAAGCAAACATTTAACATTAATATAAGTTGATATCATGACTCCTCTAATTTTATACATTGAGACTATTTTGCTTCAACTTAGATAAATGACAATAAACATGGTGACTATTCTAACAATGTCAAAAATTTTTGAATATTTAGCCTGACTTCTGTTTTCTTTTGGAGTGGGGAAGGGGTGTCAAAGAAACTTTCCTGGAAGAAGTGACCAACTTTCCCTTGATAGATATTAAATGTTGGCCCCCATAAAATCCACAAAATACCGCCAATACCACCTGTTAACAAAGCTGAGTTTATTGCTTGGTGCAGTGGGGAAAACATCTCACTGAGACCTTGATAATATCTTAGGGAGAGACGGAAAAAGTTGTGATATATGAGTATATTGAGATTTTTAAGTCTGGTTTAAGATAAGTCTTTCAATGCAACAGGTTTAGCTACGATTGGATAAGTATCATGACAAAATAGTTTAAGACTGGTAGAAATGCAGGGTGAAGATTTTGAGGCAAGGGTTTCAGAGAGTCTTGGGATAAACTGTTATTTGATTCTATGCAAAAATGGATGAGTCTTTCATTTTCTGGAGTGAACAATATATTTGGCAGCAACTTTTTTCTTCCTGGGCAAGTCTTCTGGAAGAGGGAAATTATGGTGATGAAGACTGGAATAGTAAAGTCATGTTGATAACTGTAGACAGTAAACTGTGTGGATGGTTTCCATTCTCAGTGAGGAGAGAGACACAACTAAGATGTGCCCGTCATTGCATCCACACAGCTAGACATGGGCATCATTTAGCCTGTGCCTGAGTAGACTGGGTCAGTAATGCCAAGAGGAAGTCAAACCTGCTCTGTGGGGAGTCATAGGGTGTTTCATCATCATATCCTTTCCCTGGGACTCAGTCTGGTCCTCTTTTTATTAACACTAGGACCATCCTAAATCATCCTCCTGGTGCTTTCATTCCCTGACTATAGACAAGTGGGAGATGGCAGTAGATAAAAGCAAGAATGATGCAGGTTCAAATCCCACCTCTACCAGTTAGTGGCTGTGTGACCTTGTGAGAGATGCTTAACTTCTCAATGTCCCAGATTTCTTATTTTAATAATAGGAATAGGAATACAACCAACCTTGCAGAAGTAGCTAAAAGAATGTTAATTCAGAATAATTGCTTATATGTCTGTGGTGGTTGTTATTATTTTTATTGTTACCACTCTTTGGTGTTGGAGAGTTCCTTCAAATGTGGACCACTTAAAATATTTTAAGCTAGGGCCAGAGAATTTTAACCTATCAGTTAATCCAGTATGTGTTTCTATGTATTAAGTTCAAATAGAAAAAATAGCAAAGCATATCATTGAGAACTTCTGGTGCTTAATGTTATTAATGTAAACATCAACGTGGGCTTCGACACAGGCGACCTTAAAATATTAAGGTGACTAGTTTAAATTTTCAGGCGATATAAAACTATCATAAAACAATTTTGAGAGCGAAGATTTTTTTTTAGCCCTTATAACTTACATACTGGTATTTAATTGCTGTGGATTGAAAATGCAGTGAGTTTATTAACTGGTCTGGTTTTTCTTTCTGTCTTGAAAATAAGATCGTTTCTGTCTAATCTTAACCAGCCAGAGTTGGGACGGTAGAATTTGGTCAGTTTGCCAAATTCGTTTCTCCTTCTGCACCCAGGACTCTTAGAGGTCCATCTGGCAGGTGTACCTTTGTTTGTTGACTTGTAGAATCGCGGAACCTTTTTTACTGCCTCTACAAGTGTCTGGGAGAGCAGCATGAGGCACTTTATAGTACTTCCTGGTATCACAGGAACGCATCACAGCCTGGCTTGCTTCCTGAATGTTGTTCTACACAGAGTAGTAATGGAAAATCAGAATGAGGGTTAACATTGAAAAGTAAATCACAGTTTGGGGTGAGTTGACATCCTAGAGTAGCTAAATTTAAGGGGATATTTCCACTCAGGCAACACAGACATCCCAGCTCCATCTATTTATGGCTAGGTCTAGAGGCTGGGTTTCTGTTGTGAATTTGTCGAAGAACCATTTTCACCATTGAGAAGGAAAACCAGCTGAAACACAAAACAAGTGTCTACATCATGGTTCTTTGTATATGTGATCAAGCTCTAGTCTCATAAATATAGTGAAAAAACATTTGAAAGAAATATGCAGATATGTTTTCTTATAAACCATCAAGACAATTGATGTAAAACTTATCAAATAACTAAACTATAGTATTATAAACTACTGGCAATTATTTAGTTAAATCTTCCATCCACAGGAGAAATTACCTCTACAATAACTACCCAGAATTTAGTTGAACATTTATTTCTGCTTTTAATAAACTCAACACTTTGCAAGCAGCCTCTGCTCTTAGGAGCCAGTGTTGGAAAGTTCTTCCTTATATTAAATGGAATTTGTGGCTTCTACAATTTGTACCCTTACGCCTATCTCTACTTCTCTGAGCTGCACAAAACATATGTAATCCCTGTCTAATTTCCCCTCAAAAATCCATTCCACAGATAATTACTGAATATTTATTTTATGCTAGGATGCAAGGAGCTGGGAGGATAAAATGGAGCTGGGAGAATAAAATAGAACAAGGAGACTTATTTTCATCAAGTCTCTTCTTTTTCAGGCTTACCACTACTAATTCCTTTTTATTTCCACCATATAACATATTTCTTAGCCCAGATCAAATACTTCAAGCAAGAAACAAACAAACAAAAAACTATCCATACACATTTTTCCAGACGTAATTTGATTCTAATGCAGAGTTTGGTGGTATTATTAACCAACATATCTTTGCATCACTCTTAGCATTGAAAGCAGGACTCATGCACAGTTGAGTTCTCAATAAATATTTATGAAATGCTCTGGACACTTCACACTTTTTCACGTGGTCTCACTGGTTTTAGTTATTCTATGAATTTCTCATGTGTGGACGCAACAGTACAATATGCGTGATTAAAACACATGCTGGGAGAATAAATAATGAGCCACATATGACTTAGAAGTTAATTTCTTAAGGAAGAAATTAAATCCACCTTACAAAATTCCTACGAAAATATTTGCATTCAAGTGAGTCTTCTGCCACAATGAAGTGAGGATTTTAAGTTTAAATGGTTACTGTTTTCAACTAAAATAACAAAGATATCCCTACATGGTTAGGTGATTCAGGATAGATTTTGTCTACTATCTGTTGACTATACATGGTTGTAGTGAATTAAGTTGATCGGGTAAAATAATTTTTAAAAAAATGCTCACCCTCTCACTTTGGTTTTAGGAATTGCTACACTCTCTTAGACTACACATACACACATGTGTGCGCGCGCGCACACACACGCACACACACACACACACAGTATTGGACCTAGACTTCTTTCCATGCAGTATTTCCCATGCTTAATTATGTCTCAAAGACTAATCTTCAAAGAGGACAAAGACTCCCATCATAAAGACAGTTGCAAATGCCTCATTTAACTGTGACCAGCAATTAAAGGCAGACAAGTGTGAAGAGGACCTTTGCTATGGTAATGTGATCTCTTTGATTGGTCTTACCAAAGACTCCCTCTATCCCTCTGTTTCCCATCCCAGTGCATCCAGCATTTATGTTTAATTCAGTTCTTCTATTTTCCCAACGATAGTGTTTGTACTGTTAATCTTAGCTTTTACAAATTATGTTCTTTACGCTTGTGATTCTTACCCACAAACTTATGAGTTTTTCTTTTCCTTCTGTGGTGAACTTACTTAGCTTTAAAATTACTTTTAACCTCTATAGAAGCTCCAAATCATATTTTATTCTTTGATGTCAGTGGTATTGACAACATTTTGCAATATGCTGGCTATAGTCTTTTTAAACAACGTGTTGATTTTTCTTTACAAATCGTTTACAATATGGGCAGAATCAGAAACAGCTCACCCATCAGGATCCTGTGAATGTCTTTTAATCAGATGGTGTGTTCTTCTCCAGGGCAAGATGTACGAACTTTCACATCTTATAACCAATCCATCCGTACTGAACCTATCGAAACCTGTGATCACCAGTGACTATGCTCTCAGTTACATGGGCCGGTCACTCCAAGTCCATTCATATCGTGCTTGTAGACATGATTTGTGCTGAAATGACACATTTTCAGAACCCAGAAACAAGTGCTAAGGAACAACGGGGATAAAATGAGCCTTTTGCATTGGGAGTCTGTCCTCCACACAGATGAGTCTTTGAGACATAATTACGCATGGGGCCTTCTGTATAGAAGAAATTCTAGGTCTAGTCGCATGACAAAGAGCCTCACCAGCAGAGAACCCTCATCTGTTAGACATTAATAATCAAAATGATCATTTTAGGAACTAATTTGTCAAAAAGACAAAGTGTTTATAATTCTTTTGAGTTTTGAAAAAGATATATCAGTGAAAAGAAACTGTTTTAAACATTTCTTTTTTTAAATTGTTGAATGGCTTTTGTTTCTCCCACTCAAAACTTTATTATAAGCAAACCTCTGCCAAAGAACTCCTGCTTTCTATTTCCTATACAGTCCCTGCCCTCGCACAGTAATATTTTAAATTAGCCTCTGTCATCTCACCTCGAAAACAGCAAAATAGTTTCGTAATTTTGCGCTTCTTATTCCTAGTTTGGTTCTATTTTTAAATTCACTTTCTATTTGCAGCTGCTTCTTATCGCAATCGAGCAATAGCTCTTATCATGTAAAAAAGAGGATAGCCATCATTTCTGATAAATTTGGATTCAGACAAATATAAATTGTTTTTAAAGCAGCCTGTCCATGTGACTAAGAACTTCATGGAGTTCTACTCACATCAGTATTGGGCTGATGGGAACTTAGGGTTCTCTTGGGCTGGAGGGGAAAACAAGGAGACTCAGATTAATGCACATTTTCCCAGTTAACTTAGGTTGGTACAAAAGTAATTGTGGTTGTTGCAATGTTGTTGGGTTTTTTTTTTTTTTTTTTTTACCTTTTAAACTGCAGTTACTTTTGCACCAACCTAATTCAAGGATCCAACCTCACATGAGCGACAGGAACTGCCTCTTCACGGAAGAAAAGTACAGATTCAGATTCCTCATTAGTTCTGAAGGATATCTTTAGGAGTTATCGGGCCATCACTTCATTTTGCTTTTGGCAAAACTGAGGCCCAAGAAGGGGAAGTGATTTGTCCCAGGTCCCACAATTGGTTACATACGAACTGAGACTGTGACCCAAGTCTCCACTCTCCCGGTCCAACACATTTTCCACTTTGCAGTTACCTGGTCAGGACAATGACCCATAACATATAACACAGTGTGGAGGTTTTCTTTCCTAAAGCCCCGGTGCCCATCAAGGCCCAGAAAATGGGCAGCAGAATAGAAGATCATCTTTCTGCTATAACATAAAACACCTGCATCAGTCAGAGCCTGGCCTTTAGCACATTGAAAACCAAATGTTTCAGACACTGCTTTAGACGATCCTTTGGGAGCAAGCCAAAGCAGAGGGTAAATATATTGCGTGCCAATTTCTTCAAGGCAAGGACCAGGCCTTCTCTTTGGGTTTCACCAAGAGGGCTTAGAATCCTACAATATATAAATGATTGACACCCATGCCATGCTTATGAACACGGAATGCTGACCAGATTTTTTAGCATTTTCTGCTCTTAGAGTCACATATTCTAATCCTGAAGTTGGGCTACCATTATAAGTTGTGGAAGAGTTGGGTTTATAGAGTGAAGGATAGAACTGAGTTCCTTTGGCCTGGAAGAGTTTTCTCATCTTACTTCTATTGCAACTCCTGTCAAGCTATTCTGTGGAGTTGGAGGCTGATGAGATAACAACAGAATTTCAATAAAAACCACCAGCACCACCTATCAGAAGGCAACTCTAACCTCGCTCTAATATGTGTTTGAAAGACAGTATGGTACAGCTTTAAAATCAGACTGACCTGGATTTGGAGTTCAGGTCCGTCACCTGCCATTGTGACCTTGGGCAAATGACCTAAGTTTCCTAGCCTCAAAATTGATTTATCTATAAAGTGGGGCTGCTAATGCTTAGCTCATCAAATTGTTGTGGAAGGAAATAATGTGCATACAGCATTCAGCCCAGACCACATTCACAATGTTTGTTAAATGTTAGCTCTCACTGTTTTATGATTGAGATAAGTGAAGACTGATCTCATAAGTCATTGTAAGTACATAATAAAATATCACCAAGTAGCAATGATGTTATTAGTATTAGCATCTCATTAAGGCTTCACATGAGTCCTTTTAAGAAGTTTTCTATTTTATATATGAAAAAATTAAAGCGTAGAGAGGTAAGAAGCTTGCCAAAGGTCAAGGTTCTTAAGTGGCAGAGCTGAGATTTGATCCAGGGCCTAAATCGCCTTCAAAGTCTGTGTCTTTTCCAATATGTCAGCTTCTCTCCCCTCAGCAACACGTCTACTTGTTTCCACGGAACACGTCAAACAGCTTTCTATTTCTTCTACTCCTGTCAGATTTTTTTTTCCAGGCATAATAGAAACACTTGGAATAAAAATAACAATATATTAATTTTGTGTGTGTGTGAAAAATTTGAGCATTTTGGACCATCATCTAAATTGGCACATTTCTTTAGAATTCTAAATTCTCCCCATTTGTTCAATTAATATGATACATGTTAGTGGTTGTCAGAGCATCCGCATTTCATTAAGGCTATCTCTAAGTTTCTTTTGTTTCTATGATAACGCAGAAACAAAGGTTATAAGAACAGTTTAGTCCTCATCTAAGCCAAGTACATTTAGATAACTTTCAGTTAACCTAAGACAAATATGCAAACTAACAAAAATCAGTAGCTAAGAAATTCATGGGCTACTTAAAAGTAATAAAAATAAACAAACAAACAAAAACAAATAAATAAATAAACATAGCTGCTAGCTGCAATTGGCTCCATTTTCCTGATGACGAAAATTTCTGATGGTTACACTAAGGAATGATTTGTGGGGTTTCGTTTTGTCTTTCACAGAAGCACAGGGCAGAGGTAAGCGTTCAGATGCAGACTCTGGACTTAGAGTTGAGGCCAGATCCTGAACCTCTCAATTATTAGCTGTGCTCTTGAGAAAATTGGTTATCTTTCTAAACCTCATTTTGTCTTGGTAAAATTAGTGCAATGAAAGCATTTATCTTATAAGGCTTATATAAAGGTTCAATAAGTTGGTTTTTATAAAGTACATCATGCAATGTCTGTATCAATACACGGTAGCTATTATTTTTATTATGCCATGTACTCCAAACATTCTAAAATCTCCTTAATTATAGAATATGGAATGCAATTCCAGGATCCAAAGGTACATTTCCAGTTCAGTAAACCAGTCAGATAATCATTTACCTGGGTTTTTCACTTTTACACTATGTTGTTTTTAAATTGTGTCTTTAGCAGTTTAGGCAAAGAAACCCATGAGCCATGAAGATTGGTAGAGGACTTGTGTCAATGTAACACCAAAAAAGCTACTCAAATTGATGAATTTAATCATCCAAACATTTTCAAAACCAGATTAAAAACTAACCTGAACTTGAGCAGTAAACTTGTTCTGAGCAGTCCTCTGGTTGGCTAGACTGAAAAAGGCCAAACAGTTTTTCAGTTTGTCTGATACCTGAAGTAGAAACTCATCTTGTCTGCTTTTCCTTTTGACAGACTAGTCTGAGTATTTAAAACGTGTTGACTTTACACATTCTGCGGGATATATCAAATTCTGTGCAGTATATCACATCACCATGAAAATGCACCCATACCTAAGGACACCATGGGTTGTAATCATACGATGTAAAGCATTAACTTATTCTTACCTCTCTGCTCAGAATGTCAGTTTAATGGCTGGGTCACACACTACCTGGAAAGATGGGTAATAGTAACACCAGCCTCTGCCTCCCCAAACTGGTCCAGTGGATCAGGCTCCCTCTTTGCTAAGTGCACACAGGCACTACTGCTGTCTCTTGGACCTCCCCGCTTACAGCCAGTGGTTCCTGAGGGCAGCACAGAAACTCTGTCCTAAGAGAGGGACGAAGGAAAGGGTGTGCTCAGTGCTGCCAGCAAGCCCGCTTTCCAAACCTCTCTGAAGTCTGTATCCCACGGCCTCTCCTCCCCGTCTCCATCACCACCTCCCTTATCCAGGCCCCTTCAATCTGTTCTCCACACTGCAGCCAGCGAGAGAGCAGTTAAAATGCAAATATTTTCAGGTCATTTCCCTGCTCCAAACCCCTTAGGGGTTTCCTGTTACTCTAAAGATCAAGTTCAAACTTCCACAAGTGACCCTCCCCAGGCTCTTCCTCATCTGAAGCCCTACCCACCCAAAGAGCCTGGTTTCTACCTCACAGCATGCAGGCACACTGCCCACCTTTTAGGTTCTTAAACCCCTCGAGTGTTGACAGCACATTCCCTCTACAGGAATGTTTTCCTTCCCTGCACACCAGCTAGCGCCTATGGGCCTCAGTTCAGCCATTTTTACTTCCAGTAAAAGCTTACCTGATTCTCCCAGACCAGACTGGGCAGCCCCTTACCAATCTGTACTTTGAAGCTCTTATCACCAATGCAGTCAGTTGTATGACAATTGCTCAGTATCCATTTTGCCACCGGAATGTAAGCACCCTGACTGTCTTTGGTTCTCCTCTCTGTCCTCAGCTCCTAGCACAGCTCCCGTTTGGTTCAACAGCCAGCACACAAATTCTCACCATGTTCAACAAGACTTTGCTAAGTGGATGAGTGAATTAATGAAAGGATGGAAGGATGAAGAGTGTATTACTGACAGGAGCTGCTTCTGTCTGCTCTCCCAGATCCAGACCCAGAGGTAGGATGCTCTAACAGAGATTTGATTCCTGGGGTAAGTTTGCATAGAGATGCAACAGTTACCTGATACAGCCTGGCAGCTGGGTCATTTCATATTTGCATCCCCCTCGGAGCTTTTCTCACACATCCCACCATGCCCCTCAGCTATGGTCTAACGTGTGAGCACCCTTCTATCTCACCATGAAAGCTTTGTGTCCCTTGGGACACAGACCCAGCAAGATTCGGAATTTTTTCCCCTCGATGGCACCTAGGTCAGAGATTTGCACAGAATCAGAATTAAATAAATATGTAATAAAATACACAGTTGTTTTTTCTGTACCCTTGTGAAGGATATAATAGCAATTCACCGTCGTGGGCCTGCATTATTCATGGTCTAGTTTCCTCATTACTAACCTGTTAACCTTTTTCCTTTCCAGTCAGGCATTAAACAGACCCACTCCCTTCCTTCTATTGATTCAGCTACAATGTTTCTGAAGCACATTTAGTGCTTGAGAAGAGAGGGACAATATATATAAGTAGAATCGTTATGAATATTGTGACCTTTCTTTCAAATCTTCTTGAATGTAGGGCCTTAGAGCAAATACTGTAAAGTATATTGCATATGGATTTCAAAAGTTATTACAATTTCAAGACAATTCCTTATTCATTTCTAACCATTCTATATTGTATTAATATTTATTTTTTAATGCAGTCTGGGCATTCCTTTCTCAACTAAGCCACCTAATTACATGAGACAACCATAAAACCAGTAAAAGCTCAAATATTAAGCAAGAAATTCAGGTTAAAACGTATTTGTTTCCCGCCTATTTAAACATCCTCAGAATTGTGATGATAGACAGCATTTATCTGAGATTATATAAATCAAAAGAAATATGTGCTGCATTGACAAATCATTGTGAAAAGTCATGACTAAAAAAGAAAAAAACCCAGTGCATTTTAGACTTCATTTACCATCTTGAGTTTGACATAAAAAAAAAAAAAAAAAAAGGCAAGTTCTCAACTAGGCAAAACTCCTGTACAGTCATTTTCGAAATAAAAAAATGAACTTAACTTGGAGGGGAACAAAATGCAAAAATAAAATGAAAGTATAGAAGTTGAGTCAGTGTGAGTCTACACACACACACACACACACACACACACACACACTCCCCTCCACACCTCACCATGGTAAGACCTGATCCCCCACCATAAACACAGCAAATTCACCAAGCTTTGTGCTTAATATGTTCTGGTGCTTTCTGCTGGAATCCAGGAGAAACTCTGCTTATTTTCTCTTTTATTCATTTTAACTATGGCAGACTTCAAAAGGAGCCCAGGAAACTGTGAAACCCTGAGCTTGAACTGAAAGAGGCAGGATGAAAAAATTTTTTTTCCACAAAGATCAAGGAAACTAAAAGCACTGTTTACATAACTGGGTTCAAACTCGGCTTTATTCTCGAGTTCACCCCTGCTATCTTGGCTTGCAGTCAGCACGGAGGCTTTCATCATGGGCCATGTTCTCATGAATCTGAGCAGCCACTGGCAGAGAGTGGAGTGTGGACTCTGGACAGAAAGGAGATGACTGACCCACTCAAGGGGACTCCTTGGTGACAGTGCATGGCATAGCACTTCATGACAGTTCATGCTTTGACAATATTGAGGCATGCACATGAAAATCATATATGCAGGGATCGCAATGCTTTTATTGGGAACAGCACGGCTATCCTTATTAGAGAAGCTCTATTACTGGCCCTTTAAATAGATGAGTAACATCTATCAAATGGAGCCCAGGGCGAGTAAATAATACCCCTGTGGGGGTCTCTGCTATCTATGTCCGACCAGGAAATGATCAGCAGGAAGGGGGCAAAAGAAGGGAGAGCTTATAAAGTGCTCACTAAGCATGATCGAACTGCTTTGTAAGCATTTTCTCGTTTAATCCCCCTCACTACTATGGAGTTAGATTTACAGTAGCCTTATTTTACAAATGAGTAAACTGAGGCTCAGTTAGGTAACTGCCCTAATTCACCTCTAGAACAGTGCCTGGTATACAGTAAGCACTCAAATATTTGTAGAAGGGATGAAAAGAGGGAAGGAGGGAGAGAGGGGAAATCAGATAAGGAGGATGGTTTTTGTAATCAAAATAATGAGTAAGGAAAGTCTAGCAAGAACAATGATAGTAATATCAGAGAAGCAAATAGATTTTCATAAGGTATTCGAAGAAGTAATATTATAACATTAATAAAAACAAATATTAATTCAGTACTTACTATGTGCCAGGCACTAAGTGTTTTACTTATATTAATGTGCATTAAATTTTATTTATTTATTACCTATATTAACATTTCATTCTCACAACAACCCCATTTTACTAATAAGGTCAAATATCTTAGGTCAGGTTCCCCTGAAGTAGAGCCTGAGATGGGTTTTCTTGGGCGAGCGTTTTACTGAGGAAGTGAGAGAAGCGAGGGATCCTGTGAGAATCCTGGAATATGAATAATACCACATGTTGAACTAATATGAGGCCTGAGGCTGGTCATTTATACTCTCCATCAGGCTGGGGTTGGGGTTCAGGGAATTCTCTGGAAAAAGGGCAGTTCTGAGCTGTTAACAACCAACACTCATCATCATCTTCACCATCATCACCATCACCATCATCACCATCACCATCACCATCATTATCCACATCAGCTGGGAGATGTGTGCACCTTCCTGAGGAATCTGGGGGCAGCATCATAGGGCCCTCTACGCCAAGTCATGTGCCTCAGGTCACCCACCTGGTACCAATGCCCTGCGGGATGACCAGGCTATGCTGCCTTTTCTAACTTTATCTTCTGATTAAGCCTCAGAATTGTTTCAGAAACTCATTGCTCAGATCTTGTACCTTATGTCCGAGTGGGATGAGATGCCAAGAACAGAGAATAGAGGCAATGAATTTAATCAGAGAGGCCATCCTCCCGACACAATGTCTGAGTGTAGGAAGGATTGGATTTTCTTCTTTAAAGATAAATCTGATCATGTTAATCCTCTTATGAAAAATATGAGCAGCTCCCCATTGCATGTGGGATAATGGCTTTGCATCTTAGAATGGTGTCCAGGGGTTGCCAAAATCTGACTTCAGCCCACAGACTACCTGCTCCAGGTATACATACATATCTTTAGGTCCTGCTGCATTGAACTACTCACTGGTCCTTCAACATGCCATGCCTTGCCTCACGCTGTCCTTTCTCAGAGCGATGCCCTGTCTCAATACCACATCCTTCCATGATCACCTTCTCTCCACCATTGGAAATTCTACGTACTCTGCAATGCCCAACTCCAATGCTACCTCTTCCTTCATTGTAGCTTTCCTCAGTGTCCTTAACTGGAATTAATCATCACTGTTTTATGCCCCCTGAGTGATTTCTGCAGGTCTCTCCCACACACATATCACAGTCTTCCCTCCTCTACATTATGTATTTCCTCACTAGATGGCAAAATTCTTGAAAGGAATAAGAGAGTTCAGGCTCTTTTAGTTGCAAATAACAGAAACTCAACTCAAACTAGCTTAAGCTGAAGAGATACTTTGCTGGTTCCCAGAACATGGAAACCTAAGATGAGCAGCAAACTCCAGACATGACTGAATCCAGGAATTAAAATGATGTCAGGTCTCCCTCTCTCAGCTTAGGTTTTGTCCATATGCCAGTAAATATGGTCACAGCAGCTTTGGGTTTATCATTTTCACAACTCGTGTTCTCAGAGAAAGGGGTGAGCTGTTTCCCTAGCAACCATATAAATCTTCTTAGCTAGTGGTTCCAAATAAAGAGTGCAGCTCTCTTTTTAGAGCCCTGTTAGTGCTGCATCCACCAATGCCTGCTCCTGGACCTGCCATTAGTTCCAGGGCATGGTATCCTGATTGGCTGGGTTGGGTCATGTGTCTATCTTGACTTGACGAATAGCTTTACCTAAATGACATGGGTGGATTACCAAATGGAAAAGAGAGGTCCTGTACAGAGAAGAGATGATTGACAAGCAAAACCAACATATATTCACTCCAGTTGTCAATAGTATTACCCATGAAAGAAGGGAGGGTTTGGGAAGCCACCAACAACAAGGAAAAAGAGAAGGAGAGAGTATGGAGGATAAATGGAGGACAGGGAGAGGAATATCCAGGGACCCAATGACAAGCTTGACCAATTGGCATCTTGCAGGAAACTAGAGAATTAAGTCTGAGGTCTGTAAGTCAGTGTCCTTGGGGACTTCTTGCTCTGCAGAGGGGCAATAAAAAGCTCAGTCCTGTTTTAAGACAAATATTCTTACTTTGTAGGGCTCCAAAATAAGGAATGTCATAAAACTTTATGGGTATGAGAAAAAAAGTCAGAGGGACTTTAGGTTTAACAAGCAGTTCAAATATATTCTCTTCAATCTTTTGGGAACCTAATAAAAAGTACAAGAGCCCCGAAAGAAGAACATGCCACACGTTTTCCCTTTGTCATTAAGTTTTGACTAACTGACATGAAAACAAACAAAAAAACCCCAAGCAGCCGGTTCATGAAATAATAGAGTACCGATTATTTTGTGTCTAAAGTTTACTTTTTCCTTGCTGAGTTTTGCTTTTCTCTTTTTCTAAAGAGTTCTATTTTCCCCCAAACGTTGAGGCAATTTTGTCTCTGTCTTAACACAGTATTTGCATTTAAACAATATTCTCAGTTACACTGGGACATGGTCACAGAAAAGGCAACGCTGAGCTTTTGTCCACAAAGCTGACACAGGCAATGCATCAGCCTTGTAGGCTGGAGGCTCAGGCCTGTTTTCTGAGAAGCAGAGTAATAGCCCACCCAGCCTCCAGGACTAAGGGAACTCATTCAAGACAGATCACCTGGGGAAGGATGTTTTCATCACAGACATAATTGGTTGTGTGGGGAATCACACTTGCAGTTTGGGCCCTGTCACCGTAATGATACAAGTTTATAAACGTCAGCCCTGCATGAGTTAATTCACCTTCTCGCTGCCATCATCTGATGCTGGAGAGCCACTATCTGAGTATGACTTGGCAACAGTAATGGCACAAGCGGTGTCTTGGGGATGCCCTTTTAATCTTTCTCAACTCCCCCAAAGCCAACCCAAATAATCAAGTTTCTGAGACTCCCTTCCAACCACGTTGCTGCCTCCAAAACCTCTTCCTTTGGAAATTCTAGAGTTGGAATATTTTTTCATAATTTCTTCATGTGTTTTTTTCATAAAAGTGACTCAGTACTACCATGCCTGCAACTGTATTTAGAAATCATATTTCTTATGACTAGCACTTTGTACAGAAGTAGAGTTTAAATTCATTTTAATTATATAACATGTCTTTAGAGTAACCTTAGAGTATCTCTTATAACTAGCTCTTAACAGGGTGGGCCCTTATCTAGTTTCTTTCATGAAAGTTCCCTTTCAGTGTAAAGAATTGCTTTCCCATCTCAGCCTCATTCTCTTAGATTTGGTGTCCAAAAGTCCTTGTCAGTGGCTCTCAAACTTCAGAGGACATAGAAATGCCCCCAGAGAATTTGCTAAAAGTTCAAACTTAGACTTAGTAGGTGTAAGACCTACTGATCTATAATTTTAGCCATCACCGTCAGTAATTCTAATGCAGCTGGTCACAAAGCCAGGACCCCATTGTGAGAAACACTTGTACAGTGTTAAGAGGTAGGTCTTGGGAGTCAGACAGATATGAATTAAGTTTTGGTTTAGCATCTAACTGGCTGAGTTCACTGAGCTAACTACTTAACCTTCATATGCTTCAGTTTTCCCTTCTGTGAAATAAGGACATTAACACTTCTTATGTAACAAGGTCATTGGGTGAAATCAATGAAATAATGAAATCAGTTAAGCATAGTTCCAGATGACATGTAAATGCTCATTACAGTTTACTATTAGAACACAGATTGGTACATAGGAGGCACTCGATAAATGTATGCAGAATATTGAATAAAAGAAATTACGTTACTACAGCTAGCTTTCCAGGTAGATAAAATGCTATGCTAAGCCTCCATTACAATAATGGGTAACAAGAAAGAGAGGCTGCTTCTGCAGGCATTAGAAGTAGGGTTGCCATAAGAAAAGATGAAATAGTGCCATTTGCAACAACATGGATGAATCTTGAGATTATTATGCTAAGCGAAATAAGTCAGACAGAAAAAGTCGAGAACCATGTAACTTCACTGATATGTGGTATATAGAACTGAAAGCAACAAAAGAACAAGACAAATAAAGAAACAAAAACTCACAGACACAGACAATAGTTTAGTGGTTACCAGAAGGTAAGGGGGTGGGAGGGATAATAGAAGAGGGCAAGTGGGGTCAAATATATGGTGATGGAAGGAGAATTGACTCTGGATGGTGAGCACACAATGTGATCCATAGATGGTGTATTACAGAATTGTACACTTGAAATCTATGTAATTTTACTAACCGTTGTCACCCCAGTAAATTTTAATTAAAAAAAAAAAAATACGGCTGCTCAAGAGAGGAGACTGGACTAAAGAAAACACACTGGCCACTTTAAGAAACAAGAAATATTCACTCCATGTCACTTCAAAACATTAGCGAGTGGCAGAATATTTTGAATATAATATACAAATATAATTTGTAACTCTCAGTTCTAATCAGCTAAGACTAGATCGATACAGAAAAGAGGGCTAAGGAAGAATTTTTATATACAAATTAAATTACAAAGAGGCATAATACTATTCATATCAGAAAGAGACCACGCATCACAGATTTAAAACACAAATTAAACAAAACCCCCTGGAACATTGTCAGGAATGTCATTGGGAGTAATGAGGCATTAGTGGAAATAGTGATCAGTAAATAACGATAATTATAATGGGCTTCAAAAGGGCATGACTCTAATTTGAGTTTGTGTGAATCAGATTTTGCAACAGTTCATGGCTTGATTTTCTTAAACTCTTGAGGACTGTTATTTTTCAATAAAGAATGTAACTATTTTCCATAGATGACCTATTATAACTTAACTCTGACTCTTATTTATAATGACCATGTATTGAACACTTACTGTGTGCTAAGCATTTAAATGCTCATTATTTTAATTAACATGCATAACAACTCTCCAAGATAGGTAGTCACGATTTGTACAAATTATGAAGTGAAACTCAAGACTCAGAGGAATTTTCTGACAAGGTGACCTGGCGATGCAATTTGAACCTTTATGTTTCCCAGTGATGTCTTTCCGCTTTGCTGCGTTGTCTCTCAGCAGTGACTAGTGAGTGTTCTTACCTAATGACCCAATGCGGCCATGGACTGCTGTACTACATCTGGCCTGCCCCACACCATGGCATTTCTCCATGGAATCCTTGCTTTTCAGCTCTGCCTCCTTATTGTGAGTAATCAAAATAGACGGTTGCCCAGTTTATACATGGCTTTGGGCAAATTACATAATCTAATTATTCCAAAGTATGTCTAGTGACCCAAAAGGTTTGGACAACAGGAGGCTTATATCTGTGGCTATTATTTTCATATTTTCTCATGTATATTAACAAGTGATAAAAAGATTTGGACAAGCTTATTAAATGTTAGGAACTACATTAATGAAAAAAGTGGTTAAGATATATTTTAGATACCTATGTCCCAGGCATTGGGCTAAGCATTTTACATGTAATCACTTATTTAACTCACCCCACATTGTGATGAGGTATTATCTCCTTTATTAAGAAAAGTAGATAAAGATTCAAAAACCTTAAGTGACGTGACCAAGACCTCACAACTGTCATGGTCAAATCAGGATTGGAACCCAGGACAAAGGGCTTCATGACTTTGTAGGGAAGGAAGTTAACATAGATGAGTGAAACAGGCCAAGAAGGGGGCATGGCAAATGCCAGAGTGCACACATGTTTGCAGGGATGCCCTCTCGGTTCCAGTATGTTGAGGCTGTGCAGGAATGTGGGTCCAGGTCTTCTGATGTTTTTCAAGTCAGTCATCTGAATATTACTGATGTAAAATCATCTAATTTAAAAATGCCAGCATCTATTTACCTCCAATATATGGACTCCAATATGTTTCTTTAAACATTTGGAGCACCTGATAAGAATACCTGTCAGCAGGGGCTGGGCCTGGTCCTGGATGCCAGCTCTGAGGACTTGTGCTCTTAGTCCTCAGGCGACAGGAGTTCCAATCTCTCCATAGGTCATCGCCACGAATAGCTGCCTCCACTTCTATCATTTGTTAGATCTACAGCCTCCTCTTCCTTCAATGAATGGAAAACCATTCCCAGCACTTTCTCTTCCTTGGAGCGGACTTCCATTGCTCTGGCTCCCAGACTGAGAAACGTTTGTGTCTTCCAAAGGTGCAAAGGCTCTTTTTTGTTTAAAAAAAACATGGTGCCCTTTGAGAGTTATTTGCCTTTTGACTTGAGTGAGATTAAACAGATATACTTTCTGGGGCAAAATCACTTCAAAGTTTGGGAAATATGACAGTATGCGTGGTGCCCTTGAAGTTTTCATTTTCCTGAAAGCGACCTGCCTCCTGTTACCCTGATGCACCCAGGCGTGATAGCAGTGGTGTAGCATGGAAATTGGCTCCGTTGAGGTTTCCATCTTGGACTCCAAAATCTTCTTCCCATTGACAGATTTGCCCTTTAGGGGTTTTCCCTAAGACAGCTGGGCTCCCAGCATGCCTAATCTTTGCCCATCTTCAGCCAGAGCAAAGAGGGAAGCTCCACAGGCTTGAAAAGGCTCAGCCGCAGCACTTTATGCAGTTATTCCCCTTCCCACTCATGTTTATTAATATCTGAGCAGAAATGTGACAATGAGGAGTTTTGATGTGCACGAGGAGGGTGGCTAGAGCAAGTAAGGGTTCTTCGTTTAATATAGTACCAACCAAGTAGGCTGTGCTGAAAAAAGGAAGGAACAGAGATTCGAAATCTATTTGTAGGCAAGGATTTAAATCCTAAATCTATTTTGCACAAAATAACCAAATGCGGGCTTGAAATAGCAAATAAACTACAAAATATTGTAGAAAACTAAGAGTTGTGACAAAACATTGCCCTAAGCCTGGCCTATGGATGTATCAATGTCATTTCTTTCTGGAAAGTAAGAGTTCTTTGGAGACTGATATCTGCTGCTTGAGAAATAGGATTTTAGTGGATCCTTAAAACGTACACAGAATTCGGAGACTTACTGTAATAATGCACAGCGGTCATTTTATTACTAAAGGGACAAAGGTATCAGACTGTGAGTATCCACAGCCTTCCCCTCCTCTCTGCCTGCAAAAGAGATTGGATTTTGCCTACTCTTTCCCTTCCTCATCCTCCACAGAGGGTTCTTCCACTGGGGATGCTGAATTAGGAGACTACATGAAGGGAAAGAAAGCACAGAGGAAATCTCACTCTCTAGTGAACCCTAAGCAGAGTGTGGAGACGAGAACAGGTGGCCATCAAGAGGGACAACAGAGGTTGAATGAGTAGATGATGAGGGAGGTGGTTGTACAGAGAAGGATGAGATCCTCCAGAGACTTCTGAGAACATAGGCCAGAACAGATGATTTTAATCATGTTCCCGTTGTGTTGCTTAAGAGATGCCACAACTCATTAGAATTCCTATTTGGATGCTATGTCTTTGAATTTCAAGTTTCTCATTGACTGAAACACCTGGGTCATCACGTTAACAGGGTTACAACTGGAAATGGCATTGCCTGTTTGCCCCTCCTTTCCTCTCTATCAGGCCCTTTAATTATTTTCAAAGAGGCAAAGATGCTTAACACAGAGGCACAAACACATGTGACTTGGTGTTCTGAGCCAGGGATGAGGGGCCCTTTCAATAAATGCAACACTGTTTCTAGATTTCAGAATAATTTGTAGGAAGTTAGGGGTCAGCATTTAGTGATAACTCGAAGAAGTTTGTTGTAATCTTGTCAGGGAGACAGGCAACTATGTGACTCTCTAAACCTCTTATGTATCCATTTAACCAGTAAATATTTACTGACCACTTACCATGTATCAGGCACGTGTTCTTTGTTCTAACGATGCACTAGTTAACAAAAACAATTACCCCTCCTGCACAGAGCCTACATTTCTTTCTACACATATCTTTTTCTAAAGAAAATACTCCTATTCAGGAGGCAAAGGAATATGAGTGGCAGGTTATGAACTTGATAGTTAATTCACTGGGAAATTAAATCATATCTCAGAATCCTCATGCTAGAATTATAGAGAAATAAGGGTTATACCAAATATTTCATCCTTTGTCCATCCAAAAAGAACGTATACCCTCAATTTAGCAGAGCCTGGTATATGTTCAACAATTGCAAGGAGACAGGGAGCTGCAGGGTCCGTGATGTAAGCTGAGGTCCTTTGGGCCGGACCTGAGTCCCAGCTGTGTGCTTTGGGCACGTTGCATAACCCAAGTCTTCATCACCTGTACTATGGGGTTCATAATAGTATCTACCCCATTGGGTGTTTTGTGTGGATCAACTGAGCTAATGTGGAAGGTACTTAGGTCAGTGCATGCCAGAGAGTGTGTGCCCAATTGTTAGGGTTATCTCTTCTCATTCTTTTGTTTCCTTGCCCTTAAAATATGGGTTGGAAGAGTTCTGCTACTCTTAAGGCAAAACTCTTTTCCCAAAAGAAATGAGAAAAGAATTATGGATGAGAAAACCTCACTGACAAGTGAAGAGATGCATGGAGCAAGTTGAATAGTGATATGTCAGGGTTGTGGCAGGTCAAAATCTAGAACAGACAGAACACCCTCAGATAAGAGGCTGTGGTTTCTCAGCATAGCGTGTGTGTGTGTGCCTGTCTCTCTCTCTGTGTGTGTATAGCCAGTGAAATAATTTCGTATTAACCACAATTAGCTCTCTGACTGCAAATGACAGCTTTGACAAGCTTGTATCACCAAGGAGACAGCAAAACTCTACCAATACAGGTTCCATGGCCTGGGAGCTGTTTCCATCTCTCCAACTCTGAGAAAACTCCCCTGATAGAAGAAATTGTTATATGAATGACATGGGCAAACAACGCAAAATGCCAGTATCAAGCCAACAAGGTAATTTCCTAGGCAGAGGCCCCCCTCATTTAACAAACAATCACATGACATCTTTATACTCTAGTCTTTCCAGGGCTTGGATCAACATCTGGGTTTTCAAGTAAAATTTTCTCAGTCATTCTGTTTTCCAAATTTATCTCCAAACTTTTTAATGGGAATGTTGCCAGAGGTCAAATCATCAGACAAGAGGTTGTATTGCGTAATTTCTACAGTGGTCTACTGCTGTTATTCTCTATTATATTGTGGTTTCAGCTCATTCATTTCAGTGATGGTCCCTTTCCTTCTGAGGCAGAATCTGTCTTCATTCTCAGTGCCACCCTGCGTATCACCGTGAAGCAGGATGGTGCAGTAAAAGGGCACCAAGAGGTCAAGTGGACCTGGATTCAAATCCTGGTTCCGCCATATACCAGTTATTTGATTGCCAGCTGCTCCCAGAGTCTCAGATTCCTTATATGTAAAGTAATATCCATCCCGCCGTGAGGCTGTGAGCATTTGAGATAATCTCTGCACACTCAGTAAATGTGACTATTGCTATGATTTATTGCTCAGTCTTCCCCCATTTCTGCTTCAGCATCTTTCTTATTTCCTCTGGAAATATTCATTTTAATGGCAGCATTCGCAAAGACAAACTGTACAGCAGGGATGGTGACGATGTTCTTTGAAGCCAAACTTCCTGATTCTACGACTGAACAGCATTTTACTTTGGGCTCATTTTTTAACTTCTTGCCCCTCGATTTCCTGATGTAGAAAATGAGCAATCAAAACTACCTCAAAGGGTTGTCACAAGGCTGAAATGAGTGCCGTGTGCAGAGCTTTTATACTGTGAGCTGGTATTTTTTCTTAGTATCTGAAAATTGTCTAACACAGGATCAGCATAAAGTCATCAAGGCAAGTAGGAAAGAAATATGGGACCTGGGGACAGAATATCAGAGAAAGAAAAGTGCCAGCTCTTTACTCCACATCGTGCACGTCCCAAGTGAAGTAGCAGAGGACGGGAGACCTCACAGAGTTCACAGGACTTCAGCTCTCCTCAGAGTGAGCTCCTTGAGGAAAACAACCATTCCTTGCTCGTCTGTGTGCCCTTCGTGGCTGAACCAGGGAAACTCTCAGGAAATATTATTGGAATAAAGAAATCCAGGACCGAAAAGGAATATAGAGCTTTGAGTTCCTGCCAGGCTGCCCAGCCCTCTGACTTATGTGGTGATCGGCACAGTTACACATGGTAACACACAAAGTAATCGAAAGTCCTTTACAACTTGTCGGTAGGGGACTTAGAACCAAGTCTGCCTGCTCTGGCAGATTTTCAGGACATCCTTCAAGGCCGTTAAAATACTTGGAGAGGCCTGACGGAACAGGGCCTCTGGTCAACTGAATAAAGCATATGCTCTTGGGCACTGTTAACACAAGTAACCCCATCCCCTCGCTGCAGCAAGGATTCTCTGGGAGCATTTTTTTTCTGACAACAGGTGTCCTCCCCAAAGGTGAGACTGTTATCCACGTGACCTCTCAAGATCCATTTCTCTCCTGTGATGCATGCAGTAACCTCTTCTCGTGCAAAAATTGGTACCCTTGTGCCTTGAAAGGGTTTTTCTCCCCCTCCACCTTCTTCAACATGAGTCATCTATTTCTTCTTGCCAGTAGGATACTTCCTTTGTTCATTCCCAAAACACCTCTGTAAAGAAGGCAGGAAGGGTATAAAAATAAACCCTGCAGAAGCAGAAATGGCTCATTGGGTGTCTGCCTGCCTGCTCCAAAGCCCTGTTCTAATACTACCCTACCAGGACACGGAGTAGAGAGTTGTTTAGAATGGCGGCTCTGAAGTCACACTGTCTCAATTCATACCCTTGCTTTGCACTTGCCAGCTATGTTGCCTTGGGTGAATTATTTAACTTGTTTCTATGTTCTCTTTGTAAAATGGAAGTAAGAATACCTAGTACCTAACTCATAGCATCTTGTGAGCACTGAATACATTAATACAAGTAAAGCATTGGGACAGTGTCTAATGCATGGAAAGAGCTCAAGAAAAATTACCTAGAATTATTTCTGGGGCCACTGTAGATTCTCAGCATGGAATGATGTGTGAACAAATGAAACGTGCAGTCAAATGACTTATAGAACTGAGAGTAAAAATGCATGACATTTCATTCTATTGGTTCATCCTTTCCCGTCTAGTTATTCACTAATGTCAGCAGCCAGTTTTGAAAAGGAAATTCTTCATTTGTTTCACTAAACAATGTCATTCCCCCATAAACAGCTCTGAAATGAATTCAAATATTCCACTTTCATTTACCTTTACCTCTGAGTCATTGTCTATTTCCCTTGATGTGAGAGGTTGATCCTTTGAGATAGGATTTAGAAAGAGAGAGAAGGTAGGTACTGTGACAGTTTACTTCTTGTTTTAAATTGTGTCCTTAAATAACGTGCCCTTGCTTTCTTGCCTTGGCACCCAGGAGTCGATTGGCATAGAGCCGTGGACCTAGGGGAGAGTGCTGAGCTGTCAGCATGCCAGTGTAGTTTGCGCTGCCTTCCCTTCCTACTTTAAGTTGCAAATGAAGTAAATTTTTTGAAACCACTCACCATGTATTGACATCTGTGAATGGAGACAGAAAAAAAAAAAAAAAAAAAAAATATATATATATATATATATATATATATATATATATATATATATAAAGTATAATCATCACCCACAGTGTACAGTACACTAATCTGAGATTTTTCAGGAGAGAGCGTTACATTTTATAACTTTATCTAGGGCCTTCTTATCTTACATTTTTCCTACTTAGAAAAGAGCTGGCAGGAGCGTTTGACAGCTAATGATGGATTCAAAAGCGCTTGGCATTTGTTTCTCAATCACGTAGGTGGCAGAGGTGAGCCACCTGCATTTTCCTGGGTTTCTGCTGCCATGCGCACTAAGGAACAAGGATAAGGGGAAGTAGACGGCTGAAACATTAGCTGAAAGTTTCCAGCAGCAGTACTGGATGGAGAAGATTGTAGACATTTCTATGACTGTTTTCTACATGGACAATCTGCTACATTCGCTTCGTTCAGGGCACACAGAGGTCCAGGGGAAAAGAGGAATGAGGTGCTTTCTATTCAGGTCTGCTCCCTGGCAAAAAGAAAAAAAAAGCCCTCCATCAGAGAATACAGTATAGCTCCCTCTACTCTGAGCAGTTTGGCAAACACATTTTGTAACCAGTAATGGTGCCAGCAGTTTGCAGCAGCCTCCGCCACAGCAAATCAGCTGTGATATTCAAAAGAAAAGTAGCCTGGCAATATGGAAATAATCCCATCCAGCAGTATTTCCCGAAACAAGAGGCTTGATTTTGCTGCCCACATGAGAGTGACAGACTGATTAATCCTTTATTCCAAATGCTATTCTCCACCATCAAATTTTGGTTGTTTATTTTTTAATCTTTTATATAAAAAGGCAACGTGGTGACTATTTAACAAGCCCAAGCAAAGTGAAGATTTGGCAATTGCACGGTAAATTTAAGCCAGCCAAACTAAGAAGAGAAGAAATTAGGTCATGCAAGGTAAAAACAAAAAACAAAAACCAAACTCCTGTCCCTGAGCTTTCTGTATTGGTTCACTCTATGGTGAAACCTGTTCTTTTCTGCTATAGTAATTTGCGCAGTCATCTGGATTATTTAATCTACACAGACAGCTGGTCTGGATGCTTTTAGACTCAACATGGACTTTTTTTTTGCAATCTGAATAATCTAGAAGGCTGAAAAACAAGAAAATGTCCATCTCTTTCCTCAATTTTGTGCCAGACCACTTCCGTGAGGAGCAACACGAAGAGAAGGGACAAGGAAGAGGTCGGCACCTTTAGCTGTTGAGCTCGTCAGCTGGCCAGGTGCAAAGGGCTTCAAATGGGAGAGTAACTTCATGTGTCCCTCCCTTGGCTCTCAGCTCCTGTCGGAGCTCGATAAGCATATGCTTTCTTTCTCCTCACAGCAGTTGCTGCTCCCACAGTTGGACTCCGCAGAGTTGTGTCTACGAAGGTGCAAGTCTTCATTCACAAAGGTGAGCCTCATGTAGCTGAGGAACCACCAAAAGGCCAGTTCACCCACGATATCTGGGCTCTCTGATCTCTTCACCAGAACTTTCTACGTAAGGAAGATAGCGAGAGCTAGGACCACACTACTCCAACAAACAACTAACTATGCAGCCTTTAACGACCTGAGTGATTTTTGGCAAATTACTTAATTTCTCTGAGCCTCAGTTTCTATATCTATAAAGTGAGCATGATATTGGTACTTATCTCATAGGATTGATATGAGAATTAAATGAGATATATATGTAAAGCACCTAGTACAGTGCCTAGCACAATAAGCACGCAATAAATAAAAATCATAACTACCATTTATTGAGCAGTTACCATATGCCAAACACTCTTGGAACTTTACAAACATAGATCGAAGCTCTTATGACAAACCTATGAAGTAGGTATTGTTATCCTATTAAACAATAAGAACAACAAATGATAATTAAAAGTCAGCTGACTCTGGTAGTTGCTTCTGATGCAATCACTAATCAATTAATAGACAACTGTTTGGAACACTGGATGTTGAATCAGGGCTCTGGGCTCAAAACCCCTGGAGTTTAATCTCACTTCTTCCACTTAGCAGCCAGGTGACCTTGGATGAATGACTTAACCTCACTGTGTGTCAGTTTTGTTATCTGGGAAATGGGGCTAATAACCATACCTACTAGAGTTGTTGAGAGGGTAATTCAACAATATAAATGAAGCATGTTTAGCCAATAATACTGATAATACTCCCGTTGAAAACAGAGTTGTGAATAGCAGCACAGTTTGTTCTGAATTCCTGGCCATACCACTTACTACCTGGGTGACCTTGGACAAACTACTTACCTTCTCTGGCCTGGTCTCTTCATCTGTACAATGGAGAGGCTATTGTGAAGATTGAATCAGTTAAAGCCCATAAAGTGCTTACTCGGTAAATGTTAAATAAATAAGTATGTTTATAGACATAGGTTTTCATAACCAACAAGGTCCAGCAGGAAACTGAGCTTCAGTCTGAGATCCAAGGCAGGAAAGGCTCTGAGAGTTCCGAGGAGGAAGAAGTGGGGTGCTGAGTGGTGGTCAGATGGTTAAGCCTGAGTTGAACCTCCAGTTCAAGTCCCTGCAACAGGTCATGTGGCAGCCCTCGTAGTACTAGGCTCTGGGAATACACACATGAATATGGGTGTATCTGCTGTGTGGGAGAGCTGTCTCTCTAGAGGGATAGATGGATTAGGAGGCATCTGTATGTGTACCAGGTGTTACACTAGAGAAAGGCAGACGACAAAGAGAAGCCAAGTTAGAAAGATGGAAGCAATGAGCTCTGCCTGGGGGAACGGCAGGAGGCTCAGATGAAGCAAAGGATGAAAACTGGATAAAGATGCTCTTTATGGATCCACTAAGCCACCATGCTGTCTTCAAAGAACCCACAGGTCAACGAACATAAAAGACAATATTATAAAAAAGTTTGAGAGTGTTTTGGGAGGGGCTGCTATGAGATGATAGTATTGTGTTCTTCCCTTTTGCCAACTGTAACTTCAGGGTTCCAGATCATCCTGGTTTTCTGAAATTTAACTTAGCTAAAGTTGTCTGGGTTCTGCACTGGGAAATTCCAGTTCTGCTCTGCATTTCTGTATTAGGCAAGACTTTTTTTTTTTTTTTTTTTTTTTTTGGCAAGTGACAGAAACCTATTCAAACTGCCTTAAGGGAATAACAAAATGGAATTGATTGGCTCTCTTAACTGGAAATCCAGGGCTATTTCTAGTGCAAGACAGATCTAGGGCCTCAAACTAGACAACCATGGTCATTCTCCCTCCTTATCTTTCAGCTCAGCTTTTTTCCCTTTGGCTTTTTTCTTAGGCAGACTCTCTATTTTACCAACCCCAGAAGAGAGTCCCTTTTTGCCAATAGCACATGCAAAAGTCCAGTATGTTTTCATTGACGTGGCTTGAGGCATGTGATCGCCCCTGAACCATTCACCCAAATAACAAAGGCCATATACAATGTGGGCTCTTCAGTACGTCATGTGTGGTTCTCAAAGTTGCATCAGTTTGGACCTCCTGGTATATTTCTACTGAAAGGTAATCACAGTGGATTTTTCTATTCCAATTTTGAACACTGGGGACTCTGACCTGGAGTTTGAGAGTTTGAAATTTCCATCTCCATCTATCTTTCTCCCTCCCTCCCTCCCTCCCTCCCTCCCTCAGTATCCTAAACCTGGAAGAGTTCAGATTTAATGATTGAGTAGGCTAAGCACCCTACCCATGTGAATCTACAAAGGCAGGCCCTACAACCCCAAAAGCCTCAAAGTCTTAGTCTTAGCCGGTAGAGTTGCCCCCAGAAGCCTCATTGGTTGTATAACACCCCTTGCAGTATTAACTTTGCAGCTTCTTTCAGCTTCTAGGGAACACTTCTGATGTCTCGCCTCTGGCCATACATGGCCCTGGCTGACTTGTGCATGTGAATTTAGAATTTAGTTCCTCTAAGAGCACTTGTATTCAATAAGCATTCCAGGCAGTTGTGGCTGAAACTTATTTCTCCTGAATTACATCATTGTAGTTCTCCACTTGGTAAGTTGGGTGCAGAGCAAAGAGAAGCTGAATTGAAGGAATGACTCTAGGACAAACTCCACAAGGTACTGTTTTCACAGCTTAAGAGTGTCCACCATGTGGTGAGGCTTCTGATGAGTTGTCTAGACACCTGGCCATTCAGGCTGCCATTTTTCTCTGATTTATGTTGGATTCTGAAGGGCTTTATTTATGACCCAAAGACACTTATACACACACACACACACACACACACACACACACACACACGAAAGAAGAGGGAAACCTTTAAAGGGATTTCTATAAATGGTGATGCTTGTGGACATGGTGCTTCCCACGGTTCTCTAGGCTCTGTCTAAATGGTTTAATGTTTTCACCTGGTCACTGTATTTCCTGCATAAACAGAGCTTAAACATCTTATTTGAGAGAGACTCTGCAGCTGTGCAAATACAGTCTGCTTGAACATTAATCCATTTGTCAGGTAAGATTTCCTTCTTCAAATAGCAAGAATTCCAAGTGGGGTGGATTGGTGTCTGTGCTATAAAAGTTCTCAGCTATGCAAAGCTGAGTTGTAGTAATATCCATTCAGGATCCTCTTGGAATTTGGATTCTGGGTTTTCGTGAGAAACAATGGACAGATCTCTCTAAGCTGCTTGGTTCAAGAGTTTCAGCATCGTATTTAATTCTGATGCACTCTGTGAAGTGTCCCTTAATGATTCTAGCCATCACTTATTTAAATTCAAAAGGTGCTTGTTGTATGTCAACCACAGTGCTGAGAGCTAAGGGACCAAAGATGAACAAGAATACCTACCTTCAAGGAACTTGCAGTCAAAGTGAAAACAGATATTTCAACAGAGTATGATACGTGCTTTATGACACAAGATAGAGTGATACCCACAAAGGGTTCACCTTTGGACAGGCAAGTATGTTTCAGGAAGCCTTCTTGGAAGAGAATGTACTTGAGCCTGTGAATTGAGGAGCAAGCATGAATGATGAAAGGTAGAAATTTCAGGCAGAGAGACCACCATGTACAAAGATCTTGTGAGGTAAGAGAACTGTGGAAAGGAAACCCAGGGTAGCTTAGGAGGGCCTCGTGGAGGGAGTGTGTGGTAAGCCTGACAGGAGTAAAATCATGCAGAGCTTCTGAATCATTCTAAAGTGTGGACTATTGGCAGCTTCTATCAGAGGAGTAATCCAAGCGGGTCTGTCTTTCTGAAAATTTACTTCTGGCTCTAGTATGGAGGATGGCAAATCACTTTGGACTTATTTTCTATATCAAATAATTAGTACTGTATAGAGCTTATCTGCTTTATCCGTCTATTCCAGAGATGGCAAATATATGCTCCAGTTCCCCCTTTTCCTGCAGCCATAGAGATGTAGCTTATCAGTTTTAGCATCTTTCTCACTAAGTCCAGATGCAGGCTAAAACTCTTTCTTCAACCCTAATATTCGGGCATTCACTATCAACTCCTGGGACTTGGCTTTGAGTGGAGTCATGTTCTCCATCTCTGGCCTGTGGCTTGCACAGCGTCATCGCTCTATGCCATTTTGATCTCTGTCTTCCTCAGACACTTGCCCTGTCCTCAGCGTAAGGCAACTCACTGCCAGTCCTGCACGGTCCCTTTCCTTGTCTCTTTCCTGTTCCCTCTCTCAGCTGTTCTGCCTGTGGTTCTCAGCTTTCTCTGGCATGAGGGATCTCAGTCCAGTATGTTTCCCAAGTCCAGGAGACATCTATTTACACTCTCTAGTGGTCCTCTGAGCTCCCACTGGCTTAAGGTGAGAGGGAAGCACCCACTCACTGCTGTCATGGGCTGGATTTCCTGGAAGCTGACTCTGGGACAGAATTTCGTGTGTAGGATGTTTCTTCAGGGGAGCCTGTGGGATCAGCGCTTGTGGAAGGGAAGCGATGGAAGCAAATGTGCTGCCACAGAAGCAGAGCCGCTATGGGGTCTCGTTACAGCCTCAGCCAAGTCCACGGGAGTTCTAGAACTCCACAAGCCTTCAAGTTGTCCCCAGACGGCTTGTCCTTCATCCACCCACATCAGCCAGTCACTGGATGTGGGCCCCAGGAAGGGGGATGACCTTGGATGAGTCAGTTCTCTGCAGCTGAGACAAACTCGAAAGAAATTCTCTCTCCCTCAACCAGCCTCTCCAACCTCAACTGCTTTCAGAACCAAAGGGCCGGTAGAGCTGGTTTTAGAATTTCTCAGCCTGCTGCAAAGAAGGGCTTCAATGAGAACTTTTGATAATTTATAACTTTTGTTTTCAGGTTTTGGGCTTTCAGCTATAAACTAGTACACAGGGCTCCATTTTGCTATCCTGCTGCACACAGCAACTTGTTACACTAGATAGATTGCAATACCTGGGTGATAAAAACCATGACTTATATTCCTATACTCCTAGTCCATGGCCTAGCAGTTAGGAAACGACTCAAATTTCAAACGCTCTTTTCCGTGATATGATATGCCCTAGTTTGGGGCTTGGGAAATGTGGTCACTGTACACAAAGGGTTCCACATAAGGCTAGGGCACGTAAGTGGTACCCCCAGACCTTCAGTGCAGACTCACTAGCTTTTTACCTTAGAAGCTGTGATTGAGCTAATCAGTGAGTTTGACTTATGGCGGCTCCCAAGGCTTATAGCTTCCAAAAACACGTCTGGGAGGAGCCTCCTCACAGGTAAATTCAGCTCTCCATCTGTGCCAATTACAGTTTATCCCAGTCTTTAGAGGAGCCTGTTACCCTTTTATGTTCTCAGGATAAATAAAACAAAATCAAATTGTCCTCCTTCGTTCTTCCTGGTGACTGCCCCAGAGGAGTTCCTACAGAGCATGTTATGGCTGCCACTGGGGTCCCCAAAAGCATCTTTCAAGATTAGGTTTACCTTGCAATTCTGCTGATACCAAGCCAAAAGAGAAAAAAGTATAAAAAGAGAAAAGAAGAGTAAATGAAAGAAACATACCAAGAAACTGGGAGATTGCTCACCTCTATCAAGATCTAGATTTTAAGTCAGGAAGTTTTTGTTTCAGGTTCAGGCTCTAAAACAACCTTAGTATGTTATTTCTTCATGCTCTCTTCCTTGGTTCCTTTTTCAGTAAAAATGAAGAGACTGAATACATTCTTATTTTGTCCAAAATTCTCATAATTCTGTATAGAGAGTTCCCTGAGATTTGGTCAGCCTGTATCTGATAGAACACTGAGGTTCACAAGTTCGCAGAAGAATAAAGGCTAATAATAATAATAATAATAATAATAATAATAATAGGAAGGTATGACCAGAAAAGTAGGAAAGAAATCAGAAAAGTAGAAGGTCATGAAAAGCAAGAAAAGAGAGGGTCTTAAAAAGGAAAGATTAACTTAACAGGTTCAATAGTCTTTAAAGGTCAAATTATATAAGGATTGAAAAGAAATGGATATTAGATTTGTGACCAGTATGTCATCTGAAGAGTGATTAGATGTGAAGGTAGAGAAAGGAATAGAAGGAAGCACCCAAAATATTATTACTGGTTCCCTTGGGGGAGAAGGAGAGTACTGGAGAGGAAAGCAACTTAAGAAACACACACACCAAAAAAACAAAACTCATGTATTATTTGACCCTGTATTACTTTTGTAATTTAAAAAATCCAAATAAAAGAATGAATGAGAAGTGAAAAAGTAGAGACAACAGTTGTAAGCTATACTTCCAAGAAGCTTGTCTAATAAGTACAAACGTTTTACACAAGATTTTGTGCCCACAGAAAAAGAGCAAAAGTGAAAATTTTTAAAAATGTCTTTATATTTGACTCAAATTTTACTATTCCACTGCCATCGCTCTTCTCCAAGTCTTTTCACTGACAGGAAAAAGGAAAAAGTCTTTTCACTGAAGAGAAAAAAATAGAACCTGATACATAATAAACTTCTCATTGAATTGACAGAACTTATTCTGGAGGCTGAATTTGTTCTCCTTACAGATTTCTCCAGACTGACTTGTCACTTCAAGTATGGTTTTTGGAACTCTAATCCAGGTTGGTTTTACATTATTGTCGCAGCCCTGAAATATTAATGAGGTGTACCTCTGAAGGGCATGGACAGAGGTGAGCCAGCAGCCTCCCTTAAACCAAAGTTTCTAACCACCCTGTGTAGCTTCAAGAAGCTTTACAGCTTGTCAACTCTGGATGTGATGGGATCTCTCACCCGGGCCCAAATATTGGACATCGTCCATAAACCCAACTGAGGAAAGATCTAAAGATAAGCAGAAAGAAACTATCTTAAGGCATGTTTTCAAAGGATGTTTGGCATACTTAAAAACAGATGGTATTTTGTCAATCTCATATGACAAGTTGGAAAAAACGTTTTGCTGTATAAGTGTGTTTGGAGAAAAACTAAAGAAAAACAAACAAAAAAAATCCTTTTGAGATCAGGAATGAAAGACAGTGTTATAAACTTGGCAACTGCTAGAACATTGAAAAGAATGATACAAAGAAAAAAAATGTGGGGGGTGGGGTGGGAAGGAGGTGAGAGAAGGAAACCCAGTCACTTACGGTAGTAGTAGAATTTTCTCATGTTGTTTTAGTGAAATGATGAAAATATTTTCTCTAAAGCTTTGTTCTGTACAATACGAGGTAAAGTGTTCTCTCTGGTCACAGCAGTGCATCACATCGTCCAAGATGCTTCTTTTTATAGGAAACTTTTCTCTACCAAAACTTTCCGCTACTGGATGCAGCTCACACACTGTGGCTGAAATCTCTAGTGTTTAAAGTGAGAAAGCAGTTTTTAGGACACATGCAAACAGTAATGCACGCAACAAATGAGAAATCAGTATAACGAGGAATAATAAAGAATATAAAGTATAGTGAATAGCTACAAATGAGGTCATCCCTCAGTTGATTATCCTACCGCCTACTTCACAGAAAAAATAAAAGCTGTTAAGGTTGAACTCGTGTAGCTTTCCTGACTGCTGGCCATCAATTCACACTCACACTTTGCTCGGTTCCCTCTGCCCCATGGGAAAAGGTGCTGTCTACTCAAGGCTAACTCCTTGCTCCATTGTATTCTACCTTCTTCAAGGACTTTCCCCATCACTGACTTCTTCATTCTCTTGTATCTTTAGCCTCCTCTTTTTCCTTTATTCAATGCCAACATATTCAAGTTCCCTCCACTCTTTCTCCCCCATGTTCAAACATAAAATGGTCCAACTAGGCTACACCTCCAAACTCTCTTCCTATCCTTCTTTCATTACCAGACTCTTCCCAGGTTGTCTTCTTACTTTTTTAGTTTCCTTCTGCCCACTCAGTTATCTCTGAATCCTAATGTCCACTAAAAGCACTGTCTGCTCACGTCATCAGTGACCTCTGAATTGCCAAATGTGATGGGCATTTTTCAGTACTTGGTAATATCTCTGTGACCTTAGACTCCAACATTAATTCCGTCTTGAAAGTCTGCCCTTCTTGGTATGTTTCATCATTACGCAAACTTCTCGTCTTCATCAAGTCCATCCCAGCCCCTTCAGTTCTTTCTCTGTGCCACATTCTCTGGGTGATCTCGTCATCCAGACCTAGATATTCCTGTCTACTGGACATATCCACTGAAATGTCTCAGACAATCTTCAGACCCAGTAGGATCAAATTAAACTCCAACTGAACATGCTTCTCTTTCATTAATTGCTTCCCTATCTCATTAAATGGCACCATTATTTCCCAAGTTGTCTTATTCAGAAGCCAGCAAATCATCCCCGAAACCTTCTTCCTCAACTTCTTCTGTCCTAATTTTTCCTCCTTAATAGATGTCCATTCAACCCAGCTGCCTCCACCTGGGAACTAATTTTCCAACCCAGTGACTTTTCTCTGCTCCTGCTCCCACCATCATGTCTCTCCTGGATTACAACAGTCTCCCTGCTTCTGGTCCTGCCCCTCACTAAGTCATCGCATGGCAACCCATAGTGTACCTTTAAAAATCCCTTTGAGATCCGTGATCTGTCCAAATACGTACCCTTCACTTCGCTTAGGCCACTCTTCTCCTTCTATTCAGTAATTATGTGATTTTTGAGTTCTCCCTGTTCTGGGATTCTCCAAGGTCTCTATAGCTCTCCTCTCTACCTCTTTGCCTCTTTTGGTTGGTGCTTAGGGTCCCTTCCATCAGGACAGCTCCCTAACCCCTGAAGGAAGTCAGGTTGGGGTAGAGAGGGATATCCCCCCACTCATCTCCTGTATTTCCTCTATTACTCTCACCCCATTTATTGTCATTATTTGTCTCATCTTCTCTGCTTGGGTATTAGCTTAGAAAGAGCAAGAATAATATTTAACTTGTCTTCCAAGGTATCTTCTGGGACTAGAGCAGTGTTATATTCAATTAAGTTGCTCAATTTGTTTAATAATGGGTCAATGAATGAATAAATGCATGTCCTAAAATCCATTTGCTCATGGAACAATGGTTTTTGGTCCAGGTCATTTTTCTCCTAAAATAAAATAATGGAAATATTTTCTCCTTTTTAAGAAAAGCTTATGTCTAGGGTTTTCTTAAGCTCAAAGAAACATGTCATAAGCCTTCCATACCTGCTACCAACCATGGGTACAGTACTACATTCTACAAAGGCTCTTGAGGGCCAAGACAAGTTTCAGCGTCCCAGCTTCACTCATTTCCTCACTCCTCCTCTCTTGGATACCTTCTCTCCCTACTCAGACCCACTCCTGCCCCCACGCCCACTCTGCTCCACACAGACATCCAGCCAGCAGGGCCAGTGAGGGTAGAATCACAGTCTCTAGCCCTAGCTCTGGTGCAAGGCTGCAGAGAACTCAAAGGAAGGATGACTTTCTGTAATTTGTGTGCCCAGAGTGAGTCCTTTTGCAATTCACTCAAAGATTGCCCAGAATGCTACAGATGGCCATGTGCCACCTGCCTCTAATTTCTTGAATTCCCAGTTCAAAACTCACCTTGATTCATGGAAATAGCCAAAAACAGTTATCTCCAAACTGGTTTTTCTACCCCATTTTCTAACACAGATGGCCCAAAAGATTGTCCCCACTGTTTTAACATATTTAAATCAGTCCCACTCAGGTGTTTTGAATGTGGGTTAAAGTGTTATCTTCTTTTCAGCATTCTTCCAGTGGCAATTTTAGTAGAGAAACTATGCCTTAGCAAAGGCAGCCAACAATTTGTTTACTGGTTTGTGGAGTCATCTGCAAAAGCTGTGTAGTTTTAGGGGTGAGACAAGATGGGCAGCAGAAACTTCGGCCCTAGGAATTTAGCTCAGTGACCCAGCAAGTTGGGAATGTACCTGGCCTGCTCTAAGGCGGCATCTAACCATCACTGTGTTTTTCAGTTCATTAAATGTGGTGCAAATCATGCCGTTATTTTTCTTGATTATATAGACTATTGTTTTCGGTCTTTAATTATTTAAGTGCATTTTCTAGATTGTGTTTCTTGGGATGTGAAAATGCACGGCGTGGGGGAGAACAGTGGTGCTCACTGGATTTGAGAAATGCTAGATTAAGGACCATCGAACAGGTTTCTTTACAGCAGGATTTACTGAAGACTTGATCACACAAAAATAAATTTAGGATCTCCAGGGGTGGGAGCCCCTAATGTTCCATGCTCCCAGACACATTTGGCCAAGAAACCCCATCAAAGTGCAACTCTGCATGGACTGGTGTTCTCCAGAACCGCTCTGGAAAGTATGGGTCAAAGTGTTGCCTTCCAGATTTGCTTCTGCTATGTTCCCCACCAATCCCAGCCCCCAAGTTCCTGGAGAACCAGCACACCTGTTATAAGATTCCTTTTCAATCACCATGGTATAGAATCAAACCAAATTACATTTTGAAATTTTAATTTCATTAAAAACTAGAAATTAATTCCCTCTATGTGATGGATAGAGACACTTAGTTTTGGGTATTCAGGCACAATAGAGTTTAAAATCTAGAAGGATCTAGGAAGATGATGAAAAAAAAAAAAAAAGCAGGATTTGGAGACCTGGCTTAGGTAGGACGTTTTTTGTTTGTTGGTTTTCTTGTTTGTTTTCAATTTTAGGTTTGTTTCGTTTTGCCCCCAAATTCTCTATGTTGACTATAATTGCCTTTCCTTCTTCCTCTCCTAATTTTTGGAGAACTAATTTTAGGATCACCTCTAGACTTCTGGTCCTTGGTTTTCAAATTTTGATGTGTTTTAGAATCTTGTATAGGGGTAGAGTGGGGAGGAAAGTTGGAGAGGGTAGTTAGGGATGGTGGGTTAGACATTTTGATGCCCAGTCTGACCTCACACCAATTACATCAGAACCCCAGGGGTTTGGAATCTCAATTCAGTCTCTACACAGTAGGTCTCTGTGATGATTAATTTTCTGTGTCGACTTGTCTAGGACATGGTGCCCAGTTTTTAGTCAAACACTAATCTAGAAGTTGTTGTGAAGGTATTTTTTAGATGTGATTAAAATTTAAATCACTAGACTTTGAGTAAAGCAAATTATCCTCCATGATGGGTGTGGGCCTTATCCAATTAGTTGAAGACTGTAAGAGAAAAGACTGAGGTCCCTCAAGAAAAAAGGAATTCTGCCTCCAGGTTGCCTTTGGATTCAAGGTACATTGATTTTTCCCTGACTCTCCAGCCTAGTGGCCTGTCCTGCAGATTTCAGACTTATGAGCCTCCTCAATCGTGAGTGCCAATTCCTTAAAATAAATCTCATATTCTCTCTCTCTCTCTCTCTCTCTCTCTCTCTCTCTCTCTCTGTCTCTCTCTCTCTCTCTCTCTCTCTATATATATATATATATATATAAATATATAAATATATATATATATATATATATATATATATTTATATCTCTATATATCTAAGCATATATATATCTAAATATCTATATGGATATACAGATATATCCATATAGAAATATATATATATCTGTATAGGCATATATAGATATATATAGATATAGAGACATATAGATAGATATATGTCTATATAGATATATATAGATATTTAGATATATATAGATATATACACAGAAGGTACCAAAAAATGTACATATATTTTAAGAAGGAAAAAAACTGTATTAAAATTGTAATACTCAATATATACTGATGACAAAAGATGAATACAAATCACGTTTGACTTCTGCAATTACAAGTGTTGCTCAAAGTGGTTACCATCAGTATCATTTTAATACAGTTTTTTTTCTTTCTTAGAATGTGTATACATTATTTTGGCTATGCACACACACACACACACACATTACTCTTTATATATCTGTATGTATGTATGTATGTATGTATGTATGTCTATGTATATATACATTCTATCAGTCCCATTTCTTTGGAGGACCCTTAGTCTCGTTATCAAGCATCTCACCTAATTTTACCAGGACCCTGGCCTCTCCAACATTCTTCTGCATCCATCTTTTTCATTACAACTTATGAGTAGAATAACTGTTTTTACAAAGTAACATACTGAATTCAAGCAATAGAATCCTTTCTTTTCTTACTGCAGGGGAATCTACAATTATCTCAAAAGGCTACTTCCCCCACCCCCAAAAGAATTCTTTATATTTGAGCAAGGAGAATAACAAATCTTTACTTGACCAAATTAGTTTCTTAATTGATCTTGCTCTTGTAGTTAAATGTATTATGTTAATTCTGAACATTTTTAATAAGTAGATTTATATTAGAGACCAAGTGTTAAAATTGTTTAAACTCGAAAGGCCCAGTTTACAATGAAATGAAACAGATTCTGGTAGATGATACTGAGCTGCCAATAAGGATTAATTGAAACTCAAATGTTCTTTCTTATTAGTTAATGATGTAATTGTTATTCATCCAGCCTTCTTGATTTTCCATGTTTAATAATCATGCTTGTATTTCACTCTAGCCTTTCTGTTTAGTTAACCAATTAATTAAGGATGGGGATATTCTGCATTTATTAGCATTTTAATGGGTGGATTGATTCCCTGCAGCCCAAACATCTACATATGTTCAATTTTTGAGCTTAGCTTTATCTCCTTTTAAGTGATTATCATCCTTAATTGCAGATACTAGAAATGAAAAACCGGGCTCTAATATACCCAGTCCAATCCAGCTCATTAAAACTGCCACTGGAAGACAAAGTGCATGTGTTGGTACAAGCAGCAGGAAGGACTCGCACACCGCCAGAGCAAGGCATAGCTCATCACCAGCCCGGGGTAACTGGTCCTGAGGTCTGGGCCGTGGCTGTCCTTGAATCCTTGAAGTCCCAAGGGCAATAACTTTGTAGGCGCATCCATTGGCCTGAGGTTCACACACATCTAATTCTTGTTTTCTTTTCCAAAAGCCTTGGGATCCAAAGCCATCAACATTCATTGAGTTGATTGGCATTGAATATTGAAAAGTAGGACATTGTCTCTGAGTTGAAGACTATCATCCATGTTTTAAAGAACCTTTGGAACATAAGCTACAAAGCTTTGCATTATATTCAATTAACCACAGCAAGTCAAATACTGGCAAAAGAGGGCTTTCTGGGTGCTGACTAGGAGAAAACCATTTGAATCAATAGGGTAGGTAGATAGAAGGATGGGTATTTGCAAGTTATGCATTAACGCCTGTCTTTCATTTGGGGAGAAGGCAGAACCAGCTGCATGATTTGCAGGGCCCAGTGCAAAATGAGTGGTGTATATGTATGTTACATTTATCTCCTCGGCTCCCAAGTTCACTGCATTGTCTCATTGGTCTTCTCTTACAAAACACAGGTTCAAAGATTAAATTATTAAGAATTTCAAGACAGTGACAGCAGAGCATTAAACCAAATGTGGGTCCTTCTGAGTGCTGGTCCCTATGTAACTGCACAGGTCACACGTCCCTGAGTAAGGTTGAGACTCTTCATCCCTTTATGTTGGAAGAAAGCTTTGATATGAACCTTTTTGTGTGCCAAAGTGGGTTTCTTTGGAAATAATCCTTTTTATTTAAATTCAAAGATGCCAAATCTACCATCTCGATACACTGGCTCCGCATTGTCAGATGTTACTAAGTTAACTCTGGTATCATGACTTTGGCTTCCCACAGTGGATCGTATCCTATGAAGAGGAAAATTTAAGACTAGGACTTTAGGGGCTGTGGTGGAAGTGAAGCAGCAGAGTTTTGGGTTTAAGAATATGGGCTCTAGAACGAGAAAAGCTGCATTCAAACCAAGCCTTTTTCATTTCTAGTTGTGTGACCTTTAGTAGCTTTCTTAATCTTTGTTTCCGTTCTTGAAAATGGGGGGAGGGAGCATGAGGATCCATAGGGTTGTTGAACAGATCAGATCCAACCTAGCATATAAATATTATGCAGAGAACTTTGGGGATGTCACTGAGTTCTTGAAGATCTAGAAAGCTTGACCCCTTATTCCATCTCAACCCATTCAGGGTCTTTCTTATTATTTCCTTGAACCCTCAAAGAGCTCAACTTCTCATGGTCTGCTTTGGCTCTGAGATCCTAGTTATGCTCAGTTACTTCAGTAGAGATATAACCTCATTTTCCCACAGCGCTGTCCCTGGCTGGAAAAGTCAGACATGGAAGTAGACTCCATGTCTGGATTTACACATGCATGGGCACAAAAAGTTCACCAAGACCTTTGTGTGTGTAGCAAAAGTGTAAAGGTAGGAAGGAGGAGTAATTTGCATTGCAGAACTGGGAGAAAATGCTGTTAAAATAGTCTTTATTTTCCCCAACTTGGTTTCTAAACCAACCTCCATGTGAGGAGAAAAGAAAACCTGAAACCTCCTCTCCTGTTTTCTTACTCAGATCAACGGAGGCTTCCCTTAGGTTCACAAGTTCTTTCCAATCTAGACTCAACCCTTTTGCCATTCTGAAGTGGCCCTTTATAAGGGCCCTTTATAAGGTATTTTCCTAAACAAAGATTATTTTTCACCAAGGTTAACGTGATGACATTATATGGATGAAGAGACTAAATTTAAATACTTTGTCTAAGATCATACAGCTAGGAATTGGTGAAGTTAGGATTGCAACCCACATTTTTCTGAATGGGGAGTCCAAGTACTTATCACTACATTGTGGTTATTTTCAAATTTGAAGACATTTATTATTTATCAGTCTCTGTGCTACGAGCTTCACATAATACTTAATCTTCACGACCACCTTGCTAGGTATAATTATTGCTATCTGACGATGAGTTATCCGAGGCATAACAAGATTAAGTAATTTGCACAGCTGGTGATGGTAGATTTGAACTTTAAGTCTAGGTCTATTGGATTTGGGCTTTTAACAACTACTAAGCCAATATGGCGTTCAGGAGTGTTTCCTCCTTACTTGGATTGACTGTATAGGTGTGAGTTCACTCACATCTTCATCGATTGCAGCATACCCTCTCTTCCGTGTCCTTCCTGCCTATATAATTTCAGTGGTGCAGTCTTAGAACCAGGATACGTACCAAAGAGTCAGAATAATTAATAAGGGAAGGAAAGAAATGGAAGAAATGAAATCCAATCCACACAGAAGAAAATTAAGGTATGCGGTAGGAGGAAAGTAAATTAAGAATATAGGGTTTTAACGACATTTGAAAGGGTTTTAGTTTATTTTGGTAAAGTTGTTTGAAAATGACCTACACATTTGAATAGGTCATTTCAAATGAGAAGGGAATGAGATGAGAAGGGAAAGATGTAAAACCACTGATGAAAGAAAAGTATTTTGGTTTATTTCTTTGGTTTCCAGAGATGTAGAACAGGACGTGAGAGACCCAAACACTAAATCCTGTGTCCCATGAGCACTTCCGTCTCACACAAAATAGCTGCTGTATCTCAGGGAACATCATTTGCTCCATGATTGAATGGTATGTGTGCATCTACTAATATATCCTTCAGATTTAGGATATCTTCTCAAAAGAGCTTAGGCTCATTGTTCTAAAAGAAGTGGATTAACAAATAGAATACTGTTTTAGCTTGCCACTTTGTCTTAACTTGATTTTCCCACCATTCACTCATCCATTCAACTGTGCCAGGCACTATTCTAGGCTCTGGGGTTACAAGTCAAGTGAGGTGTTTCCTCTTATAGAGTATATTTGCTACTGCAGGGTGACAATAATACTCAAATCCCCAATGACACAAGAAAACAGAACAAGGTAGGGCTAGATAGTGCCTGGGGGTTACTTTACACTGTGGTCAAGGATGGCCCCTGTGATCAAATGACTTTTAAGCAGAGACCTAAGGGGTAAGAAGAGGTCAGGGATCTGGGGAAGAGCATTGCAGAAAGAAAACAGCATGCACCACGGGCTGAAGGAGGTCACACAGATAGTTTCTTTTTCCATACATATAATTTGTCCCCTGAAGCGTCTTTTCATGTCATGACACTGGGAGGGCCTCTAAAGTCTTGGTAGACACAGCAGAGGGAGTGAGTACATGGCTTTATAACTATTCATATCTTGCCATCGCTCTCATTAGGGCTTCAAAGGGGCCAATGGGCCACAGATTAAATTGTGATAACGAAGAAGAAAATGTGGTAATGAATGTTAACAAGTTATCACAGAACTGACTTTTTTTTATTTTTTCTGTTTGTGCTAGTTTCCAAAAAAAAAAAAAAAAAAGGGGGTGGGGGTTACACAATTTTGAGTATATCTAAGACAAATACAGGCTTCACTTCCCAAATGTATGAGAAACCAGCATGCCAGGTGAATTACCTGTCTTCGTTGTATAAATAAGGACTAAGGATCTTGGAAGCAAACAATGATGAGACTGGATGGGTAGGGAAGTGAGGAGGGTTGTTACTGGGATCATTTGATTAGGATCAATCATAATGTATCTCATGACTTCTTCTAAAAGAACTGGCAAGATGTTAGAATCCCATGCTCTCTTCTAGATAAAGTCAGTGGAAATATACTCCTACAAAGAAAATTCAGGAACCTGATTAAAGAAGAATATATATGAAAATATATATATATATATGTGAATATATATATCTATATAGAGATATATATTTCATTCAATACAGTAACTGACTCACTATTTCCAGTGCCCCTCTAGGATAGTTCTATTCAGTCCTACTCAGAAAATCCAAATGTTTTGGAACTCAGTCACTAACAGACAGCTACCGGACATAGCAATTGATCACCTGTAGGAAAATATGAGGAGCTGGATCCTGGTCACCACAGTGACGTTCACCTACAGCCAAGTGCAACCAGCTCTAGAACACTTAGAGCGATGGGATGTTTGAGTCTGCAAAGTCCTAAGAGAGTGTCTTTGCACAACTCCCAATTCCAGAGATCACAGACTTAGCTGTCATGTCTCCCGTGTCTACTTGGGTGGAACTGAGAACTCACCAGAGGGAAAGTGCACATATTAATCGATCAGCACAGTTTTATGAGATGTTTCAAAATCTTCAAGTTCTTCTTCATGTCTAATTAATACAACTACTGTACTGACAAATTGAGATATTACTAGGAGTTGAATCACTTTGGTCACCCTAGGAAAAGTGGGTTTATGGCATTGTGATATAATCAGAGTTAACTTTGCCTTTCTTTAACCTAAACTAGGTTTATCTATAGTGATGTCTGTTTTCATCACTTTGCTGGATAGTCTCTGCTTCTCCCTCCAAGTCCCCTTTCCATCCTTCCCCCACGCTACTCTCTGCCCCAGAAAACTGACCCCTGCAGCAAACAGGCTTTCCTCTCAGATTTCAGGTCTGGTTTGGCTGATACAGTTGGTATTAGCTGGAGATAAGAGAGTGGGAAGACAGAAATGTTGAGGTGTTTATTCCTCTGATTCCTTCCCTGCCTGGGCCATAACTCCTGTGGAAAGGAACCTCTCTGGCAACTACAACCACTCCTCTCTCCAGGCTCCTGTACCTGTCTCCTTCCCTTCCACCTTCTGGCTGTGAGAGGGTAAGAGCTCCCGCCTCCTGCTAAGCCTGGGGTGCTTTGTTAACACTTCTTGGTTTCCCTTAAACTCTCTCCGACCTTCGCAAACAGTCACTTTGTTAAACTCTCTTCAATTACCCCATCTATTTCCTATTAGAATCCTGACTGGCAGACTATTTTATCTTCAACCCATTTGTTCCTGGACCATGGCAGGCATATAGTTCAGTCAGGACCGAGACCCCTCTGGGTATTTCAAACTGGAAGGGATTGAGCACACGGAGGTACAGAATCTTGGGAAGAACTTGGGAAGGAAGGTCAGAGAAAACCTTGTTCGTTTTCCTAAGATCAGGAAATGACAGAAATTTCTCAAAACAGCAGGCAAAGCTCCCAGCAGTATTAAAATGGATGAATCACATTAGAGAGTTTGCCCAAACCTCAGCCAAGTGCCTGCACATGTGGCACTGATGCTGGAGGAGACAGCAGCCTCTCTTCTCGTCCACCTTCTGAATCTCACGTGGTCCCTCTCTAGCAGGACTTCATCTAGAATCCTCCTCTCCAGGCATTTGGGAGAATGTATCATTCGCCAGCTTGTTCCATGGGGCATCCAGGCAGGGAAGAGAATGAGGCTGAGCTGGCAATAACAAGTCCACACAGTGAGCACTCAATACATACTGGACTCACCCTGGAAAATTTCCTTACTATCCTGGTACCTCAGTTTCCTTTTCCTTATAACGAGGGATAATAATAGTAACTAGTACCCACCTCACAGTGTTAGAGTGCAAATGAAACGAGTAAGACATATAAAATACTTTCACATGAGGAAGAGCAGATGTTCTTCCCTTTTTGGGCCATGCATCCCTTTGCCTGTCTGGTGAAGACTGTACATCTCTTTTCTCAGGAACAACAACAACAACAACAAAAAGTTCTGAAATTTAAAATAATAAGCATTCATAGGAAATCAATTATATTTTAACTACAATAATCAAAATAGTTTTTTAGACTGTGATATAGTAACACACATATTAAATGACAAAATAGAATGGCAGCACTAGTGGCTACCATAATTGCAAAGACGTGTGTTCAGCATAAATGATATTCCATGTTATTTAAGCACCTGGAATGTGGTAGCAAAATATCTGAACTCTGTTGGTAACAAAATCAAGGTACTGCTTATACTACCCCGATTTGTTGTCTTTGTCTGTAATTAATTGAATGGAATGCTAAATTTCAGTAAGGCAAGAGTGAAAACAAGATGTTATTTTTTTCCATTTACATTCTCAAAACCCCAGAATTAGAAAAATCAATGCTCCCAGTAGAAATAGTGGGACTTTCTTAGAGAGCTGGGAGCACGCAACACTCTCCTTCAGGCACCCAAGCCCGGTGTCTTCCTAAGGACATGGAGTGGAAATCAGCCTTCCCTCTTTTCTTGCTCCCAGGGGTTTTCTTCTTCCGTGGGGCAAACTTCCCACAGAATTGAGAATCACTTGTAAACCTTAAATGACCCAGCTACCAGCTGACACTCCTGGGCTGCATCAACATCAGAGGAAAACATTTGGAGACAAATGGGAACATGATACAATGTTAAACACCGAGGCAAAGAGTGAAACATCCAAAACATGATGCTAGTTGTGAGTAGATAAGGTGACAGCTGGATCTCACCAGGAAGAGCCCAGGCTTGAGTGTCAGACACCTTTGGGTTGCAATTCTCGCTCTGTCACTTCTAACTCTGCCCTGGGGCAGATGACTTCATGTCTCCAAGCCTCTGTCCTCACCTGCAAAACAGATAATAATAGTACCGACCACATAGGGTTACCATGAGGATTAACTCGGGTAAGCCTTATGAAAAGATTCAGCACAGTGTTTGACGCAGAATAGGTGTTCAGCTAATGTTAGCTTTTAGAAGTAGCACGACTATGGAAATTCTTTTCTGTGTTGTTTTTCAAGTTGTGTGGGAAAGACAGCAGCTGTAGCCTATCACCTGTACAAACATGCTGCTCCTAACATACCATCCTAACTCTACTGAAGGGAATCAAACGCAGGCTCACGCTACCTCAAAGGCCAGGATATGAAAGGGAAGCCGGTGGGTGTCCCTTCCATAAAAGCAGAGTGTCTAACAGAGGTAATGGCCCATTGCAAGACTTCAGTCACTGGGCTGAGTGACTGCATTTTTGTTCTGCGTTAAACCTGTAAAATCCTGTCATAGCTGTCTGCTTTGCAAATAGAATTCGGTCTACTGCCAGACTCCGAAATAAGATGCTCAGTAACTTTGCCCCAGCTGTTCACTTCAGTTAGCATACGTCAATACAAGTGAGGTCTATTATGGTTCAGTGATTTTCCATCACTTGTCAGTCAGCGCAGCCTCCTCTGCTCCCCTCTGTCTCGTGGCTCCCAGATTTCTTAAAGAATTTCTTACCATTTTGCTCTGTTTCTGTTTCCCTGGCATCTTCCTTCTCATTTTCATTTTGAATGTTTTGTGAAAAACAGGCAACAAGTCTCAACACTGGCCAGAAAATGAAACACATACAAACTTAGGAACAGGAAACTACACACGGCCCCCCCGCAAGAGTCTCAAGCCTAAAAATTAATCTCTGAGAAGCTATTGTTTACTTTCCCAGCATTAATTAAGCTAATAAATCTACCACTTTCCCAGCTAACAATTTTTAGTCCAAGACATATTCCAAAACAAATTCCTAGGTGAGGCAAGATATTTGCAAAGTAAGTCCAGGGACCCACTGCCTGGAAAGTGTCAAGGGAATCTGAGAGCCTTTGCTTCATTGACACTTACAGCCCATTTTAAAATGACATGGGTGACTGCGAGGGGTGACAAGGGGCCACATGGCAACACCCCAAACTTGCTAGAGGGTAAGACTAAGAAAATTCAGGATGCACAGGAAGCACATATGGTCTGGAGGGCCCCAGATTCCCACAGAGAATCATACATTTATATAGCATAATTATGCAGGTTTTGATTCAATATTTTTTATTTGTTCCCTTGAAGACTTATGTAGGTTGAAATTATTTGAGCCAGTTTAGAGTCCAGAGAACTGAAGACTGGAGAGGTTATGCTCTGTCCAAAATCACTTGTTAAAAACGGTAGATTTCTTTATTATGGCACTAAGGAGAAAGTGAAAATCCTGTTGGATATAGTCTGGATAGTTGTGTAACTCAATTAAACCACTTTTCTGGAGCTCCTATCCTGTTTCCCCAAAAATAAGACCTAGCCGGACAAGCAGCTCTAATGTGTCTTTTAGAGCAAAAATTAATATAAGACCCAGTATATTATATTATATTATATTATATTATATTATATTATATTATATTATATTATACCCTGTATTATATTATAGTAAAATAAGACCAGGTATTATATTATATTATATTATATTATATTATATTATATTATATTATATTATATTATATTATATTATATTATAGACCCAGTCTTATATTGGTAAAATAAGACTGGGTCTTATATTAATTTTTGCTCCAAAAGACACATTAGAGCTGGTTGTCCAGCTTGGTCTTCTTTTCGGGGAAACACAGGTACCGACAGCACCTTGCTTTTTGTTTGACAGAAGGCAGTCAGTCCATCACCAAACAGGAAGCCTCAGAACCGATCGTCACTCACACAGCAGAGCGGATGCTGTGAATTTGGATTTTTTCCTGAAACACTTCTACCTTCGCTCTCCAGACAGCTATTATCTATCAATTCATATTGGTCCAAATGAGCTAAACCTAGTTATCATTACTAACTAGTCCAGTGCTCTTTCTACAACACATCATATCCAGCTGTACAGGGGGAAAAATTTTTTTAAAGGAACTACTTTAAGTTCTGCATAAACTATTTCTATCATTTAAAAAACAGCAATGACACTTCAGGACGCAGATAACTATCTAAACGATCTATCTTTCCATCAGCCATGTATTGGTGGCCATCGTGCTCATGGAATCTTAACTACAAACTAGACGGCAGTCTTTTCTCTTTCCCGCGTGATTTCAGCCTCTCTGCCTATGACACCTGGTATAAAGCAGCAGGGGCTGCAATACATGACTAGTTATGGAACATCTATGCGCCACATACCCTTCTAAGAGTTGGGCATGCAGCAGTGAACAAGATGAGATCTCTATTCTCACAGAGCTTACATTCCAGAAGAGCCAGACAGACACAATAACCAAATAAAAAACAAACACACAAGATCACTTCAGCGACTGAAATGAGCTGAAGAAATAAAACAGCACCAGGTGTTTGTGAAGCCTCCCAGACGACCCCTAGTGATTAGCAAGAAACGGCTTCACCTGACAGCGTCTTGCACTTCCGCTGTAGCTGAAGTAGGTTTAGTCACAGCCAGAGCCGCCTCAGCGTGGAGATGATGGTCAAGTTACTCTCACGGACTACCTTGGGCTCCTGGCGAGAAATGGCTTTACCCGACAGACTTCTTAACATCTGCTATATTTGAAGTATGTTTAGTCAGAGCCATTAGCAAGTAAATGTAAATTGTCTTTCAAAAAAGAGAGAAAGAAAACAGGATGAAGAGGATAGAGTGGGCTTTGAAGACCTCTCAGAAGAAGTATTTGAACTGAGACCTTAATGAGGAGACGGTGTGGGGACAGAGCCAGGAGTGCAGTTTCCAGGCTCTCGGCCTCACGTGGAAAGGTGCTGGATCAGGTAGTAAATGGCCATCAACTGTGATTGGATGGCCATCGGCTGTAACCAAAAAGAGCTGTTGGCCATTAATATAACTGCTGTGGCTATGCTAGCAGAAAATGGGGGCTAGCAAGAAGATGGTGCTGGCAAGCACAGATTGCAGCTAACACGGTGGATTGCAGCTAGCGAGGGGAGTCGGTCAGTTGGCAGAAAAGCGGACAGCAGGTCACACGTTGTGTGAATCCAGCCTCCAGTGAGACTATAGTGGTATGACTCCTCTACCTATGGCCCCCTTGGTGTTCCTTTTTCGCCTAGCCGCATCCTGTGTTCTTATGTGGGGAGCAGGAACTGAGACCCTGCAGGCTGCCCCACACGACAAATGGAGCAGCCAGCAAGGTCTCCCACACGACAGAAGAGATCATTATTTGTGACCTTGGAGCAAAGCATGTCAGCCTACACAGAACAGGGACAGTATACGCGGGCACTGAGCCCACGTGGCGGGTCAGAGGACAAGGGAGAAAGCCAAGTTGGTGGGAGCCGAGCAAGGAAGGCGAGAGCATTACCTAAGGTAAGACCAAAGGGCTGGCAGAGCCAGATTATTTTAGTGCCTTGGAAGCTATGGTAAGGAGCTTGGGTTTATTTTACATTGATTTGAAAGTCATTGGTGGGTTTTCAGTAGGAGAGAGACCTGAAGTGATGTACATGTTTAGCAAGTCAGTGAGAACACAGCGCAGCTGCTGCCCGCAAAGCAGCTGACAAGCGGCAGCATTGTGACACAAGGCGGTAGGTGCAGGGTGAGTGCCAGGTGCTCAGTATAGCTGCTCCGTGGGCTTCGGCAGCCTCAGGCGTCCAGCTGGTAAATGGTGTTTTGATCGCACCACGTTTATAGTCTAATACCAGGAGTTTGAATTAAAGGGTAAAATTAGTTGGAGCCTTGGAGCTCAAGGGGAAAGAGTCATCATTTTAATTTTCCTTGTGAAATGCAATCACTGACTTTCAGAGATTACAGTAAGATCTTTTCAGTCCCTTCAGAAGGGACTTGTGAGGTACAAGTCCCGACATCCAAACTCTCATCTCTTTGATTTGTGGACACTGTGCATTGAGAAACAGAATTGAGGACAGTTGGATTTGGGAACATTAGATATCCTGGGCTTTAGAGGAATAACTATGCAATGTCCCCAGTTGGGCAGTGGGACCCTCATAAGGGGTGGCAGACAGTTCTTGCATCAGCTATTTGTGATCTCCACAAACATTGTCATTAGCTTGCATTGAGTGTTTGAATACTGAGAGGCTTATCAAGGATTATAAGACCTGCTTCAGAGAATTCCTGATGCGTCTTCAAAGGTAAGACATAAACACATGAGCAGTTAAATAATACATTGCAAAGTGAGTAATGTGATATGCCACAAGGAGCTGCATGATTGATTTTTAAATGAAAAAAGTATGAGAAAAATAAATGTAGGAAAAACTGAGCTCATAGCTACAGAAGGATCTATCCATTTATTTATTTAATTTGTTTAGTCACTTAACAAATAGTTATCACGTGCTCACTTTGTGCCCAAAACTCTGCTAGGTGCTGGAGAGGAAGAGGCGAGCCCACGTGGACATGTTGCTGGGTTTACATGTCAATAATTAGAATCGTTGGAAGGGACTCATATCTGCTTACGTGTCAGATTTCTCATCTTTTCCATTCGCCCCCAGATTAATGTGCGTCAGTCAAACTGTGAACTTAGGTTATCAGAATTTCCTGTGACTTCTCCCAACACTGGCAGAATTTGAGAACTATCCAAATATTAGCTCCCTATTACCTTTCTCCAGTGTTCCCCACAGAGATCACAAACCCTGGATTCTAATGCCTCTGAGAACAAAGAGCTCTTTACTTTGACATGTCTGTTTTTATCACTGTGTGGCTTTAGCAGTTATCCATGTTTTCTTCATAGTGAAAAAGACTCACTGCCCCTCTGCTCTTTTCATACAGTCGTCTGCCTGTTCATAGGGAAAGCTGTGGGCTCAAGCCCCAAAGGAAACCTTGCAGACCTTCTCTGCTGGGACCAAAGAAACACTTAAAACACTGCAATGTCAAAGAGATAATAATATTTTAAAGATAATAATTAAACTACTTCGTTACCTTTCAACATACACGATAACATAGTGGGTGAGGTATAGACAGACTGTTTCAAGCTTCCTTAGGTTTAGTTATTCATTTAGAAAAGACCACTATCTCATTCTTTTTGTATCACAGAAAGGTGTGTTTAATTTAATAAGCAGAACATATACTCACATTAAAGCCAAATTTCCAGATTTAAATGGTGGCATTGAATTTCAGAAGTTATTTCCTAGAAGTTTGTCTTAGCTCCTGCTCAATTAGGATGACTTGGCAATCATAGAAAGTGATGATTTGCATAGTGGTTTTCCATGTTTGCTAGTTCTCAGTGACTTCTGGGACCCTGAAATATATCTATAAGCAAATAAACTCATTTGCATATTCATCATTGCATTTCAGAAATTCTTCATCTTGCACCACTTAGATTGACATCTTATAATGACGTTCATGACAAAGCACGCTTCCATTCATTAATCCAGTGTCTGCTATGTGGTAGCACCTGTTGTGTACCTGGGCCCCAGTGGTCAATAGTCCCCATTATCGCAAGGGATAGACACCCAATCAGGAGGCTCCGAGCCTTGACTGGCTTTCACAGCTGGTAAGTCCAGGCTGCAGGCACAGCTGCTCACTCAGGGGCTCGTACCACGTCCTCAGGACTTGGTCTCTCTCTTCATCTCTCAGTTGGTCTTCCCCTGGGCTGGTCCTGTACTCAGGTATGTTTCCTTCGTGGAAGCAAGGTGATTGCCAGCATCTCCAGGCTACCGTGTCCTCTCAGCAGCACCAGTGGAGAGAACTGCCTTCCCAACAGGCTACCAAATTCCTGTAATTGAATGCCATTGGCCTCGATTGAGCCATAGGCCCATTTCTGGATCAGTTCTAGATTGTTCCAGGGGGGTAAACCGTGCTGATTGGCCAAACCTGGGCCATAAGGACACCCTGGAGCAGGGCTGAGGCTGCAGTGGGGTCATCCCGCTGAACCTAATAAACACTTGGACAAAGAGTGAGAAGGAACAGTTCTGAAAGAAAATGGGGGAGTGGATGCTTGGCAGGCAGAAACAGAACAGGTCCTTTGCAGAAACCTTCTGCTAATGCAGGGTTGCGTAATTTTTGACTTAGAAGAGAGGATGTTTCCAGTGGGGAGATAAATGAGCTCTGATCTTTGTATTTAGCTAGTTAGTAGCAGGGCCCAGGGCAGAACCAAAGTCTTCTAGTCCAATTGGTCTTCAGTGACATTTCGTTTTATAAAGTCAGTCACATAATGTGTTGCATCCATTGCAAAATGAAAACGTGACGCCCCTTGTTCAAAAATGGAAGCCGGCTAGTGCAGCACATTAAACCAAGTGCACAGATCACAGTCCCGTGAAGCCGACCCTGGTCAGGAAGTACCATTCTTTGTATGCAGTGCACAGTATTTGTCACAGTACACGCATGCAAAGAATTAGAAGCTATTCCCTTCAGTTCCACCCAGTTTTCAACCTATTGTGGAGACAGAGGTTACATAGACACTGACAAATATACAATGGCTTTAGAGAAATACATAAAACTGGGTTCTCATGTCAACCAATATGCTACAAGAGTGAATGCTATCTTGGGCTGTGTAAATAAAGGTATTCATTCCATAAAGAGAGAGCAGATAGTCCCACTCAGCCAACATTGGTTGGTTCTCCCATCTAGTATTGGATTAGGCTTTAGCTGCCGTATCCCTTAAAGACATTTTTAAAAGATTTGAAACCATGTCATTTGTCCATAGTACCAGGGTTTTGTTTTAGTTTCTGCTGTTTATGTAAGTACATGTTATGGATTGAATTGTGTTCCCCCAAATTCATACGTTGAAGCCCTAACCCATAATATAACTGTATTTGGAGATAAGGCTTTTAAGACAATCATTAAGATTAACTGAGGTCATAAGAGTCATAAGGCCCCCTCATAAGAAGAGGAAGTGACACGAGGAACGTTGGACACACAAAAACGGCCATGTGAGGACATAGGAAGCAGACAGCTGGGCCCTAATACAACATCGGATAAATAACCATTTAATGAATAAGAGGAATGCTTAGAGAAACTGAGTAACCCAGAGGAAATTTAGAAGTATTAGAATTATCTATGGAAGAAGGAGTGTGTTCTGTGTGTCCCTAGAGGGAAGACTAAAGGCCAATAATTGGAGGTAATGGAAAAGTAGGCATTACATCAACAAAAGGAAGACTTTCAACAGCTAGACATTATTATAATTCCTCCAGGGAGAGTTATTATAATTATCACAGGCTTCTAGAGTTTAATAGCATCTCAGAGGGAGTCCAGTTGCAAGGAAAATACTAGTGAGGAGAGACCGATAAAAGAAAAGCTCAAAGTGTGAAGCTTTTTCGGATAGGAAATGAAGGACAAGATTTGCCTCACCAGGGTGGTTACTGCCTGATGTTCTAGAGAGAGAATTCTTTCTGAAATTCAGGGAGGAAAAGGGAAGGTTGTGTATTTCCTAACTGAATAGTGGGTAATAAATCAATTTGCAAAGGAAATTATCAGAGCTGAGACTGGGCTACTTGAAACTGTGGCTTAATGTAAATTAATTATAAAGCAATTTTAAAAAAGTGTATCTCAAATACTTGGCAGAGTTTACCTGTTACTTTGCTCTATATTTGGCCCACTTTTATCGATAGTTAATAAAGAGAACCCACTATACTGCATCGATGTGAATACATTTCCACAAACACACACATGCTATTGGGATATTTATTTCCCTGAGGGTACTTAGCCATTAATCCTACAACCCAAGTCTACACTGCTGTATTACCAGATACTAGAGAGGAAGTAGTATCAGTTCATCTGACGATGTCAAACAGAGCAGAGGGCCAACCCAGAAGGGAAATCAGTTTATCGTTTTAGAATCTGTTTCAACCATTAATAAAATTATAACATCATACTAACCACTACTGATGAGTGAAGAAAACAATAGTTACAAGAGCATGAAACATAGCAGATCATTTCAGGTGAGGTCAGGACTTACCTATAAGGCACTGAGATTAATCCCATTGTTGCCTAGTCCAAAAAGCACACATTAACCAGCCTTTTGTTTTTTTCCTAACACTCTGCCTAATGCTCTAGGTCAGTGTTACCCAATAGACATAACGGGAACCACATATGTGATTTTAATTGGCCCGCAGCAAATTCCAAAAATATATTTAGTTTACTTAAATAAACCAGGTGAGGCAATACGTACTTCACCTCAAATGAGTGGCCTGGCTGTTTGTGTATTTCACCGTGTATGGCCCTTGGAAAAAAACGTTGAAAAAAGTTTGGACACCCCTGCTCTAGGCAGTAGACCCTAAACTGTTCCCATGCTCCTCACCCAGGGAAACTGAGATTAAAACAGTGTGTGTTCTTTTAAGCTGCTAACTTTCTGGTGATTTGTCATACTGCAAGAGAAAATGAATACATTCTGTTTGTAATTATTTGAAGCATGCAAATCTGAGAGATTTTATAGGTGGCACAGGCTCACACTGAGCTACAGAATCAGAAAACAACGGCAATGTTTCTGAATACCTATTTTCCAAATGCTCTATCCAATACAAGAATTTTTTTGGTCTCCTTCCCACACATTATTAAAATGTTAATTTTATAAAGAAGGGATAGACTGGGTTTTAATACTTCAAAAATGTTTGCCAAGTGAACTAAAACTGATAGGCCCTTGTCATTAAAGAAAAAAAAATCAGCAAATTCTGCATTTTTGTAAGAGAAAAATATGTATCTTTAAGTTCCACAACACTTTTAGTGAACCCCTAAATGGTCAAAAGAAAGTTGTCAGTTCTTTATAAAGTTTGGATATTAACTCGTTATCAGATATATGATTTGTAAATATTTTCTCATTCAGTAGGTTGCTTTTTCATTTTATTGGTGGTTTCCTTCACTGTACAAAAGCTTTTTAGTTTCATGTAGTTCCATTTGCTTATTTTTGCTATTGTTGCCCTTGACCAAGGAGACTGGTTCAAGAAAATATTGCTAAGACCAATGACAAAGACCTTACTGCCTATGCTTTCTTCTAGAAATTTTATGGTTTCAGGTTTTACATTCAAGTCTTTAATCCATTTTAAATTTATTTTTGTATATGGTGGAAGATAGTGGTCCACTTTCATTCTTTTGCATGTAGCTGTCCGGTTTTCCCAATACTCCTTATTGAAGAGACTGTCTTTTCCCCATTTTATATTCTTGCCTCCTTTGTTGCAGACCGATTGCCTATATATACATGGATTTATTTCTGGGATCTCTATTCCATTGATCTATGTGTCTGGTTTTGTGCCAGTACCATACTGTTTTGATTACTATAGCTTTGTACTATAGTTTGAAATCAGGACGTGTGATGCCTTTGTTCTTTCTCAAGATTGCTTTGGCTATTTGGGGTCCTTGGTTGCTCCACATAAATTTTAGCATTCTTTGTTCTTGTTGTGTGGAAAACACCATTGGTATTTTGATGGGAATTGTATTGAATTTGTATATTGCTTTCGGTTGATGGACATTTTAACAATATTAATTCTTTTAATCCGTGAGCATGGTATATATTTCATTGCAGCACTATGTACAATATCCAAGATAGGGCAACAATCTAAGTGTCCATCAATAGATGACTGGATAAAGAAGATGTGATACACACACACACACACACACACACACACACACAAAAATATTACTCAGTCATAAAAAAGAATGAAGTCTTGACATTTTCAACAACATGTGGTCCTAGAGGGTATTATGCTAAGTGAAATAAGTCACACAATAGATATAGGAAAGAAACTGGTGGTTACCAGAGGAGGGAGGGGATAGGAAACAGGTAAAGTAGGTGAAGGGGATTAAGAGGTACAAACTTCCAGTTATACAATAAATAAGTCATGGGGATATAATGTACAGTATAGGGAATATAGTCAATAATATTGTAATAAATTTGGATGGTGACAGATGGTAACTAGATTTCTTGTGGTGATCATTTCATAATGTATACAAATATTGAACCACTATGACATACACCTGAAATGAACAGGATATTGTATTGTATGTCAATTATACTTCTTTTTTTTAAATTAAAGTTTATTGGGGTGACAATTGTTAGTAAAGTTACATAGATTTCAGGTGTACAATTCTGTACTACATCATCTATATATCACATTGTGTGCTCACCACTCAGAGTCAGTGAATCTATTGTATTTTAAAAGTCTTGATTTAATTTTTTTAATTAATTTTAAATTAATCCCATCAGTGCAGTTATTTGTTCTTTTGTGGATTTGACTTCTTGCCTGTATTAGCTTGCCTGTGAATGATGTAAAGAATAAATTTCAAGTTTGGTATTATCTATGTAACATCCCAGAAACTTTTTAAAAAATTCATACAGAGGAGCCACTCTATCAGTGAATATATTTAAACATTTTTTGAAGAAAGTATTGTTTCAATTATAGAAGTTATTTACTCTCAAAAATATATCTTCTTTGGTTATCTTTCTGTTAGTGACACACCAGAAAAAGGCAATCCTTCATGTTGTTTATTATTAAAACCTACTGTAGCAAACAGCATACTCGTACATCAAGGCATGCTAGACTCATCTGTACTTCCGTCTTGGCTGCAGAACAAAACTCCTATCATGTATCATCTGTTCTAGAAGTTGTTTCTTCCAATCTTCAGCAGTATTTGTTATAAATATTCCAAAAGTGATTTGCTACTGTGACATAATAAAAATATACATAGTTCTGTCACTGAGCTCATAAAACCTTTGGACTTTCCTGAGTGACAGAAGTGTCTTTTGTCATTCATAACAGTCCCCTTTCTGATCAGACCTGAGTTTATGCTAATGAGGTAACTAAAGGCAGGACCCCTAGATAGCTTCAAAAAGGTAGTGCGTCACCAGAAAGACCAAGCATGTGATTAGAGTGTTGGAGCTTTCAGCTCCCTTTCTTGATCTTTATGGAGAATAGGGTGGGGCTAGTGATTGAGTTCAACCACCAATGGCCAATGATTTAATCAATGATGCCTATATAACGAACAAAAACTCTTAAACAATGAGGTTCAGTTAGCTTCTGGGTTGGTGACCACATCAATACATTGACATGCTAGGAGAGGAACATGCCTGAGAGGGTATAGAAGCTCTGTGCCCCCTCCCACCTCTTCCATTTGAGTGGTCCTGAGTTATATTGTGCAGTCCCATAGCTTGCCCTCTGCATCTCTTTCATTTGACTGTTTCTGAATTGTAGCTTTTATAATAAAATGGTAAATGTAAGTAAAGTGTTTTCCCGAGTTCTGAGTCATTCTAGTGAATTATTGAACCTGAGGCAGGTCATGGGAAGCCCCAAATTTGTAGTCAGCTAAGCAGAAGTGCCTTTAGGCTGACCACCCTATCTGTGGCTGGTGTCTAAAGCAGTCTTGTGGACTGAGCCCTTAACCTGTGGAGTTTGTGAAAACTCTGAGTAGTTAGTGTCAGAATTAAATTGAATTGTAGGACTACAATATACCTATATAATCTATACATAAATAAACATATTCCTCAGTATCGCTGTCAACCAATACTGAGTGAAATCATGTAGCAACGTGACATTTTTCTAAAATGGAAGTTAGGGGACTAGTCAAGCCTACTTAGCTAGTAATCATAGTGTGCTGGGTTTGAAAAACAAATTCAAGGGTAAGTTTCTATTCCTATTGATGACACTGCATGTGTTAGGTTCCTGAAAAGCTTCCTCGTTCATTTCAAAAATATTATATTTAGCAGTTATTTTGTTCTTGGCTTTATGCTAGATGCTGACCATAAAAGATAAACAGGACAAATATGGTCTCTGTTGTCAGGGAGCTTTCTTTCCCTTATTTATTCTCATCAAGGAAACAAACAAGGAGTTGGACAGAGAAAGGTCTAGATCTGTTTTAGGAACAGTGGCCTTGAAAGGTTTCTTTTGGGAGGTACCATTTAAACTGAGACTTAAAAGAAGAGAAATGGTTAAGTGATGCAAAAATTCGGGAAACACATAGGTAAAACTAGATGGTTGGAAAGAGCTTGGCATGCTTCAAGTATTGTACCAGTGTAGCTGTATATACTTGGTGAAGAGGAGAGTTTTGTAAGATAAGGTTTTAAAAACGAAGCAGGGAGTAGATTATTTAGGGCCTCGTGGCTCATGTAAGTGCAGTTGGAAGCCACTGGGGGCTGATTTCCTTTTTAAAGCTGATCTTTTTTGATACTACGTGGAGAATGGTTGGGAGAGGGGCTCAAATGGATGAAGTCATCCAAGTGAGAGACAGCAGTGGCTTAGACTAAGGTGGTGCCAATGGATAAAGCAATAGTGGACAGATGGGAGGACTCAGAGATGAAATGAACAAGATTTGCTGGTGGATTTGATATTTGAAGTGAAGGAAAAACAAGAATGAATGATGTCCATCAGGGTTCTTGCTTGAGTAACAATGTGGAGGGTGGTACCATTTACTGAGAGGAGGGTGAGTGAGCAAGGGTGGAATCAAATTTGGGATGGAAAATCACGAGTTCCCTTTCATTCATATTAAGTGTGAGATGCCTGTGAAACATACACGTGGAGAAGAATGATAACGTCAAACTGAGTATGAGTGGAGCTTAGAAGAAAGGTTTGGACTGGAGGTGTAAATCTTGGAATCATTAGCATAAACACGGTATTTAAATCCATGGGAATTAATAAAACACCCTCTCTTTACTCCAGGATCGAGCCCTGAAAACCGTAGGTATAGAAATCTATTAGCTATGCAGGTACCAGCAGTAATATTGAGAATGAGTAGCTTATGAAGTTGAAGGCAAACCAGGCAAACCAATATAGTATCATGAAAGCCAAGAAGGGATAGTATGTCCGAAAGGAGACTCTTATTCTGAATGCTGCTGAGAGAGTCACTAAGATGAGGATGTTGCTTTGGCAAAAGGGAAGTCACTGGAGACTTGGACAAGAGCAGTTTCAGTGGAGTAAATGGGAAGAAGCCAGATTGTTAATAAATAAGAGTCAGCTGAAGGCTAGAAAGTGGGGTCAGCATGTGTAAACAACTCTTTTGAGAAGATTAATATAAAAGGGAGCAGAGAAATGGGGCCGTGTCTAAAAGACTATGTGGGGTCAACGGAAGGTTTGGGGTTTTGTTATTTATTGGTTTTATGATGGGAGATATTGGAGCATGTTTGTTTGCTGAGGGAAATGAACCAGTACAAAGGAAAGAGAGAGACTAATGGAAGGAAAGGGGATGAAACATAAAGCTGGGGGTAGCGGGTGGGGTGGCGGGGTGGGGTTGGCTTTGAGAGGAAGAGGGACTTGACCCCCACTGTGACTGGAGGGAAATAGAAGAGGATTCCAGATTGTAAGTATAGATCGGTTCGGTGCTTTGGTTGTTCAAAGATGAAGTATTCCCTGGTGACTTCTAATTTCTCCATGCAGCATGTGTGGGGCTCATCATCAGTGGGGAAAGGAATGTGGGAAGCACGTGGGAAGGAGATGGAGAAAGGCATGAAATAGTCTTCTCAGAAAATGGGAAATCCAGTCTATTGGAGAAGCAGAAGCATTACTGGAGCGCATTGAGTACCTCATGGAAGTGAAAATAATATGAATTAAAGTGAAAATAGCTCCGTTTGTGAGTTTTTCTGGTAACATTAGTCTGCTCGCCTGTAAGCCTGGAGAAGACAGATGACGCTCATCTGGGCTGATGTTTTTCCAGCAGAAGATGGAGAAGGAAATGGAGCTAAGTGGATGTGTAAGGCAGTTATTATAATGATGGATGATGGAATCAAGACTACATAAGATGGTAAATGAAGCCAGGAGGGACTTTTAGGGAGGAGGGGAGGGTGTAATATGTGATTGCAAATTTTCTGAACTATGAAGGGACTGACCTTAATCGGTTGACAGGTCAAAAGCTTAGACAATAAAATGGTAGGTTTTCCTGTTCAGGGCCATGCACCTGGTTTGGATTTCTCTTTTCTCTGCAGAGATTGGCTTGAACATTTATTTATCTTACTTAATCCTATCAGTAATTGTTTAGCCAACGGGGTTTGGTATTTTCCCCAGTCATTTCAAGGTGAAGCTTCTACTTTTGTTATATGAGTAATGTCTCTGAAGTTAGACTCCTTTCTTTGCTTCCAAAAAGCATTTAATTTAAGATCATCTCGAAATCAGTAATTTTCCCCTTTTCCACTTAGTGTTTCATGCGGAGAACCAAGAGTCAGGTGGAGGAAAGCAGACCAGCCCCGTTGCTGTTCTGCACCCTCCATGCCATCCAGGATATTTTACCTCATTAGCCCATTTATAGTCTCTGTCAGCAAATAAAGTGACAACACACACCTGTCATTAGCATCTAAATTAAATCCTCCAATGCCATATGGCTTGCTTCTTAGCAGGAACCATGTCTAACCACACATATTCTTTAAAGGTCAACAAGTTTAGACTCTGGTGGTTCTGCAGAGGCAGCTGAAAATAAACATGGCTTGGTGAGCAATTATTTCTTTTTTTAATTGCTTTTTAAATTATAGTTGATGAACACTAGTGTATTAGTTTCAGGTGTACAACATAGTGCTTAGACATTTATATACCTTGCAAAGTGATTGCCACAATAAGTCTAGTCATGACCTGTCGCCATACATAGTAACGGCAATATTATTGACTATATTCTCTATACTGTACATTATATTCCTGTGACTTGTTTTAGAACTGGCAGTTTGTACTTCTTAAAACTTCTGTTTTCACAGTCTCCAAGATTTGAACTCGGACTTCATTCAAAAAATGGAAGGTCAAAACTTAGGGAAAAATATGAATATCACTTTGAGTCTGGGCCTACTGAATCACTTTCAGTTAAAAGACCCACTCTTGCATGATGTGGCCATTATCACATAAAAGTCATCCTCAGATACCCACATTGACCTGGCCCAGCTTATGTTTTGCTCCCTGTGTATCCTCACGTCTCACTTCTCTCTTTTGCATGACATCTGGCACTGTTTACCTGGCTTCATCTTTTTGCTGTTTCCCTCAGCCTCAAACAGATTCTCCCTCTGGCCGTGTCGTGTTGTGAACATCTTGAATAATAAGCATCCTCTGTAGTGTAGTGTGGCCTCTGGAAGCTTAGATGCTGACATAGGCCTTCAGAAGCACCTCAGTCCCTGGATTTGCTTTGACCACAAATGCAGACAGTATGTGCTTTGTCAATACTCTTAGTCAGTTGCTGAAATGGCAGGGAGCAAGTCTCGTGTGTCTGCCAGAAGCCAATCTTCATTGCACAGGCCTGTCTGGCCTGAAGAAGCCATAAGAATAGCGCTCACCCCGCAGAAGCCACTCAATGAATATTTGAATGCATAGTAACAATAGATAATACATAGAGACTGTTGACTTTGTGAGGATATTACCTGTACCTAGCATTGTTGTGTAAAATGTAATTTAACCTTGAAGTAGGCACTATTATACCTTCCATCATTAAATTAATACAGTATAGGGAAAGATTTCAACTCAGTCTCCTTCTGTACCCCACTTCGGTCAACGAGGAGACGGAGTTTTCAGACAGCTCTCAGTCTCATCATTATAATTGTAGCATCTATGGCAGCATTCCTATTCCCAGCCCTAAGCAGTGGGGGCAAACATTAGATTCTGAAGCCAGACCAACCCTCTGGGCACATAAGACCCAACGTGGATAGCTAATGTGCACTGGTCATTTTCTATAAGCCAGGTCCTGTGCAGGTAGTCAACATGCATCATCTCATCAAACCCTCACTACTTCCTCTAGGTATTGTCCTTCTTCTGGTTTTTCAATGAGTCAGTCAAGGCTCCAAGAGGTGAGTGACTCATCCACAGTTACCCAGCTAATAAGTGATGGAGCCAGACTCAAACCCGGGTCCGTCTGGTCCTGAAGCCAGTGCTTTTAACCACTGTACTTTCCTAAAGGAGTGAAACTTTATATTGCAAAGTCATGTATCAAGACTGTTTTATCTTGAACTTTTACAAAAGCTCAATTGACCAAATGTTTACCTAGGATACTGCCTTATAAGGTCTTCTACTTGGTCAAAGTTGAAGAATTGATTTAGAAATTGCCTCACCAGTTAACAGCTACCTTTCTTCTCCCAAATGTTGTCAGTTCTGAGAAAAAGGAGAAATAGTTTTACACACACACACACACACACACACACACACACACACACAAGGGAATCCTCCTCTGGAGTGGAAATGGGGCCATTGTTTGACCCTAGTCAATGATTTGTTGAACTTTCCTTCCACTCTTAATGTGAGTTTTAGCTGGGAACTGAGATAGCTGAAGCAAACTGAAACTTTGTTAATAAAAGAAAAGTAAAACTGTCAATTGAGGTCTTTAGTTTTGGGGATAAGGGCTCCTCTGGAGTGAGTGGGCTATCTGACCTTCCTCTCTGAATGAATCAGGCTCTTCTGCTTGGGTTTCATGGCCATCAGAACTTGTCTCTTGCCAATCTATCCAGTTCCAGCCCTCACACTTCTTGGTGACCAATAGGCCAGTCCCCACTTCTCTGTCTCTATGTATGTTTTTGCCTTCTTGTCTCCCTCCTGCTCACTTACTGAAATTTGCCTGCGAAGTTGTCTACCACCAGCCATGATCTCACCATCCCTATAAACTCTTACCTGACTGGTGTGCTGACCAAGGGCACAAACTTTGAAGTTCAGAAGACCTGAGTTCAAATCTCAGAGACTCCACTTACTGTGTGACATGAAGTAAATGCTTTAACTTCTCTGAGCATCATTTTCTTCATCTGTAATAGTGTGAATAATCAGACCATTGCAGGAGTTGTTAAAAGAATTAAATGCAATAGCACTTGTAGAATACAACTCAGGGTCTGGCGTGTAGCTAGTGACTACTAAATGTGATTTACCTTTATGCTTCTCACTAAGAGGCCTTTAGTCTAAGCTGTTGGCTCAAAGAAAAATGAAAGATTCATATTATTCATTTGGGGTGTGCTGATAGAATAGGAACGGTTTTAGAAGACAGTCTATTGTAACTTGTCTCCAAGAAGGCCACCATCAATCCCTTCGTTCCTATACTCACATATCACTTTACCATCTAAAGGTGAAATCCTTTCCTCCACCAAGCCTTTGAACCTAGCTAGCAGTGACTTATTTGACCAGCAAGAAACGGCAGAAATGACATTCTGGAACTAACAAGGAGAGGTTCAGTGAGGCCTTGCAGGTTCCTCCCAGGTCTCTTAGAACACTTGCTGTCGGAACAATCACTTAAGGAGAAGTTGACATCATGTAAGAAGTCCATCTATTCTAAAGCCACTGTGCCATGAGAAATCCAAGCTGCATGGAGAAGCCCAGGATGATAAGAAAACACAGTGAAACATGTGAATAGAGGCAGACACACCAAGGAGCACAGAGACCCCACTCACGTGAGCAAAGAAACCATCTTGGAAGTGGCTCCTCCAGACCCAGCTACCCTAACTGGTAAGATCTGAAACCATAAAACACCCAGAAGAAAACAGGGGGGAAGATCCTTGACATTGGTCTTAGCAATGATTTTTTGGGATATGACACCAAAAGCACAGCCAACAAAAGCAAAATAAACAAGTAGGACTACATCAAACTACAAAAGAAGCAGTCTATAGAATGAAAAGGCAACCTGCAGAATGGGTGAAAATATTTTGCAAACTATGTATCTGATAAGGGGTTAACATCCAAAATATGTAAGGAGCTCATACAACTCAACAACAGAACAAAACAAAAGCCCAATTTAAAACATGGGCAAAGGATCTGAATAGATATTTTTACAAAGAAGACATGCAAATGGCCACCACATATCTGAAAAGGTGTTCAACATCCCTAGTCATCAGGGAAATGCAAATCAAAACCATGATGAGATACCACCTCACACCATTAGTATGGCTTTTATCAAAAGACAAGAGATAACAAGTGTTGGCAAGGGTGTGGAGAGAAGGAACACTTTTGTACACTGTTGTTAACATTAATAAGTACAGGAATTATGGGAAACAGGATGGAGGTTCCTTAAGGATAGAACTACCGTATGATCCAGCAGTACCACTTCTGGGTATATATCCAAAGGAAAAAAAATCAGTATCTTGAAAAGATATTGCACTCCCATGTCCATTGCAGCATTATTCACAATAGCCAAGATATGGAAACAACCTAAATGTCTGTGAATGAATGAATCGATAAAGAAAATGTGGTATACACAAGTACAATGAAATACAATTCAGCTGTAAAAAAGAAGGAAATCCTACCATTTGTGACAACAGGGATGAACCTGGAAGTCGTTCTGGTAAATAAAATAACCCAGACATGGAAAATCAAATGCTGTATGATGTCACTTATATGTGGACCTAAAAAAGTCAAACTCACAGAAACAGAGAATAGATTGGTGGTTTCCAGGGACGGAGGGGGAGTGAGGAAATGTTGGTCAAAGGGTATAAAATTTCAGTTATACAATGAATGAGCTCTTGGGATCTAATGTACAGCATGGTGATATAGGTAATAATTCTGGATTATACATTTGAAAGTTGGTAAGACAGTAGATGTTAAGTGTTTTTACCATACACACACAACATAGGAATTATGTGAGGTGATGGGTGTGCTAGCTTGATTGTGACAGTCATTTCACCATGTATACGTATGTCAAATCGTCTGGTTGTAGATTTTAAATTATACAATTTTTATTTGTCAGTTATACCTCAGTAAAGCTGGAAAAAATTAAAAACATATTTAGAAAGTGAAAAAACTTAAATCTTAAAAATGAAACTACTCAACCAAACTCTACCCAGATTCCTGATCCATAACGCTATTGGCAGAATAAAATGGTTGTTTTAAGCCACTGTGTGGAGGGTAGTTGGTTAGGCAGCAACAGATCCTGGAGCACGGTCTTAGCCTTTAGAGACTTACACGGAGGGTGGGCAAGGCAGTGGTACAATGACATCGCCCTTGGTGTCTGGTGTGGGAAGCAAATCAGCCTTAGGGACCCCTGGAGACTGTCCCAGTCAAGCTTTTCTCCTGTTCTGAAGACTGGCCTGGGAGGTACCTCTTTCTTATATAAAGAGGGTTTAATATGCTGGGTGGCAGAAGGTAAAATAATTAAAAAGAAGGCTTTGGAGTCTTAAAAACGTAGGTTTAGAGCTTGTCTTTGCCACTTGTGACCTTGGACAAGCTGCCTTACATTTCAGACCTTCTGCTCTCTCATTTGTAAAATGGGATCATACTTACCTCTCAAGGTTTTGTAAAACTTAATCGAGATAATGGACATAAAGCACTCAACAGAGAGCTAAGCACAGAGTAAACATCCAATAAATAGTAACTATAACTATTAATACACATGTATTCACTCTGATTATTCAGCTTCTCTTCATGATTCCACAATAGAAAACCTTAAACTTCATACCCTACCTTTAGAAAAGCTAGCCTAACTTCTGCCAAGTAATTTGTATCATGACACCCAGGCAATATTTACTTACACTGCCAGCATTTGTTCTCATGGACAATGATTTTTCCCATCAGAACAAGGGGAGCTGTGTCATTAGGAGATAGTTCAACTGCTGATGGGCTGAAATTGGAATATTCACTTTGTCGGAGGTCAGGCTGCTGTTTTAAGGGGAATATTAAAGTGACAAGTTTCCGCTTGTTATTCACACTTCATGCCACATTTGGACTGCCTTTATTTGCACCCAGATAGATGCCTGTGATTATTGCTTATGGTGCTAGGCAGTGATCGCAGAGTACAAAGGGTGTGTGATACTGTATAACGGGCCTTCACACTCTTACTGGCTTGTTGCACCCCGCCTACACGGCTCTGTGGCACCTTCCGAGCATTTAGGGCCTCCCCCAAGTCCACAGCTGGGGCCTGAGAGCCCCATAGGTAGCCTGGCCTCCTACTTCACTAACATCATAGGGCAATTACATCTTGATGTTGGCTTGTGGGTCCTATGAGGTTAAGAAGGAAGAAACCTACTTTTCAAAGACTGGAACAAGGTCATTTCTTAGGATATGGAGAAGAGCGGTCCCAAAGGACCTATATTCATTTATTCCCCACATTGTTATTGAAGCCCTCCTATGTGCCAGGCACCATGCTAGGTGCTGAGGCTCTAGCAATGAAGAAGCTCAATGTACACAAATAACCACAAATAATTTTTAAGTTTGAGTAGGAATTAGCCAAGAGAGGAGTGAAGAGCTAAGAAGCAGCAGCCTGTGCAAAGGCCAGGCCCTGCCCCTTTGCTGGGTCTAGGACAAGAGTGCAAATGGAGGGCCCGGGTCCAAAGTCCATCCCTCTTCCTTTTATTTTCCTTCTCACATGCCTTCGTTCTCTACTGTGAGGGGATTCATGCTTATGTGTGTGGAGACCTATGCACTCTGTGACATGGGGTACCCTAGAGATGGCAAACCCTGGGTGACAGGCTCTGAAAGTGGGTTCCGGGTCTCCAGAGAGTTAGCCTAGAATTAGATGCATGACCTAGGCTCCAGGCAAGCACATCTTCTTCCTCTGTGGATGCTTTGCCCCATTGTGGATCAAAATAAAGCCAGAAAAAGGCCAAGTGTGTCTTTATGAAGTACACAGCCTGGCAGGTCCCTGATTGCCGGGCTTATGGACGATACCGGCACAAGCTCTTAACCTGCGGACCCTGTGACTTAAAAGTCTGGAGATGCATCAGACAGGCTTCCTGGAACCTGATTCAAAGTTATATGTGACCCCTTCCATGTGTGCATGTATCTGGGAGGTGGTTCCCAGTTTTCCTTCAGCCTCAAGCCTCATAAAGCCCCAACGCCCCCATGTTAGCAATCACCACATGGCTTTGGGGTCTCCTTGAACCCAGAAACGCCATGATTTCCAGGCAATCTCTACTCACTAAATTGACTTTAAATCTGGGCCCAGCTATACAGAACCTAGGGGGAAAGGATAGATAAGAAAATATTTGAACATTAATTGAAAATTGTACGTTCTTCACATTCACATATGACTGCTAAGTATTTCAGAAAAACCATACATCAGTCTAGCAGACAATGTATCTCGCCTGCTTCCGAAGCACTAAATTTCTCAGCAGCTAAGAAAGGACATCACCAATATTTTATTACTTCTCCTGCAGTCTAGAATGAAAACATTTTAGGTGGGGGAAAAAAAAGGTACTTGGTGGGGGGAGGATACATAAAAAGCAGTGGTAAAATATAAAATCAAGTCATTAATTTCATTTAGGAAAATAATCTATTTTGCTGACAGAAAATGTCTTAAAATATTGGTGGTTAATAGTGTTTACCTCTATGCCTTCATTCTGTTACCGAGGGGGAGGGATTGCTTGGAGCTGTTCTTGGTTTTGTCTTAAAGTAAGAGTTAAAATGATTTTAGAAAATGAAGAGATTATGAGATTGTTCCAAAGAGCTAAAGCAGCTTTGGGACTTGAGAATTTGATTACCCTCCACAGATGCTAATACAGTACGTTTATAGCTAAGGGTGGGGGGAGGGGTTCTCTTTTCCTAGGTTTATATGTTACAAGAAAGTCATGTCATCACAATGGACAGTAGCTTTTCCAGACAAAGGGAATCATTCTTACAACCACTTCTTGGTCTGTTCACCATCACTACTGATGAAGCAGGCTGTCATGGTAGAGTTAACATTTATTGAGTGGTTATTATATGCCAACCCTCAACTGAACCTTTTATGCATGATAAGTCCCTATTTCACTGATGAGAAAAGCAAAGCTCAAAGAAGTTCAGTCACCTAGATGCTAAGGGGTAGAGTGAATATTTGAACCCAGGTCTAATTAACTACAGAGTCATTGCTCTCAATCTCTGTGGGGAGATACAGAAGAAAGAGGCCCTCTTTAAAAAAGGCAAACTCATGCGAAGAATACTGTGAGAGCAGAAATGCATACAGGGCTCAGAGTGTACAGGAGCACCCAGGAGACAGGAAATGGGCTCATTAGTACCAGATGGGGCCGTCAGAGTTTCATGTGCGGTCCTGCAGGGGGTGAACGTCAGAGTTTCTGCCTGAATGCACAGCCTTGCTCCTTACTGCATTTCCCTGTACTGATGTCTCCTTTGGAAAAAATTTGCCCAGAGTGGTTTTCAGGTAGGGATGAGGTTAGTGTGTGTGTGTGTGTGTGTGTGTGTGTGTTTGGGGGGGGAGGTGCGGTGGGCAATCATACAGATGACCATTCTTTCGAAAGATGAACTGGAAAACACCAAGTTGAGAGAATCTGATTGTGATAACATATCACAACCTTTTCCTTCGGCAATCTAAAGAGAAAGGCAGCCTTGGCATAGTAGCGACTGATTGCAATAATACTGATGACTGACTTTTGTTGACCTTTAATGCCGTGCCATTGTAGGCACTTTATGTGCATCCACGCAAGCAATCTGCACACAGTCCCAGACCATGGGTATCCCCGTTTTACAGGTGACAACCCTGAAGCTAAGGAGGTTAAGTGGCTGCTGGCCAAGGTCGCGTGCTAGAAAGTGGCAGAGCTGAGATTGGAAGCCAAATCCTGTTCATTTTTAGAGCCACCATCGTGAGCTCAAGCTGCCTCATAATGCCTGATTCCTGACTATTGTGAGACTAATAAGTGATCTTTCCTGATGAAATCACAAGGCAGGTTGACCACTTTGGAAAATGGAAGCATGACGCCACAAGGGGTTACTTACAACAAAATGCTACCAGTTTCCTTTTGAAGTATTGCCCAAAAGTACAAAGAAAACAGACAAGTCCCTAAAAATCTACATTGTTATTCATGGAGGATGATGCTTGAGGAATTTTTCAATGGAACTGGGGAAATCATAGGTATTGAAATGGGCTACTGTATCTGGTTTTACGTGTTTATCTTATTAAGGGCCTTCATTGATGATAAAGTGATAATCTGACACCAGCCTCCTATAGTCGTCCTTCCAAGAAGAAAAGAACACGAGAAATGAAGATCTCTCCACTCACCCTTTTCTATTAATACCCTCCATATATTTGCAAGAGGAGTCTATGAAAAGTCTCAACCCAGAATCTTGGTATATTCAATATGTCAGCCAATCACTGAAGTATTTTGCGTCTAGCACTGGGCAAGGCACTTCGGGACACACACACAAAGTATTTACATGCTTTTGATACATTTTCTACTTAATATAATTCTATTATCACAACAGCCTTTGGAGGTAATGTGACCCGTTTTCCAAAGGAGGAAACTGAGGCTCAGAGAAGCTGATTAAGGACTTTAGGGTGACCATGTAGGAAGCGACAGACCTGAGAACTAAAGCCTTCAGCATCTGTGCTCCTGTGGCATCACGTACCTGAAAGCACCATAAAAATGTGGCCCCTGATAAGGAAAATGAGACTTGCGACTGGACCCTGACCTTCGATGCGTCTGACCACAAAGCCTTTCTCATCCCGAATGGTCCCTCCTTCAACATCAGTGAGTATCTGTGAGCTCTGTGCACTGGAAATCATGCACTTCGCTATAGCTGACCAATCTAGGGCCTGATTTCTTCAGAAAATGTGTAGGACACTCAGTCTCCATGGGGGTCTTTGCCTGAGGAGTGGTTGAACAGGAATGGTTCAAGTTTTAATTTGACTTTAAATCTAAGGATACACATGCTCATGCATCCCGACTGCGAATCTAAGAAGTACCAAGCTGGGTCTTAGTGGCTTCATCTCAGTTTTCTAAATGGCAGGAATATCAACCATGTTCAGCGCTCCAAGTAAACACGTTATGCTCATTGTTCAGGAGGAGGCCTCCAACGTCACCCAGAGCTGACTCAAGGCGACTTGACATACATTGTTATAAAAATACTCTTCAGTGGAGCTCAGTGAAAACAACTTCTGAGACTTAATGAAAGGACCAGAAATTTCCCCCTGCTTTGACAATAAGAACTGAGTAACATGCTCCAAGAGACATTGCATAGGGTTGGCCCATATGCCCTCTAACATCTCTTCCAATTCCTGGAGCTTCAGCTTTGTTTCCCATTTCATTTAAAATGTGTCTTCCGTTCACTGTTCCCCACGTTGACAATGCTTTATTGAAATGTACCATGAATTAACCACGTTGAGATCTCAACTTTAAAAACTGAATTTAAAAGTGCTAGTTTATAGCAAATACTCTAACTTCGTATAATTAGAGTTAATGGGAAATGATGAGTTGGTATGACATTGTATTAGCACAAAAGTGTACTTCAGTTCCTAGAAAATACACTATTTAAAAACTTACCTAGTTCTCTCGAGTCCAACAAAAGTTTGTACCCTGCTGTAAGTAGATCCCAGATGTTTCTCATTAATATTTCCTAAATATCCTGAGATATGCATCCTTTTGCTCTAGCAATTATATGCTCCCATTTCTACTGTAAGTTGAGCATTGTAGACCAATGAAGAATATTTAAAATGCAAAATAAAAACACTACCCATTTGAAATAATCAGGGCTCATGGGTAAACATTTGCTTATAAGACATGACTGTAATATGTGTGCCTATTATACTTATGAGACTATTTTGTAAAAAGTGCCTAGAGAGCAGGCATTCTGTTTCACTGGTCCCAGCCAGTATTTGCTATATTAATCATTCCACCTTGTACATTTATGGGCAATTAACCAAATTCTTACAATGTCTGCCTATTCTCTAGGAAGAACTAAGCACAGTACTAAGCATGGAGTAAACATTCAACAAATACTGTCAATTGGTTGCTTAATTGGACCGGAAACTGCTGTAAATCTTTCTGGAAACGAGGGTGCCAGCTAGCATAATGGATCAATGAATGACTAAACATTACTAATGCTGAAATTTACTTAACACGGGCTTTGACGAGGGCTTACCTACTGCCTGGAGATGAGTTTAGGCAAAACACTCTCCGACTCAGCTGGCATTAAATTGTAAGGCCTTAAATACAGGTCAGGATGAGCTGCTGCATCTCTGTGTGTGTGCATATGTATATGTTATCATCACAAAGTCCCTAATTTCATATACAGGCCAGAACATCCAGAATGACGGTGAAGAGCCAAGATAGGGGAAAGGAGTTAAATGGGTTGATTTAGAGAATGGCTTATTTCTAATACTGAGTCTCTGCACATGTTGCCCACACCCTCCCATTTTTATGCCCTTTCTTTGCCAATAGGCACCCATTAAAATTGCTAAGATCCATCTGAAAACCTTTCATTTCAGGGAAAGTTAACATCTACTGAGTGCTACTGTATACCAGGCTTTACATGTATTATTCCACTTGATCTTCAGAATAGTCCTCTGTGGACGTGTACCAGCATCTGTATTATAGATGAGGACATGAGCCTTAAAAGAGGTGAAGGTGACAGAGGTGGGTGACGGAGCAGCATTGGAACCCATGGCTCTCTGGTTCCAAAACCTGTGCCCCTCATTGCTTCAGAGCTTTATAGGACTTACCCAGTCCCCCCTGGCCACACCTTATTCTGCATCCCCTCAAAAGAGCATTTAAACTACAAGCCAGAGTTATATACATATGACTGAAAAGCCCTTCTACTTGTTTTGTATTAGTAAATGCTGGCTGCCCAGATAAATGCCAAGGTCTTCTAGAACAGGAACTTGGATTTCTGCCTTCTCTATATTACAGTTTGTGTGGTGGGCTATAGAACCATACAATCCAAGTTCAAATCCTAGACCCACCACTCAGTAGCAGTGTGACCTTAGGGAAATTACCGTATTTCCTTACCTGTAAAATGGGTATAAAAAACATACTTACCTTATAGGTGGATATTTTACATGAGGATTAAATATCATAATACATGTAAAGCCTAGAGGATATACTAAGCAGATGCGGTTGTTAGTTACTGTTCTCCCCTACCTAAACATAACAGTGATGGACCCACAGCAGGTGTCCAGTTGTTGTCCAGCCAATAACTGAGTGACCATCGAAGTAAACGAGGGATTTTATCAGAAGGCGTAGGGTCCTATTTCATTTGGGGAAGCCTTTGCCCATCATATATCAGCGCCTGGCTCAGTCCCTAGCATATTGTGCTCAATACATAATTGTTGAATAAAGTATTTAATGAACTAACCAACCAACCAATCAGCCGTTTTTTTTTTGTTGTTGTTGTTGTTGTTTTTAACCTACCAACCAATTCTAGTGTTCAGCAGATTTTCTTCTTCTGTAATGGAGCCTTCACCCTGCACACGGTAGCTCTTCAGTGCCCACCAGTTACCTTGTTTTCAGCATTGTGACCGTGCCCTAATATAAAATGCCTCACACCAAAGCAATTTTTTCCATCATCTATGGCCAGCGGAGAGTTGCTGTGACTATACCTACAAATGAAAAGACAGTTATGACCAATGCATTTTGCAAACTGAACGTTAGCCAGCCAAAAGGGCAGCCGAGTGTGAGGGAGGCTAGATTTAAAATTTCCAAGTACTGTTTAGCATTTACAGTTAGACTTTTCCCTGGGGGCAGTGTAAAGAAGATAAATGTCTACAAAATTGGTGGTTCTACTCTGTAGACCTTTATTAAATATTAGCAGACTGCTGCCAAGATTGCGATGCTTGTCTGTGAAAACTTCCAAAACACATGATTTCTATTCAAATGATGTGGAGTGTAACATCCTTGATAATGGCTAACCTTCCTGGATCTGCTTATCCTGGAGCTGAGGAGACAGGCCAAATGTTTTGATTTGGCACACAGGAATGATATAAATGAATCAGGCTCTGTGCCGTGTTTATTATGAGGTTACAGGATCAGAGAGCTATTCCACTGGGAAGATTTTATCACCGTAAACAGAATTAGATACATCTCAGAGGTGGATATTCAGAAAAAGCAGTTTGTCTTATTAGTCTTTGCAGAAAATTGGTTTCAAAGATCATGGTTGCCCATGTGTAATGAGTTGGCTTTGCTGGGAAACTGTGTTTATTTTCAACAGCCAGCACAGTCGCTTCATTGTTTTGCTGTTAATTAGCTAAGGATGCAGTTTTAACTGAGACGAAAGTATTCAAGTTGCAAGGCATACTTAAAAGAGAAAAATGTCTAATGAGCTGCCTAGTATATAACTCCATTTCTTCCTAGACAATGGGGATAACACAAGGCAGAAGTCAGGTGTGCTTACTTGTTGCCTAATTCTCCAAAGAAGGGGACTGAAGAGCTTTTATGGGTTATTAAATGACAGTTACAGTGGCTCAGGAATGCATATATGAAAGCAACAACACAGGTATGGGAAAGTGTGTTTGATGCAGAATGAGAAAGGATTTTTGACTAAGGGGTCCTCCCTAAGCTACCTGAAGTGGGCCTCGAAAATATTTTTTCCCCAATGATAAGAGATTTACTGAATTCTCTCCCGCTGCTCCCACCCCCATTTTTGGTTCAGAGTTGAAGACAGTGATAAGAGTCAAAATCATTAATTACATTAAGAAAGTGTGGTTGGTAGGGGTATGTGTGTGTTCACATGTGTGAATTACTAAAACACACTGCATGTTCTATTGGAGTGGAGGGTGGAGCGGGGGGGAAACCAGCCATCACGTCCTGGAGCTGGAAGAGCTCTGAAGGCCACTCACACCCCTTTCTCCTTGGTCCCTTCAGCAGGCCTTCCAGAATTAGCTCTTCCTTCTTTCCTATTTCCCACACACTTGGAAATCACAAGCCAATTATTCTAGTTGTGAACATTAGCACAGATCTACCTTACCAGAATATGGATAGGGTTTCTTTAAGAACGGACAGCGGTGAGTTTTGCTTACAAATCAAATTTGTGACCCACATGGACCAAAGTCTTCACAGTGCATTAGGTTTGGGCACGTGGAGTCAATTGGTTGGAATGCTCATTCAAATAATTTACTCTCCAGGGCAGGAACTTATCTGTCCTGTTCTCTGTTGTGTCTCCAACTCCTGGCAAAATGCATGGCTTCTAGTACAAAGGCTGTAAATCCTGTCAGATATTTTATGGATAAATATTTTATGAATGAATACAATCATGTGGGGGTCAAGTAAAATATTCAAATCTGTTTTTGTTTTTTTTAATGATTAAAAATAGTTGAGGCTAACGTTCGCCGAACATGTTCCAGGCTCTGTGCTAAGAGTTTTGCCTGCGTCATGATCATGGTAGGTCTTGTCATAATTTGACCTGGAACTCCTTGGTCGTGAGATCACATACGCTGTAGGATAGAACAGACAACAGGGAGAAAAGGGACTGAAGGAAGAGACTTGGAGGGTGGGTGAGAAGTAGTACTTAAATGCAGCATACTTCACAAAGACTGATCTCTCACCTTTTCTGGCTATTTATTCAGCCACCCATATTTATTTAGCTCTCTACTTGGCATTCCCAATGGCTTGGCAGTCATGGAAGCAGAATTACTGATTCAGATGTGTTTTATTCAGTCAATCAAAAAATTCATTTTTTAATTCACTTCATGGAAGAATTTTTTCAGTGCGTGCCGTAGGCCAGACATGGTCCTAGGGATTCAGCAGTAAACAGGAACTTGACTTCTGTGTGTGTGCCTGTCCCGGCAGAGCTTCTGGTCTGTAGGGGAGATTCACAAACAAAATACATTTTATAAATTGTTCAGTGACAGTGAAGCCACCACAGTAAGAAAGATAGTGGGAATTGATAAAAGGATAGGCGTGTAGAACACTTGAACAGAAGAGAGAGTCCAAATACAAATATGGCCAATTGATTCTTTAAATAAACTTGTTGTTTTGAAATGATTATAGATTTATAGGAAAGTTGCAAAGACAGTACAGAGTTCCTATATACCCCTCTTTCAGTTTCTCTTAATGTTTAAATCTTACATTTCCATGATACGTTTTGCAAAACTAAGAAATTAACATTGGTACAATACTTGTCACCAAACTCTAGACTTTATTTGACTTTACCACAATTTTTCCACTAATATCCTTTTTGTACCCCATGTTCCAATCCAGGATACCACATTGCAATGGGCCAGTTCATATTTTGCCAAAGGTGTTTTGCCAAAGGTGCAAGGGCAATTAAATGGAAAAAGAATATTTTTTTTTTCAACAAAATGATGCTAGAGGAATTTGCACTTACATATATAATAGAATAAACTGAACTTAAACCTTACACTCTACATGAAAAACTTACTATGGATCACAGATTCATTTACATAGATCTAAATGTAAAATGTAGAGCTACAAAACTTTCAGAAAAAAAAAAAATTGAGAAAATCCTCATTATCTAGGGTTAGCCAAAGAGGTCTTTAAAAATAACACCAAAAGCACTATCCATAAAAGAAAATATTTGGAGTTCATCAAAATTAGGAATTTTTATTTGCAAAAGATGCTGTTAAGAGAATGAAAAGACTAGGAGAAAATATTAGCAAATAATATATTCAAAAAGGACTTATGTTCAGAATATGTAAAGAAATCTCAAAATTCAACAGTAAAACCACCTACCCATTTAAAAAGTAGGCAAAAGACTTGATCAGACATTTCAGCAAAGATAATATAGGAATAACCAATAAGCACATGAAAAGAAGTTGAACGTTATTAGCCATTAGGGAAATGCAAACTAAAGCCACTGTGAAATATCACTGCATACCTATGAGAATGGCTAAAATGAAAGAGATTGACAATACTAAGTGCTGATGAGGCTGTGGAAGTGGAACCCTTCTATGCCGCTGATGGCAATGCAAACTTGTACAGTCACTCTGAAAAAGTTGGGCACCTTACTACGAAGTTTAAAAAATACCCATCATATGAACCAGCAATTCCACTTCTGGGCATTTATAACAGAGCAAGGACTGGCAAACTATGGACAACAGGCCAAGTCCAGCATTGTTTACATTTGTAAATAAAGTTTTATTGGAGCACAAGCACACTTACTCCTTTATGTATTGTCAGACTGCTTTCACACTATGTAACAGAAACTGTAGTGTCCACAGAGCTAAAATATTAGGTTGGTGCAAAAGTCATTGCGGTTTAAGAGGTTAAAAATTGCAAAAACTGCAATTACTTTTGCACCAACCTAATATTTCATATCTGAAATATTTGCTATCTGGTTCTATACAGAAAAAGGTGACCATCGCCTGCTCTTGAGAAATGAAAACATATTTATCCTCTAAAACATGTACACAAATGTTTTTATAGAAACTCTGTTCATAATTGTTGACCGAAACTCGAAACAAGTCAAACACACTTCAGCAGCTAAATGGCTAAACAAATTGTGGTCAATCCATACAATGAAAGTATTTAAAAGAAACAGTATTTAAAAAAGCTCAGTCTTCACCATGGATTATGGGTGGCAGGAGGGCGTGATTACAAGGGGAAAGCATGCAGAAGTTTCATGCAGTGATAGAATCATCCTATATCTTAATTGTACTGGCGGCTTCATGAATCTATGCATGTGTCAAAATTCACAGAACTGTACACCATGAAAATAAATTTCACTGTACGTTAATTTGAAAAATTAAAACAATAAAAATTAAACGTGAAGCTACCTGTGCAAGGCCACACCAGTAGTTAACAGTAGACTTGAGAGTCTCACCTAACTCAGTGTCACTCCGTTACCTTCTAACCCAATACACTCAGAGGGCTAAGTCATTTGACTGCTGTCACTTTCTGAACAAGTCATGGTGGCACAGTTACAACTGGGATGGCCCTTGTTCCCTTGGGCGTGGGTATCTCCTAAACATTGTACCTGGGGCCGAAGCCCCTTGCCTGTTCTCTAGTGTCATAGCTCGGTACCTGGCTTTGTCAGTTCATTCCTTTATGCAGTTTGGGGTGGAGACTTGAGTGCGTAGACCTCGGGATACCCCATCAGCAGCCAGGCTACCACCAACATCATCATCACCACACTTATTACGTCTTACACTGTGGAGTCCTAAACGTTTTCAAACAGCTCTCACTTTCACTTAAAGTTCACAACCACCCAGGTAGAGAGATGGGTGGGGCAGGAATTAGTTGTCCACATTTCCTAATGAAGAAATGGAGGCTTAGCCAGATTAAAGAATTTCCCCAACATTACAAGGTCATATGTGGCGGGAGGTGTGTCTAGATGTTAAGAAGTCTGACTCCTCGCACACACAGCTTTTTCCACTGCTTAGCTTTGTATACAGGCCATTCTTGACCTTTGCTGGTTCAGATTGTTCAACTGTGGGATGAAGGTATTCATAAAACTGCCGTGTAAAATGTAGCTTAGAAGGAAACCTCATTGATAAACGGGTGTTTTTCTGAGTGTATCCACCCATCTGTGTTTTCTGAGGTCTGCTGAGGCCAGAGTTCATGAGCTTTACCCAAAACTGAAGTCATTTTAGATCTTTATCATCTGGCACTGAATCCCATCTTCCTTTGTAGATTCTTCCCTTCAGCAAACACAGGCCACAAAAAATAAACGTTCTGTGACCCATAAATCCTGAAGAGAAAAGTTGGGTCATTGGGACAAACATCTTGCGCCTGCCTGGTGTGTCTTGATAAAAACTGCCATTCAGGTTATTAATTAGGTTTAGTCAGCATGTTAAGTCACGTGATTGCTCACCTTGCCTTTTCATCGTTGTTCATCCCCTGCCCCTCAAATTTATGTTTAAAACAGGTTTCCCTAAAGCATTTGAGTCTTGAATCAGGAAGCATGTGTTTCTCACATATATTGAGCAGCAGACACTTAAATGATAAAGGTGAAAATGATTTGAAGACAGAAAAAGAGTATTTGACGATCAGCTAAGTTAACCTAAATATTTTTTTACTCTGAATAGGAAATAAGACGAGGAGATGACACCCTAGTATAATTAATAGGCTACAGAGCAAGACTCGATGAGCAAATCTAGGCGAATGTGATTAATCCCCATTCTTTCCTTTCCCTCTTGGCTTCCCTTCTCTTCACTTTTCATGTACCGTGGAGAAGGATGAGCTGATGCAGGGAAATGGTGCAGGGAGAGTAAACTGTGATGGGCACTTGAAAAAGCAGGTTTGCTCCAAAGACAGGCTGGCAGGGCCGAGTGAGCTGTGTTCAGTGAGCCAGACGGTAATTCTATCAGCTCGCTGCTGTCTTTGAAAGTGCTGAATTTCTGCAGCTTCCCCTGGGCAGGTGATTCAGCACCTTCTACATCCAGAGCCAGAGCTGACTGAAATTTCACTCTTGTGTAACCAGATTATTGTTGCTGAGTCAAAAGGAGACCTGATGCTGTGTGCACATATCAATGTGCGTCTGCATATTTCTTGGCTGGGATGTTTATTTTTCTTCACGTGCATACTGTCCCACTCAGCCTGCTTTCTGTGGTGGCGTCTGCTGCAGAGTTTCTGAAGGATATTGGTTCATTATTTCTGACTCTCGTGACATGCATCCCTATTATGCACCCTTAGGAACCTGTTTCCACTCATTGCTGGAGGTGGAACCAGAGAAGAATAACACACGCAAAATGATTTCTGGTTTTAATTTTAATGGCAACTGCAGGCTCTCTACTCCGTTATTTTTCTTGGAAATAATTCCTGAATGTCTACTTGCAGGGAGAAACCATCATCAAATAAACATAATATCAAGTTTGTATTAATGCAATGGGATGGCATTTAGGATGATCAAATCTTGTTACTATGACTTACAGCGATGTCTCTGAGAAGGAATACAAATTCACTAATTACTGTAAATTACATGGAAGAGGAAATGTGATTTTGTCTAAATATGTAAAATTTGGCCTATGCCTGTATAAACATCCACACATGGCATGCTGTGGGGAAAATGAGACCCTTCATACATGCTTATTCACTCAGTCAGCCAACAGAAGAGCATGGTCTGATTAAGATGGTTCCACAAGGCTGGCCATGGCAGGGGCAGCGGCTGCAGGTGGTGGAAAGTTTGCCAATGCCACAGCATATAAAATGTTGTTCCTCCTTGCAGAAGCACTTTTCTGAGCATCTGTTATGTACCAGACACTGAAAATACAGCAAGGGGCAGGCAAGATCTCTTCCCTCCTGGAAGTTTTATTCTAATGGAGGATATTCATTAAACAAAGAAAGAAGATAATTACAAAGAGTGTGACTGTAATCATGAAGGAAATTAATAGGGAGACATAATCAAGAGTAATGAGAGAAGAACAGTGGGGAGGATACTTTAGGAAGGGTGGTGATTGGAGGCCTAAGAGGTGACATCTAAGCTGAGATGAAGGAAGAGGTCGTGCCTGTCACAAGGAGAGTGCAGGGAAAAGTAGTCCAGGCAGAGAGAACATCAAGTGCAAGGACCAAAGGCTGGCCTTGGAGGCACAGAACAGGGATGAGGTTGGTTGGAATGTGAAGAACCAAGTGGGCACAGGTGTGCGATGAGATGGGAGTCAGGGATGTGTAGACCATGGTGAAGGGTTGGTTTATTCTAAGTGCAATGAGAAGGGTTTTAAACAGGATGGTTCTGTGATCTAACAGCAGCTCGTTCTGGCTGCTGGGAGGAGGGAGGAGGTGCAAAAGATGGAAGGAGAGAGAAAGCAGAGAGAGCCATTAGGAAACAACTGTAGTTTTCCAAGCAAGAGAGATTGTGCATGGTACTAAGTAGCAGAGGAGATGGAGGCTAGCAGGTAGACAGAGAATATGGACAAACAAAGGGTCTGCTTATTTACTGGATATGAAGGATGGGAAAAAGGGAAGAAGTGAAGATGGCGCCTGGGTCTGCTGTGGCCATTTAGGTTAATTTCAGCAGAGACAATGTGATGTGTTCCTGGAGGAAGTAGCGTTTTATGCTGAACACCTTGACTTTTTCCTCACAGAAGGAAAGTGGCCTGGCAGGGGGCTATCATACAGGACTTAAGAGGCCAAAGTCGTAGTTTAGCTGTGTGATCTTAGGCTAGACACTGCCCCGCTCAGAGCTTCAGAATTATATCAACGGAGCTCTTAAAACCCTTGAAGATGCTGAGTTTTTCAGTGGTATGGACTGCACCATTTAATAGCCATCCCCTGGGTGGAGGTAGGAGCATGCTGAGAAGAGTAAGTGAGCCAAACAAATCCATTGACGCAGTGCATCCCTCACGGCTACGCTGTAATCTCCAGGGAATCTCCTGATTGGTGCTCTTTCTATAGTTCATCTTTGTACCTTAATGGTATGTATCACTGGGAAGGTCAGTGCATGGGGGCAGATCAAAATGCCACCACCAGAGGGCAGCATCGAGCTACACACGGCCAGATCGGCGCCTGAGGTCATGAGACCCCTGAGGGAGCGGACTCTACAGACTAACCTGGTCCTGGAGAAGAGCAGCTCTGGGGTCAGGAAGCCCTGGGGCTGAAGCAAAGCAGGAAAGGAAATGTTCCTTATGGCCAAGGTACCAGGAAGAACAAGAGTTGCAAATAATGACAAACTCTAAATGCAACTGTAGCTTACATAGGCCACACAAAGATAAGAAAATATTTTTACCTTTAGCTACCATGCACGGAGTCGTTAAATATATTATCTCATTTAAGCTTTACACCAACCCTGTAACCTATATAGCCTGACTTTGTCCCTATTTTTCAGATGAGGACGCCAAGTAAGATCATGAATATCACTGGTGGGGGCAGTTGTCTGACTCCAAAAGTCTGGTTAGCTGCAAAACGTCCCCTCACGGGTGCCATACACCTAATTATTATTTTCCCAGTATTTTCTGGATGCTCTGGGTCTAGAAATGAAGTCTTATATAAGACTTGAGTCTTGACCTGAAAGTATGTACTGTCAGAGTGGAGAGAACAAATTAAGCAACTAAAGAATAATACAAACAATTGTATAGGATCCAGAGTTTAACAGCTTGGTAAAACTATGTCTTCACAACTCTCCAAGTGTTTTTTCACCCATACCACACAACTGCGAGACACAGAGCCCCCTTCAAATTTAAAAAGATGGATGAGAGACAGTGAGGGGTAGTCATTCATTCATTCATTGTCCAAATATTTAATGAGTATCTCAGATTATGACAGAGACTAGATATTACACTAAAAAACTACATGCCCTTGTCCTCGAGGAGATTATAATCTAGTTTGAGGGGGTGAAAATTGGACAATAGCAAGTAAACCGACAAAAAAAATGGGGGGTTACAAGTATACATACCATAAAAAGGGTCCAGCGGTGAGCTATTAACAGGTGACCTCAGCTCTTGGTCTAACAATTTCTTGACCTTGATTCCTATGACTCACCACTCCAGCTACCCTGCAGCTCTGCCTCAAGCAGATCTTCTGTTCTATCGGAACAGAAGATCCTATTGGAATCTCTCTGTGATCACAATCTCACAAACGTGTCTCTCACACTCCTTTGGACCTAGTCAGCCTTGCTGTGTTCTCAGGCTGTGTTCCTTTTTCTAATTTCTCGTGCCCCATCTGGACTCCATGGAGGGTCAATTCAGCGATGCCCTTGTTCCTGCTCTAAAATCCCCCTGACGTTCCTCAGAAACTTTCTCCATGTGTTTCCATTTGTCCTTTGCTCTCCAAGCAGAATCGGGAGTCTCTTGCCCCTGTAGTCCTTCCATGGTCAGGGTGGATGGTCCTGGCAATGGAGCTTGTAGAGCTGATTCATGAATGCAAGCATACACGCATGCCTGCATTCCTGACTTCACTGCACAGCTAGGTATTGACCTCCTGCTATTTTCCAGCTTGCAGCTGGCACTACAGAGCAGGCTAGGATCCGGGAGGAGCCTTCCGGGTGGACTGAAGCATATGGAATGGAAGAAATGGGGTGTCTTGGTACAAGATGAGGCCAGAGAGGTGGGGCCCTTATCTACACAGTCTCAAGGTCACGTTAACATTTTGAACTTACTCTGAGAGAGAAGGAAACAAAGATTCTGGGTAGAAGTGTGATATGATTTGATTTGCAATCTCCGAAAGACCATTTTGGCTGCTGTATGGGGAACAAACTAGAGGGGGGCAGAGCAGGAATGGAAAGAATAGTTAAAAGCTGGTGTAGTGACCTGGGTGAGAGGCCATAGCTTCCTGTGGATAAAACCTCCACGAGTTAAACACTGAGTTCTCTTCAACCTCCGAAGCCCTTGGACTCTGTGATTCCTCACAAATGCCTCAAGGCTCTGGCTCCAATCTCCCTCCCCTAATTTATCTCATGCAGAGAGCCTTGCCCCCCATACTGTACGCTATGCTCTAGATGAAATGAACCTCTCTGTGTTCCCTGAACACTCTGGCACATTCTCCCCTCCAGGCCTTGGCTCAAGCTGTTCTCTCAACCTGCATAACCCTACCCCCCACCCCTCCCTTCTGCTCCTGTGTTCCAGTCTTTTATAAAGGCTGCTCTGATCACTACAGATAGAATGAATCTGGTCCTCTTCATAATTTATGTTCATAAGTTTATTATGTCACTATTACAATACGATTTGCATTCTAGTTGGTTCATTCCTGCTGTCCCCTCAGTTGCGACTCTTGTTGGAGAGGGAACATATTTTATTAGTATTTTTACTCTCTTTTTTTTAAAACCATACTCCTTGCGCAGGGGGATATCTTAATGGATATTAAATGTTTTTTGTAGCAAATCAAAAGAATCCAATTCAGTGTAATCCAATCCGATCCAATCCAATCCAATCCAATCCAATTCTTTGAATATGAATTATTTCCTTTACAGACGTTAAGTCCCTTACAGTTAGGCATTTGCTTAGTGCTTCTTTGTATGTTCTACCTGGCTCACGCAGTAGGCACTCAACAAATGGTTACTGATTGGTTCACTTTAAATTAAAGACACTCCTTGATAGAAGTGTCCAAGTTGGGCTTGGACTGTTATTTCTATCTTATAAATGGTGAAATCGCTTTCCTATGTCAAATATGCATGGGTAAGCTTGAAAGTTATAATTCCATGCAATTAAATGTCAGAAAATGTAATATGGACTCTTAAGGAATTTCAGTGCAGGTCTAATAAGATAAAATTAGTTTAGGCAGCTGTATGCAAAAGCATTAACATATTACATTATTCTGGATAGGCTCAGCTTTAAAAGAAAGCAAAAGTCATTACTGAAGAGGGGAGGGGATTGTGGGGATGGTGATTGGGTACCATGAAGAATCTCCCTCTAAGCATCTACCAAAGGGAAGTCTCCGATGAGGCTCACAGGGGAAGGTGACCTTGGTTTTCTCCTAACCTCTCCAGACATCATCTGTGACTCTAGGTACCCTAAAGACCCCTAACTTGGGTCAATTCAGATCTAAATCATTGGCGCCACATGCAGAGCACTTTACAAACAAGGCCAGGCTCCCTTCCCAGCCTCATCTTTAATGCAAAAGACTGCGCACTCCTTATGTAATGGAGATGCCCTTGTGAAGGAGGCCATTTAAAAAAGTGTGATAAAATAGTCTTAACATCGATACTTACCATTTCAACTATTTTTAAGGATGCAGTTCAGTGGCATTAAGCACATGCATATTGTTATGAAACTGTCACCACCATTCATCTCCAGAACTGAAATTCCTTACCTAGTTATAGTTGTCTTATTTTTTAAATTATAAAATGCCTTGTAATGATAGGAAATTCAAACACTATCAGAGTGTATAAAGTAAAAAGAGTGAGTTCTTCTTTTACATCCATTCCAGACTCACTTTTTCCTGCTACAGTGTGTTATATATCCTCTGGATCTCTGTGTGTGTGTGTGTGTGTGTGTGTGTGTGTGTGTGCGCGCACGCACATAACACACAAACACACAGGTACATAGAAATATATTGTTTTATAAAAGTAAAATCATAGGATAGGTACTGTGTTGCTCTCTTCATTTGACCAAGTATTGTGGATACTCTCCCACGTTCTAATACGCAGCTATGCTCCATTCCTTTTACTGGCCATTTGGTATTCCACCATATAGACATACCATAATGTAACTATTGCACTAATGATATATATTTTTTTATTTTTAGATACAGTGTTAAAAATCCTGGTCCACTCAACCAAACATTCCTGTAGGACACATATCTAAAGGTTAAGTTCCTAAATATAAAGGTTTGCATATGAGGAAAATCATTTTCTATGTACCGACTGCCATGTGACTGTGCACAAATGTTTTTACTACTCGTTTCCCAGGAGTGTGTTGTGAAGAAGAGGGTCTGTGCTTAGCAGCCATTATTAACTTACATCTTAGTGTGGGTTTTCTTGAAGTCACATTCCTCTTTGATGGGACTCTAGATCCTCTCAGAGGAGGAGCTAACTGAAAAGGAGGGAAGCCCCCAACAAGGCAGTTAATTCATAGAGCGTGGTGGGCCGATCCCGTGTAGAAAGATGAGAGATACATACAAGCTCATCTGTGGACTTCTCACTTTGCTATGCAGAGCAAACACTTTGGGCATGTGTCCTGCCTCCTGGATTTAACTCTTCCTCGCATTCAGCCTTTCATCCCCACTTGTCCACATGAAAATGCTGGGCTCTGAGCTGGACATCAGCACGTCCATATTCATAAGTGGGGAAAGAGCTATGCCTTTGATACACATAATACTCAGCTTTGATCAATTCAGATTTTCCAAACATGCAGACAGCCTGTGGAAAAGAATGGCCTAGTTGAGAACTGAGCTTGAAACTTCTGAGCAATATTTTCTGCTGAGTGTTAGCAAAAATCCAAAGCAGAGCTGCTACCATTTGAGGTAAAGGAGACTTATAGTTTTTTTACGGCAGTACTTGTAGTAATTCATGGCTCTTCGGTATTTGCCCAGCCTAAGCTTACATCCATTAGAGAAACATGTTGTTCCTTTAATTTTCCACTAAAATCAGTGGTTTTAATTAAGGAGAAAATTAATGAAATCTGAAACTTAGAGGGGCGATTGGTTTTGCCAATAAAGGACCATGCTAAGTCCTGCAAAAAAAAAAAAAAATCTGATTTTCTGTAATTAACTCATATGCAATTCATTTATTAGAAAGGCAGTCATGTATACAAGCTGAAAACCAGACTAGACTACTGAGCTAGAGAATAACCGGACCCTGAGAACAACTGTTGAAGAGCAGAAAAACATCAAGCCAGTATTTTTCCTGAGAGTGTATATTTCATGGCAGCTTTCCATAGCAACTCTGTGAAAGGGGCCTCTTATTTTAGTGCCAAGCCTATCTGAAATGAAATGATTCTCTTAAGAATAGCATTTCCATAAGCCCAGGTTTTCCGGGCAAGAATATCTGATCTCACCCTCCTCATGACTAAGTCAAGGAAAGAGACTGAAAAAAACTTGTTCTGTGGTTATGACTCTGAGTATTTAAGAAATCAATAAGAAGCTTTGGTAACAGATAAAATATAACTCCTTAGTGTATCAACATTGAGACATGAGGCATTGCCATTGTGGGCCTCTCTGTTAAGCTGGGAATCTTTCAAATATGAACAAGAACTCCTCTTAGATGCCTACCGACAAGTTGGCACACACTGTAGTAGATTTTCAGGTGTCTCTGCCCAACTTACAATGACCTCTACTACTGTTCTTTTCTCCATGAGTGGTGGCTCCCTGGCCATCGTTTTACGTTGTATGACTCTACTGGCCCTTCCCTGCCACTGGCTAACCAAATTCTCTTACCCAGGAATTTGTTTTTGGGAATAAAATAATATGATTGAGACTGGGCTGGTAAATGAAGGACATCTGTCACAAATTGTGGAATTACCATGTACCTGGAGAAGCGGAGAGAGAGGAGAGAGAGAGAGAGAGAGAGAGAGAAGAGAGAGAAGAGAGAAAAGAGAGACAGAGAAAAGTAGATGTAGAGAGAGAAGCAGAGAAGACAGATGGAAAAATAGGAGTCTTTGTGGTTTCTGGTTCAGGCGATTTTCTGAAGCCTGGCTCTGTTCTTGCTTTTGGGGTCCTCATGATACCCCCATCCTTATAAAGGATCCTATGCTTTGGCTTATGTCAACCTGAATAGAATTCTGTTATTTGCAACAAAAGTTTCAACTGGCAGGATTTCTTTCTTTTTTTATGGCTGAGTAGTATTCGTGTACATATATACCACATCTCCTTTATTCATCTATCGATGGACACTTAGGTTTCTTCCGTTTCTTGACTATTGTAAATAATGCTGCAATGACCGTATATCTTTTTGAATTGGTGTTTTTGTATTCTTTGGATAGATACTCAGAAATGGAATTGCTGAGTCATATGGTAATTCTGTTTTTAACTTTTGAGGAGCCTCCATATTGTTTTCCATAGTGGCTGCACCAATTAACAGTCTCATCAACCGTGCACAAAGGTTGCCTTTTCTCCACATCCTCACCAAATAGGACTTAATCAGAAAAGAATGAAATCTTGCCATTTGCAACAACATGGATGAACCTATGATAAGTGGAATAAGTCAGACAGAGAAGGACAAATACCACATGATTTCACTTAAATGTGGAATCTAAAAAAACAAAACAAATGAACAAAACAGAAATAGACTCATAGATAAAGAGAACAAACTGATGATTGACAGAGGGGAGGGAGTGAGGAGAAGGGTGAAAAAAGGTTAAGGAGAATAAGAAATACAAATTTCCAGTTTTAAAATAAGTAAGTTATGGGATGTAATGTACAATACAGGGACTGTAGTCCATAATATTGTAATAACTTTGTATAGTGACAGATGGTCACTCGACTTAACGCTCATCACTTCATTAGGTATATAAGTGTTGAATAACTATGTTATACACCTGAAGCTAATATAATATTGTATGTTAACTATACTTTAATTTAAAAAATTTTAAAGTTCTAACTGACGCATGTTGAAACATATATTTAAGGAGAGGTCAGCTAGGTATAGAAGACAGAGAGGGAAAGAGGAAAGAAACAAATTATTGAGTACCTTCTTTGTGTCAAGCAATTTGCTACACATTGTAAATGTTATCTTATTATCTGAAAAAAATTGATGCATTTCCCCCTATATTTTCAAGTAAGGGATGTGAATTTCAGAAGCTCACCTTTGAATTACCCAGCTGGCTGGTGGCAGATCTGGGTTTGTACTCAGATTCGGTCATCTAGGGTTGGGCTCTGGTCTAACCTTGATACATGACGGTCACCTTGATATTTTATGATCTTGAGAAGCCACTTCACCCCATTTGGACCTCTCTTTTCCTTTTTTGAAACACAAGGCGTTTGGGTAAATATAATATTCCTTAAGGTCCCTTTCAAATCTAGTGGCGTGGTGTCACTTGAAAGATTCACTTAAAACAGTGCTTCTCTATCCAAGTGGTTAGTTGGGGGAGGAGGACAGTGGTGAGTTATATCCAAGCTTCCTTGGGTGCCTTTGCAAACTATACCCATCCTTTATCCCACACCCTTCCCCAGAAGATTCCGAGAAGTTTTTCTGAGAATGGGAAAGTTACAGGTAACAGAGCTGGATTTGAACACATGGCTATCTTATTATTTCATTATGCTGATTCTCTTTTATTTTACCTATTGGAACATAGAAGAATCTCATTATTTTTTTTCAACTGAATTGGATTAATATTAACCACACATGACTAATGTGTCCTTTGCACATTTTACAATCAACTTATCAGTTTCTAATTAAATTCCTGCTGGTAATATTTTTTGGAATTGCATTGAATCTATAGATCAGTTTAGAAGTACTGCTCTCTTACTGTTGGGTTTTCTCATCTGTGAACTTAGTTTACTTCATTTTTTCAAAGGTCTTCTTTAATGTCTGTCAGCACCACTTCACGGTTTTCCGTGTAGAATTTTTGCATATCATTTATTCATTTCTGTCTCGGTATTTGGTGTCCTTGAATGCTATTGCTCATGTATGATGTTGTTTGTTTTCCAATAGGATATTAATAGTAAATAGAAATACAATTTAGGTTTCATATATTAACTTTTATTTCTTATAACCTTGTTATACTAGTCATTTGTTAATTAATGACATGAGAAACTTTGAACATGAAAAGTTCTGCTTTGAAATTCAAGTGACAAAGTGTCCCCAATGTGTAGGCAGAAGCGTGTCCCCACCCCCAAAGCTGTCCCTGCCCTAATCCTCAGAACCTACAACTGTGTTAGGATCCCTGACAAAGGGGAATTAAGGTTGCAGGTGGAATTAAGATTGCTAATCAGTTGATTTTAAAATAGGGAGATTATTTTGGATTATCTGGGTAGGCCCAATGTAGCCAAAAGGGTCCTTAACAAGGGAAGAGGGAGGCAGCGGACGAGGGATGCAGCGTTGTTGGCTTTAAAGAGAGAGGAAGCGGTTATGAGCCGAGAAATGCTGGCAGTGTCTAGAAGCTGAAGCAGGTAAGGAAATGGATTGTCTCTGGAGTTCCAGAAAACAAATAAACAAAAACCTGTAGCCCTGTCTGCACCCTGGTTTTAGCCCAGTGAGGCCCCTATTGGACTTCTGGCCTCCAGAAATGTAATAAATTGTGTTGGTTTAAGCCATTGATTTTGTGATAATTTCTTACAGCAGCCCTAAAAAACGAGTACAGTACAGTTCAGAGTTAGAGAAAAGACAGTTCTCCCTCCCCACTTTCCGGTCATGGAAACTGCCCCGTGCTGGCATCCTGCAAATGGCCAGCTTTGGGAAGAGAGGCAGACAGCAACACTTGCAGTTTGCCACCACCCAGGCTGCAAAGCTGAGAGCTCTTCAGGAGGGTTTGATCGTGGATAACAGATATCAACAGACAATCTGGAGCTAGAGCATGAGAAGCAAACTTGCTACACACCACATGGTAACTGCAGAGGGATTTGTGGGCATAGGTGAAGCACCACTTTAGAGGATGACTTTCAATGGGGACAAATTGCATTGTGAGGAAGTCATCGGAAAGACATAGTTTTTATAAATATGACCCTATTTGTAGCCTCCGGCAGGTGAGGGCAAGTGACTTGTATTATACTGCTAATAATAGTTATTTATACTGATACTTGTGATTTCTGAGGTTGATAAATGAAGTGATTTTAAATGTAATCAGAGAAGCTTGAAAGTGGCCCCTATAATGAGATCCTCCTTGCATGCTTGTATTCCAATACCTAGAATGGGAGAAAAGGAGGTAGAATTGGAAGCGTTGTGCTGGGAATTACACGCAACCCGCATATGGGCCTCTCTCTGCCATCCAAGCCCCACTCAGCGTCCCCTATGGGTGAATCAATAGGTGGAGTGGTTATGGATTGTTGCCTGTGTCTAAGTTGTGATTTGAGTCTCTTCCTGCCATTCCTTTTTTATTTTGCCTAGGTCTATAGTTTTAATAAAGAATAAGACAAGGACCGATGAGAAAAATAGAGTGTATTTTTGTCTTCAGTGCGTGTCAGTGAGAATGATGCTATGACGTTTCCATTAATAATCAAACAGAAGCTGCAAAGACCAAATCAGAAGTAAAGTGAATTTGCAGTGTTACTCATAGCTACCTGTAAAAATGTGTCAATTTCATGTAGCATGTAATATTTATCTCTAAAACTAGTTATGTGCGTGCTTATTCTCCAATCTTATAATTACTCGTCTCATTTTTAGTGTCTGTGGAGCAAAAGTCTAAAATTAAAAGTTTAAAATAAAAAAAGAATGCCCATATATATTATTTTCCTTATAGAATGTCAGTTTGGGGGTTAAAAAAGGGGTCAATTTTATAACTCAAGTCCTTATAAAATACTTTTATTAGTTATTCCACCCAAAGAAATCCATATGCTGTTTAATCTCTCCCCAATAGAAGAGATATGGCTATGCTCATGGAAATGACTTTTTTCATTCGAGTTTCTGAGTTAAGGAAATAGGGTTGGAAAAACAGCTAATTTACAGTGGCCCCAGCAAATTTCATTTCCCTTTCTTGCTTTGCATAGTTAATATTTACGGATGGCTTTTATGGTACCAGACACTGTGCTAGGTGCCAAGGATACAGCAATGATTAAAATGCAGTCCTTTTTCTCAAGAACCTCATGCTATGATGAAGGAGGCAAACAAGCGCTTCAGAACAAAATGCAAGACTATAGGGCACCAAGGAGGGAGTAATTTATTTTGCCTGGAGAGAAATAAAACCTTCATAGAAGGGGTGACATTTGAAAGGGCCTCGAAGGAAAAGGAGAAGGTCAATAGTTGTACGTTTTAAACAATGAAACAGTGTGAAAACTCGAAAAGAAAGTTCTGTTTGTATTCTGTCAGCTGCCTGTGTCACTGGGACTGAGCACTCATTCTGGGAAGAGGGTGGCAGAGGGGACCAGACAGGAGGGTGGAAGAGAGCAAAGGCTCACCCAGCTCCATCAACCTCATCTTCCCAGGCCAAGCATCCTCCATCTGTGGGAAGAGAGAATGTGACAGACCTCTTCCGTGTACAGCACCAGGACCTCTTGCAAAGTCTGTTCAGCACTCCATGTTTCTGAGAGGGGGAGGGAGAGAGGAGAGAGGAGAGGAGAGGGGAGGAGAAAAGAGAAGAAGAAAGGAGAGGAGAGGAGAGGAGAAAAAAAACACACGAAAAACAGAAATAACAGCAGGGACTTTCTGCCATTTCCTGGCTCTAAGATGGTGTTAGGGGAGTTACATAAGCTTTAGTTTCTTTATCTGTAAACCAGAGAATGTAATCCCTCCCTCAAGCGTTTTTGTGAGGATGGAAGAGACATGCCTATGAAGTCCCCAGCTCATCGCCTGACCGCGAGAAATGGTAGCAGCATGCCAGGGATGACTGCCGGTGATGTTGGTTACGATGATGACGTTGATGATGGTGCTGATGATAAAGAATGGGCCTGTTCTCTGGGCTTCCATGGGAAGACTCTGAACATCCCGAGAGGTGGGCAAGAACACCGTGATCCGGGCTAACCTGGCTCTGACCCAGAGCCACTTCCTGCCCATCTGCACTTCCCTTGCCGTTTTTTCCTGTGGCTCAGGTGGTGCAGGCAGCTGCTCCAACTGCTGCTGCTGGTGCTCTGACAGCTGTGGTGAGCCAGGCAATGGTCTATTAAACCAAACCTCAACTGGAAACCCTCAGCCCTAAATAATCCCAGCAACAGGTCTCCGTCCTCCCTTGCCTGCCCCCATCCTTTAATTCACCTACTTTCATTTTTGTCTCATCATTCCATCTTGATTGCGTTCCATTTTCTTTGACCCTTTGCTGCCCCTTTTCCTCTCTCTTTTCTCCCTGTTACTCACTCTCTCACTTGTCTTGTCCTTTTTCTCCCCTGCATGCTTGTTCCTCCTCCAGTTGTCTGTGGGTTTTCAGAATGGTGTGGTGGAAAAAGTCCTGGATGTGAGGCCAGGAGGCTCAGAGACTAGTCATGCTTCTGAGATGATGGGCAAGCCACATACCCCTCCTGGGATGTGGTTTCCTTATCTGCAGAAACTGGGGGGTTGGGTCAGAATAATCTAGAGTGTTCTTTCCGCTCTAAACTCACATTCTGTTACCTTTTGTTATGTGTGCCTTTGTGCCTGCTTTTCCTGTTTCAGCTGACTCATTTGTCCACCTGCATCTCTCATCTGCATCCTCACCACTTTGGTCCCAGCCACCATCATCTCTCACAAGGTTCACTACAGTAGCCTCCTGCACGGAGAGGTCTCCCTGTTTCTGCTCATATCCCCGCCTAACGCGTTATCCACATAGAAGCCAAAGTGACTTTAAATTCCTCCCAACTCCTTTCCAGTCAGCATCCATCCAATTACCCTGCTTATTCTCTTCAGAGCAGTTCTTACTGCCTGAAATGGTCTCTATTTCCTCACTAATAGCTGAATGCTTATGTACTTGTTATTGTCTGTCTTCCCCACTAGAATGCAGGCTCCATGAGAGAGGGAGCTTGTCAGTCTTGCCACCCTCAGGTAGTGCTCTCTCAATAAATATTGATGAGAGAAGCCTCCCTTTGCCACAGAACCCATCTCTCCCCTTCTTGACACTGTGTGCTAACCACACAATTTTTCACTTAGAAATATGTCCACCTGCCAGAAATCTGACCCATCCTTCTTCATTAGCTCCGAGACAATTTCCCTCATTGACTTTGCTCAGCCAGCCAGGCCCTATGTTTTCATAGGATATGGGAGAGAACAGTGGCAATTTTGAGTTCTTCTTCCACTTCAGTTTCAATCTGTGCTGTTGGATAAAAATAACAGAACTCTTAGACTCTGATCTAGACAGCTCTTTCCCCGCAGGCCAAGAAGGAAACATCTTCAAAAAAAATTTACCAAAATGTTCAAAACTCTGTGCTTGGCTCTTAGGAAGATGTTGGGAGTACCCAGATTCTTTAAAACAATCTTTTGAGGTTGGTAATGCTCACCTGTTTGTTATTTTGCAGATAACAAAACCCGGGGACTAGGGAGATTGTGTAACATGGATCTAAGTTAAAGAGCCAGTGGGGCGTGGAGCCAGGCTGTGAACTAGGGGAGTGAGTGCAATGTCAGAACCAACCACCTCGTCACCGTGCTATCCCTTCTCGCTCTCTAGATTAGAACCGTGTCCTGCTTTATTTTCATCACAGCACTTGGCAATATCTAATGTTGTCTGATTTATTTACTTACCTTTTTTTTGTGTGGCTGATTCTTTCCATCAAAATATCAGCTACATCAGGGCTGACACCAGGTGTGTGCTGCTCACTGCACTTTACTCCGTACTTGCAATAGCACCTGGCCCATAATGGACCCTCAGTAACTATTCACTAAATGAATGGATTATTTGCATGTTAGAAGATGAGATGTAATAGAAGGCTTGATAATTTTGGATATAAAACTCAGTCTTTGTTGATGGAATTTTTTTCAAAAGTATTTCCAATGGCGGCATATCTTTATCCTTTGAGAGTATATTTTGTTTTTGCATTAGTCAAAACCATTAAAGAATTTATCTTTCAAGACCAATATATGGTCATAAAGCATTATGGCTACTTTTCTGTCTCAGAAATTAGACCTGTTTGCAGGCAGACCTAACTTTCTGTGTGATGGGGGCTTTTGGCACTCTGGTAAAGCCTCTGGACTCCATCACAGAATCATATTTTTAAGAGCGTAAAATAAAATATATAGTATTACAAAGGAACAAATTGTATTGAGTAAGGTATCAAAATATAAAAATATGGGGCATAGCACTTTAATTTCTTCTTTATTAACACATTACCGTATTTTGCCATGTATAGTGTGCATTTTTTTTTGCCCAAATTTGTGAGGGAAAAATAAGGACACACATTATACATGGGTAGTACTAATTCTGCAGCTACATAAATGTTTTTAATTCCTTTCTTTGTGCTTATGCGTTAAAAGTGTAACTCTAGAAATCAATAATAATATTCATATACAAAATAATACCCTGGAATACGGTAATTGGTTTTGTTGAACTTACAATGAACTTGCAAAGACAAAGAGTTCTTGGCCTTCTATGATGTGTAAATATCATAAATTTGTTACCGGTACATAAAATTTCTTGTACCTTGTATCTGTTCTTGTGTTTTGTAATTATTTGTTACATAACTTTTCTTGTACCATAATATGTTAAAAAACAAATGCTAAAATTCCTTTATAATACAAAAGAAAAGTACCTACATACAAACAAATAAAAGTTTTAATTAAAAAATTACAACCAAAGATTTTTACTTCCCTGAAAGTTTGGGTCAATAACATAAGTGTGCATTATACATGGCAAAATCTGGTAAATAATAACATCTAAAAAAAAGTCTAATATCTACCTGCAAAAACTGAAACATTATATGAAAATAATGGAAAAAGATCCAGGATTTCTATTAGTGACAAACTCCTAGGAATTACTAATGCTTTCATAATTAAAGGAAATGTTAAGTTTCATAAACAGATTGCCAAAAATAAAGACAATTTTCCCCTTATAGGCTCACAGTCCCCCTGACACAGACTCCACAGACTCCATGCACCCCAAATTTTGAAAACTTACTTTAGAGGAATCCAAAATAGGCTCAACAATAGCAGCTTCATTTAAGTAAATGTATTACTTCCAAAGGTGAGCACTAAAGAGGTTATTCTTCATGTGGTATACATGTTCTGACATATATGATTATTTTCTAAATTCATCCCCACAACACCTTTGTAGCTATTGATAAAGGGCGTCATTATCATCATTTAAATATGTTTACTCAGTACCTCTCTATACACATATGAAGTGATAGTCTGAAATTTTAATCCTTGACTGTTGTGCATTCATAATTTTATTTATTGATTTTAAATATTAATTTTAAGTAGTTAATCCATTCACATGATTCAAAAATTCAGAAAACATGAGAAAAGCAGGTCTCCCTCTTATCTCTGTCCACCAATCACTGAGCCTCCTCCCAGGCGACAACCAGTATTATCAGTTGCTCATATATTCTTTCAAAGATGATTGATACATACATATTATTTTACATATACATTTACATATTCCTTTCCCCCTTTAATAATACAAATTGTTGCATATCATCCATACTGTTTTCCACATTTTTTTTTCATTTAAAATATGTCTAGAAGATAGTTCTGTATTGGTGCATTAAGAACCTCTTTATTTCATTTGTGCCTGCATAGTGTATTGTAAGGATGTACCATAATTATTTAACCAGTCCCTCATTGTTAGACATAAAGGTTGTTTCTAAATGATTTACTATTATGAATAATAATAATAAAAAAAGGGCGGCAGCAAAACATATCATTTAAGATGGGCCTTTTGTCGTGGCTACCTACATATGTGGGTCTTAGAATCATAAAACCCAAGCATGAATAGTCAGTAAGGGACTGATACCACATAGAGGGTACTGTATTGCGAATTACAATATAATGGATAATTCACCACCAGAGTTGCGAGGGAAGACAGAGATGTGATCAACAGTCTAGGAGATCCTCGCAGTCTAGGAGGAGTGGAGCTTTTTTAGGACAACAGAAGTGATCATTAGGATGGGGAAGATGGCCCAGGTTTGAGAGCCTGCTTTGGAGAAAGCTTGGAAGTGTCAAATAAGCAAACTTGTTTTGTTTTTGTTTACTATAGCTCTGAGAAACAGATTCAGAGTAAAAATGCTCTTTGATTCATGGCACAATATCATCACTGGGCCATGAAAATCTCCTCTCTTACTGTATTTATTTATTCTCATTCACTTCCATTTCCCACTTCCATTCCTCCACCTCAGTCCTTCTAGTTGGATGCGTTTAAAGTGTGTATTTTTCTTTATATGCAAAATTGATATAATGATGTGTGTGTGTGTGTGTGTGTGTGTGTGTGTGTGTGTGTGTGTGCACATGTGCTTTAGATTTACATAAATGTTACTGGGTTATAACTCGTTCCATTTCTGCTTTCATAATCACTGTGTTTGATGGTCCCTCCTCATCGCTACACACACATCTAATACTTTGCCTCCAGCTGCCACATGGTCTCATCCACCACATTGTGTCCACCTGCTTTCTCAGGGATGGACAGCCAGGTTGCCTCTCGCTCTTGGCCACCACAAATAAGATAGTTCACTTCCTCCTACGTGGCTTCCTCTAGATCTGTGTGAGAATGTATTTGGTATTTACACCTGGAACAGAATTGCTGCATCATAGAATTACATATTCTTAGTTTGACTAAGTAGTGCCAGATTACACCCCAAAATGGCTCCTTAGTCAGCAACACAAATACACCTGAGTTTCCCAACTCCATATTCCTGCCAGCTCCTGACAATATCCGGCAAACTTAATCTTCTTCAGTCAAGTGATATATTATCATTATTATGTCTGTTTGCATTCATCTATTTACAGGTAATTTTGAGTATTCTTCAGTGTGTGGGGGTCTATTCACAACCACTATCCTTTGTTCTCCTGGGGTTTCTGATTTCTCCTTTATGGTGGTTAAGCATTTCTTTTATAATGTAAATAAAAATCTCTTGTTTAGATGTGACAAATATCTTTTCCAATTTTGTCATCTGCCTATTAACTTTGCCCTACATTGAACAGGAATTCTTACTTTTGAAGTAATCGTATTAATCAGTTTTTTGTTTTTTGGGGTTTTTTTTTTTGCTTTATGGTTATGCTTTTAAGGTGATGTTTTATTCAATAAGTCCTTGCCACCCTAGATAACAAAGGTATTCTTCTACATTTTCTTCTATTACATTTATCGTTTTATCTGGTATATTTAAATGCATCTGAAGTTCACTTCTATAAATGTTAGGAGCATCCAGTTTCTGAAAAAAGCAGAAGGTGCAGGGTGCGGAAAATGGAAGAGGGGAGGAAAATAAGATATCTGAATCCCAGAGAAACAGGACATAGAAGCAGAGTCCAAAGTTTCTGTCTGACCTATCCAAGGAGGTGCCCCTCTATCTGTGGTCTGTACTGAAATACTGAAAAAGTCAGCATTAAATGTACTTCTCTTACAAATAAAGTCATTTGCAGGAGGAATTCCCCAGCACCACTGAGCTTCCGGTACACGGTTTTAAAAATATACCCTGTACACAACAGAAGGAGGACTTTCCCAAATGGGAGGGGGTAAGCAGGGAGAGAGGAAGCTGCCAGAGGGAGAAGAGCCAACGCATACACAAGCAGATAGTTGAGAATTGATTGTGCTAAAGATGGACCGGATGATGGAAAACATTTCTTGCTCTCCAAGATGGAAATTCACCCATTGAAGAAAGGGAATTGATTCCTGTCCAGTGTCTAAGTCTTGAACATTCTTCTATTTCCAGTTTATTATCAACTGCTTTTAGTTAATCCAAGTTCCTATCAAAGAAACAAAACACAGTAGAAAACAATCTAACCAAATTATAGACAAACGGTTATGTTCAGGCATCTGTTATAAGGACCCCAATGTATATTTTAAGCTTTCTCCTTTGTAAATGGACCCAGTGGTCAGCCGTTCATTCTTCTGTGGATTTCTCACTATTGAGGATCCCATCATAGCTGCAGGGAGGCTGTGAAATTGTCCGAAGACCATAGTTTTTAAAAGGAGAAGGAAAAAGAAAACCTTGGGAGAAGAAAAAGAGCGCTTTTTTTTTTTCTCTTTTCAAATCTATAAAAATGGCTCTTAAGAGCTGGCATTTTCTTGTCCAGCAAAAAAGCAATGATTATGCTGTGGGAGGAAAGAGCAGAAGGCAAGTTAAAGGTCACAAAGATAATTTTTTGCTTGTTTGTTTTTGTTTTTGCCCTGAATACATTTTTCTCATGTGAAAAAAAATAAAATAAAATCACTGTCCTTTATCTGTCTGATAGGCTTGCTCTTACTACCTCCCCCGCAAAAAGAATATACTACCTGATACTGTGTTTCCCTGAAAATAAGACCTAGCTGGACCATCAGCTCTAATGTGTCTTTTGAAGCAAAAATTAATACAAGACCTGATATTATATTGTATTGTATTATATTATAAAGACCCGGTCTTATAGTAAAATAAGATCAGATCTTATATTAATTTTTGCTCCCAAAGATGCATTAGAGCTGATGGTCCGGCTAGGTCTTATTTTCAGGGAAACACAGTAGAAGGCATCCTCCAGGTTCTTCACAAAAGTCACGGTTATGTAAAATATCCCCAAGTTTGAAAAACACCAGCAGGGTGTATTAAAGCATTATGACATATAAATAAAAGTCACATGTAAAGACCCATATCTTGTCTAATACATGGCTTCTGTATCCCATGGGGAAAGTTTCTAGGACTCTGGAGTGAGGCAGCCTGAGTTCAAATCTTGTCTCTGGCCCTTACAGAATGTAAGGCCTACTGTGATTTACTTAGCCTCTCTGAGCCTTGGTTTCTTCACTTACGAAATTGAGATAATAATAGTACCTACTTTATAGTGTTATTGAAAATTACATGTCACACATCTATTGAATGACTAAAATTAAAAATTAGTGACAGTGCCATGTGCTGATGAGGCTGTGGAGCAACTGAAGCTCTCACAGGTGTCTGGTGGGGATATGAAATTGTCCAGCCAGTCTGGAAAATAATTCGGTAGTTTCCTATACATACACTTACCATATGATCCAACGATCCTCACTCTTGGATATGTTCGCCCAAGTGAAATGAATTCTTATGTATTTTCACACAAAAAAACTGTATGCTAATGTTTACAGCAGTGGTGAGTCAAAGAAACAGGAATGGGTTTGGCCAATGGAGGAAAACTGGCTATGTTTGGTTTACTGAGATCCAATTTGGTGGACCGTCAAGGGTAATTTGGGCGCTCTGTGACGTTTACCATACATGCTGATAATGATTTAAGATCAGCTCTATGGCTCAGAGATCAGAAAACCAATTGATGTTTAATCTAGGCTGTCATGTACACCTCCTGGATTGACTGCTTGGAATCATTTGTAGTCCCCATGCAGTGTTCCTTGAAAATGTACCAGCCATTATAATAGCTCAATATCTGGACAGCAGAGATATTTAGACCCAATAATAAATGCAGGGTCTATTCTCATGGGCTCCAATCTGCCATAATTTCGATTTAATGGAAGGCAGCTAGTGTAATGTGCTTGACCTAAAAGAACTTCTCTTTGAGGGTATTCAGAATCTGGAACACACTCTTGTCATTGCTAAGAGTCCACAAAGTCTTCATCTTTTAAAGTTGAATTTGATTTCTAGCAAAGCAAATGTTACTTTGAGCTAAATCTTGTGTTTAAGTAAGATAATTCTGTTGTAGATACTAATTTTGATTTTTTTTTTAAAAGAAGACATTGCTACAAAGCAATGAGTTGGTTTTGGGGGGCTCCCGAACTACTTGAGGCTCCTGTCGACGGGAAAAATGTTAACAGCACATGGGAAATTGTCTTTTAAATGTCTTCAGCTCAGATGTATTAGACTCTCAAGTTGTCTTTAAACAAGGCAATATTCATTTGAAAGAATAAGTTCTAAAAATGTGATTAGGTCTCATGTTTCTCGAAACCTTGTTTTGTTCAGAGCACAGCGTTAATGTCAGCGCCAGAGGTGTTTGATTGAAAGAGCCAAGTTGGGTAATGCATAGGCTTGCATAAAAACAGAGCCATTCTAATATTTGATTGCATTGGAACCATGTGCATGGCCCTCTTCTAAACATTTGACAAGTGTTATTTAATCCTAACATCATCTTTATGCAAAAGTCTCTACTTCTATCCCCATTTTAGAATAGAGGATTCAGAGCTGGAGAGATTAAGTAACTTGCTACTTGTGCTCAAACAGGTAAGGTGCAAATCAAGGCTCCCTGACACGGCCTGCTTGACACTAGAGTGACTCTTTCCCAACCCCTGTGCTAAGCTGCCTTCCTGAGTTGCATAGGAAAGGATCAGAATGATAGCACAACCGTCTAAGCCAGGAAATGAGAACCAAGAGAGATACAGAACAACATAACTGGGGATTCAAAATGATGAGTTAGAAAGTTGAGCTTCAAAGTAGCTAAAAACCCCTTGTTCTGACTCTCTCCAATACTTGAAATGTTATCCAGAGTAGTCCAGCTTTTATAATTTCACCCAAATATTTCATTTGTTAATTCACTCACCAAGTATTATTGATCCCCTATTATGTGCTAAGCTCTGAATTAGCTAGGCACACAGAGTTGAATCTAACAAGATTGCCAATTTCAAGGAGCTTTTGGTCTACTATGTGGATTGTATTTTACGCTAAAACACATTGTCAGATGACAAATTACAGATACATATGTGTTCATCTCCACCCTCATCAGAAGTTCACACTGCAGGGTGGTCACCCAGCCCTTACTCATTAGAGCCACACCCCAGAAGTGCTGCTACAGCGGTTTCAGCTCACTTGTTCTGATCAACAGTAGCTCTTGCTTATCAGCCTAATGGATGAGAGAACGTCATTTTCATTAGTGAAATTATGGTGTTCAAGGTATAGTTTGGCTAAAATAGTCTAGAGACACACTCCATCCTTGTATGACAGGGTATGAAAATCTTCTGGCCTCAGTGGTCTTTGCATTTTGGGTGAATGTAGGATATTGTGCATAAAAACTTGTGGAAGTTCTAGATAATATCTTTCACCAGAGGGCGACCCTTTTCTCTGCTGGGCTGATAGATTAGGACAGGGCAATATCTTACTCAAGCCTGTGACTGGGCGGGGTCTGTCTGGGGTTTGCTCCTGCTCACAGGATGGGGCCATCCCCATCCTCTCAAGTGAGAGCTTGATGCATTGAGCAGGACTCAATCCTCCAGAAGGTCCTTGACGTCTCAGTTCTAACAAAATACAGAAAATTCCACTCTGCTTTCCAAAGGTTTTTGATTTTCACTCTCTGAAGCTTTAGAGCTCTGCAAATTTCTTGAGGGGGAAACCAGCTGTGTGCTTGAGGCCCCTCAAGTCTCCAGTTTTGTTATTGCAGCCTCACAGGAATGCCAAAGTTTCTGGTTTCCTATCCTCCAACAGTGGCCCTCTGCTGGGCCAAGCTGGATTCTCAGTTAGGGCGACACTGGGAGTTGGCCAGTGTTCCCGGGGTAAAGGCGACTGCAGGCAGAGCAGTTCACCACTGCACCCCCACACCCCGGCCCCCTGTTAACCAGAGTTCCTCCCCCACAGGTCAATGTCTCCTCAGAACCATGAACTTAAGGGAAATTCTGTTCTGCTTTTCAGAGATTTTTCAGTTTAGCTTCGAAGTCTCTCACCCTGCACAGCTTCTAAATTCAGCAAATGTCTTAAAGGGGACACTAGCCTAGTGTTGAGGCCATTCAGGTCACCAGTTTGGGTCACCTCAGGGCTGCATACCCGCCGCAGTCTCTGCTGGTGTTTCCATCCCTGCATGGGCCTTTGCTGGAGCCAACTTGGGCTTCTCAGCCTTTTGGCCAGACCCAGAACTGGCAAATGCCCCCTGGGGAAAAAACTGCTAAAGATCCTTTATTCATCCCTCTGGGAGTTTTCTTCTGGAATTTTAGCCCATGTAATCCTCATTGCTTTTTCAGGTCTCTGATGCCTTGGAACAGATTTTTTAAAAATTGTATCAGCTTTTTAAATTGTGCTCAGGTGAGTGTTAGGCTGCCATAAACCACTCCTTTCTAAGTGGAAGTCCCTACCTGCACCACTTAAAGTGACAGGCAAAACTGGGTCCATTAGGTCACTGACTTGGAGAACTCTGTCTGATGCCAGCAATAGGCTTGACTGTATCTTGACCCAGAATATTATCAGCTCGTGTCTGATGAGACTTTCATGCAAAGTATGATACTAAAAGGACAGAACTGGGATTCAAGAAGATTACCAAATGGGTGGTAGACTGCATGATGCCTGCTTTCTGATAAATGCTGTATGTTTTTAGTTTAAGACTTGTTTTCATTTGAACTGGGTAGCAAAGTTGTAGAGGAGGGGAACTTTGACTGTAACTACCTCTACGTTTTTGAAGACCAGCAGTTCTAAGAAGATCCTAATAATTGTGAGTGACCAAATTGGTTTAGATCCATTCTCAACATGCCTCATATAAAGACCAATTTATATTTTTTCAACTTATATTGCTTCTTGAGTAGTAAATGCTATAAACCAACAAAGCAGTATATAAAGCATTGCATCCTGTTTCTTTTCATTCTAACTTCCTGTCCACTGAGCAATTTAATTTACCTGCTTCTAGAAGTCCACAAGTTTGTAAATGCATTTATTTTTCACCTCTGAGCCCCCTTCATTGTTTAAAAAACAAACTTCAATCCTAGGTCTTCTCAGTCTTGCTTTTTCCTAAGTGCCTACTTTCTCACCTATATATTTACCAAAATCCCTAATTCTGGATTATTTTAATTGATCTTTTCTGGAAACTCCTTCTCCAGTGCTGTATTTCTTTATTCATTCATTCAACAAAGATTTACTCAACATTTCTTTATTACATCTACAGCTATGTAATATTGGATAGCCACACCGTGGTGGTAGCAGAAGAAAACAGTGATATTTGAGTCCCTATACCTGAAGGTAATTGGTAGTTGTGTAATCACCCTTTTCACTAAAAAACAGAGAGTCTGGTGCAATGCACACCTTTGTTCACCAAACTGTAACACACTATCTTGCACATAGTGTGTATTTAGTAAACGTGACATTAATAAATTAGGCAACGAATAACACAGAGGACTCAAGGCCAGTCCTCTACCTTATTTATGTAGTGAGTAAATAAAACTACACACACAATTTGTAATATCCTCCATTTTCTATTCCTGAATTTTGTCTAAACTAAAAACCCATATTACAGAACCAGAGATCTGTTTGGCACGTTAGGACAAAGAAAGTAAGAAAGCACACACACACACACAAAAAAAAGTCAGCCTTTGCTTTTTTTTTTGAAAGAACAGAACAGTGAGGCTAGGAGGTTCATCAAAAGAGAAAGGCTCAAAACCACTCTTAAAAAGACAAAACAGGTACAGGTGAAGGTTTCCATTCAAACCAAGAATGACAAGGGCATGAAAAGGCAAGACTATGGAGGTGTTGAAAAGTCCATTTAGAGTAAACAAGACAGGAAGTTGAATTGACTTTCTAGGTAGAAACTACAGGAAAAGTTATACTGAGAAGCCCTGCAGCAAAAAAGAAGGAAGCTCATTTTACTAAGTCCTCTTTCAGACACTAATGCATCTCATACACTACACCATTTGTATTATACATTCTCAGTGTTCTAAGCACTGCGCTATAAGGGAAAGTGGAAAAAGAGAGTGTGTGTATACACTTTGATATGTATGAAGAAACTATTTCTTTTGCCTGTGGGTCTTTCTTTCTTTTTCTTTTTTTTTCATTTTAAACAGGAAGAAAATGGAAAAAAATGAATGATTTCTAGAAACCAGTTCTCTGATCAAAGCATTTGTCTCTTATCTCATCATCACTCATCTTCTCTGGGGAGCACTTTTCCCCAGGTTGATAGAACAATCAAGTGTGGTAGGAACTCATTTAACATAATGGTGGTTGGTGTGAGCAACGTGCCAGATGCAGGAAGAGTATATGACGTGGTGAATTGAAGAGCACTCCATATTCCTTTGTGTGTAGGTGCAGAGGATTAAGGCGAATGCCAACCACAGAGCAAACACTTGATAAATACAGTCAAAGGAATGAATCAGTGAATGGACAAAAAACAAGTTGAACCCCCAGGTTCTCTGCTGGGTCATAGATTTATTGTGTCATCAACAATTTATTGCATCAACAAATGAATCAGTAAAATGAGTCCAAACTTGATTTGAACATCTAAAAAGTTGCTTTCTGGTAAAGGTGTCTCAGACTTAAAGAAAAGGAGATGGAACCTTGAAGTCTTATTATGTATGTAGACCATGATTAAAAAACAAGGAAACAAAGTAAATAGAAACACTATTCCATCCAATTGGAACATGTAGTGAAAACTGAATGAATATTAGGCCTAAGGTTGGATTCCTGCTCCATCTCAACTGTTTAACTAACAGATGTTATTTCACTCTGTTGAGCCTATTTCCCCATCTGTGAAATGAGATCATAATACTTACTTGGAAACATGAGTATTAAGTTAGTAAATATACTAAGTTAGAACAAGAAGTTGTGGGTCGTTTTCTTTTGATAGGGATTTTCCATTTAGCTATTTTCCTCTTGAAATCTGGTTACTAGTGACCTTTTAGATGCCAACTACAAAGCAATGTGCTCATGCCATTTTCCAAGAGAAATGGAATTTTGTTAGGTGGATTAGGAAAGCATGCAGTTAGAATATAGTAAATACATTGATACCAAGAAAAGATTTCTTCTTATCTGATTATGGTTCTTGTTTTCTGAGGACATTCCATCTCTGTAGACCCTTCACATTCAGCGTAGATCCAGATATGACATTCCTCTGAAAGAACACAGATAGAAGGGGCCTCACAGAGGTCTGATCTTTTTGTGTCAGGTCACTTCTCTTCCCTGACAGCTGTGCCAGCAGCCTAGAAATGTCTTTCTGGCTAACTGTATGGTCTCTCTAAACGCGTTTTTATTCTATTGCAGAGTACCACAAGTCCCATTTCATAGGTAGATTCAGGCGTGTCTATCACGTCTTCATTCTCTTCGAGCAGAGAGCCTTGGATGGCTTTAAAATAAGGCTAAGTGATCCTAAGGCCATGTAAAGCAGTTGGGGCTAGAGCATTAGTTCCCAGACTTCAGCCATTTTAATATTACAGCCATGATTTTTGTCCCATTGGCATCCCAACTCATATTATACTCATATGTTTATCATGATTGCTTAATATTTACTGAATAGTCTTTTAAATTACCTCCCTTTGCCCAACATTATTTAAAAGGAAACTTTATATTATTATTTTAATTGTTTAAAAAAAATCACTGTAAAAAGAAATTTTCAAAATGAAAGTTTAGCTAGTCAGTTGCCTAAGGTTCTGAGCTTGTGACTTGCTCTTTTTAGATAAAAATGAAGATGATGAAGTGCAAACGATGCGTTCAAGATTTAATAACTCCAAGCAGATTTTCTGCTTGATGAAATCAATATTAAGAAAGTATTAAAAAAAGAATCACTTCCTCAGTCTATTCCTCAAGGAGATTTAATGCTTTATCTAAGGACTACCAGTAAGTAGGAAATATGTGTTACAAGTGGGGTGCTAAAGGCAACCCCATTTCTCTGGTTACAGGGACCTGTAAATTCAGTGGGACCCAAGGAAAGTATCTTGGCATCATGGCCAACATGCAGAGATAGTGGTGAATACACTGGCATATAGTAGACATTTAACAAGTGTTCATTTCCTGGAAGCCCCTCCCACCTTCCTTCTCAGCCTTATAGGTTCCACCTTAATAAAAACAATAACGAGTTTTTACTGAGGGCTCTGTATTACTGAGGGCTAGGCAGTTCCAGATATTACTTCAACTTTCAAAACACTTTTATAATTTTTTAACACTTTTATAACTTAATAACTGAGGAAACTTTTGAAATATATAAAATACATATAATTGGGTAAAATTTTATAATCAAAAATCGGAGGTAAAGCAGCTTGCCCCAAATCACTCAGCAGATATAACTAATGTAGTGTTTGGGTCTTACCACCCCAGATATAATTGGAACTAAGAACGTTACTCAGCTAATTAAGTCAAACAGATAAACCACAATTACCCCAATTATCTGAATTTTGGCTTACCGTTATTAAAGTTTGGCTTAGAAATTATACTCTTCTTTTTTTCTAGGAACAGTTTTATTTTGATATTGGCTTGGGATATCTGGCTGATTGCCTCAGTTCTCTCTGCTGTGACTACCCCAGTATTGTTCACAGAGGCATTGCATAAATATAGATTGTGGGAGGAAGTCATGGGAGAAAGGAAGAGAGGGAGGGAGGAAAGAGGATGTGTCTTTGTAAACAAACTAACTCAAAATATACACCTGAGAATTGCGGTCCAAACCTAGTGATTGCAAATAAGCCTCACCACTTTCCATCATTTTCACCACTTCAGAATGTTCTAGCCCTAAAATGGAGCTCGCAGCACTGGCCCTGCTCTCCTAACAGGGCTTTATGACAATCTAATGGAATACTTTCCCAGAGGTACATACCCGTGAGCATATGGTGTTTCGCTTTTTCCTGGAGACCCAACTGGACGCTCTGCCCTCATAGGACTCTGCAGCGCTGCAGGACTCGTTTGTTACCTCTGGCCATGGCTTAGGGGTGAAAGTAAATAAGAAACTCTCGATCCTGTGTAATTCTCCAGGCCTTATATTTGCAAATGTAGAAACCCAGAAACACCACTCCCAGCATCCATGTTCTATTAATAATATTCTTGCAGCCCCAAAACAATTCAGTGACTCCGAAGATTTAAGATACCTTTGCTCAATTACTCAAATTTAGATATTGCCTCCCTAAAACAAAACAAGACACATTTCCGAAGTGAACATGTTTCACTTCAAGTACCTGATTTGACAGTTTGGGGGTAATAATTAAGTGAATGAATGCCTCAATTGTCGCCTTCATTTTGTGTATGTGTGTGAGTACCCACAATATAGTCATATGTATAGACTATGGAGATTTTTTTCCAACATCTGATTTTTAAAAATCCAGTCCCTGCTGAAATTCTGTAATACTTGTAAACAGGATTATTTGGCCCTTAGCACTTTTCCATTTTGTTAAAAAAAAAAAAAAAATCTCAGGAGTAGTTTAATAGCTATTCAATCTGTGTGGTTTTCATGTGTTTATGAGCATGCTATCACAGTATAACTTTTACTTCCTAGTTATAAAAATCTTTTTAATTGCTCTTTGAACCTCCACTCAGATTTATGGGATTTATTCGTTTTCAATCTGTAGGCAGAAGCACTGAACGAACAAAGGTCATGGGTTTGCTGAATTTAGGTTTTCTCAACTCCCATCCATTGTCAACATTAAGTAACACCCACCAGTTTGCCAAGGAAGGAGCTTAGTACTGCTGCTTGCAGGTTAATATTGTATGTGTCCCAAGCCTCCCCAGGAAATGATTGTAAGAAACAACACCTCCCAAACTGTCCCACCAGGAGGACTAACAACTGAAGAGTGAAAAGCATATCCTTGAGGGGCTTGGGGACATAGTTCAAAGCAACTCAGAGTGCATACAAAATTACAGGCTATATTTATTATATGAATCTACCGTGTTTCCTGGAAAATAAGACCTAGCTGGACAATCAGCTCTAATGCGTCTTTTGGAGCAAAAATTAATATAAGACTGGGTATAAAATATAATATAATATAATTAATATAATATAATATAATATATAATATATAATATAAGACCGGGTCTTATATTAATTTTTGCTCCAAAAGACGCATTAGAGCTGATTGTCTGGTTAGGTCTTGTTTCCAGGGAAACAGGGTATGTGAATTTTGCACACATAGCTGGAGTTGAGTGCATGACTACCCATATATACTTGAATCCATCTATTTATCTTCATCTCCAGCATGACTGCTCTAGACCAAGCCCTCCCCTGCAGGACAGTCATGGTCTCTTCACCCCCACTCTCCTCCCCTACATTCCACTGTCCACGTATCAGCCAAAGTGATCTTTGAAAACTCAAATCTAATCATGTCACTTTTCTAGCTAAAGAGGAAAAAAATATATAGTGATTTTTCAAAACTCATAGAAGTAAGACTGAAGACCTCAGCACTGGCCCACCCTCCTTACCTGTCTGATTTTCATCTCACACCATTCCTCTCTGCCTCCAACCCCTGTACAGCAGTTACTCCCACCCTCTGGGACGCTTCCCTCCTCTTCCTCACCAATATGGAAAGCAGGAGGGTAGCGGTTATAAGTACTGGTTCTGGGAAATAGTAGGTAGGGTTGGATTGAGGATTCAATAGGTTGCCACATGAGAAGTGCTTGGGACAAAGCCTGGCACATAGGAAACACTCAGTAAGTGACATTACTCATCCTTCAGCTGTCAGCTCTCATGACACTTCCTCAGGGGGCCTACTCCAGTTCCCCTAGATGAAGTCAGAACCGCCTACTACGTGCACTCATAACTTCCTGCATGTCTCTGTAGTACTGGTCACAAGTTGTAGTTATATATTTGTGTGATTATTTGATTATGTCTCTTCTAGACTGTAAACCTGGTGAGGTCAGGAACCATGTCTATTTTGTTCACCACTGATTTTTTATTTTTCAATTACAGTTGACATTCAACATTATTTTACATTAGTTTCAGGTGTACAACATAGTAGTAAGACATTTATATGATTTATGAAGTGATCCCCCCGATACTATACATAGTTATTACAATATTATTGACTCTATTCCCTGTACTGTACTTTACATCCCTGTGACTGTTTTGTAACTGACAATTTGTACTTCTTAATCCCTTCACCTTTGGGGGGGTGTGGGGGCTGGGTATTTATCCCAAGCACCTAACTCAGTGTCTAGAGACTACAGGGTGATCAGTATATATTTATCAAAGGATGCTGAAAGAATGAAAGGAAAGAGGGAAGGAGGTAGGGAGCGAGGGAGGGAGGAAGGAAGGAAAGAAGGAAAGAAGGAAAGAAGGAAGGAAGGAAAAAACAAAGAAAGAAGAGAGGAAAGTAAAGTGTTAAACTAATTAAGATAAAGCACCAACAAAATTATTAGAGGTCTCAATACAATATGGATGCTGTGAAAACAGAGACAAATGTTGGGTAGTGACATATTACCCATTATTTAAAGAAAGAGAGTTATCTGAGATTTGTTTAACAACTATTTACTCCCTGCAGAAGGTAGCACTCGGGCTGATCCTCATAGGGTAAGCAGGGCTGCAGGAAGACAGTGGCTCTGGAGAAGCCTCCCACCCTCTCGCTAGAGAGCACAGATCAGGCTTGAATTCTAGCTTCACCCTCCAGAATGGACAGCAGGGAGCATGCTACTTCACATCTCTCAAATCCATTGTTATGTCCTATAAAATGGGACAATAATAATGCCGTTTCACAGGGACATTACGAGGGTTAAGTGAATTTTGAATGTAAAATGTTCTGCTCAGTGCCTGGAGCATAGTAATAGGAAACTGCCACACTGGACCCAATCTGCAAATATCCAAGGGGAACAACATAGTTTGTGCTGCTGTGTTGCAAGGGGCCAGGGTAATTGGAAGTGAATCACAACCTTGGAGAAAATCTGCTTCCACTCCTGCAAGACAGGCCACAAAGCTGTCGTTATCATAAAGGGACATGTTTCTCTATCTGGTGCCTAACTTCCTGTTCCCTCCTTTCACCCCCTGTTGTGAACCCATTGTCCTTAGGGTCTTAGCTGGTGTATTTCACTGTTGACAAACCTAACTTCCTAATTACCTGAATCACTTGAATTACTGTAACTTGAATTTTTTTTTTCAAATATGTGTAATTCTATAGAGACCACTAATTCTTTTTTTCTTAATAAAATAAAATTCAAAATAATCTAGTTGTTCTTTCTCCCCCTGGGCCCTGCCAAAAAGAATGGGGAACACGTACTTTTGAAATCACCTCATGTCTCCTTGATTTCCTCATTCACCAGAAGAAAATTTAATAATGAACGCAGCACAATTCACAGTGGGGGGAGAAAATTCCTCACACCAGTCCTTGGGGGAAGAGACATGAGACCGATTGTAGAGTGAAAATTCAATAGCTGCCTGACGTTCTAAAGAAAAGAGGGTCTGAACCATTTGAACAGCTGTGTGTTTAGAGATGGTGATTGTGTTATCCCTGCTGAAAAAGGACATCGAGCCAGGTTTTCACTCTTGTGTTCAAAATATGGAGGACTGCAAAGCCACACAGATGACAGATGACACAGAAGAATCTGCCTTTCTGTGAAGGTGAAAAATAAGTTTGGCTTGGTGATAACACAGGTTGGGTCAATATGGCTGGTAAAAAATTAGTTTTAAGCTTAATGGGTCTGAGTGGTAAGGCTTCCATAATCTAGACAGACCTTAACTTTCACCAGAAAAAGTCCTAAATCCTTTAGAAATATTCATACTTATGGGCCTACGATTACCCCATAAAATTCAGATAATTCTAGATCATTAGTAATTCTGTATGTGAAAAACTATTATCCATGAACCTGCTTTTCTCTGCCTATAAACAGATAATCCCACTGATTGAGTAGCATAACTCATTTATCTCATCTCATTTTGCAATAACCCTTAAAGGAACTACTCATAGCCTTCCTCTATTGCTGCTAAGTGTCACTTCATTAGCAAGTGAAGGAGGAAGGATTCAAATTTATGTCTTTTGGATGCCTAAACTCCCCCCTCCCGCACCCCTCACTTCAGTATTGCCTTCCCAACATTCAGGGCCTTTCCAAGAGCACAAAGGTTTTTGATGTCCAGAAGTTTCTACCCCTTTCCAAAAATCCATTTAGAAAATGAAAAAGGCATAGAATTAGAATTTATACCTGGTATTTCCACAGTAAATTTTCATTTAAAAATGTTAGATGTTCATTATGCGACTTAATTCTCACAACAACCTATGAGGTAAATGTCATTTTCCTTATTTTACAGACAGAAAACTGAGGCTGGAAGGGGTCAGGCAACCCGCCTTGGCTCCCACAGCCAGTAACTGATAATCGACCCCAGATTCAAACCCAGGTTTTCTGTTTCCACAGCCCTCCCTGCCTCTGCCTTACCATCAGTTCTCAGACCTCGAAGGCACAGCTTCTTTATTTTCTCTGCCTTTCCTGTCCTGTCACACAGCCCTTGTGTTCCCTTGCGTTTCCTGATGAAAGATCCAAGAACAAGTAGGGAAGTGTTTGATGGCGCAAACCTGTGATTCTGGGCAATCTGATGCAATCATCTTTCTGGCCATCTCCTCAAGGAACAAATCGCAGGAAAGAGAGCCGCTCGGTTTTCTGTTTTGTTTTAAGCAATAATAGATGTGCACGTTGCTATAGTGTTTGAGGTTTCTAATCAGCCCAAACTGTCTACTCTATAATATATGCTGACCTTCTAGGCTGATAAACCTGCATAATTATCGACTTCTGCTGAAGTTAGTGTTTGCATGTTGTTTTGGGGACATGGTTCTGACAGCATTGGGAACAGCAAGTATGAGAAGTCATTACGGGGCAGGCTGCCTGTGAGAATGGTACTTTCAATTGTACCAGGCAAATAGCAAGCAGATGAGTTTATATCAAGGCTAGAAGGAAATTTAGGTTTTCTGTACACACTTAGCTTCGAGATCAAATAAAACAGCAATTTTTGTATCCATCAATTAGGGGAGCCAGTCTTGAAAGGGTCACAGCTGGTTTATTTGCCATGTCTGTGACAGTAATTGTGCCAACAAAAGCTGATGTACGTCACCCATTTAAATGAGAGTGTATAGTCCCGGTTTTATTTGGTGAGCCCTGTCGTCAAACTAAGAAGTTAAAAATCAATCAACTGTTTCTTTTTGTGTGTCATGGCAAACCAAATAGTTTCCCTGTTTGTTTCAGAATTTTAACCTATAAATTGACTGACCATTAGTATGGCATCTGATATTCATTCATTTAAGAATATTTGTTGACTACCTACTATACGGAAAGTACTGTGATAGCACTTACATATATAGTTACGTATAACGTAGGTGGTACCCCTACCCTCATCGGGTTTACATTCAAGAAAGAGAGACAGAGAAGTAAATTAGTAAAATAGGACATGTCCTTGAAAGCCCAGGGAAGGCCTCTATGAAGGGATAGTGTTGGATTCTGCACTGTAGGCTGAAAAGAAACTGGTTATGTGATGACCTGAGAAAGAGCGTGCTAGGTAGCAGACAGGGTAAGTGCCAAATGCCCAAAGCAGAAGGTTCTGGCCTGTTTGGGGAACAGAAAGGAGGCTGAAATAGCAGCCCGATGGTTAACAAGTATATATGTATGACATGGGTAGGGATGAGAGAGAATGGGAGAGGTAAGTTTGGAAAGGTAGACAGGCACTAAATCACATAGGGCCTTACAGGCTTCGATAAAAAATTGGAGTGGTAATGATAATGATGTCTTAGCCTGCTGAACTCTGTCAGGTGTGCGTCCCTTTATCCACTTTCTCTACTCCCCTCCAATGCTAAGGAGGTTCTACTGGGTCTTTCATGTTTCTCCAGGTCTTCTCCAAAAGGACTGGTATTCTGTAGAGTTAAGCACAAGTTATTCTGGGGTGGAAGGACTTCAGGACACCAGGATTTGAAAGTAAGCTCCACTATGAATACTGGAAGAAATATCTACTCTATTAGATTTCTGTCTCACAGGGAAAGTACCTCCAGTTGTGTTTGTTTGTTTTCTGTTTTTCTATCAATTTGGCAGAGAAATGAGACTTCCTTTTGAGTAATGTAACAGGTAAGTATATAAATGACACAATTACAGACATATATTGTTTGGCTGGATGATACAGTCATGGTGGCCCTTCCAACATGAGAAAAATATCACAAATAGAATATATTGGATTTCACAATATTGAGTTTTATGGAATCTCTATAGTTGAATAAATTGATAAAAGTCCAAAAACCCCATGGGGCAGAGTTGAGCATTCTCTCTGAGTCCCCCAACTATGCTGGCCAACTTTTATTCATTCTTCAGGTCTTAGCGGAGTCTTCAGTAACTTGTCAGACAATGGAGAATGTTGCCATGTTACCAGTGCCAGATGTGCTATAGACAAAGGGAGGCAGGCTGGCAGTAACTTGAGAAATTTCATCAACCTTATAGAGAGAACGAGCCACAGCAGAGACAGATTAGGTGATATCTCCAAACTTTCTTCACTTTTCCCCAAGACTTATAGAGGAAAAACAGAAACATGTTCTTTCATCTCAGTATCATACATCTTCTCTCAAATTTTGCACCCTCCCTGCAACACAACACCATAACCCCCACGCCCCAACTGTGTGAGAGGGCAATGGAGTAAAGATCATTAAAAAGATGGGATGTGTAAGCCAGCCACTGCAAATTCCCTTCTTTTATCCTAGAAGGCCCCATGAAATCCGTGCATCTTATATAATCAGGACATCTGTGATCCTCAGTAGACACCCATAAGCACTAATGCATTTGACCTTGATAGACATCTTGGGCCAAGACTCCTCGGCCAGCTCTTGATGAGTAGATTAGAATACCCAGCATCACCTAGATTTTACCCATAAGCTCAGGCATTATTCTCCCAACGCCCCAACTGTGTGAGAGGGCAATGGAGTAAAGATCATTAAAAAGATGGGATGTGTAAGCCAGCCACTGCAAATTCCCTTCTTTTATCCTAGAAGGCCCCATGAAATCCGTGCATCTTATATAATCAGGACATCTGTGATCCTCAGTAGACACCCATAAGCACTAATGCATTTGACCTTGATAGACATCTTGGGCCAAGACTCCTCGGCCAGCTCTTGATGAGTAGATTAGAATACCCAGCATCACCTAGATTTTACCCATAAGCTCAGGCATTATTCTCCCAAATTGCCATCATTTGCTTACCACCATCATATTCTTATGTCATTTTACCACCTTTATTCCTATGTACTAAATACTTTTTCTTTAAATTGACTCGCTTTTTACATTTCCATCAACTTATTTAACTAAAAAGGAAAATTACACTACTGATTATGAATAGAAAATCAATATCAATGACCAGAAATAGAAGGCAACCGTAGAAATAAATATAATGAAACAAAATAATGTTATTAAAAGTTTAGCTATGTACTTCTGCTTCTAGCTAAGATGGAGTGATAGTGATTGTATCTACCCTCCTACATCAAACAATCAAAAATGAACACTGAATATCAGGCAACAAAGGGAAGTGACTTCTGAGAAAGGGAAACAAATGTAGTGAGCCCTACAATTGCTCCAGTACATTGTCTAGAGTTTCTGAGCAGCAGTACAGGAAAGAAACCCAGGTAAAGCCCAGGGCTCTCTCTGCATTGAAGAAATGTTGCTGAGAATCTAGAGAGAACAAGGGGCTAGAATATAGAAGACAGAGACAGGAGAGAGGGGCACTGAAAGAGTATCCCAGAGATATGCAGACATTCCCCCTTAAGTACTCAGCAGAGTGCTGACCAGCACTTGTATAGGAGAAATCTACCTGAGGATGGGGAAAGAATCACCTAAAAGGATTAGAGGAAATAGTATTTAGGACTCACAGAGCCAAGTATAGTGCCTGTTCCTGTTAGCCAGAGTGGGAAACCTCATGATTCACAAGTTATTGGGTAGACCACTCGGATGGTCTTGCCTCAGGAGAGGTGAATAATTACCTTTAGACTGATCACAGCTCTGGTGTCATCTAACAAATCTTAAAAGCAAAACCCAAAATGATCGGACTGTTTCTACATAATTTAATTGTGATTCAGAACAAAAATCAGTGATATTTACAAGAACACAAAAAATATTTATCACCCAACAAGGTAAAATTCAGTGTTTGCAATGTATAAAAAAATTACTGGACATGCAAAGAAGGAGGAAAACACTCCCTATGACGAGGAGAAAAAGAACTCAATTAAAACCAACTTGAAATTGGCATTGGTGTTAGAATTTGCAGAAAAGGACATTGAAACAATTGCTATAACTATATTCCATATTTTCTAAAACTTCAGTAGAGACTAAGAAGATATACAAAAGATCATACTACAATTTTAAAAAACCGTAATCAAGCTTTTAGAAATGAAAACACCATTTTTAAGATAAAGAATATATTAATGGGATCAGTGACAGGTCAGACATTAAATAAGAAAAGAATCACGAAAAATTTAGATGCAGCAATAGAAACAATACAAAATGAAACAGAATAAAGAGATTTTTTTAATGAAAAGAGCATCTGTTAGCTATAGGACAACTTCAGGCAGCCTAATATATGTGAATTTGGAGTCAAGGAGATGACAGACAGGAGAGGTCGGAAAAAAATATATTTAAAGAAACAATAGTCACAGTTTTTCCAAATTTGATAAAAACTATAAACTTACAGATCCAAGAAGCTCAATGAGAACTATACTAGGGGACATCATAATCAAATTGCTAAAAACCAGTAATTTAAAAAAAAAATTCTTAAAAGCAGGCGAAGGAAAAGAAGGCGTGATGCATAAAGAGCAAGAGTAAGGATGTCTACAGATTTCTCATTTGATACCACACGAACAAGGAGACAATGGACCGCCATGTTTAAAGTGTTGAAAATACTATCACATTAACCTATACTAAAAGAAAATAACTTTCCAACGTAAGGGCAAAATAAAGACTTTTTCCATACATGCAAAGCTTGAAAGAATTCATTAGCAGCAGACCTGCCCTACAAGAACTATTACTTGAAGTCCTTTAGGAAGAAGAAAAATACTAGGTTGAAATGTGGACCTACACAACAAAGTGAAAAAGATTGGAACTGGAATAATGACCTAAACCAACTGTGAAAGGTACACTGCTTATGGGCTGGAAGACTTACTCTTGTTTAAAAATCAATTCCTCTCAAATTAATTTATAGATAGATTCAATGTAATCCAAGCAAAATCCCAGCAGGACTTTTCATCGAAATTGATAAGCTGATTCTAAAATTTATATGGCAATGGAAAAGGACGCTAGAATAGCCAATGTAAGGCTATGGTACCCAAGACAAGATGGTAGTGGCATAAAAAATAGACATATAGGTCACTGGAATAGAATAAAGTCCAGAAATATACCCACACTTATGTGGACAATGGATGTTTGACACAGGTGTAAAGGTAATTCAGTGGAGAAAGTGTAATCTTTTCAATAATGGTACTGGATATCAAATAAAAAACAAAAAAGAAACTTCCATTCATAACCTTACACCATAAACAAAAATTAACTTCATAATGGATCATAGACCTAAATTTAAAACCTAAAGCAATAACATTTCTAGGAGAAAGCATAGGAGAAAAATCTTTGTGACCTTAGCTTAGGTTAAGATTTATTGGATTAAAAGGCACCAAAATTACAGTACTTAAAAGAAACCCAATTGATAAATTGGACTTTGACAAAATTAAAAATGTTTGCTCTTATAAAACAGTTAAGAAAATGAAGACAAGCCATAGACTGGGATTAAATATTTGCAAATTGTATATCTAATAGAGTACTTATATCCAGGATAAAGAACTCTGAAAAAATAATAAGAGGACACACAACCATATTTTTTTTAAATTAGCAAAATATTTGGATACATTACCAAAGAAGATAAACAGATGGCAAATAAAGCATATTAAAATATGCTCAACATCATTAGTCCCTAGGGAAATGCAATTTAAAACCACAGTGTGATATGAATTTATACCTACTAGGATGGCTAAAATTAAAAAGACTGACTATAAGAAGTGTTGATGAGGGCATGAACGAACTGGCACTCATATTCCTTTGGTATGAATATAAAATGGTACGACTGCTTTGAAAAATGACTTGTCAGAAAAGTTAAACATACACCTATCATGTGATTAGCCATTCCACTTCTGGATATTTACCCAAGAGAAATGAAAGCATATGTTCATACAGTTACTTAAACATGACCGTTCGTAATAGCTTCATTTGTAATAGCCACAAACTGAACTGCGAGAAGTGAATGGATAAACAAATTGTGGTACATTCATAAAATGGAATACTACCAAGCTATAAAAAAGAATGAACACAACCAGGTGGATGAATGTCTGAATAAATATATTGAGTGACAGCAGCCAGGAAAAAAAGAGTATGTGTTATACTCCATTTATATAAACCTCTCAAAAAATCCAAGCTCATCTACAGTGACAGAAAGAGGTCAGTGGTTCCCTGGGGATGACGTGGAGAGAGGGATCACAATGGGTCACAAGAAAACTTTTGGCGGTGATGGAAATACTGATTGTCTTGATTGTGGTAACAGTCTCATGGGCGTATACATGTATACATGTGTCAAATCATTTCAAAGTATACCCTTTAAATATACAGTGTGTTTTATGTCAATTATACCTCAATACAGCTGTTTCAAATATTCTGTTGCCTGAGGCCTGCTCTTCTTTCAGTGAAAAGCAGATTAGCTCAGGTTAGAAAGGTGTTGAAGGCACACCAGCATGAGGCTTCCACCTTGGTGCACACAGAGAGATTGAAGGAGAGTTCCAAAGGGAATGACTTTTGCCTTCTGCAGTTCAATGTTGTTAAACGTTCTGTCCATGAGCCACTTGAAACAATCTCATCTATCACCAGGCAGGACACATCCCCATCCCACACTTTGGGAAACACTGGACCAGGAAAAAACCTTAGAAGAGTGTTTTACTGGGAGACTGTTCAATAAGTGTTGAATGGATGCTGGAAGTTTAGAGCCTTACTTAATCTTGGATCAACAATGACTCTAGACAAACCTGCTTTAGTGAGGAACCCAAGATACCCTTCTAGATGTCTCCTAAGCCATCCTGAGTGATTACAGCTTCTTAGAGTTTCTTCATACCCTCCAAATTTTGCAGATCTTAACAGCCCACTGGCATTCTGGCCTCTTTCCCCAAATAACGCCTGATTTTAAGATCATATCCACAGTAAACAATAAAATGTGAAAATATGAGTTTCTAAAGGAAGTGGAGAATGTGTGAGATAGGCAAGAAAAAGGAATTATTGTGAGCAATGCTCTAACAAAATCATAAAGGTCAAATCTTCTCCCAATCTGTTGCTGCTTTCAAAACATACATGGTGTGCACTGATGCGGAACCAAATCATGACGTCGGTCAGAGGGTTTTCTTTCATCTTTGGGAGGAAGTGGTCTCACTAAGCACAGAAAGCCAGCAGTCTTCAAAAGTTGAGTTGAAAGTAAGAATCATAACTCATTTGAGGTCCCAGGTCAACATAAATTAGCCAAGGCTGAGAAGATGCAAAATGAAATACTGCAGAAGGTTTATCTGAGCTATGACACTCTGAATTTGCTTGCCCTAAAAAGAGAGAAAATCGCAAATGTCATTGTATTGGTTTTCTATCACTGTTGTAACAATTTGCCACAAACTTAGTAGCTTAAGACAACACAAATGTATTATCTTATAATTTTTAAGATCAGAAATCTGATGTGGGTCTTACTGTGCTAAAATCTTGGTGTCGGCTAGGTTGCATTTCTTTCTGGAGGCTCTAGGAAAAAATGTCTCTATTTCCTTGTCTTTTTCTGTCTGGTGGAGACTGCCTACACTCCTTGACTCATGGCCCCTTCTTCCATCTTCATATCTCGCAATGATTGAGTTTTCTTCACGTTGCATCACTCTGGCCTTCTGTTCCCTCATCAAACCTCCCTTTACCTCCCTTCCGCCTCCCTCTTCTACTTTTAAGGACCTTTTTTATTACATTTGGCCCACCCAGATAATTCAGAAAGATCTTCCCATTTCAAGGGCCTTCTAAATCATAAATGCAAAGTTCCTATTGCATTGTAAAGTAACATGTTCCCAGGAAACTTGGGCTTAGGAAGCAAAACTCTTTGAGGGACCTTTATTCCATCAGAGTCAATGAGTCATTGGTATGTGTGAAACCATTATCTCTGTGGGGAAAAGAATAATGCTAGGACTTTATAAAAGGGTCCTTGGGGCAAGAAGAAAAAGCAGGCCCTTTCATGGTGTCCACCAAAAAGAGCAAGAATATCGGTGGGAGAGAACTGATGGAGACAGCTCAAATTTTAATTATAAAATCATGAAGGAAATGAGGGGTGGAACTTAACAACGAGAAAGAAAAGGAAGAGAAGGCTGCCTTGGTGTGCATGCTTTTTCAAGATCGTTTGTCTCCATGCTTTTGTAGATGAAGACAGCAAGGTTGAGAGGTTACCTTCCAGTTGATTTAAGGATGGATTCAGGCCAGGTTTGTTCACAGATTTATGCTGAAAACTCACCCCCTCCACAGTATCACCACTTCCCCTAACCGATCAGTGAAATATCACAGGCACCTTATTACTTATTTAATATTTAGGCTTTGGGTCTATTGAAATGCATGTCCCCTCTGGATGTGATAGAGCTTTGAGCTGTCATCGTTGTAGAGAAAGGTCTTTCTCTCTCTTCTCATTCCCTGTTTGATTTCCACCAGCCCCAGGCTCCAGAGAGGAGGAGTTACAAATCTCTCAGATTCCAGAACACAACTTGAGCCACATTTACTAGCAAGTGGAATCAATATGATTTCAAAAGCCACATACCTGATGAGCAGCTTTCCTTCTATGCAGAATTTGTAATCTGAGCCAGACTCCCTTTAGAGCCTTCCTTCTTCAGATGAGCCTGAACATACCTTCACATCAAGTTCTTATGCCAGGAGTCCAAGTAGGAATGTAATAAGATCCAAAGATCAAGTCCACATGTTCTGTCTCAGCTTTGCCAGCAACCAGGACCCCACTTGTAGTTTCTCATGTGTCTTTTCCCACCCCTGTCTTTGAAACTCTTCTAGGGAGTCAACTCAACACACACACACACACACACACACACACACACACACACACACACACACACTGCTGAATCCCCCTCCATACTAAGTAACTGAGACTAGACAAGGGGCAAGTTACTTAACCTTTCTGTGGTTTAATTTCCTCACCTATAACATAGAGATATCGTGATGTATGTATCTCATGGGATTTTCTTGAGGGCAGTAACTATGTCATGTCTTTCCTTTTACCTCCAGCATTGAGCGCAGTGCCTGACACACAGCCACACAATAAATGTTGAATGAATAGATAAGTCATTAAATGAGAAAGTTAATATCCACATTGACTATATAGCCTTTTTTGCTATAGAAAAAAAAACAAAAAAAGGAGTGAGAGAAAATATACCAGAGTGTTGAGTGCTTGTCCCTGGTGGGTGAGATGATATGTAACATGCATTTTCTTCTTTCTACTTTTCAGTTTTCCCTGTAATGAGGGTGTGAATATGGGCAGAGTGCGTACACAACAGAGCTGCTCTAACCAGACAGTCTCAGGGATTATATTAGTGAAGACAATACTAGTTGCACGAACAGATGAACTTGGACATTTTAGTATGTTAACATAATTCAAATGTATTTCTTGCTCACATGGTGAGTGTGTTTGTGTGTACTCCATGCAGTCATTCAGGGACCCAGCCCCATGGAGGCTTCACCATCCACACAGGGTTGCCAGATCTCCCTGGTATCTACATCTGACTGGTGGACTGAGGAAGAGAAGGTATATGGAGGTTCATAAGAGAGAGAACCTCACTTTTACCCACATTCCCTTGGTCCAAATTCAGTAACATTGCCACACCCAGCAAGAAAACCTGGGAAATGTAATCTAGCTATACGTCCCAATGGAAAGGAAATAGGTTTGGTGAATAGACAGAGTGAGTTAGCTTTCTTCTCCCGTGTTCCCTCCCAATGAACCTGTTGACTCAATCTCCTGACTCACCTCTTGACTGGTCTCCCTGCCTCAAATCTCTTTCCCTTTTAATTTAGCTTCCACACAGCTGCCAAAGTGACATTTCTAAAGTAAATATTTGACATGTCACTTGCCTTACTTAGCTTCCTATCATCTAAATAAAGTTCAAATCTCTGCAAGATAAATCTCTCAGTCCATAAATTCAAGTGCACAGGTAATATTTCTGTCTATGACTGAACTTAATTTCAATGTTGAGCTCCAAGCTTGCCAGGCAGTAAAAGTGTAACCTTCATTCAGAGTTTCCTGTCCTTTTTCTGGGGTAGAGTCTAACTGCTGGGGGAAATCACTCAATGCCAAAGCCTTGAGCGGGCATAGCATCCTGAGTGGGCACCTCAGAGGGGTTTTCTGAATGAAGGCAAAAGCATGTCCTGCCCTTAGAACACTCCAGGAAACCACATCTTGAGACTCTTATTCAAATAGTCAGTGCAAGGAAGCCAACCAAGGCCAGCAGTACTGAAAACAAAATAAAATAAGAAAATGAGATGTCACTATGGGGAGTGGGGGAACTATTAAAAAGAATTCATGGCAGAAATGGAAACCTCTTGTGTACATATCTTTATGAAATAATAGAAAAGCAACTTAAGATCAGCAGTTCCGTATAGTAGCCAGCTAGCTACTAGTATATAGTGTAAATGAGTGGCAACATGTGTTTTAGTGCTTTTTATTGGTAAATTAATTTATCTCTAAGTGCCATATTTATATATTCGTACAGTTCCATTCAAACCAAAGTACAACTTGAACTGTAATTTTTACTGGCATGCAAAACAATTCTAAAAAATGATATAGACATATGATTTACTGAATTATAGTCAAATGTATGAAGGAAGAGAATGTGTCCAGATACGGAAATGATGAAATGTGACACCTAGAAAGAATTCATTTTCTATATGGAGAATATGGGGGTCTATCGAAGCAATGGGTCACCCAAGATCGTGTGACTAAGTGACAACTAGGACCCAGAGCCATACCCCACACCTACTCCCACCTGGTACAATGTGAATGGTTAAGGAAACTGGCACACTTAGAGCTTCAGAAGGCTTCAGAGCTACTGGGAAAATAGGTGTCCATGCATAAAGCAGCTAGAAAGTTAGTCAGCAGCTGACCTTTCCTTGTGTTTTGAACACCTTTCACCTTCTAGCCTGAACCAGGACTCGCGTCCAGGGCTCTAAATCTCGAATGGCTAATGTTGCTTCTTGGCCACACGTATAGACCCAGGTCTACCATACACATTCCCCTCCTCTGGTCACAGCATCTCAGTTTGCCCTGGGGGAATGGCCCCTCCTCAGCACGTGCAGCTGTGGGGCACAGTCCTTTACAGTGTCTAGTGTTCTTTGGTTGAAAGGGTCCATATGATCCATAGGCCAGATTTCCTCTCCTGGAGATTTAGATCTTGGTCACAGTGACACAAAGATGAACAAACAATGGGAGCCAATTCACCCAGTGATGATACCCTTAGAGATCATCCATTACTGCACTGCTCCCAAGATACCCAGCACTTCCCTAGTTACCATCTTTCCAAGAATTGGTTAGTGAGCTTTTCTTTCAATTTGCTGTGTCATCTCAGATCCTTCCAGTGAACCTTTCTGTGCCTAAATACGTTAAAATTGGTTTCAGGTACCTGCAATCAAATAACCTGAACTGATCAAACATATAGTGGGCAATCCAATTGACCAACCTCCACTCACCTGACTTTTTATTGACCTGGTGGATTAACTAGTACCTCAGTAAGCTGATCACTGATATCTAGTCTGCCTGACTTAGTACATCCACGCATTCTTTTTAAGTTCTAAACTTACCAAGCAGCGTCATGTTTATTCCCAAATCTGTTCATTCCAATTATACAAATTATTGCAGTTGCAGAACATAATTAAATTTTAACTAAACTAATGAAATGTGAAGCCAAAAAACAGTGTTTATTCTTGTGAAAAATTAATTTTTTTGGAGTTTTGATAATGGTAAACAACTAAAAAGTGCTGTCAGAAATTAGGTGTTTATGAGAACACAGTGATAAAATGGTACAAATTTATAAACTCTAGAAGGATTTTTGAAGTTACATTGCTTTACAAAGAATTTTAAGTTCTTGCTTCCCTTAAGACAAATCAAAACTAGAAATCAGAGCGATCCTAATGGGTGACTCCAGTCAGTAGACCCAAAATCTTTACGTCAGGAAAAGGTTTTGGCCCTATGAAAAATTTGGAAATAAATTATCATTTATATATGTTAAGTTAAAAATACTTTAAGTTAAATACTTAAGTTAAAAATATATTATTCATTATGATTTCTTGGTTTAACTATAGTTTTGCAATTTAATTAAGTGATCAAGTTGAAAAGGTCTTTGTATACAGAAACCCAGAGGCAAACTCTTACTATACACATGACATATGAGATTAAGTTCGCGAACTCATCTTAGAAAAAGTGCTACGTACCTCACTGCTGAATATCACTACAGCCACCTTCAAAGTACTCCCCTTGGGAAGCTATGCACCGACGCCAGCGCTTAGCCCACCCGTCAAAGCCATTTTGGAACTCTTTTTCTGGAATGGCCATCAAAGCTTTTGCCATATTACCCTTGATGTGCTGAATGTCATCAAAATTTCTTCCTTTCGATATGTTCTTTATCTTCGGGTAAAGAAAGAAGTCACTGGGGGCCAGATGAGTTGAATGGGGAGGGTTTTCCAATAGTTATTTGTTTACTGGCTAAAAACTCCCTCACAGACAGTGCCGTGTGAGCTGGTGCACTGTCGAGATGCAAGAGCCGTGATTTGTTGGCGAAATGTTCCGTTCGTCTAACTTTGTCATGCAGCCTTTTCAGCACTTCCAAATAGTAAACTTGGTTAATTGTCCAGTTGGTACAAATTCATAATGAATAATCCCTCTGATATAAAAAATGTTAGCAACATCGTTGCAACAAGTTCGGGAACTTAATTGTTAGGCCTCGTATATATGCTACAGTGTTAGTACTCAGTGGTACTGGCCTGTCTTGAATTTAGGGACCTTCCCACAATGCTTTGCCTCTCAAAAGATAAGAGTTGCAACATATCTGAGGGATCATCTAGTTCACATCTTGTCTTTACTGATGTGGAAATTGAAGCCCACACGGGGGAAGTGACTGTGCTGAGTCACTCAGCGGTTGATGGCAGAGCTGAGACTATGACCCAGGTCTCCTTAATGTATGAGCTCATCCTGAAGCACAGAAATTTGGCCCAACAGAGTTGATCCATTTATTTATTCCTTTGTAGGCACAGCTTTAATACAAAAAAATATTATAATATAATGTGCAATAAATTATCAGGCCATTTTAGAAATAGTATCCACTCAAAAAAAATATGAAGCTCATTATTCAGAAGTGAAGGAAATGGGAATGAATTACTCTGGGAACCCTGCATAAATCACTATTAACTCATTTGCAAGCATTTTAACTATCTGAATACTGATGATGGACCATGTTATCCCTGGTCTGCTTTCTCCTGTGTATCACAGGTTCCCACATCCCCCACTCACTTTACCTGATGCAATTTTATAAATGAAGCAAGAGAGCTACATTTTACAGTTAATGACAGACCGGAAAGGTCTTTTCCTTAATTATCCCAGAGATAGAGATGTCCTTTTCACTAAAGTAGATGTGAGTATGAAGGTTAATGGTCAATCAGGTCAAAAAAGGAGAATTGGCTGATCTACTTTTCACTGGCTGATTTTTTAAAAAAATAATTGGCTGTTTTTGGCTAGAATTGACAAGACTGAATGATGGTTTAGTGTTGGGAATTCAAGGACAAAAAGAGTTTATTACCCACCTATTCTAGAAGCCATGTTGGCCGTAAGCAGGGTCAACACTCCCCTCTAATTTTCTCTCCTCCTCCCCCTCCTATGAGGATGGTTGCCATGTTTTATTTCACTCCTTTCAGGGACACCGCTGCTCAAAACCAAAGACTTGACTAGGACAGACTACGAGAGTTGGGGTGGGAGGGTGTCTGCTTCTTTGCTGGGTTTTATTTCCTAGGAGTCTCCAGCAGCCTAGGCCATACAGGAGTTACAAAGTCAAACACTACAGAGCTAGACCATTAATATATGTGATGCGGTAGATGAGCCTGGCTGAGGAGCTCTGTGTAAATAGGGGAGTCCATGACTAATAAAAGAGGCAGCCCCTATGCAGCTCCAGCCTCCTGGAAGAATGTGGGCCCCATCAACCAGATCTGCTAACTTGTTAAGAGAGCTAGAAATTGAATTATTTTATGTAAAATCTCTTGGGTTTAAAATTAGTTAAAATTTTAAACATGAAGCCAAGATCTCTCTCTCTCTCTCTCTCTCTCTCTCTCTCTCTCTCTGTTTGGGCCAGCTACTGTCCATGAGCCACCAGTGGTGACCCTGGCTTCTCCCGGCCTCTCACTGGCAGGTGTGCTCCTGACTAGTCAACTCCATGTAGAAAAGGTAAAATCTGGGGCTAGGGCCTTAAGCTTTGGAGAAAAAGGTGAAGCTTCAGCATGCTTAGTTCTAGACCACTTGAACCAGTCTAGGCTCAGAAAAGAATCCTTCCTGTGACCGGGCCTATCGTGATCAAATCAACATTAGCACTTGAGGTAAAATCACACCATAATAAAAAGTATCGGTTTTCCTGATGAATTTTCTTGTTTTCTGTTGATGAATTTCCCCCACGGTCCTCTGGGATAGTCATAGGGCAAAAACGAGTGGTTTAAGAGCCCATGTCCTGGCCATCTATCCTTCTTTTAATTATCTTCAGGTAACCCTGTTATAACCTCCAAAACTTCCTTTGTATGTGTGTGAATGAGGGGAGTAGGCAGAAGATGAGGCTCAATATATCCTGATTGTCTACACACCTCACATTAACTATATTGTCCATTTCATTGATTCTGCAAAGACACACCAAACATTTTGGAAGACCCTACTGTAGTTTACTATTAAAGCTACACTAATCATATCTAATAAAAATATTATATTTATTTTCCACCTCTGCTATTGCAGGGATCAAGTATTCGTGTAAGTAAGTAGAATTCAATAGGACTAATTGTTCATTATAGAGAGATCAAAATACTTTACGTAGCCTTTGGTTCCAAAGATCTGTACATGGAATTAAAGAATTACCAAATGCCACATTTTGGCATTTGGCCTTCCTAATTATTTCTGTACTTGGTTAAAAAGTTTTTCACTGAAAATTATCTCAGTGAGTGAAACTACAGTATGTTAACCGAACCAACCAAATAGTCTGACATTCATCAATAATAGTGGGAGAAGCCAGAGGCTTTGTTGTGTTGTTTATGGAGCACTTGTGTGCAGATCTGTGTACTAATAAGAGGAACCGATTAACTGATCCATTTCTTCTGGAGAGTACCCAACAAATGCACCATTAGGAAGAATCTTCAGGCTAGATCAGCCACATTTATCAAGTAAGTACGATCGCAGTTCCTTTGTTCTCTGGACCTGTTTCCCTTGTGGTGAGGTGGGAGCATTAAGCAGACTCTTCTCTAAAGGACTTTACCAGCCCTGACACTGAAGACGGTCGGACTCTGGACCCTAGTGTCTGGGTTTGAGACCTTGTTTTGCCACTCACTCACTGAGTGGCGTTGATAAGTCCCTCTTTTGGCATCAATTTTCTCATCTGTTAAAGGGAAATCACAACATGACCAACCTCACTGTGCTTGTAAGGATTAAGTGGGATAACACACGTGCTTGGAAGAGTGTTGGTTATGTAATATGCACCCCAGAAAGGGTAACTAATAATATTTCCACACTAAAGTAAATACAGTTCTTTAGAAGGAAGCCCTTGGCTCCCTGAGAAGGAAGCCTGGCTTCTGGTCCCCGCTCTGCAGTTAGTTGATCTGGCCCTGAGTGAGGTGGAATTCTGTCTTGCAAGGCCCCTGGTTCTGCGTCTGTAAGGAGGAGGTTGGACTAGCATGGTTGAGTCTCAACAAGTCCTAATTGATAACTTCCCAGAGGTGAGCTCTGAGTGCTCCTGGCAGTTCTGAAGTGTGTATTTCTATTTAGGTTAACTAGCCTCAGCCCTAGGATGTGGATTGAAATGAACAGATTTATCACAGGGCCTAGGGTGGAGTATTTTAAAGCCAAGTGCAGACAATAGAACAGTTTTTGTATGTCCCTAGGCAGGGTAAGTGTGGGGGAAGCACTTGTGCCATTCTCTCCCTGCTCCCTTCCTCCTTCTCTTCCTCCTCTCTGAGCAGCTGAGTGAGTTGGGGAGAAGGGCTGGGCCTGGGACTCAGCATTCTCTCAGTCAGGAGTAGTCTCGCCTCCACACACAGTGCTAGGTGGCCTGACTGACAAGAGGCCTGCAGCTGTTCCTTTGCCCCGGCTGTGGGGTGCAGGGTTTCATTCAGAGACAAAAGTGTTAGTGGTTGCAGATACATGCTACGTTCCCACTCAGTTTCATTGGTAAAAGCTGGCATGTGAATCTTGGCTTATCTCATTTCCAGTGATATATTTCTCAGTAAGGTCTGAACCCGGAGGGGGGAGTGAGCTGGGTTTTTTTTTTGTTTTGTTTTGTTTTTTTATGTGGCCCCTAAGTCCCAATAAATATTGTGGGGTCTGTTTGAATTGCTTAGAAGAAAAATGCTCAAGTGCACTATGGCTTGTTTATACTATGATGCCAATTCCCTAGCCAGGCCAGACCACAAGGATCCAGAATCTTCAAGGACCTAGAAACAGATTTTCCTGATTAAAAGGTGCGAGTCTTCAAACTCTAGCTCACCAACCACTGCTTTCGGAGCCAGACCTCCCTGTTGAGCACTTTCTCCTTGGAATGTGACTGCCCTCCAGTTCCACCCTGCGTCAGCTAAAAGCCTCTCTGTCCCAGCTCTGAAATCCTGAGGAACTATCCGTCTTATTCTTATTTAAACATTCTAGCCCAGAAATAACTTGAAGGATGAAAGGGGGTCTTATGTCAGTTATGCTTGGGCTGTTTCGCTGGGTACATGCATTTTCTCTTTGCTCTTTTTCAGCACTCCCTCTACAGCGCTAGTCAGAAGAACCTTCTTTCCTTCTTGACTTCACATTAGCTGTTTGAATATCCCAAAGTGTTTCAGCATCGATGCCAGAGGAATTATATCTCGTGTCCTTCCACACTCTTTCTGCTGGTCTTTGCAGCTGAGTCACGATAGATTTGACATTTTCTCATAAGGAACCTATTAAACTGTCCAGATAATAAAAGTCAAACCAGCTTTTGTTTCCCTAGAAGAAAAATTAGTGCCCAGCTTCCCCCTACATGTAATAACCACGTCTAATCGCCAGTGTTATGCATTTACTTAGAGTGATGCCCCGGGTTGCCGAATTGAGGTTCCTTCTGATTCAATTACCTGATGGTATTGAGGGTATACATCTCTCCACTACAGTTGACAGGCTTTGCCAGGCTTCCACTGATTCCACAAATGATTTCTTTTCTAGATGGTAAAAGGAACCGATAAGCCATTTCCTCTAATCACCACAGCACTTCAGGCAGAGCTGGATGGCTCCCGTATTGATCCACTCTGTTCACTTTCCACCCTCACTCCAGCCCTAGGCAAGGCCAAATTTGCTGTGAAACACTCCTCATAATTCTGGGGAGGTGCAAAGAAGTGCAGTTCTTCCCCTTAGATTTCCTTTTCTCTTTCTTTCTTTCTTTCTTTCTTTCTTTCTTTCTTTCTTTCTTTCTTTCTTTCTTTCTTTCTTTCTTTCTTTCCTTCCTTCCTTCCTTCCTTCCTTCCTTCCTTCCTTCCTTCCTTCCTTCCTTCCTTTTCTTCCTTTTCGTCGTCTTCTTCTTCTTCTTCTTCTTCTTCTTCTTCTTCTTCTTCTTCTTCTTCTTCTTCTTCTTCTTCTTCTTCTTCTTCTTCTTCTTTTTATAACACTGACGCTCTTGCTGTAGCAATGGAAAAGGATGATTAGCTGCTGTGGAAAGCCAGAGAAATAGGGGTCTACCTCCAATGTTGTGTTTGAAAACAGGGGGATCTCAATCTACTTTCAGGGAATTATCTACCTCTAAAAATATGAGCTAAATTTGCAGATGAGACAAATAGGAACAATGTCTGAGTACAGAAATGTCTCATTCAAGTTGTTTTATATTTAGATAGTAACCCACCGTGTTTCCCCGAAAATAAGACCTAGCCGGAAAATCAGTTCTAATGCGTCTTTTGGAGCAAAAATTAATATAAGACCCGGTCTTATATTATATTACATTGCATTACATTATATTATACCTGGTCTTATAGTAAAATACATTAATTTTTGCTCCAAAAGACACATTAGAGCTGATTGTTTGGCTAGGTCTTATTTTTGGGGAAACACAGTAACGTTTATCCTAAAATATGAAACAAAAATAAAATCACTACAGATGAATCATAATTCTAAACTATAATAGTTTCTCCCCCTGAAACTGGATTGATACTGCCTTTTTAGGGTGTTTAATATATGTGTATCTGAGCAGAATGTGGCCAGAAAAGCCTTGTCTAGACTGTATCAAGATCTACCCAAACAGTTTCCAAGGTGCAGAGGGGAGAGGGAAGCCTCGGTTTATCTTTCACAGATTTAGTTACAGGAGACCAGTACCCTAGAGGGCGAATGTCTGAGATATTTTTAATGAAAAACTACAACAACAACAACAACAAAAAACTATGAGTTTGTTTGTTCATTTGTTGTGTTTTGTTTTATAACAGACTCATAGATACAGACAATAGAAGTGTGGTTTCTGGAGGGGAAGGAGGCTCAGAGGAAGATGAAGAGGGTCAAATATATGATGACAAAAGGTGACTAGACTTTGGGTGGGGAGCACATACGTGAATATACAGATGATGTGTTATAGAATTGTACACTTGAAACTTATATGTTATTAACCAGTGTTACCCCAATAAATTTTAAAAAACAGCTATATTTACAAAGGACAAAACAACAAATGCTGATGTGTGCACCACTCAAAATGGACATTTTCCAATATTTACTTCAAGACCTTTTTTTATTTAAATAAATAAACACACATATTGCAGAAAAAGTTGACACCTCCTCTGTTCCATCCTCAAACGTATTTACCTCTCCCCAATACCTGAAGCAGCTTTCATTCTCCATATAGAGTACGTCTAGTTCATGTTTTTAAACTTTTGCTGTGAGTGTGTATGTCTCTACTTACCCATAAATGATGGATAGCGTTACCATACTCACCATTTTTAGTTTAAATAATGGGTATCAAAATGTAATTTGCTTTTTCTCATTCAATAGCGCTTTAATATCTGTCCATACAGATATATGAAGGTACTTCTCATCTATTTTAGCTGTCGTACAACATTCCATCATTATCAATATATCACTATTTATTAATCCCTATTCTCTTACAGATGAACATTTGAGTCATTTCCAATTTTTTGTTATTGAGAACAATGCTGCAGAGAACATTCTTTGGCATGTCTCCCTATTGCACATGTGTAAAAGCTTCACTAGGATATAAAGCCAGCAGTGGAATTGAGGGTCATAGGGTTAGGGCATTTTCATCTATACTTAGTATCACCAAATCACTTTCCAAGGTAATTATACCAACTGGCACTCCTCTCAGCAGTGATTACGAGTTCCCTTTCCCCACCAGCACCTGATATTAGCAAACGTCTTAAATTCTGCTGATTTTCTGGTTGTCATATATTTTTTTTTTTAATTCCCCAAATCTAGTAAGGCCAAGCATCTCTCTTCATATGCTTATTGGCTGTTTGGATTTCTTCTACTGTGAAATTTCTGTTTGTATCTTCTGCCTATTATTCTGTATGTTGTTTTGTCTTCTTATTGATTTGTAGGAGTTCCTTATATAGAATGCTTAACAATCCTTTTTTATATTTAAAAAAATCATACATTACAATGGAAGCTCCACTCTGCCTTGGCAATTAATTAAGAGTTGGAGATTCACATACTCAGGCCCTTTTCAGAGACTAAAAGGTTAATCTAAAGAGTTTATAGAACAGTGATATTAAGAAGCCACTTGGTCTGGGTATGGGGTGCTCAAAAAGACCAATGGATGGTGGGGCAAAGGATAGAGCCTAGAGGTTTGATGAAAAGGCTTAGGGAGACAATTCTGTCATGATCTCAAGAGTATACAGTTATGACCTACTTAAAAGATTTTCTCAAAATAATATTTAAATTTTTTTTTCAGTTACAGTTTACACTCAGTATTATGTTATGTTAGTTTCAGGTGTACATAGTGGTTAGACGTTTATACAATGTAATCAGTGATTCCCCGTGATTAGTCCAGTACCCACCTGGCACTATACATAGTTGTTGCAACATTATTGACTAGATCCCCTATGCTGTACTTTACATCCCTGTGACTATTTTATAACTACCAATTTGTACTTCTTAATCCCTTCCCTTTTTTCACCCATCCCCAACCCCCCTCCCATCTGGCAACCATCACTTTGTTCTCTGTATCTATGAGTCTGTTTCAGTTTTGTTTGTTCATTTATTTTGTTCTTTAGATTCCACATATAAGTGAGATCATATAGTATTTGTCTTTCTCATTCTGACCTATTTCACTTAGCCTAATACTCTCTAGGTCCATCCATGTTGTCACAAGAAAATAATTAGAATTTCAACATTGTCACCACTCCAAACATTTTTAAGCCATGCTCTGAGAATTGCTCAAGCTTTGTAACTAGATACTGATAATTTATTTTCAATACAGCAAGTTCTCAATTAATATCCTTTTGTTCAATATTTCATTATAATGTCGAGATGCTGTAGGAACTTAATTTTTGTTTATATCGATTAATCTGTGATAAAATTGGTTTTGTTATATGTAATTTCACTTAAAGTCCCAGAACCTAGTGACTATGTTAAGTGAGGAGTTACTGTGTTAATGTTGGTAGATTTTTCTTTAAGAGAAGGGAGGCTTCCCATTGGCATGTAACACTGACTACCATAAATGATAGTCCACCTAAAATTTGCTGCTGCAGAGTGAGAATGTTGGGTTTCCCTAAGAAGTGTTATCATTGAAGTTGTTGGATTGATTATCAGAAGTGTCATTTTACATAAGTTGTATTTCTAGGAATTTTCTATTTTCTTTTTTATTGGTGGGAGGGCTCTTTCTAGTTAAAACCGTAGGAAGGCAATTCAACAAAAAATAAATTTTAAAAATATTAAGTAAATAGAACATACCCACACTCCTACATGGAAGAAGAGGGGATTGGAGACAAAGGTGGGAAGAAGAAGAAGTAGGGAACTCACCATTAGAAACTGCTCCCCCACCATGGATGAAAAGCTTTCTAAGCAGCTCTTTGGGGGAGGTTAAGGATAAGTGTGACTCCATTAAAGGAAAAACCCACAGGGGCTGGCATCTCCTTAATATAATGGAGCTCTTCCAACACACTGCACAGCAACAAAGAGACCAGACAGAGACATCAAGTACTGGCCATGAAAGCTTGGCAAAGCCATAAAAGAGACATAGAAAAGTGACTCCGGGTTCCACTTTCTCACCCAAAACAGGAAGAAAAAATGGTTCGGAGATAAAGTTTTTTTGGGGAGCCTGTCCCCATTCCCAAGGAGCTGGGGAGTCACTGAACTAATTGTGGGTACTCATACCAGAGGACCCTCCAACACCAACATTGCAGAGAATAGATTAACATGGTTTAGGTATATGACAAGGTCCACTCAGAGTTGCCCACCTGTTTTAGGCTTAATAAGAGGACTAAATTAATCTCTTCAAGTTCAAGGATGGATAAACAACACAGAATCTATAAAAACAGCATTCTGAAAAATAAACATAGAAAACATTTTAATAAAGAGAAAGAGCATCCATCTGAAAAAAAATACTACATTAAAACAAAAATAAAGTTCTGATAACACCTGCTTTGTGCTCCACAATAAAATTTTACAAAACATAGCCTCTGAGATAAAGAAAGATGATAATCTCAGACTGAAAAATAAAAGGAACTACGTAGATAGTGAAGAAATATGAAGAACGTTATTATTACTATAACTAAAATTTTTAATTGCATTGTAGTCAATAAAGACTAGAATCAGTACTGTAGAAAACTGAATTAGTCATGTAAAGGAAAAGATTGAGTCATTCTCCCAGATTGAAAAGACTGATGAAAATGAGAGAGAAGCACATGAAATTGAAATAAAAGTTAGACGCAATAGAAAAGTACTTTCCTGAGCGGAACATCTCAATTTCTAGGTCAAAGGTATTTATCATGTAGCAATCAAAATTGTTAAAATGAGATTGGCACTTACACATACCCTGTTTAAATAATTGAATTTCAAAAGTAAAGACAATTTCCTACAGAGAGCCAGGCAGAGAGGGTTGGCTTCTATCAGGAGAGAAGGATTACTTATAAAGGAAAATAATGAGCTTTCCCTCAGAGGTCTTCTATACAACATTAAAAGTCAAATAGTGAGAAAAAATAAAATATTTAAGCTAATGTAAATGAAAATAAATTTAAAAACCCACAAGCTTCTGAAGGCAAAAATCTTAAGGACCAAAAAAAAAAAAAAAAAAAAATCAAAATGAAGAGCTCAAGAATAAGTAAGTTATTTAACAAAAGGTTTTTAAGATTAATAATATTTCAGTATAGAATTGTTCACGTAACATTTTTATAAAACCGCATGAAAATTGAATAATTCTTGAAAAGGAAAATGTGTAATACTGAAAAAACTTTACAATAATAAATTTTATGTCAAAAGTCCCAGAATACATAAAGAATACAAGAAGGACATTGGGGTTGTTAGAGAAATGGGTAGAGTTTTGAATAGGGAATACAATACATAAGGTTTCATTCATAATGTTGATAACTACATTTTTACTATAATGTCAGGGTAACAACCATGAAAATTAATTAATTAATTAATTAGTTATTGTTAAAGTATACTGTGTTTCCCCCCAAAATAAGACGGTCTTATATTAATTTTTGCTCCAAAAGACGCATTAGGGCTTATGTTCAGGGGATGTCATCCTGAAAATTCATGCTAGGGCTTATTTTCTGGTTAGGTCATATTTTCGGGGAAACACGGTAGTTGGCATACAGTCTCAGTTTCAGGCGTACAACCTAGTGGTTCGACATTCTACCTCACAACAGTCAGAACATCTATTTTCAAAAGTCAGCAGATATTAGGTGGTGCAAAAGTGATAGTATTTTTTGCAATTTGTTTTTGTTTTTTAACCTTTTGAACCACAATTACTTTTTGCACCAACCTCATAGCAAGTGTTAGCAAGGTTGTGGGGAGAAGGGAACCCTGGTGCACTGTTGGTGGGACTCAACTTGGTGCAGCCGCTATGGAAAACAGCATGGAGGTTCCTCACAAAACTAAAAATAGAACTAACAACCAGAAAAATTCCAATCAAAATGCATGCCATTCAAGTTATTGGAAGGAAAAATGTTAAGTGATGCTTTCTCTCCATCCTTATCATGGGCCAGTCCAAAAGCCTACTGTCACTGAGAGAATTAAGCCACACTTCGTAGTAGTTTATGGTTAACAACATGTCCGTGAGAAGATACACAACACATTAATAGCCATACTAGATATGTGCCATATGGAAATCGTAGCAAGCTATGGTTTGGATTAAGAAAAACCCTTTGGTCTTCACAAGCAAACACAGTGCAAGTAGAAAAACATTCCTAGTGCTCTTTTCTGAATTGAGATGAATTTAAGGCTTGCAAATTTACTTGGCTTACACTAGGGTTTCAATGAGTTTATATTCTTTCGCAGTTAACCTGTCAAACTCCTGGCTTTGAATTGTATTTAGTCAGAATTTCTTTATTAATAAAACTATCCCCTCAGTGTCATGGGCTGAAATTTCATTTAGGTCTTGAGAGTCGTAATAATTCCAGAAGGGATAATAAATGAACTCTCGAGTAAAATAAAATTTAACTAACACACCCTCCATTAAAGGAGACTCAACCACCATACCCACGGCTCCATGTCCGTTGATATATATTCAATGTATTTTGCTACCTAAGGAGGCTCTGAATGTGTCCTGTTTTTTGATTGTTTTTTTCTTTTTTTTCTTTTTTTTAAATTTTATTTTATTAAATTTATTGGGGTGTGTTTGTTTTTTCAATCAGTGAGTGAACTTTACACTGTCTTACAAATAGAAGTATAAGGGGAAAACATTTTCATAGATAGAGAAAAATACATAAAAGCTCAAGGGATGGGTTGATGGAAAGTTAACTGCTGAATGTATAACCTATGCTGACAGTTCCAGGTAAGATAATACTACAAAGATGGAATCTAAGGCGGCAGAGCTAAACTTGAGAAATATTGAAATAGTACAGATGTCTTGTATTGGGGTGCATGGCGACCTCAAACTTTTCTTCCTCTCCAACAACCTATGTTGTTCTGGCCCAATATAGAGCCACAATCTCCTTTTGACATGTGACAACACAATCTTTCTCTCCCCCTGTAGAATACAAAATATTTTAGAAAGTTGAAAGAAGTAAGAAACTGGAAAGATAAACTCATGTTTTTAAATCTATTTTTGGTTAATTTGCTCCAGTCATGAATAATGAAAGAAAGCAATCTTGATAATAGGGTAGCTGAGAACTATAATAGATTTATTTATAATAACTATACAAAGGGAATGGATTTTATTTTTTAATTAATTTTTAATGTAATGGTGTGCTATTTCAACAATGAGCATATCTTTGACCTAAGAATTCATTGATTATAATAGTTGTTCTTGCCTGCCTGAATATGCCAGGTGTGTGTGACCATCACTGGCCTTTTCTTTGTTACAGTTTATAATCTTATGTTATAGCAGCCATCAGTAACTGTAGACCCTTATTCAAGTTAGTGAGTAATTATCCTTTACATTAGAGCTGTAACTCTGCTAATCACTAATGTATTTGCTAATCATCATTTCTTATTATGGACACTAGGCCAGTTTAACAAGGGTCTTAAGTGTCGAATGAGGGCCATTTTGCTTCTATTCTTTAAATGGTGGTGAGTGTGAAGAGGCAGGAATAAAGGGTTGGAGCCAAGCCCAGGTCCTGGCATGTAGTAGAAGATAAACACTAGCTGAATGTCTGGGATTCATGTTTATTGAGTGTCTACTATGTGCCAAGCAATCTAATCCCCCCAGTCCTTGTATGGATGTATTATTAGTCCCATTTTTCCAATAAGTAAGTAAATGTTTGGAGAAATTAATAAACTTGCCTTAGCTTAGCTGTATTGCTAAAATTTGACTCCAGATTCATTTGACTTTAGATCACAGCTCTTTCTACCACACTTCTAATTCCTAAACGTATGTATCATTGAAAATTACTCACAAACTATATGACATGGGTTTGAAAATTTCTAGCAAACTCAGTTCAATTCCGAGGAATAATTGCGAGGCAATCATTCCGAGGCAATGATTTACAGTTCCGTCATTTCTTTACAGTGAAATCATTTCTAGTGAAAAACGATACAAGTTTATATTACATTGGAGTTGCCATCAATACTCTTTTGAGAAAACCTTTAACAGAATCATAGAGGCTAAGGATCTGAAGGGACTTCACATTTTATCTAGTCTAATCATAGTTGGAAATTTATGCCTGTTGCTCTGATTAGGACGTTGAACACTTCATACATCAAGCTAAAAATTCTTCAGGCATACTCTTTGCTGAAGAAAGAGAAACCATGGGTAGAGGGAGTTGCCAGGGCAAGTGAGGAAGACAAATTGAGTGAGAAATTGAGAAGTAAAGTTAAATACCTCACTTTCCATTTCCAGGCTTGGAAACCAATAGAAATAAATACTCAGATGCTGCTAGACTAGATGAAACCTGATGTCCCTTTAGACCATGAAGGTCTGCGATGGTACTAAAGGCCTTTGCAGAATGATGATGTTGTTGTTGTTGATGGAAAAACCCAACATAAAATCTCATGAAGCTGACAGGATGGGGAAACAGTGTTTAAAGACCACATGTTGGTTGTGTGTATTCAGCTGGGAGGGCGGTGATCTAGGAGCACCTACGGTACATTTGGATCCACTTGCATTTCGATGCCTGTGGTAGGTTGAACAGTGGCCACCCAAATATGTCTGTGTCCTATTCTAGAACCTGTGAATGTTACTTAATATGGCAAATGGGACTTTGCGTGTGTAAGTGAGGTGGGGAGTTATTCTGGATTAACATGGCGGGTGCAGTATAAACACAACATCCTTATAAAAAGGACACTGGAGGAGTCAGAGTCAGAGATGACGTGAGGAAGGAAGCAGAGATTGGAGTGATGTGCTGTGAAGATGGAGGAAGGAGTCACAAACCAAGGAATATAGGTGGCTTCTAGGAGCTGAAGATAACAGCTCCTCTCCTCAGATTCTCTTCTCAGGGCCTCCAGAAGGAACCAGCACTGCAGACATCTTATCATTAGTACAGTGTAACTGATTTTGGATTTCTAACTGTCCAGAACTGTAAGAGAGTAAATTAGTGTTGTGTCAAGCCCCTACGTTTAGGGTACTTTGTTTCAGCAGCAATAGAAATCTCACTAGCCCGAACAGAAATCACTGCCTGAGCCCTTTTTCTTCGGAATACGCCTTCAAGGAAAAATGAGTTTTAGAAGACAAGTCACACCATTGACATGATGTACTTGTGTCTGCAGGAGTCACATGTTGACTCTCTTTCCTGACGCTTCCCAATAACATGGTTGGCTCCAGGCTGTCCACGGCCTGTCTGTCCTCGTGTGTGGATAGGAGGGCTCATCTTTAAATCTGTCCCCTCCCCCAAAATCTAGACTCACATTTTGTTGTCTGCTAGGCATGTCCCCTTGGATGTCGCACCATAATTCAGGGTCAGCAAACCACTGCAGTCTCATCATTTTCCTAGGAAAACGCACAGACAATGTCCTGTGGTTATTCCGGATCCTATGCAATCTGCTTGCAAAAGTCATCTCTCTGTCCCCTAGGGCTCGTCACCTTCCTTCTGATGAATAACATCCCACCACCCAGACCAAAACTGTTATGTCTCCTTTGGCAATTCCTTCTGGGCTCCTCTCTCATTAATTACCAAGCACTGTAGTACCTGTTCCCTACTTTCGACTCCCACTGTTCTGTTCAAGTTTAGGTTCCAGAAACCTGACTGTAAAGGTAATGGCCTCCTAATGACTTTGGATTTCAGTCTCCAATGCTTAAGTCCCTCTTCCCAGATACACTTTCCTAAAGGAATACCCTTTCTAATCGTGTCATTCCACTGCTTTCCTTCGTCTACCATTGCAAGGAAAACACTCCTTAAGTTCTCCTCCTTCTTCGTATTTTATTTCCCCCTCTTCCCCTATTGCCCTATCCTTACCCTACCTTCTAATCTAGGATACTTGTTATTCTCCAGTAGAGCTTGTCTCCCTACCTGTGTGTCCTTACTCTGTATTTGTCCTCTGCCTAGAAGAGTCTCTATTCTGAAGTCCCATCCCTGCATGCTGAAATATTGCTCATGTAAGATAGGGTTACAAGGTATGATAGCTTTAAAATATGTCCACAAATTCTTTACTGTGTCTTTCTACAAGAGGAAGAGTCTAATTCTCTTTCTCTTAAATGTGGGTTAAACAAAGTGACGGCTAAATCACTCCTGAAGTCCTAACCCACAGAAACTGTGAGATAATACGTGTTTATTGTTTGAAGCCAATAAGTTAAGATAATTTGTTATACACCAATAGGTAATTAATACAATAGTCAATCTTTTTTTTTTTTTTTTTCCAACAAGAATTTCTTGAATACCTATGATGTGTTGGATTCCCACCTAGCGACCAGTGATGCAGGGGTAAACTTGCAAATCTGGTCTCTGTTCTTATGCTAATTATAGTCTGTCTGGAGAAACACACATTAAACAAGCAATTACCCAAATAGTTATCTAATTATCTTTATGACAAGTTCTATAAAGTAGAAGACAACTGGGCTATGATAGCATAAACAGATCTGCTCTAGCAGAATGGAGGAAATGTCTAAGCACTAAGCAACTAAGAGTTCCCATGTGACAATCCACGGCTTTGAAGGGACCTTTGGGCAGCAGTAGAGTCCAAGTTTCGGAAGGTGAGCTCTAGATCCAACTGCCTTCATTTGAATACAGTCTCTGCCCCTTACGAATCGCATGATCGCAGGCAACTTTCTTACCTCTCTGACCCTCAGTTTCTTTACCTGAAAGTAGTTACAATAACAGTACTCCTTCATAGAGTTTTTAAACGGAATAAATGAACTGATACAAGTGGAATAGCTATAACAGTGCCTGGCACATTGTAGATGCTCAGTTGAAATTAGCTACTAATTTCTATTTTGAGTTTCTCTGTCTGGTCCATTACTGGTTTCTAAATCAATGGAATCTGCTCATCATGCTTCTGTTCTGGCTCCATCCCTCTACGAAGGAGAATTGTAAGTCCTGCTTTATTAACCCTGAGCTGTGAGCAATCAGCTTCTCAGAATATAACTTTAAGATTACACACCAAATTGCCTTGGGATGGAAGGTCTTAGGGTGGTAGAAGCAGACGGGCACTTGTGAAGTCCTCAGAGAAGCTCTGGTACCACACACACAGGAGTAGGTATAATCCTATATAATCAAACATCATAAACTCTTTGCCTCCAGACTTATACTATTTGTACAACTTCTAGTCTAATACAACTTAGGCTCATCATACGGCAGGGACCTTCCATCAGTATCCAAGTAGAGGCTTTTTACTGCCATCCTTGCATTTTCCTCTAAATACTTAAAACATGCTTGTCATAAGATGAAATGCAATAGGGCCCAAAAGGAAAAGGAATTGGTTACAAACACTTTGGCTTATGCAACTGAACTACAATTTTATAAAGCTATATCCAGACAAGATTAAGTCTCAGAAGAGCCTAGATATAGTGTATGAGTCCTCACCACACAAATAATATGATGGTAAACTGTGTATTTCTTAACACATGAACCAAACATGCCTGTAAATATTATGAACTGATAGTGGATATGTACGGCTATAGCTACAAAGTGAAAACACACTAACACATTAAAACACATACACAGGCACACACACACACACACACACACACACACAAACAACAACAACAGATGAGGGTGAAAAAAAATCAGCCAACTTATCTTAGTGTTGCACAGACCATGTGTTTGCTTTCAGTGGAGCTTAAACCTTTTCTATGTCTCCCACCCTCTCTCAACCATGCCTCCTACCCTGCAAGTAAAACAAGTCTTTATCAGAAAAGCATTAATTGAAAGGCAATAGAAGCTCAGCTAGTACTCTGTGCCACTAATCTGCTGATGTTCCCCCCCCACTCATTGTTTGCTTGTTTCTCTTTCCATTACCTCTTTTAGTGCAAAACAGGCTTTGTGTTGAGCAGCAAATCCTGCCTAATACATGATCCCACATAATTGTTCTTGGTGGGACAGGGAAACACTGGGATTTTTCTACTCAAAACAATTTCCAGATGAACCTTCATAACTTATGCTACAATCGCATATACAATACAGTTTTCTGGGCATTTGTGGCACCAGAATTGATGATAACGCTGCTGAGACCATTAGGTGCACCCAAGTGTTAGTCAAAATGAACCACACCACCACCCAAAATGAACGTATTTTGTTAGCTGGCTCACTTTAAGGGGAGCTGACATTCTCTTTAAGAAATCAGAGATCGCCTTTGACCAGCCTTATAAGGATGAGGGGGAACAAAGCCAGTCAAGAGCCATGCTTTCCAAATTGCAGTGGACATTGTGCATAGCTTTACACGCATGGCACCCTCAGAAGCCATGACATTAATTCTCACATTATGAATCTGTCTCAATGAATCCCAGTAAAGCACAGAGATAGTATCTGTGGTCACGTCAGCATTTATATAAGCAAGACTTGAACCTGTGTTTCCTGAGCTGATGACAACATTTAGAGTGGGTTTTTAAAATCCACGGTGATGTGGAGACTGGTGGTCTGGTACAAAGTACATTGAATCCAGGCAAGATGTTACTTTCTTCCTCTGATGCACAAGACTTGTATTAGTGAAGACATCTCCCCCCCTCCCCCCCCCACCCCGACAATTAGTAGAGATTTTAGTTGGCTTAAGTAAGAATGGAGGATTTATGTTGAGAACATAGGATTGACTTAAAATTCAGGTCAAGATACAGCCATTTCTTGAGGAACCAGGGGGCCAGGTCACAGTCTCTTTCCAATCCCAGCTGTGGTAGTGCCTTCGTTAGCTGCAGCTGCATCCAACATGCAGTTTTTCCAACATGTGGAGAACCCTCTTCACTGCACCCCCGTCAGTACATCAGCCCCAGCAGCTACCATCTCCTCCTCAGAGTCCAACACCAGCTCCGGGGAGGCCCCCTTCTGAGCTCAAAGAGGATTGAGCAGCTCTCGCTCCTCAGAAGTCTGAGTTGCAGCCCAGGCGCCCCTCCCCCAAGCTTCTAAATTTTAATAATTCCAGCCTCTTCCATTTGTTCCTACAGCTCGGGGCTGATAGCTGCTTCCAACAGTCTTTACCTTCAAGTTTTCTCTTTTTATCTTTTTGGTTACATAGTTGACAACTGTATACCTAGTTAACAATTCTTTCAGTTAAATTATTTTTGTTCAAATATTAATAATTACTGGGTTTGCTGTCTCCTCATTGTGCCCTGAATGGTATTGGTGTGTGTTATTGAACTACCTGATTTTCTGCAGTCCTACCACCTTTAAGTTTTTCTAATATACAGATGCACTGTGGTAAGTCACAAGTGTTACACAAATGTAAGCCTAGTTGGCCATTAATGACAAATGACTCTACACTAAGCATTGTGATAACAGGTTCCCTTTATGTTTTCATTTGGCACTCACAGTAATCCTATAAGGCACATGATGGGATTATCCTGGTTTTACTGAGGAAGTCACTGAGGTCAGGGCAATTGCATAACCTTTGTAAGGCAGAAGGCTGGTGGTAGAGCCCAGTAGGCATGTCTGGTTCTTCTGTTTGCTCCTTTCGATCAGCTGTTGCAGCACTTCCAGAATGGTCTTTTCATGGCAGTTCCCCTCAGACTGTACAGAGAGCAGCGTCTTATTTAGCATCGTATGTCTAATGTAATCACTGGTCTAGAAGAGTCTACAAGAAGTGTCTGTTGAATTGAAGTCTGAAACTTGAAGAAACTTGTTCAGATGATTGGAAAAGACAGGATGATTCATGAAGGGAAGTGAAGGCCTAGAGCTATTTGGGCAGCCAATGGAAATGGCTTTCAAAGCAGATGCAGGACTTGGCACCTAACTGGTATGACTGTGTGCCCAGGAAAGGAGAATTCAGTGCAAGATACACTGTATGCAGAAGCCAAATGAGTACTCCAAGATGGCCGTCAACTCAGGAAGCGTGGACCCAAATTCAGAGAGAAGGGTTACTCCTCTGTGACCATAAAGCTACAAGAGATCTCTGATTTGAACGAAAAACTGGACCTGATATTAAATTGAGGATATGTAATTTGCCTAATTCAAATGTAATTTTTGTCCTAAGATGTCCTTGCACTTTAAAACAATTGGTCCACTTTTACGTGGCCATACAGAGGACTCTAGTGGCTCTACCTTTATAGGGAAATCCTTATTTTTGGAAAGTAATAGCAGACAGTTACCCTAACTATCGAGATACTAGTAGGAATCCTCCTAATTAAGAATTACCCAGAGGTTTTACCCAGTTATGATGTGCCATTTCCTCTTGAGAAAGCTATTACAATCTTTCTATAATTTGGTATAATGACTTTACTTTTACCACACTGGTATGTTGGTATGGTACTTGGAAATTTAAATATTTCAAATTTAAAACACCAGAGAATCGATTCATTTGTCCTGCATTTCAGTGAAAATGTCCTGTGATTTCAGGGGCACCAAAATGCTTATTAACAGAAAGAAAGAAGAAGACTTAGTTCAAAAAAAAATTTAGAGCCTTGCGTTTTGAAGCACTTGGGAAATTATTTTGCCTGTCCTAATGTACCCAATTTGTTTGTTATTAACAAATGCTCAAGCACTCAGCTGCTCACATATTTTTTGCAGCTGTTTGCTTGAGAATGTTTCAAGGTTCAACTTAATGTCAAGCTGTTGGAAGTTTCCAAACTCAATTTCTAGGCATAAAAGACCATAGTCTCTCATGCCTGGTATTGCAGACTTTTTTTGCTGATATTTCAATGCAAGCAATTCAGTTTTTATTTTGTTTTGTTTTACATCACAAGTAGATTATATTTTATTATCCATTAACATATGAATCTCTAAGAAGAATTGAAAGGCCGTGAAAATATGAATTCTTCAATTTGTGTTACAACTACAACTTTTTCTTATGGAAATATATGTTTCAATAAACTTACAAAAATTTAAGCTAGAGTAGCATACCCAAAATCTGTTCCAAATTCAAGTAAACTAAAAGTCTTAAAGAATCTTTCTAACAATCTGGGCCTCGTTTTACCAATGGATACAGAGCAGGAAGCATGAAATAATAAATTAAAATTTTGACAACTTTCTCTCCAAATGCCATGTGGGCTTCCACAGAAGATTGAAAATCTACACATGAGAGTTTAAAAACATCTGAGATCCCACCAGCAGGCTTTAGCCTACATGGCACTATTTTTTAAGTAACAAAAAGAAATTAGAATTTAGTTCAATATTGTGATATTATGGTAGAAAAATCTCAAGTACTCTATCTGATATTTAGAATTTATTAGCTATTAAATAACACTCCTTTGAGTTTCAGTTGGTTACAAACAACACCTGTGATCCAGATCCCTAGCGTCCACAAAAACATAAAATCAACACATTATTTGGTTTTGCAACTGAATATTTTGGTATTAGACTAGAGTAATGAGCCCAATTATTAAAATCATCCTAAAATGTTTTCTCTGGAAAAAAAATGCAGTATGTTAGCCACTTCTTCTCTTTTCTGTCAATGATCTTAAACACTAGCCTACTATAAATGAGTACAATCCCTGATTGCAGCTTGGAGTTAGCAGCAAACTTCCCTAAAGTAATTACTTTATAGTCACTATCAAGTATGCTCATTGGTTAAAAAAAAAAAAAAAAAAAAGAAATATACATGTATGTTTGAAGGAATTCTGTTGCCACTTTCAACAAATTAAAGATGGAAGCTATGAACTTCCTTTAGGCAAATAAGATACTTAATCGTTTTCCCCTTTTTGTTCTTATCTATAGCAACTACGAACAAGGGAACCTTTGAAGATATCAAAAGTTAGATTCATAAAGTTGTCCAAATGATTAAATAGTTTTGCTATTAAGTATAATAAACTGCATTAGAATAGTGTGTGTATGTACATTTGCAATGTAAGAATACCAGTATTAACAAGGGCTGGAAAAATCCCTCGGGAGCCTTCCAATTCTAATATTCTATGTTAGTCAATATCTTGTCATTATTGACCAAATTACCAATTTGTGCTGAAATTCTCAACTAGAAAAATGGTACAATTAGGTAAGCAAATCATTTCCCAATAAGATGCTGGCTCACTAAACTACTTGGTATGAAAAAAAACCCAAATTACTAATTTTGTAATTTGCTGATCACTGAGTTTCCATTTCCCAAAGGGTCCATTTGACCCTTATGTTAGGTCAAATGGCCACAAGAATGTATCCCTTCCCCTCCCCCATCACACACACACACAGTGCATACTTCCTCTTCACTGAGGGATAGCCTTTTGCTGGATGATGTTAAGGCAACTTTGAACCTGCTGTTGCTTAAATGAAATGGTTTTGGTTTGGTTCTCATTAGTGGCTGGCTTAAAATATAATTAACACAGAACAATATAGAAGGAGAGGGAGTTTTCAGTAACATTGCCAAAAAAAATGTTAATGCACTCAATTCTCTCAATTAAGAGCGCAGATCTCACATATGTGGATTATGCTTATTCATCTTATCTGTCTTCAAGTTTGATACTCACAGCAACCCATTCAAAAGTTTAATGTGTGCCTGAGATGGAATGAAATAAACTTAACATTTATTCAGCACCTACTACGAGCCAGGCATTGAGGGTGCTTTCGTAGACAGTCTCAATTAATAAACCCTCCAATAATCCCTTGCAATTGGAATTATTATAACATCCCCTATTTTACTAATAAAGAAACTGAGACTCAAAAACTAAATGCCTACTTGATATTGATAGTAAATGGCCTAGATCGATTTTTTATTAAGAGAAACTAAATCTGATTCCTGGGCCGTCTGCTGGGAAGATTCAGAATAGTACCCAAATGGGTAAGTAGTCAGTGGGCATTTTGTAGTATACAGCAATTGATGGTTGCTGCAGTTGGTAATTATTTGAGTAATTATTTCTTTAATATTTACTCTCCTGTTTTCTTTTAAGTTCCATAAGGAAGATGTTGTTTTGTTCATCACTATGTTTCTAGTGCCTAGCACTTAGTAGGTGTTCAGTTAAGTGTTTGTTGACTATTGAATGTGCTCTGTCTCTCCTGCTAGGTTTCTCAGAGATATCTTTTGAGGAGGTTTGCACAAGAACAGAATAATCATCGCTATGCCTACTAATACATTTCCCCGTCAACTTTATCCTGTGCTTAACCAATGGTCATTCTTTTATAGACACAGACTATGGCCAGTTTTTAGCTAATTGCTTTCAAATCGATTAGGAGTTTTCCAAGTCGAATAATAATATGTTTAACAATTATTGAACCTTTGCTATGTGCCAAGTGCTTTATGTGCATCGTCTTACTTAATTCTTACAGCAGATATTTTCATTCTCCCCATTTTTTTTCAAGATGTCAGTGTGTATTATCCATGTTTCACACAGGTTTCTAAAGGACCTTCATCTTGGCAACAAACTCAGTTTCCTCTTTGTCCTTTCTCCTCTGGCATCTGACAGGTTATCAGAGCACATGTTTTAACTTGGCAGTAGCTCCTTCCTTGTCCTGTGGCACTAGAAATGGACGACCATCTTGTCAGCCAAGCATGGACGGACATGTTCCATAACAGAATGAAAGGCTTCTAAACAAAGGCACAAACAAAATGAAACAGAAACAAACTCAGATACAGAACAAATTGACGGTTGCCAGCAGGGAGTGGAGTAGGGGAAGGGGATTCAGAAGTATAAGATTCCAGTTATAAAATAAGTAATGGAGCTGTAATGTACAGCATAGGGAATAGAGTTAATAACATCATAATAACTATGTACAGTGACAGTTACTAGCATTCTCCCCATTTTAACGGTAAAGAAATTTTGGTTTAGAGAGCTTAGGCTACTTTTCCTAGAAGGAAGACTTATGAAGAAGGTAAAAAGCAACAGAAAGGCACACAGCTGCTCTGGGGATGAAGGAGAGCCCAGTAACAGGGAGACTCAAGTTTCTCAGACTTGCAACCATAGCACTGTGACCTCTTCCCCCGTTTCCCAGAGCGGCCTGGGAAGTCCGCGCCCATAGAGAAGCCAGTTCATCATGATTTACTCTGGCCCCCTTGCCATTTCGGCTGCCTTGAGCAGGATGCCACAATTCTTTCTCTTTAAAGTGGTTCCTGTTCCCACAGAGCAATATTCTGGACTGCCTAAAACCGTAGAAACTTCAAGGCACTGCCAAACGGTGCCACAGTCCTTTTGTTCCCCCTGCTCCACAGCCCTGCACTAGGTTCCACCGGGATATGGAGAAAATAACCTGTAGTGAACTCAGACCTATGCTACAAGGCTTGTCTGAGGAAGAGGCAGCAGATTTCCTTCCTTTCACCCCTAGGATCTACCTATATGCAGGCATCTGCACATAAAATTGTCTTTCTCCAACTCTCTCACCATGAAATAGACGTCTGGGAGGCACATATATTGACACACGGATTCCTGGTTTAGGCTCAGCCAGACCCCTGAAACATGCAGATCCACTGTCAACAAATATCACTTTTACTTGTAAAGTGGAAGCCATCGTGTTTTGTTTATTTGTTGCTGCATAATCAATGCCCCTAAATTTAGTGGCTTAAAACAGCAACCACTTTATTATTATTGCTCATGATTCTGGGACTTGCCCCTGTGGTTTTTCTGTTATTCTTCCTTCGATTCATTCTCTCCTGCAGCTCTAGTCAGGCGGGAGCTGGGCTAGAACATCCCTATGGCTTCACCCATTGCCTTCTTTCTTCCCTTTGCCCTTCTTATGAACTTTCTATATATCCTCCAGGTCTCAGCAGAAGTGTCACAGCCTTCAAGAAGATACACCTTACTCCAGGAAATGATCCTTTCCCTGATACCCCGAACTCCTTCATCAATCTCATCGTACCTGTAGTGTTTGGTTTGTTGTCTGTCTCCCCTATAGCTTATGAATTTCATGAAGACAGGACTATGACCAGTGTATTCATCACTGTATCTTCACTGTCATATACAGCACCTCACCTATAATAAGTGTCCAATAAATATTTCAAGGAATAAACAAATGAATGACCACTTGGAAGCCATCTTTTAATGTTCAGAAGTTGCCTTTTCTCCTTTGTCCCAAATATATTGTGTTTTTCTTGGTTCTATAAAGTAGGTCTATACGTAAGTGAAAAAGAAAGTTAAAGTACAACCTGAACTATCCCCACAATAGCACAAATAAAACACTACATTCTCAAATATAAATTTCAAATGAAATTTGTGACTATTATAAGCATATCTGGATAATTCCTTCAATTAATGATCTGTTCATTTGATTATATGTATAAACAGAAAAATAAAAATTCTTACACTTGATAAAGTTGGGTTTTTAAACCTGTTGTTCACTCCATTAGCAGAGTATTAGGGGAGTAAGAAAAAGCATTGTGAAGCCTTATGTCTTTGTAGGTTAGAGAAAATGTTTCTTAATTCTTTTAAAAAATAAAGTTTCTTAGCTTGTTAGCTTTGGCAGTTTCAGGCTTTGCCTCCAGAAATAGAAAGGAAATGTTTAATTTGGTGTTTAGTGACACAAATGCTGTAGTCTGCTTTGGGAGAACAGGCTGATAGGGAAACTTGACTTATAAAATGGGTTTGCTTTGATGAGCTGAGCCAACCTATTGATTTTTTTTCAAGGCTTTTATTCAGAAAAAGCTTGATACACGAGATAAAGTCAAGCAGATCAACAGTTATTCAAACCACATTATTACCCAGGTTTGTTGAGTTTCTTTGCTGGAGATATTCAGATAAGCAGACACCATCTTTAATCTTTGTTTATATTGGTACAAGTTTTCAGTCCTTATTGCCTCTTAAAACTAAACTTTTTTCATTTATTACTTTTTATTTACTATTTGGACACGTTTATTGACATTCATTTCAAGAGGGATTTTTCTTTAAACTCTACCTAGAAAATATAGTTATAATGCAGTTACAGTGAACCCCAAGCTCAACTCAACAAGAGTAGTCATTTCTGCTTATCAAGGTCTAATTCATGAAATACAGAGCTGAGAACTGGAGAAATGCAAATGAAGTCCCAGGAATCTCTTACTACCTGATCCAGAGAGTTGCCTGTGCTCACCTGTATCTGTATGTGCTTTAATTTCACAGTCTTTACTATTACCCCTTTTTTCCCCTTCTCTCTGCTTCTTTTCTATGTCTCTCCAAGATGGCTGCATTTTTCTCCTCTCTCCTTTGAGGATTCTATATTTGGTTGTGTAATATCTATTTTTGAACTTCTACTTTGAATATATATATGCACACATATAGACACACACACATATACATATATATACTCTATACACACACCTCTATATATGTACATGGGAGGTGCCAAAAAAATACACATAACTTGTATTCATCTTTTGTTATCGGTATATATTGAGTATTACAATTTTAATACACTTTCTTTCTTAAAATGTGTACACATATTTTTGGCTCTCTCTCTCTCTCTCTGTTTATCTATCTATCTATCTATCTATCTATATTAGAAATGGCATCAAATGTATTATTGTGTATTCAATTTATACTTACAGGAATTTAGGGAACCTGGTCTGTTTTAGTCTGTGCTACACTGGCACCCAGTACATTATAGGTACTCAGGGCATGTTATCACATAAAGAAATGAACAGAACACAAGTGAAGGTTGAAATGTGTACACTGTCTTTTTTAAAAACTTTGCAATTATGTTGCCAAAAATGTTTGCTCTGGCAACATTCCATCCTTATTTGTTTGTCATTTGTTAACCAAACAGATTGATCTCACAGATTCTATTGGACCAATGAAACATTTAGTGTTGAACATTCAGCAGTTTGTATGAACTCTGAGAAATCTAGATAAAGGGAATAGAAAGAGAGTGAATTTCAGCTTAGGATTCACTTTGAAAGAAAGAGTTGATAAGGCCCTCGGATTGATCCTTGAGTGTCCATGTCAATTTACTTCAATCCAGTTTAATTTCTAACGCAATTAGCCAAGAACAGGAACAAGGGCAGGAAGAGATTTCTGGTTTCCAGAAGTGAACCCTTGGGCTACAGCCAAAGCTATCACCTCAGATGAAAATAATATGATTTACCACAAGAGAAGACTTTCTATCTCCTTTCATCCAGAGTGAGGAATAGGGGGCCATGTGTGACCAGTTTTGCCAGGATTCTAATGACTGCCATCAGATTCTAAGTCGCAGGATGCAAACCAATGGTCTGAAGACCAAATCTGGACCACAGATGTATTTCATTTGATCTACACTATTTTTTTTTTTCATTGAATTAGTTGCCAATATAGAAAGTCAGGAGAATCCACATAAAACCCTGTTTGTTTGTTTTTTTCCCCTTGAAAAATAGAAACAAAAGATAGCAAGAGTGAGCCTGTAGTCCCAAATGGTAGCAACAGTTAGCTGGTGTGGAAGCCCACATTCCCATTACTGCCTGTGTTCCTGCCACTGTCCTAGCACCGCCTATTTTCACTCTGGTACTGAAAATACTTTCAATTTGCCATCCCTCATCCCCCCAGCACTGTTTTGTTTCTTACAGCCTGTCTGCCTCATACATTTCCTTTATCCATTTGGGCCCTGTGTGTACCCACAGTCCTAAATGGTCTCACCAGTATTGTTGCTATCTTTCCATCCTTCTGGCTGAGAGTGACTAGGGCAGTGCTCTGACTGCGGCTCTACCTTCATCCTTCCACATCAGCTGGAAGCATCATTCTGTTAGTTCCTCCAAAACCTGCGTAGGCATGTGGTCACTGAAGGGGGGGGTGGGATCAGCGGAAGGACTAGGCGAGTGAAGGAATCAGTCATTTCCATGCCTGTAGGTATACACATAGGTTCCCAGCTGAACGCCTCATAATAATCCACGTAACTTAGGTAGACTTGATATGCCTTTGGCAAAAGAGAAAAACAGGTTGGGTTGTCCAGAGAAGAAGACTAATCTGAATGGGTACAGTGCATACCTTTATTACAGCATGCATTGTATATTTACGTATACATCTAATGCTATATATACATACACACGTACATAATTATACACAAAATCATGTACACTGTTCCCCGAGGGCCACGTAAGGGGCTTTGAAAGTGAATCTTAGCTATATGATTTTTCCTTGATTTTTTTTTCCAATTTTTTTATTTCCTTAGATCACTTTTATTATAATAGGACCTCAATACTATAAACATAAAATTAGAAATGAATAGTAAATTTATACGGCTCCTAACATATTTATACCCCGAATGCATTGACTGTTAAATGCCAACCAAAGAACACAGACAATACAATTCAAATGGCTAACACCAATTGAACTTGATAGCGTCGCTCTGCTGAAATGAGCTCTAACAGCCTAAGGACACTTACTACATGACACGGGTGTCTTACGGCCACCATACCTGATCTGACGTCCTTGGGAAAGGATATACTGCGAAACTTTGAATTTTTCCTATTTTAGAAAGGGGGAAGTCCCCAACAATCAAAGGGGCTAATATTTCTGTGGAATACTATATGGATTTTATAGTAAATGGGATAATTAAAAACTATGAACAGAGTCATGTCAGAGCAGATCAGGTTTTAGTGCCAAGTGAGTTTGTCACAAACTTAACATGGCTGGGCCATGTAATGAGTTCTACAGCCTTGGGAGAGTTATTTGAATTCAGTGATCTCATCTATGAAATAATTTAATTAGATTAGAGAAACTACCCCATGACTTACAGCCAGAAAGAAAACCAGGATGTTTAGTCATGACCATCCAAAAATTATAGCATAATTTTTTGCTGCACTTAGGTGTGTTCCTTTATGAAGTAGATAAATACCAAATAATTACAGTGTGCCAATGTCTAGGTTAAAACAAGAACCCAGAGATAAATGAAGCCAATGTCTGGTCTCAAGGAGCTCTCTGTCCAGTAGGGGAGACAGATGAACACATGCCAGTGCAGGGTGATCAAAGTGACAATACATACATTGGAAAACGCAGACTGATTCTATAAATTGGGGGAGATTAGGGAACACTTTCTTGGTCAGCAATACTGGGAGCTAAGTGGGTTTTGATGGATAAGTAGGAATTCATCAGACAGTGAGATATTATTAAAATTGCTCTAACCTTTGGAGACAAACTAAATAACATTGTAGAGGGCACTTGAGGAGAAATCGATTCTGCTTTGACGTTTACCAGCTTCGTCATTTATAGTCTCTTCGGAAACACTGCTCAACCCAATCTTAACACTTGCCTGCACTAGTCACGAAGTCTGAGCACAGATCGGTTTGTAGCATCTCTGATGTCTTAGGAGGGAAAAATATGCAGTTCTCAGGTACCTCATTGGTCCTATTTGCTTTCTAATATTGAAAATGCTAAGTGAACAAGATTCTTATCTATTTATTAAGACACTCACAGGGTTCGCTAAGACATGTGGCTTCTCCTCCCCCTCTCCTTCCCTTTTAACCCCAAACCAGTTCCTGTCAGTGGGAACTTGAAAATCATCAGACCTAATTTTTTTAAGGCTGTTCTAACTCTTGAACTTCTCAGTGATTGGCCTGCCTCCAAAGGGATGGATTAACAGGAGTAATTTTCTTCAATGCATGTGGGACCAGGGCTTGTAGCTGGCCGGCACCCAAGAGGGGCTCCATATCATGGTCTAGATTCCTGATGGCATCAAGACACATGTGGGCCTCACAGAAGGACTGATAATTAGCGTACGTTAACTCTGGCCCCCAAGCGTGTCCTCCTCCTACTGCAAAAGTCAAGCCCTGCAGAGAAGTGGGATCAAGCTTTTTAGGTCATTTGGTAATCATCTAATGTGACTGCACATGTCCCTTGGATTGCACTCTACTTCCAAGTGGCTCATTAGAATATCCATGCAACTATGTACAGTGGACTCCTGACTGCCTGACAGAGGCCCAGGAAACTATAACTGTCTTCATATTGTTACAGGTGCAGTGCATTTGGGGGGACCCTTTTAGTTGGCCCCACAGTGGCATCCAGTCTGTAAGGATCACCCCAAATCTCTCCTAGAATCCTGTGTAGAGGGCTTCCAAAGAAAGCAAGAACTCCCCCTCCCCCCATTAGCCATCTTCTTCAGAATCAAGGCCGGCTTATTACCAAACCCCAGTACATTCTGTCTGAAAATGGAATTGTGTAGTGACTTGCTGACTGATTAACCTCTGTTTGGTTGGACCCTTTCTCAGTTCTGGTGACAGAAAGATGAGTAGATCAGCGTCCCTGACTCACATTCTAGATTTGTCACTGTGCATTGCAGTTTGACTGAATTCCCCACGGTAAAATGAGAGTAACATGGTTCTTTTGCACGTTCACTTTAAGAAGTTCAGGGCTGTGATGTGTCAAGTGTCAATCCTGCTCAGACAGCACTGTGGTTTAGGGGGATCAGGTGATTCTGAAAGGCAAGAGAGGGGTTTTCCTTGGCGATACATTCCTGTTAGAGCTAGCAGAGGGTCTGGAATGCTGGCATGGAATCTGGAACTTAATGTGAGTCTCTGTATTTTAGCATCTCAATCAGTGATCACCTTACTGCTCTCTTCGCAGTTTGCAGTACGATTCTCCTTACCCCATTCACACCTGTCTGTGCAACCTGCTTGCACAATGCAGAGTGCAGTTTAAAACTGTGGCAAACTCCAACCAGATCCTTAGAGCTTGCCCATTTGTCTTTGATTTCAAAGCCAGCGAGGAGAAAACCCATGTCTATCTCTAATTCTATCTGGATGTAAGCTGTAGAGAGACACATCATTACAAAACAAAGCTCAAGAAAAAAAGGAAGACAAACTTTCTTGAAAGTGCTTAGTCTCCAATTTTCTCCAATTTAGGGATGTTTTAAATCCAGAGCAGTGTAAACGAAGGAGGCACGGGCAGGGTGGGGTAATGAAAAAGCCTTTATTAAAGACATTTATACAATTAGGGACAATGTAAATATAATTCAACTCCTCTGTATCACATTGTTTCATGTTTGCGCTGAAATAATGTTAATAGGAAAGCAGAATTGTTTCTCACGGCTCTGGAGAAGTTTGGGTGGGTATGACCTGGGGTGGGGAACGGTGGTAGAGGACGAAGGGAAGGAAATGTTTTTGGAGATGTAGGTGGCAGACCCAGAGAGTCTTATGAGCCCCAACCTGAAGGAGTACAGTTTTATCCTGAAGGTAGAGGGAAAATATTGAATGGTTTTAATTAGAAGAGTGACACTTTTTTTTAAACAGCTGTCATCATATATATGTACAATGATTATCCTGCATTCAGTATAACAGCCCGTAAGTGTTTTTCAAGTGAATACAAATGTGATTTTAATGATGGTCCACTAAGATAACTTCCTTAATTCCTCAACTGCTGGAAAGTCTTATTATTCATCATACATTTTTAATTATCCATTTACTTCTCTGTCGACCCTTCCAGACGGGGATGCCCTTGGAGACAAGGTCTGAGTCTTCCTTCCACTTGACCTTGTCCTCTAGTGTAGAACTTGACAGAAATAGAAACTAAACCGGGCGTCTTCCCATCATATCTTCCAAAGGCCTTGAGGATTCTCTTTCAAATATTTTTAACCTAGGGAGGCAGCCTTACTTCTTTACTTCTTTAAAGTGCTCAGCTGCTGTGATAGCCCTCAGCCCCACATATGGTTAAGCAACCAGTTCTCCAGTTCAAATCAACTCCAAGAATAGTTCGGTCTTTGAACCACGTTACAGACATTCAGCTCAGTACTTGGTTTATAGAAATGAAAAGCAACCGTCCTTCCTATTCACACACACAGCACACAAACTGTGTGGAAACAAATCTTGTATGTGATTAAATTACAGGCCAGCAGTCTGGTCACTCGATTCAGTTTTACCTGTCTGAACGTATCAATCCAACTTCATCAGGGAAAGGCCGGGCTTTCATTTCCTTGTGCCACCCTGGGGCTGATGCTGAGAGAGTGTAATTGTGTAAAGCTGAAATCAGGCTTGCTCCTCCTGAAAAGTAGGAAGTTGCCTGTGGCTTCTTCAAGCATTTTCCTTCCTTTTTCTCTGTTTAATTCACAGAACTTCCTCAACCTGAGCCACCCCCAATATGGCACAGGGTAACCCAGTGCATAAAGATCAACTCTAATCTCCCAGAATCCCAGGAAGGGGTTTTACCAAAATAAATAGTATTAAGGAAGCCCACATTTCTATTTGGATTCTGAATTGAAGCAGATTCACACCTAGGTTCCAGTACATTCTTTCTGAAAAGAGAAAAGCCACACTAGGAGGATTACAATTTATAGGAACTAAGGAGAGGACTATTCTAAAATGAAAGAAAGAAGGAAAGAAAGAAAGAAAGAAGAAAGAGAGAGAAAGGAGAAAGAGAGAGAGAGAGAGAGAGAGAGAGAGAGAGAGAGAGAGAGAGAGAGAGAGAGAGAAAGAAAGAAAGAAAGAAAGAAAGAAAGAAAGAAAGAAAGAAAGAAAGAAAGAAAGAAAGAAAGAAAGAAAGAAACTGTTGGAGGGACAAACGATGCTCAGAGAGAGGAGGCACATAAGTTAATTTTGTCCTGGCTGAGGAAAGGTGATGTTGATTAGAGGGAAGAGAGTCTCAAAAAGGGAAATGAAAGCCAACCTGCTTCTGGCTTTTGAGGTGCACCTCCTGAGTCAACGACTTACCTGCTAGGGGATTATGAAGTGAGTTGTGAACTTCTCGTACTTCATGGTGAAAAGGGGGGGGGGAGGGGGGGGACACCCCTATGTGACTCTATTGTGAGGACTAAAATTAGCTTAGGAAAAAATCGCTGAGATATTGGAAAGAAAGAGCAACAAAGCCCAACAGTCTACCCCACAGTAATTAAAGCAGGAGTACTGTTGCCTTACAGAAAGCTCTCTAAGCTGGCTGGCGGAATCGTGACCTGGATCCCGGACAAGCTTGGGTCGGATTTCTTCCTCCTGCCTGCTTTTCCTACCTTTCTCCCTTTCCCCCTTTCTGCTTCCCTCCCTCTCTCATCCAACAGGTAAACATCTGTTATGTCCTAGGCACTGGGAACATAGAGTAAGACATCCTAGTCACAAATGACATTCATTTATAATGAGGGAGGAAATGCTCACCAAATTTGTCTTCGGAAATGAACTGCACTTGTCTCAAGAAATGATTCTTGATGAGTAGACGGGCTGGAAAGGGATCCCTTGGCAGTCCCAGATGGCTGGGGAGCACAGAAGAGTGACGCCAAGGGAGCAATCTGGATGTTACAGAGAGGAAGGGGGAGGAAGGACGCAGTCAGGATGCTGAAAGTCATGCTCCACAATGTGACCCTTCACCAAAGTCACAAAATGCTCAATGTCGATTTCTTGTGGAAACCAGTAAAGGGGCTAAGTTCTATCTTATGGGGTGTCACAGAGCACAACAGAAACAGTATGCAAGGGACCAGCAGAGACCGGAGAGGAACCAGAGAAAAAGATGAGGATGATGCCATAGAGACTCATAGGAAAAGCTTTGTACCATCACAGGCCATGTAATTGGAGTCCAGGCTAAGTTTGACCAGCTTTGCAAGACTCGGGGTGCTTTTAAGCTACATCAGGGTTTCACATTCAGTTGGTCATAGGAGTATGTTTGAAAGTCCATAAACCCATCATCTGAAGATGGAGGAAAAAATACACTGCAAAGCCCAATGCACAGGATGGTGGGTCCATAACATGATCATACATGGAAAACACTTTATATCACATATAATCAGGGCCCGGGGCCTCAAGTGTTCATATATATGTTTCCCCGAAAATAAGACCTAACCAGAAAATAAGCCCTAGCATGATTTTTCAGGAGGACATCCCCTGAACATAAGCCCTAATGCATCTTTTGGAGCAAAAATTAATATAAGACCCGGTCTTATTTTCGGAGAAAGACAGTATGCATAGATAGGCTTCAAAGAAATCCAGGAACTCTCTGAAATTACATGCAAAATATTGTGGGAGGGAAAAAATACACACACACACACACACACACACACACACACACACACAGAGGATGCAAAAAAAAAAAAAAAAAAAATATATATATATATATATATATACATTTTAAGAAAGGAAAAGCTATTAAAATTGTAATACTCAATGTATATTGATAGCAAAAGACAATATATACCAATAGCAAGTTATGTTTGACTTCTGCAATTACAAGAGGTGCTCAAAGTGGTTACCATCAACATAATTTTAATACAGTTTTTTCCTTTCTGAAAATGTGTATACACTTTTTGGCACCCTCTTTGTATATCCCAAAAATAGTTATCAGTGAAAGTAACTATCATTTCTTCAGTGTTTACTATGTATTATTGTACTAAAAGCCTAATTCATAAGTATGCTCATAACAACTCTATAATTAAAAAAAAACAACAACACTGAAAATCAGGGACTTTGAGTATCCTCCCAAAGTCACATCGCTAGTGAGTGGCAGAGCCAAGGACATGAACTGTCAAAGTTATTAGCCCGAGTGCGCAAATGCCTGCCACTGATGTGTCCTCTGCACTTTGCTGAATCCTGAGTCAGATTTTGTTACCACTTCAAATGTTGTTTTCCCCAGAGAAAAAGAGTTGAGAAATGGACTTAGGTGTCTAGTGGGGCTCAGGTGCTGTTACTATTTTCCGAGAGCCGAAACATTCCATGCATTTCCACGTGTAAAACGCCATTCCATCTTCTCCTTCCATCCCATCCAGAGCAGTAGGTGTAAATATCTCTGCGTGACAATCAGCAGCATTGACTTCAGAACGATCCGGTCCCACTGCTTTTAGTAAGTGGCACAGTGCATTTGTCACCCAGGTCTTCTACTCCACCAACCCATGACCCAGTCTGAAGCCAGGGTGATAGACTCTTGGGTGGAAGAGTCATCCAGAAGGCCAGTTGAACTGTTATTTATGAGATCCATCAAATCAAATTGCAGTTTGAATCCTGCAAAAGAAGGGGTCTCAGAAGCCTGGCATTATTGCTGGGAATAGAGATCTATAGAATGTGCACAAAGCACCAGGAGAGAAAAAAGTCACTGGAGACTTTTGACTCTGATCTTGCCAACTTTAACCATACCCAAAGAATTGCCATCACACTCCGTATGGTCACCCTGCTTGCTTGACCTTGATTGGTGTTTCTTCAGCCTTCTGTGGGAAAACACACGTGCAATGCTTCGGGAAGAAGAAAAGGAGCTGAAGTACACCCTCCTTACACAGAAGTCTGTGCTCATGCCTCGAGTGGGTGTAGATACCCCCAAAGTGGGTGAACCCCAGGAGTCCTAAGAGACAACTGCAGGGCCATGAACATAAAAGGAAGGCCTATCCAGACCCCAGTTGGAATTCCATCCTTAAACAACAGGAGGAAGGAGACGTGAGGCCTGGACTATTTCCTTAGCACCTGGTTGGACAGAGCTAATTAAAATGACATTTTGTGAACCATTGCTTCATCGTAATAGAAACACAGCACAACAGCTCAGCATTTTTAAAGCAAAGAAATGTAGAGCAGAAGAATTCTTATGAAAAAACCACCACAAAGGGGAATTGTCCTTCCTGCTTGAGGGGAAAAGATGACATATTACAACTTCAAATCCTACAGAAGTAACACCTAAAGATACCTAAGAACTGACTTAACAACAACTTCCTTGGCCATTTGTCATGTACTTTTTTGCCAAGCAGTGGTTAAAGGAAAAAAGAAGGTTTTCCAAACTGTCCTGGGGGGAATAGGGAGACCTGCTAAAGACACATCATCAGACTTCCAGAAAAAGACCCAACCGCTAACCCTAGTGCTGTTGTTCTCAGAGTCCAACAGCAGTGAGCAGCTGGCAGCTTGTTAGGAAGGCACATTCTCAGGCCCCACCCCAGACCTACGGAATCAGAAACACTGAGGGTGGGGCCCAGCCATCTGTTTTCATAGGCTCTCCAGGGGAATCGGAAGTGTGTTGAACTTTGAGAAGCTCTGCTTCGGAGCGTAATAGAGACAACTCTGGCTCAGGGTCAGACAGATACAGATTGGGGGGTCCCACCTTGGACACAAACTCATGGTAAAACTTTGGGCTAGTTTCTTTTCTTTTTCTTTTAAGATTTTTTTTTTAATTAAATTTATTGGGGTGACAATTGTTAGTAAAATTACATAGATTTCAGGTGTACAATTTTGTATTACATCATCTATAAATCCCATTGTGTGTTCATCACCCAGAGTCAATTCTCCTTCCATCACCATATATTCGATCCCCCTTACCCTCATCTCCCACCCCCCACCCCCCGCCCCCCTTACCCTCTGGCAACCACTAAACTATTGAGAAACAGAAACTTTTAATATTTTTTATTAAAATGTAGGTAACATACAATATTATATTAGTTTCAGGAATACACCATAGTTATTCAACATTTATATACCTAAAGAAGTGATCACCATGATAAGTCCAGCAACCATCTGACACCGTACCACGCTATCACAATATTATTGACTATATTCCCCATGCTGTATGTTACATCCCCGTGACTTATTTGTTCTATACCTGGAAATTTGAATCTCTTATTCCCTTTCATCTTTCCCCGTTTTTGTTTTTTTTTTTTTCGTTTTTTTTGTTTTTAATTTTTCAATTACAGTTGACATTCAGAATTATTTTATACTAATTTCAGGTGTACAGCATAGTGGTTAGACATTTATATAATTTAAAATGTGATCCCCTGATTAGTCTAGTACCCACCTGGCACTATGCATAGTTATTACCATATCATTGACTATATTCCCTATGTTTTCCTTTACATCCCCATGACTATTTTGTAACTGCCAATTTGTACTTCTTAATCCCTCACCTTTCTCACCCTGTTACCCAACCCCCTTCCCATCTATCACCCCAGTAAATCTAGTACCCATCTGACACCATACATAGTTATTGCAATATTATCGACTACATTCCTTATGCACAGGGACCCTCCATCCCCATGGCTACTTTGTAACAACCAAGTTGTACTTCTTAATCCCTTTGTTTTTCATCCACTCCCCCCAACCTTCCTCCCATCTGGCAACCATCAAAATGTTCTCTATCTATGAGTCTGTTTCTGTTTTGTTTGTTTGTTATGTTCTTTACATTCCACATATAAGTAAATCACATTGCATCTGTCTTTCTCTGTCAGACACACTCCACTCAGCACAATACCCTTCAGGACCATCCATGCCGCTGCAGATGGTGAGAACCCATTCCCTTCCATGGCCAAGCAATATTCCATTGTGTGTGTGCGTTTGTGTGTGTAACCTCCACTTTATCCATCTATCAGTGGACACCCAGGCTGCCTCCACATCTTGGCCATTGTGAACAATGCTGCAATGAACATATGGATGCACACATTCCCTCAAAGTAGTGTTTTGGGTTTCTTCAGATAAATACCCAGAAGTAAGATTACTAGGTCCCTCTTCGTCTCTTTGTCTCTTGTTATAGCCTTTGTTTTAAAGTCTGTTTTGTCTGGTATAAGTATTGCTACCCAGGTTTTCTTCTTCTTTTTTTTTCATGAAATGTCTTTTCTCATCCTTTTACTTTCGTATGTGTCTCTCAATCTGAAGTGAGTCTCTTGTAGGCAGCATATGTAAGGGTCTTTTCTTCTTATCCATTCAGCCATTGCATCTTTTGATTGGAGCATTTAATCCATTTACATTGGAAGTAATTGTTGATAGATATGTAGTTATTGCCTTTTTAGTATTCATATTTTTTATCTTTTTTATTTTTTCATCTTAAAGAAGTCCTTCTAACATTCCTTGTAATACTGGTGTGGTGGTAATGAACTCCTTTAGCTTTTTTTTGTCTGGGAACTCTTTATCTCCCCTTCAATTCTAAATGATAGCTTTACTAGGTAGAGTAATCTTGGTTGTAGGTCCTTGCTTTTCAGCTTTTCATCACTTTAGATCTCTTGTGCCAATCCCTTTTGGCCTGCAAAATTTCTGTTGAGAAATCAGCTGGTAGTCTTATGGAAGCTCCCTTATAGGTAAACTAACTGCTTTTCTCTTACTGCATTTAAGATTCTTTCTGTCTTTAACCTTTGTCATTTTAATTATGATGTGTCTTAGTGTGGGCCTCTTTGGGTTCATCTTGTTTGGGACTCTTCATGCTTCCTTGGCTTGTATGTCTATTTCCTTTACTAGGTCAGGGAAGTTGTCAATCATTATTTCTTCAAACAGGTTTTCAATTCTTTGCTCTCTCTTCTCCTTCTGGTACCCCTATGATCGAATGTTGGTATGTTTGAAATTGTCCCAGAGGCCCCTTAAACTATCCTCAGTTTTTTTTATTTTTCTTTTTGCTGTTCTGAATGGGGGTTTTCTGCTACCTTATCTTCTAAATCTCTGATTCAGTCCTCTGCTTCATCTAATCTACTGTTGATTCCCTCTAATGTATTCTTTATTTCAGTCATTGTACTTTTTTATTTCTGATTGGTTCTTTTTTATTTTGTCTATCTCCATTTTTATGTTTCCTGTCTCTTTGTTGAAGTTCTCCCTGAGTTCACTGAGCACCCTTATAACCAGTGTTTTGAACTCTGCATCTGGTAGATTGCTTGTCTCCATTTGTTTAGCCATTTTTCTAGAGCTTTGTTCTGTTCTTTTATTTGAGACATGGTTTTGTTTTGTTTTGTTTTGTTTTTGTCTCCCCATTTTGGCTGCCTCCCTGTGGTTTTTTTCTATGTAGGGCTGCTATGCCTCCAGATCTTAGTAGAGGGCCTTATGTAGTAGGTGTCCTGTGGGGCTCAGTGGTGCAGTCTCCCTGGTCACCTGAGCCAGGAGCTCCTGGTGTGTCCCTTGTGTGGGTTGTGAATACTCTCTTACAAATTATTGTTAATACCATAATTTCATTACATTAAAATAATATTCTTAAATATACAAAAAAAGATATTAAATGTAGATATAACAGTTATTAATGTGAAAGTGCAGTGGTCCAAATAAAATCTCTGGCCCTTTAAGGGCAAAAATCAGTTATTCTGTATTCCCAGATATACGGAGCACCTACAATTAGGTAGAGATGATTATTTGATTATTAATTTAATATATTGGTTCTCGATTTGTGGCCCGTGGGCCAACAGCATCAGCATTTGTTGGCAATGCAAATCTTCAGACTCCATCCCAAATCTAGTGAACCAGAAACTCAGACCGAAATCAGCCGTCTGAGTTTGAATAAGCCGCCCAAGTGATTCTGATGCCCCCTGAAGCATGAAGGCCACTGATTTAAGGTTTATTTTAATTGGAGCAAATGGCTGGGGAATAGGTTTGAGAAGTTTTTCAATCCTGATTTTCTTACGTTATTTCCCCCACATCTATAGGTATTAAATTAGTATAATGGGTCCCACAACCAACAACGAGGAATGTGGGGGTCTAGATGCCAGCATCAAGGTGGAGGGACAACCGACTAGAACTGCCACTGAACAGAATCCAGGCATGTTCTGCAGGTAAGTGAAGGACCATTTTGGTTATTTATTTATTCATTCTTCATTTTTAGTGCCTGTTGATTATATATATATATTATTGAGTAGTTTCAGGTTAAATGGTTCAGAAGCGTCTTGTTTAAGCAATGATTTGGCGCAGCACGACTTACTTATGTAATCCTTCCTATAATATCGTGATAACATCATCAGGGGAAAAAAACATACTCTTGACTAAAAGGAAACATCCACTTAATTTTTTTTTCATAATGTGTATATTTCATGTCTTTATCTTTGAACATAGAAGGGGAATGATTTCATCAGTTTCTTTCTTGGTGTGCAGGAGCAATCCATGTCTGCAGTATTCTGTTTTGCTAATGCCTATTATTTGGGGATAATTACATTTTTGGGCTTGTTAATCTACAGTTGTTCTCTTTTAATCTTAAGAAGGTAGCCCATTAGTAGTCATTGTTCTCGTATTGTACCTGAAAGAATTAACTACATCTCTAGAGCTTCAACATTGGGTTTCTTTCTGGCACAAGTATAAATGCTTAGAATTAGAGCACAATGTGGGCCACTGCCTAGCAGTGATTGATTTGTGAGCGATTGTAAATTGGTTGCTAGGCATTCTGGGTGACATGTAACAGGAAGGTCCTTCAAGAGGAACTCAAAACACAGAGAATATTTTCTCCCGTTTATTGCAAAATCGCTGTACTAAGATATGGAATTTAGGCTGTTTGTTCATTGTAAATGTTTACGTGTCCTCCCTTTGGTCTCTGCTAAACACGTGAAACCAGTTCTTTCCTTTACAGTTACACATGCAGATAGCTTATATAATCAAATAGACATGTATGTGTGCAAACTAAGTATTTTGAAAGTTTACAAAAGCTGAACAGTTTTAAGTGAATCACTATAAATTGTCCTTGATTTTAAAATTCTCAACCAAATGATAAAATTTCATCAGCATTCATGAGATCTTCTGCACCTCTTGGACTTTAGCAAATTAACCAATCTGCTAGAGGTAAGAGTCAAAGTCTTTGAATTTTACTCTAACCCCAGGCCTTTCCTTATTATACATGCAATACTTATGAAGAGCCTTGCTGGAAAAAGCTGGGTCATGAAAGTCAGTACAAGTGTCTTTTTCACTCTTAAATCTACATAAGAATAACTGTAATTGCTTGTGTACACAGAGTGGCTCTTTTTCCTATAATCTTTGGCTATCAGGTAAAATATATGCTTCAGTAAGGAGGATTTTGCAGAATTGCTTTGCTTTTGCATCGAAGTCAGTCCTTTTGGAGCTGTTTTGAATAGGAGTGGCATACCAGGATGTGGTGGGCGCAGCCTAATAGAGGTGGCATATTGTAAGGAGGTTTGCTGTCTGTAGAGAATTTAAAAACAGTAATAACACCAACCAAAATTGGTCTGCTTTTTATTATTACCATGCACTAATAATTCTAAACAATGTCAGCAATAAAATACTCTTCCTACCAGGGCAAACTGCTCACACAGTCTACCACCTTCATCCCCCAACTCAGTTTGAAACTCTGCTAGATACCTTAAGTACCTAGTAAGGACAGTGTTTAAGGGCTTTCCATGTAACAGGAGATGTGCTATACCAGGAAATAGAATTACAGAATTTTTGAGCATGCATTGCCCGGGAAACTGAACCAGAGTTTATTATTTCTGGCCTGAAAAATGGAACCAATAATTCCAGGAAGGCTTCATGTAAGAGCTTGTTCTTAAGATTTTAAAAGGACCTGAGTAATATGATATACGTAAGAAAACCATTCGGTGCATTGAAGAAAGAGGACAGCAAACTCCAAAGCGTGAGGTGAGCCAAGCGTGGGAGATACCCTTAGGTAGACTCCAGTACACCGCAGGTCAATCACATTGGTGTAGCTTGCATAAGACTCAGATGACAAGTATCAACGTTTTGTTGTGTTTGGAAGGAAGTTATCAAGCCCCTCTGAATAGTAATACCACAGGGTCAAAACAATGGTGGTAGAAACACAGGTATACCCTGAAAATACGGAGGGTTCAGTTCCAGACCACTGCGATAAAGCAAGTTGTAATCTTTTTGTCATTGGAGGGTCTTGCTTTCCATTTGTGAAAAATCACAACACCTCTGAAGCACAATAAGCAAAGCACAATAAAACTAGGCAGACCTGGACTACCAATCATCTGTGAATATTTAGTGCCATGGTTTGGGGAAGGAGAAATTGGAGGTAACTCATTGTAATCCACATGGAACACATGATCAGCGTTATGGTTATGGGTTTTGGAGACAATGAGTGCACGGTGCACGTTTACTCTGCACCGTGTTTGGTTCTCCACTTTGCAGTCGTGTGAGGCAATTTTGACTGTATTGACCTGCCAATAACCAGCCTGAGCCCAGGAATGATTTGGGGGGTGGCTGTGGGGATCTGTATTATAGATACCAAGTTGCACACAATTTGACCTCTGCCCTTACCTTTTTAACATTCCACTAGCTCTGGGTTTTGACCATCTGTCTTTTCATCACTGGACCTCATACTAATGAGGTGTCATTTAAGACCGACACCTCTCTAATGTGCAGACCCAGGTCAAAGCATTTACAATGAAGCATGTGGGCATTTGAGAGGGAGTATGACTGTTTGGTTCATAGACACGTAAGAAAATTTAAGAGATGAGATGGGATAGAGAAAAATGAGCATTCAGTCCCCCTTTAAATAATGGGATCTACTTAGATACCTAATGAAACCCCATTTGCCATGGCATTAACTATAGTCATCAAAGTTCAACAAGAACGGAGAAAAAAGTAACCCTGCTTCTCATCCCTGAGTATTGTTCATTCGTCCTCAGTGAGCTATGATTTTGGTATGGTATGCTGCCATGGTGAATAAGCTACCACGTCATTATGTTGGCCGATTTCAAAATACGGGGACTTCAATAATGAAAGTGAGCTTACTTCTAATGTGGTCTTTCCCCTACTGCTAATACATATTGCAGTTCTTTATAGCATAGGTAGAATAGAATAAAGAGTCTAGATCTAATTTGCTGTTACGTACCTTCCTCCACTTGAGGCTCAGTATTAGGGCTTCCTCGGCAGGGAGCTGAAAGAAATTTACCTAACAAAAGCACTCCAATCCCTTCTGTGCCAAGCAAACAGACCAATGTTTGTCAAAATCTTTTCTCTTAACTTTTCCTTCCATTTCTCTCCTTCCTTTTCCTTCTTTCTTTCTTTCTTTCTTTCTTTCCTTCCTTCCTCCCTCCTTCCCTCCCTTGCTCCCTCCTTCCCTCCCTCCCTCCCTCCCTCCCTCCCTCCCTCCCTCCCTCCCTCCCTCCCTCCCTTCTTTCCTTTCCTTCCTTTCTTTTTTTTTTCAAGTGTGGCTTCCAAAAGTGGGGGCAGAGAAACCACCCAGGAAGGGCACTTGCAGAAGTGATGAGGGACAGTATTTGTTATTATAGGGTGGTAAACGGGCCCTACGTTTGAGCCAGAATTGCAGTTCCATCAAGATTCCCACTGGTGGGTCCAAGGGTCCCAGAATCACTAAGAAATGACACAGCCCTCACCACTCTCTAGGCAGCCAAACCTGTAAGTGGAATTTTAAACACACTTTGGGCAAGATTCCAAAACCCTTAATTTAAAAAAAAAAAAAAAATCCATTAAATAAAATCCTTTCAGTAGATCAGCATTTCTTTTAGCATTGCTGAAATTTTTTTTTTACTGTGCTTCTCAGAGGCATAAACAATCAATGTAACCATTAATTTGGGGGCCTTTCTTTCTGTGGCCCAAATCGAAAACTAATCATCTGAAAGACATTCTGACTAATCACATGGTGGGTGGGAGGGTGAGTAGTGCTCCTCACGTCTAGCCAGAGGCTTTGTTTTGCTGTTTTAATTTAACGGGGAAAAAAATGAAGGGAGAAAGAAAAAGCAGAAAATGTCAGCACTGCTTTTTCCCATGACACTTTGATAAACCTTGCCAATGTGATATTTTTATTGGATTTAAATATCTGTGGGGGGGGGGGCTTTCAATTTATTGTCCCATTTATCTTTTGTTTTTATTTTTATTATTATTATGTGCATACATATATTACATTTACTTTTTTTTTATTAGATAGAAAGTTGTAAAAGTCTCCAGCGCTTGGGTCTTATTTATATAAGTACTTTTCTCAATTTCTGAAGCTGTATCATTACATTGTAGAGCTGGCCATTTTTTTTAAGTTGTTGGTTATCATTTAGATTTTCTGCCTCCCAGTGAATCAAGTTATGGCCACGGTGTATCCTTTGAAAGGGAGCACTTTGAAAAAGCTTCTACGTTTTCTTTGAATCACTCTAAGACCTCTCTTCCATCCCAACCCTGGGTTTCTCGTCTCTGGGTGCTTACTAACATTTTATAAGAGGCTAAATGTATGAAATGTTTTATAAAATAAATTGCACCAGCTAGAGTTTGGAAGTATCTAAAGCATTTTCTCAGTAATTCAGAACAATGTGTCACCTTAGACTACTTTCTTGAACATTAGTAAAATCACAACAGTATCTACTCTTCTGTATTGAAATGCCTGGTGGAGTCATAACTAGTATTTTTTTTTTTAGAGGAAGAGGCAACTGCTGCAATTTATAGACCAATAACCCATTGAAAGCTCAGACCATCAATGAAGAAACAGGGAAATTAATGTTGATTTCTAAGACATTGTTGAGCCACGAGACCTTAAAATTCATCACTTATAAAGCCGCTCTTTATTTTCTAAGTTTGAAATATCTTCAAAGCCTGGGGTTGGTGGATTTTTTGGCTGTGGCTCCAGTCCTACCACTCACAGTCATCAGCAGACCTTATTTCCAGTACCCTTTCAACATTTTGTGGTTGCCTGCCCCAAGCTCTTGGATATAGCACGAGGTCAAGTCCTTAGTCTATGGGCCTTTGACTCTCCATGGCAGGTTGAGAAGCCTCACGATGAGTCACGGCTCTCCTGGCCCAGCTTCCCATTGATGACAGGCGAGTCCTTACAAAACACCACCCATCTGACATTTCTGCCTTAGGGTGGTGATTTTGTCACTTAAGCTCAGTGGTGATGAGGAAGAGATTAACTCAAATGACTCTCCTGATGGAATTAGCCTGCAGGAGTGCCTGGGATCCAGGAGGCGGGGGTTGCCTCAGCCTGTCACTCACAGCCATGCCCAGCTCTGGAGTCTGCAGCCAGCCTCCCAGACCGAGGCCCCCCCCTCATGTGGAGCATTACCCACTCTTTGTTCACATAGTATTTATGTGTTCCCAGAAGCTAGATTGTATTGGCGTGGCCACCATTCAACACTGGGCACTCCTTTGGGGCAGAGTTCATACCAGATAATTTTGGGGGCAACTAACCCCGTAAGTGCCTAGCGTGACCATATAAGTTATTATCTAAACCAGGACACTTTTGAGAGGGAAAAGGGGGTAGTATTAATAATTATGCAGGGACAATAGCCTAGAACTGCTCTGGGAAAACCAAAATGTCTTGTCCCTTCCTTAGGACTTATGTATGGGTACCATGTGCCATATCTCACTCCCTGTACCAATTAGCTGTGGTCAGTAGTGGGCTGGTTTCACTGAAAGCTTAAGTTGTTAGTCACATAAACTTATAGAGGAAGGAACCTGTTTGGGAAATTCACTGTGAAGGGGGAAACCTGGATACGAACCCTAAAATCTCCTTTATTCAACCAATTACGAAGTGTTGTTGATTCTTTCTCCTGAAGATCTCTCCCATCCATTCCCATTTCTCTCCCCCTAGTCCCTCACCTTGGTCACAGCCCCGTCATCCTTCTCCTAGATTATTGCAATAGCTTTCTAAATGTTCTCCCTACTCCAGTCTTGCCCTCCTCCAATCAATTCTCTAGATCTCAGACAGAGCAATTTTCCTGAAACCAAAACTCGACACTGTTCGGGCACAGGGGATCCAGAGGTGAATGAATATGTCAAGGTCATGCTTCCACAGTACTTCTAGCAATCAAGACAGTTGACAAATAAATGAACTAATAAATAATCATTTCAGACTTTGATAAGAGCCATGGAGGTGAGCAACAGAGTGAAGTAATGGCGGGAGTAATGGAGACAGAGAGAAGGCTACTTAAATGAAGGTGGTAATTTAATTTAAATTAAATTAAATATGGGAGGGAAGCCTCTCTGGGAAGGTGATGTGGGGTTAGATCTGAAGGATGCAATGAGACAGCCATGTTGAAAGCCTGGGGAAGGACCTCCCAGGCAATGGGAAGAGGGAGGTTAAACACACAGAAGCAGGATGAGGTAGAAGCAGAGCAGGACGCTTGTGTCACTGGCACCCAGTGATCAAGGGGCAGAATGGCTTACGATCACATTGGAAGGTAAGACAGGGCCAGGTCACCTACTACCTTGTGGGTGGTGGTGAGGAGTTTGCATTGCTCTTTGAATCAAGATCCCAAGCCATTACGAAGTGTTAAGCAGAGGAGCTGATGGAACGAACTATCTATTTTATTTAAGCGGACTTGTTTCTGTATGAAGACTAGACTGACTCGAAGCTTAGAATCCTCCTTCAGGTGAGAGAGGATGGTGGCTATGGGAAAGGAGGGAAGCTTTTTGATATTTTATCCTATTGGTGGCATTTGTGACTACTGAGGTAGACTCTTACAATTAAACATGTACTTTCAAAGGTATCCCACTCTCCTTTTATTATTATCTTGAATGCATAATTATTGCCATGCTTTTATTTTATTTTAGTGTTTGATTCCTTAAAGCTTTGTCCTTTGAAAAACAGATTTTTTATTTGTGTTGCTTTGTTCATGTAGCCTTTTATACATGTTTATACTAGCCAACTGTGAGCTATTTTATTTTATAGAATGAATACTGAAATTCCGCAAATGACTAAAATGTCTAGAAAATGGCCAGGGACTCTGTCTCAGTGAGTCTAAAACTCAGCTCCTAACACTGATTTTAATTTGGAAAATCATGACTGTTTAGACCCACTGTTCTTTAACGTTTAACTCGGTCCCCAACTGCAGTCGTAGGGACTTTCTGATTGCTAACACAATGGAAACTTTGTTAAACTTTGGGATAAATAATCTAGTTTTCCAAAATGATGGAATTATGCTTTTCAGTATCTGGTGAAGTTAGGGATAACCATGTCCAATGGATGGACAGATGGATGGATGGACAGAGATAGCAATATGAGTACAGGAAATAGGAATGTAGCTGCAGATATCCATATATCTACCCATCCATCTATGTATATACTCAAATATGCAAATACATGTCACAGGGAGAGTGGTCTATTGCTTTTACAGACTGTTAAAAACGTAAAGTCCTGCTTACCTTCCATGTTTTAAAAGTTAAAACCTATATCCTTTGTATATTTGCTTGTTCTCTCCAAGGAGCATTGGCAGTTAATACTTGGCTGATTGAATCCTAGTTTGATTTCATTCGAGAATCAGGCATTTGCTTGTTTGCAGAGCAACAGCAATGCTTTTCTTATTTGTCCTGATATGTCCCTGTGTACGAGGAAGACACGTGCGATACAGATGTGTCTGCCCCCATTTTCTGCATGCTGGTTGTCGGAAGTCTGCAGGAGGAAATACCTTCTTAATTAAATTCTCCAAGGCTGACATTTTTTGTTGTTCAGTCTGCTGAATAATTTCACATGTGTTTTTTGCAGAGTCAGAATTCTTTCACGATGCATGGGATAGTTATTTTCTTGGTTGCATGAAGTTCTTTTGGCCACTAGGGTGGAGAAATTATTTTAATTGTGTGGATAACAGGCAATTTCGGTTAGGATGAGAGATGGGTTACCTCTTGGTCATTTAAAATACATTTTTAGGTCAAATAATTATGACATGAGGAAAAGATTGCACCATTATTTAACGAAGTTCAGATTTTTGCAAGTGTTCTCATCTCCCCTCCCATTTTTCTTCCTAAGGAACAGCTCTAAAATACAGTTTTGAAAATTTCAACTCTCGTACCCAGTAGTCCCCTAGGATTCTGCCTTTTTCTGTGCACATTGTATTGACTCTACCTATAGATCATCTTCTCAGATTGTGTTTTCAATAGATATGCCCCTGGGGAAAAATATTGTCAAAAAAAAAAAAAAATCGTCCTATTCTAGACCCACCCAGGATGACATAATACTAAGTGTTTTCCATACTCAACAGTAATACTGTTTTGAGAACTCACAGCCGGTTTTAGTTTAGTTAAGTCCAATGTTTTCTTTCTCTTTTTGGTTCATAATTTCCCAGGGGCCTGCTACCTTTGGGCTTAGCTTGAAATGTAGCATTCTTCCAGCCCAGAACACTATCTGGTATATTTAAAGCAATTTAGAGTCCCTGAATGAGAAGCTCAGTTACAGACAAAGGTAACAGGTCAGATTTTTACTAGCTGTGGAAATCTGTATTTTATTAGAGATAAAGTTTTTACAAAATAACTTATTATAAAGTTATTTTGTAAAATGAAAACAAGAAAAAATATCTTTCATGGTATGGGTCCTATATTTTGCCTTTAGCCACCCTTAGCTATCATTTCACTTCATTCTCTCAGACACACTGGGTTGCACTTTCTTACCCCTATGATAGTTGTTTGTGGCTGTGCTGCAAATATGATGATCAACTTGGACTGAAGTGTTTCTGGGATGTAGGATTTTCAGTGTTAAAAGTGGGCAAGTCCAGGGCAAACCAGGACAAATTGAATACCCGAGAAACCATCCACCTATTTAGGGGCCTTAAACAAAATGATCACGTCCCATAATTCTGTGAGCTGACTGGGTGCGGGGTCTGCTATTCTCACTAGGGCTCTGTATGTGTCTGCTTGGCTGAGGCTTGATAGGGTCAGATGTCTGGGGCCTCAGCAGAGATGGCTGGGCCTCTCCCTCCACGTGATCGTGACCTTTCATCACAGCATGGAGAAGCCTCAGGGTTCTGCAGGAGCAAGAGTGGAAGCTACAGGGCCTCTTGAAACCATGTTCAAGAGTCACACATTGCCACCTCTACCATCTTAGGAGCTCAAGACACGGGGTCAGCCCAATTCAAGTCATAGGAAAGTAGAGTTCCCTTTTTGATGGGAGGAATTGCAGAGAATGTGGCCATTTTTAATCCATTACAACACAATCCCCATTATATACATTAGGATTCTGAGATTTAGCAAATTTAAGTAACTTTTCCAAGACCGCATAGCTCCTCAGTGGAAAATCCAGGATTTGAAACTAGGTCTGTATGCCTGAAAAACCTATGAGTTTTTTATGGGTTTGAGTCACCATGCCCTGATGGAGTATAACTGTATCATCCAATAATCCAGGGAACAACTGGGCATTTTCCTGCTGTTCGGGGTGGGGGAGGCAGAGAAGATGGGGTGGAGAAGGAAGGAGACAGAGAAGCAGTGATCTGTGATGTCCGGATAACCAACATCACAGAAATTTGTCCAATTTGTCTTGAGAATATAATTCATACTCGTCTGCTTCTGTGAATATATTTGGGCTGCTGCTATCCTCCCCTCCCACACTTGAGTACAACCATATTCCCAAAGTAAATTCTCCAGTGGTCCTCAGATTTACTATATTCTTGGTCTTGATATTTCTCTCCTTCTCTTATGCGCTGGCCTCACTCTTTTTCTACATTAGCGAACGGATCATCTTCTACAGTTGAGCGTTTGAGAGTATGAAAGACAGTTGCTCTAAATCTGTTGTTTTCAAAGTGTGGGGGGCCCTGAGATCCTTTCAGGGAGTTCATGACGTCAAAACTACTTTTATAATATTTAGTATTTGTGGGTTTTTTTTTTTCCATTCTCATTCTCTTTTGAATATAAAGTGGAGTTTTCCGGTAGGTACATGATGTGTGACATTGCAACAGATTGTAGCAGAAGCAGATATGAGATTTCCATTCTTTTCTATTAAGATAGACGTTGAAGAAACTTTTTTTTAATGTAAAGCAATGACATTTTTCTGTTTTCCTTGGTTTTAGAAAATAGTTACTTTTTATTAAAAATGTTATGTTGACATAGAAAGTGTTTGTAGTAATTTTTAAATTAATACACAAATATCTTTAAAGTTCTCATTTAATTTCTCACATGTTAAATACCTATTAATAAAATGCACATAAACTAAAGTTCTTTGAGGCCCGAGAGCAAAAAGTTTAGAATGATTTCCATCATCATCTTACCTGCCACCGTTTTCTGAGCTCCTACCATACCCAGGTCATTTCCTACACATTCTCTTTTAATCCTCCCAGCAACCCTATCAGGAAGGTACCCCATTAATTCCCAACCCCCAGAAGCATAGACTGGTGCTCAAAATCATTGGTCTCACAGCTAATATGTTATGAAGCTAGAATTTGAATCTAGTTCTGTCTGACTCCAGAGTCAGACTGAGGAATAACCTCCACACATGCAAAGTAACTATCGTTTTGCAGGACAGAGAGAAAGAAAGAAGCAGAGGTCAAAAGGACTCAGGGGGATTATCTGAGATCGCTCAGGCAGCCAGAAACCATGACTTTGCTGTCTGTCCCATGAAGAGTCCATTGGTCAGAGTAACTTGTTTTTTCAAATTGCAACTTTTGGAGAAAGGAATTCCTTCAAATACAAATGATATTCTGAACCTGGTGGGTTTTTTGTTCCCCTTTATAAGAGAGGCATTTCTAATGACACGTTATGCAAACATCTACTGAGCACTCAACAAGGATGAAACATTTGTCCAATTATCACATTCTAAACTGCAGAAATAAATGTTCATTGCCTTAACCAAATTTTCCAATTACTTTACAGATCCGCTTAGGCATTTTGTTTGTTCAAGTCTCTTTTCTAATAGTAAAACAATTGCAGCCATTTATCGAGGACGTCTGTGTCAGGCAATGAAAGAAAGACTTTATATCATGATCTCCGAGAACCCTCCAAAGAATGCTTGGAGGCAGGCAGGGTTATCCCTCCCTGCTTACAGGTAAGGAGCCGAGGCTTGAGAAGTGAAGCTTCTTGCCTACAGTCACCCAGCTAGTAAATAGGTGTTGACTCAGGGATCAGACGTGGGTCTAGGTGATTCCCAGCCTGAGACACTGAGCCATAAGGCTCTGCAAGCCACTAAAAGGCAATGTTAATTTGTCTGTGGAAAGGAGTTCTCCAACACAGATGTGAAGTCAACCAGATAGATTAGGAAAGGGATACTATTTCACCTTCAGAGATTTTTAAGGAAACACCAAGAGATGCAACCTGTTCATACAATGAGAAAACCAACACAGTTCTTTAGTTCTGTTTTTAGCTTAACCCTTCACTAACACTCAGCAGCTAACAGTGTACAGAAAAAGGCAACAAAGGTTTCCAGCTATAACCAGGACTGTCCAGGGGCATTTTAAAGGGACCACCACTGACAACTGAGTTTTGGTTTTAGTTGTGTCAGACATCTCTTTCTTCTGCCTGGAGGGGCTGTCCTTCCCTTCGGTTTTAAAATGTTATGATCACACCAACAGTGTTAGAAGGGATGGGAAAGCCGAGGTTCCACATGTGTCAACAACAGATGTTCACATCCCCTGAAACACTGGAAAAAGAGAGTGATCGTATTTCCCTTAGGGCTGCACTCCAGGTGCACTGGGAGAGCACAAGGACAAAGCGCTCGTGATTTATATTGACTGCTGAGCCTACCAGGTGCTTTCAGCAAGAGCTCTAATGGCAAATTTGGGTGTTAACAACCTTCACAACAGCCTTCTGATTCCTCGTAAAGGTTCAGGTTGCTGCTACTGTCGTAAAAAGCCTAGAATTTTAGGCATAGAAGAGGATCAGCCTCTTACATAAGTTGAATAGCATTTGTAAATTGTTTAAGCAATTATTCGGAGGAATTCAATACACTGCGAAGACGTATCTGACCAGAGCAGCTTGTTGTTGCTTAGGAACCTAATATTAGAGACACGAAACAGACAACTTTTGTCATTCTAAATCCATGCACTTAATTATCTCCACCCGAAATTAGCCACAGAAACAAAAACAAGCAAATGTGTACAAATCTGGATCATGCAGGAAGATGACCAGAAAGTGGGCAGTTGTGCTTGTGAACCCTCCTTTCTGCCACTTTCTGCCTTGTCTCTGTTCGCCTTGCCCAGGAAGGTAATACCTCATCTGAGTGTTCGAGGACCAGTATTGCTATCTGGCTGTTGTTTTCTCAAAACAACAGCGCCTGTGAGTATCTCTTTGGCACTTTGTTATCTGAGCTATTTTATTGAATCCTCTAATTTTTTTTGTAATACTTACTGTAATACTTTTATGGTACTTAAAACCGCAAAGACGGAATTTATGCGTTCCTCTTAACTCCTCCTTTAGATTATATGATCAGAGCTGAGTTCCTGTCTCTGTACCCGTAACGCCACCACCCGAAGTGCCTTGCAAATGATATATAAGTAAAAAATAATACAAGTGATAGCGGTAACAGCTATGGGGCTCTTACTGTATGTCAGCTAGTATACCAAGGGCTTTATCCGACTCCCCTAAGTAGTAGATACTATTGATATCCTCATATTATCCCATTTTACAGAATAAGGAGGATAATCTAAGGCTGGGACCCCACTGCTAGCAAGCAGTGGAGCCTGTGCATCTCACACTGGTACTCTCCTGCTTCCAAATACTTGTTGACTGAATAAGCATCTTTGTAATTCATATTTTCTTTCCCCCTCTTCCCCTTCCTCTCTTTCTGTCTCTGTCTTCTCCATGAGTCTCAGCTCTCTGTCTTACTTTTTCCTCAGAATTTACTGGCTGGTTTGGGAGAGTCAGGAAAATCATCTTTTTTGTTCGCCTCTGAAGTCTTCAATTCCTTTCAGGTTTGTCAGTTGACCTGGGATCATTATTTTGTGCCCACCAGTTCTTTGGGGTACTAAATTACACCCCCCATCTTTCTACCAGCACCACGTCTGAGACCATTACATATGGGGACGCCTCAGTCCTCTGTTCCTTTTTCTTAGTTTTACTCTTCTGTGCCCGAAGTCAAGACGAAGTGGCTTTGTTTGTTCACCTTCTTACATCCTTTCCCAGGTGAAATGTCCCTGGGGAAAACCAGGCTTTTCTTTCCTTTTCTTTGTTTTTTTTTTTTTTTTTTTTTAAGTTTAGCTTTGTTTTTGTTTTGGAGCCATGGATAACATTTTTCAAATTCTGTTTGTTAATTTCAAATCTACTTAAGTTCTTAAGTGTTGGCCAGGCAAACATTTCTCGGCCCTCGTGACAGCCTCAAGGAGGAGCTTGGAGGGCAGTCAGGCCAGGGTAGTAAAGAAGCAGAGGCCAGGAACACTAGAGAGCAGGTAACACGATAGACACACCAAAAAATACTGTAAACTGTGTAATATTTCAAGGAGAGACGGGGGCTGGGTTAGTTATCTCCAAAAACAAAAAAGGACTTCCAACTTGATTCACGTGAGCTGCTTTGGTTGCCCCATTGGGGAACCCTAACGCAGATCCCTGAATTTAATACATGGGGATCTCTAACCTTAGAAACCTCATTTGAGAAGAGTGTGGAAAAATCCCTACTGATCGTGACAGCCATGTGACATGGCCAACAGCTTAATCTACCAAACCTCAGTTTTCTCACCTGTAGAAAGGAAGTCGTAGGTGCTCGCCCCACAGATTTGTTGTAGAGATTAAATTAGAGAAGACATGCAAAGCACCTAGCATGTAGCTTGGTCCACAGTACACAACCAAACATAGGAACTATCTCTCCCGCTGGCCTGCCCTTCCATTTGACGTTCCCAGCATGAGAATCGCTTCTATGAGTTTAGGCACTGCCCCTTATTTTAAAATGCTCCTCCCAAGAGCATATGTAAAGTATTCCTTTAACATTGTTGCATATTATTTGTCAGTATCAGCAGATGAATGACTAAAACTCTCCAGGAGCAGAAAATAATAATAGTGACTGTCATTTACTGAGCACATACTATGTTCCAGGCAAGAAGCTAAACACACTATGGTCAGTATCTCATTAAATCCTCTCAACAACCCTACGAGGTACTGTTAAAAAGCCTGGGACACTGAACCAAGGTCATCGGACTTCAAGTGGTGGAATTGAAATGATGATGCCAGCACCTTGTTATAATGCTTTCTGACCCCCCAATCTGCTTTAATGGGGTACAAAAGGTCCAGAGAATGCCAAGGCAGGCTGGGCCTCTTCAGAGTGCTAAGGCAAATAACTCAGGGTCACTTGGCAGGGGGGAAATATAAGGGTTCAAGCAATAGGATGGCAGTGGGAGATACAGAAGAGAAAGCTCACAGATTGCACTTTCTCAAACACCACTGCCTGGGCTCCCAAGTTCTGCCTCCTGTCTCTTTCCATCTGTCTCTGTGCCTCTGGCCTTTGTCTTGGTCCCACAGCACACCGTGTTCTGCTGGATCTTTGCATATGCTCGTTTGTCTACCACCAGCCCCTTTTCAAACAGGGGCCTTGTCCTTCTTGTATAGCATCGATCCCCAACAGCAAGCCTGATTCCTGGCAAATTCCAGGGGACCCATGTATTTGAAGGGACAAATAATTACTGAGTGAACAGTGAATAGGGCTTTTTAGCACTTCATCTCGTGCCGGCTCTCACCAGCTTCTGTAGCCAAGATCTGCAACTTGCAATTGCTCTTTTTCTTGTGTCTTATAACCTCATTTAAACACCCACCCTCATATGTTTTTGCTATTTAAGCATCTGTTCCAGCTTAGTCAGCTGGACAAAGGGAAGAAGACTAACTAGACTCTGATGCCGCCTTCCTCCCACCAGTATACCTTGAAGAGTCGACAAGAGTCGACTCCATGAGGCCTCTGCCTGTCAATCTCCATGAGGCCTCTGCCTGTCAATCTCCCACTGCTTCACTTTCCCTGAGTAGGATTCTCTACCTAACGAGAGATGTCGGAAGTCTTCAGATATCAGTGGGATTATGTACTTGGCATTCTATGGGAGAAAGAGGGCTCTAGAATCAGGAAGCTCAGCCAGTTCTGGGTTCCATGCGCTAATTATGGAAGGTGACTCTGCATCATCCGAAATGCATATTAGATGGCACAAGATAAACTATTTAATTTAATAGAGATAAATACAAAGACAACAATAAGCAGAGTTCACTCACTGTCTCTGCCCAGATGGCTTCTGCTGTTTTTCTTTTTAAATTAATATGTGTCAGGTCAGAAATTTTTCATTCTGATTTTTGACTAAAACTTACATTTTCAGAATTATGTGGCATCACACAAGAAAATACTTTTGTTTGGAGGAATTGCAATTAGTTTGACTGATTATTGTTGGTAATCAAAGGACAGAGCAGGGCTTGCAGAGGTGGACGGGAGGATCACTGGTACCAACAGCACTGATGAATGTTGTATGGACCGGTCTGTTTTCTCCCTGGCTTACCATTGGCTGCTCAATATGATGATACCGGTTCATTCTTTCTCCCAGAGCTATGGGTCATGTCATATCTAGAATTAGTCAAGAGTCGTATCTTAGTTATACTGCATAGCAGTATTACCACAAACTTCACAGGTTAAAACAATGTATATTTACCATCTCATGGTTTATGTGGCTCAGGGATGGGAAGGTGGAAACAAAAAAAAAGAGGGAAGGCCAATGCAAGGAAGCATTGTCAAGTTGGCACCTGTTGTGGACTCCTGGGGCTCAATTCCATCATCCCTCCTGAAGAGTCTTATGGAATGCATTTCTGAAAGAGGAAGGGGAGAAGCATGAACCCATATCCTCCATTGCCCGTTGTTCAGTGATGGATCTACAGGCATTAACTCCCCTACTATTCTGGGTTGTGCATCTGAGTCAGAGTGGCTTCCCACAGACACCCATGGGCCAGCATTAGAAAAGGCCCAAGGCTTGACTAGGTCCTCTGCAAGGCTGAAATCAAGGAATTGACCAGAGCTGGGTTCTCATCAGACATTTATCTGAGGAAGGATCCACTTCCAAGCTCACGTGGTTGTTGGCAGAATTCAGTTCTGTGTAGGCTGTCAACTGAGGGTTTCTCTCAGTTCTTTGCCGTGTGGTCCTCTCCACAGGCAGCTCACAACACAGAGCAACTTGCTGCTCCAAAGCCAGCAAGGGAGAGTGTCTCCTTGCAAGACAGTCATTACAATCATAAGTATTAAAATCACTTACATTCTGTATCCTTAGCCATATTTTATCAGTTAGAAATAAGTCACACTCAATGGGAAGGGATTCCAGCCTGGCATAAACCTAGGGAGCAGAGTCATGGGGGCTACCTTGGAGGCTGTCTGCCAGTGGCTAAGAGGATGCAAAGGTATGAGGTCAACGGGGCCAGTATAAGTTTAGTTTATGAACAGTATTAGTGGCTAACCTGAGCTAGCATCAATTCAGTTTTGTGCAAGCACCTACAACCCTAAGAAAGCAGTCAAGTATTTTAAAAACAGGATATACTCTCAGTTATCAAATACCCCAATCCCCTCCTTAACAAAAGTGTTTTTGTCTTTTTTGGATTTGTTATTCGGAAAGATATACCTTCCCAATGCCATCACTTCTAGCATTTAGTTTCCCAAAGGATGGAAATTGAGTCCCTTTTATGTTTACCTTCTCTATATAAAGTTGTTCCATGGCATTTTCCTTAATACTTCAGTGTTTGGCTATTCAGCATAACTTTATGTAGAGCATTAACAAAACTGCACAAATATACTAGTTAAATCAAATCGTTGAAACTTTAAAACATAACAAAACAAAATCCATTTCCTGTCCCTGGATTCCCCCTTTAATTAGAACTAGGAGAACCATGGTATAGTACACTTATTTTTAATAATGTTGTTTGTGAGAGCGTGTTTATTTTTCCTTTGTTATGCTTAATGTGGTACATCTTACAGATGTTGAGAATATTTCAGGATGTCTTGAAGAAACAATGCAAGATTGTGGTTTAACAACAAAGCCTCTTGCAGCGCCGAGGCCTGTGGGTAACAGTTGGGTTGTTGAAGTGTAAGATTCTCAGTTAGTCTTCAAAAGGAATGTGCTCTTGGCAGGGGAGAGCTGCATATGTTTGTGTGCTCTTCAGTGTCCTTTATGGTTAGTTTCCCCAAAGGCTTATTGTACTTATTGCATCATTTATTTTTATTTGTAAGAGTATTTTGGAAGCTTCAGAACGGTTGTAGAGTCATTACCGTTGCTAGCTATAAATGGTTATGACTGCTTGTGGAAATCGTGTTGAAGGCAAACAAAAGTAAATAAAAGTCCCTCTTTACCTTTTTTCTGTATCTGCATTTCCAAGGACTCTGAGCTGGAGAACCCAGCTCTGTGGGGTTACACAGGGCCAACCTTGTTCTGATTTATGACATTTGTCTTCCAAGAAGGACTACATGGAGTTTTGGATGTAGGTGAACCACTTGCATGAAAAATTAAAGCTGGCATATTTATTTGGAAGGACAGAGTGGAGTTAATGACCCTACAAAACTCCTGACACATAAATTTATTTTTCCCATCCTTCAGATGAGGTAACAAAGCCACTCTATATCCAGTCCTGGGGAAGTTGATGCTTCTGATTTAAAAGTCTATAAAATGGGTAACCTGCCAGGGCACTGGAAAAGCAATCCATCTTAAGAAAACGGAATTAGTTTTAACTATTATTAAGTACCTTAAATTAGCCTCCTGGGCCCAGCCAGTTAAGCACCCAAATTATTTTTCAACATGCTTATGTTTCAATTTCTAATACCAAATAGAACTTGAAAGAGAGGAGTCTTATTGTTCAAAAAAAACGTATTTTTTCGTAATATGCAAAAACCATTGATGGCATCTCCTCTGGTACTCTGCACGCAGTTTTGCATGTGCAGCCTGGTGAAACTGTGATTAGTTTTGTTTCTATTCATGTTTTGTAGTGTGTTGTCACTTACTGTTGATTAAATATTTATTGAGTATAATGTGTTGGAGGAGGGACTGTGAGAAAAGAGAGCAAATCCTTTTCCTCAGACAGCTTCCAATCTGGGTAAACTCATAACCCTGACCTTGAATCCTCATTGGCCTTTGGAATGAGATTCGCTTCCTAGCCAGAGCTCATAGGATTCTAGAGAGTCTGGCCACCACTTGTCTTACTTTAGAAGCTTCAACAATTCAACCAGACAGGTGCTATTATTCCCATTTGACAGGTGCAGAAACTGAGGCCCAAAGAGAAATAAATAAGCTCACAAACTATTCCCAGGTGGCAGAAGAGGATTCGAGGCCAGAGCTGATATCCCCTAAACCCTTGATCTTCTTCCCCTCTCCTAACCTATCATTACATGGTAATACAACCAATAAGTTCAGTAAGATGACTCAAAACACATATTTTATGAAATCAGGATTGTATAGCAGCCTCAGTTCGAAAACACTAGATGCAACACGAGAAGAACTAAATTGTACTCCTGGCTCTACATAATTAGCTATGTGATCTTAGAGAAGTCAATTTATCCGACTTTCTTCCCTTATAAAGTGATGAAAATCTAATAATAATTTCTAGGCACTATTTCCCAAATCTGATCCAAATAGTCAGGAAATGCTGCAAGTTTTGGGTCCATACTTGGAGATTTGCCATGTGTACTGGCATGTTAAAGGCTCCATGAGGTCCCGTGTGGAGAAACATATTAACATAGCACTTTTTAACCTCATTTGACCCCAGAGCACTTAGTCATATCACCCAGAGCTCATGTTCCCCAGAAAATAATTTGGGAAATAATTTTCCAAATTCTCTGTGGGCTCTAAAATCTGATGGTTGACATTTTGCTTGTGAACTGTTCCATACCTACAACCCATGTGTTCTCTTTTAATTATGACTTTCCATATGCCCCTCCCCTAGGACTGAACACCGTGAGCAACAAATAAATGCTATTGCCTGATTTGGTCAGCTCTTAAGGTTAATGTATTCTAAGTGGTACTTATTTAATGTTTGGCAAAATTTAGCCTACCGTAGAACAGTTCTGGGACGGGAAGCAGTGTGCTCTGAAAACTGGGTAAAAACCACCAATTCTCCCTGCAGCCTGCCAGAGAGATGCCAGATGATATTTTAGTACCATTCATCTCTGTGGGCTCCATTCAAATGCAAAAACAAAAGACAAATTCTGTCTCTGGTTAGCAGACTTCTGATCTAGCGGCCCTGCCTGAGTTTGGTCTGTGGAAAATCAAAGCGTTTGGTGTTGGATGTCATTGAGCAGTCACTCTGCTGTCACAGCCTTTTTTTTTTTTTTTTTCATCCTCTCTACTAGTTTACAAGATAAGTTGGCTTGGGTAGATTCTCCCAGGGAGAAAACCCTCCTTTTTACCCCAAGAATGCCACTTGGTGTCTCCTGCAGCAGTAAATTACCCAATGCCACCCTCGTGGTTTGAAAGACCTTATTCACAATGAAAGTACCAAAGAGTTTCCCAGGAATTGACTATGTGACACTTCATATTTGTGTGAGCCCAAGAAAACAAAATGACTTTACTATTCAATATAATGTACAAAGATGGAGTTTTAAAAGCGACAATTATTCTTAATAAAATGTCTTAAAATAGCATTGCTTTTTATCCTTTGGAAAGCGTATGTGTCCAAGTAATTTAATATGGTAACAAAACTTTTTGCAATGTACCAAAAAGCATAAAGAAGCGTAACACCTTAAGAGCTGTGTAACTGTACCTGAACTTATGAATGAAAATATATATATTTCAATTGTTATAAAAGTTTATTTGAGCCAAACTGATGACATGTGCCAGGGAGCGAGATGCTCCCAATGAAAAATATTTTTTATCTTTGTTTAAAAAAAACTAAAACCAAAGATTTTGTGTAGATTATGTGATACAAAAATAATTTTTATACTGTAGGTTCATAACTCAAAACACTGAGAAAGATGTCTACATTTCTTCCAATTTTTGTGAATGCAAATAAATTGTCCAAAAAAAGCCTTTCCTTTCTTCTGAGCATATTGTATAATGGTGCATATAATGCCGTTGTACGTAGCTGAAACCTATAGTATAGAATAGTGATTAAGATTAGAAAATCGACTTGGAGGCAGAACCAGAATATGGATTGTAGCTTTGCTATTTATTAGCTATAAGCTTTTTAAAAAAATTAGTCTTTGAGCCTCAGTTTTCTTATATATAAATGGAAGTTTACCTTCTTTCCAAGTTTTTCAAAGATGAAATGAGAATAAAGTCCATAAAACAATTACCCAATGCCTGCCACATAAGAAGCAAGTCACAAATGGTTATTATTTAATGGAGACCTATGAGCTCCTTTGACAGGAGGACCAGAAGTAGGGTTGCTTTGGCCAACAAGCATCATTTCCCTGTGATCCTTTCGGTCCCATCCCCCTCTCGTTAGCTTCATCTGTAGAAGTTCTGGGCCTATCATTCATGCACAATGATTCCATCTTAAAGGTCTTGCTCAGGAACCACTAGAAAACTGTGTGGATCATTGGCCCACGTTGGTCACTGGACAAGTTGGGGCTCATGGACCATGGCATTGACCCATGGTCAACACTTTGAATTCTGAATAATTCAACGCAGCAAGTATTCAGTTCAACCTAATGCTTGTCAGGCACTGTGCTTGGCTTTGAAGTTAAAATGATGATTCAAACCAGGGGCTTGACAAACTTTTTCTCAAGGGTAAAATCAGAAGAATTTTAGGCTTTGCAGGCCAAGAGGTAAAAATCAAGAATATTATGTGGAAATCATATACCCATATAAAATATATCCATTAAAAATGTGAAACAATTCTTAGCTTGCAGGCCATACCAAAAAAACAAACAAACAAACAAAAACCAAACAAATAGAAAAAACGCTTGGCCCATGGGTCAGAGTTTACCGATCCCCAATATACACAACTCTGCTTCCTATCTTCATGGAACTTCAATTTATCCAGTGTGACATGACGTGTTGGCATTTATTCCCTCCCTCACAATCCCCCTTGTCATTTGAATGAAGCTGAGCCTATCAGTAAAATTGTTTGTCCAGTATCACCTACTTATTCACCAAATCTAAGAAATCACTAGTTAGGGGAATGCACCAAAGAGAAGCTATTGATGATATTCTTCTAGTGTTTAGTTTAAGGTGATAGTGTGAAAACTTAGCCACACCATGTCAGAGATTCTTAAGAGCTCAGTCTCAAGGGAGAAAACATTAACCAAAAAATTGTTTCTTCAAGTACTGTCTTTAAAACATCATCACAGACCCATGGAAAAGAGCTAAACAGCACGATGCATATATAACCAAGTCCTCACACTTACATGGAAATGGGCCCTTGTATATACAAGACCAATACCCATTAGCCACAGAGGTTTCCCAAGAGACCATGCAATACACACTCTTGAACCATATTCCACATCTGGGACCACAACGTAAGCTTATCCCAGACTCTTAGTTTCTGTTGGAAGCAAAGCTGCTCCCCAACAGGTAGAAGGATGGGAACATGGCAGGTAATGTGCTAGCACTTCCCAGGGCCCATTTAAAAGGTGTGCAAGCTGAGTTACAGAGAACATGCAAGTTTGCTCCCAGCTCAGGGCTCAGCGCTCTGCTTTCCAGTAAATCTATGGCTTCCCTCACATACAAGGAGATTAAGCTATTCACTGTCTAACTTTGCCCACTCTGTTTTGCTTGGGTTTTCAGCTTTATCCCACCCTTACTGCCTTTAGTTTTTGGAGCCTGTTGACCTTTTGTGTGTTAAGAATATTATTTGGGGATTGAAATCCGTGAAAAAAAATCATTTTGCTATCATTTGTCAAGTGAAAAGCAATGGGATAACTGGCAGGGCTGGTACTGCCAGTCAGACAGACTCAGCAGGTTGTAGCCCATTTGAAGTAATGAAACCAAGTTGTTCTAATATTTTCTGTCCCAAGCACAATATTCAAAGTACATGAACCACTCTTATTAATTCTACACTGACTGATTGAGTATATCCCAGAGAGCTTCACACTTAAAGACAGGAAGAAAAATAGAACCTGGAATCTTGAGCCCATTATCTGCTTGGTCTTTTGTCTCTTTTTGCCTCGTCATCAGCAGCATTTAGGATCCATGAGTTCCCAGTGGTGTGTGATTATCTCAGTGGGCCAAACAGCATTGTTTATTTACTTGTTTGTTTGTTGTATGAAGTGCTACAAGTGCCTAAAAAGCGAGGCAGAAATCAAAATAAATAGCTCTCAATGATTGGAGAAACAAAATAAAAAATAAATCCAAAATGACCCAAATATACAAAACCCCCAGTGTCTTCCACAGCATATCCATAGCTACCCCATCATGAAAGTTCTTTTCTAATGGTCTATAGCCCTTAATCATTTGGGTTTTAAAATATGGACTATTCTATAACTTTTCTAATTGAGTCTTGAGTCAATGAGTCTTGGCATGCCCCTAGAGTGTGCGTTTCCTCAGGGTAGAGCATTTAGTTTTCTGTAAATCTTGCGTTTACTATACATGGTGATCATTTTCATCTGTCTTATACAAGGGTACATTCCTTGTTGCCATGAAAGTAAGACTGGGTCTTATAGTAATTTTTGATCCAAAAGATGCACTAGGGCTTATGCTCAGGGGCTGTCCTCCTGAAAAATCATGCTAGGGCTTATTTTCCAGTTAGGTCTTATTTTCGGGGAAACACGGTACGTATCAAGCAGTAAAGTAGCATTTAAGGGCTTTGAGTGAAATCTGTGGGCTGACTTTTCTCATCTGCATAATGGTGACAATAATCACAACTACCCTTGTTCTAAGGACCAGGCATGTAACGTGTGGGACACGCTTGGTACAGAGTAACGGTTCAGTACATGGCTGCTGCTGTTTTCTTTGCTGGCGCCCTTCAACTCCCACAAGAAGACCCTTAAAAGTTGAGTAACAATCTGAGCTTAAGACCATTTGGGATAAATAACAGAGTAAAACCTGATACTAATCCTAGAAACAAGCCGAAAACCAGTGTTTTCTCATTTTCAGAAAAGCCGATAGGGAATAGTCCAGTGTGGTCTTGAGAATAAAAATTAGGGAAATGTTTCAGTTTTCAAAGGAACTCAGCATATGGTTCCTGAAACAGTTTGCTCTCTGAGTCCAAAGTCTTATTCACACGCTAGTTTGCGTGGACGGTGTCCAGCCTGAGCCTACATCAGTGCAGGTCTCTGGGTTGCCTTACTCCATGGATCACACCCAGGGAAGGCTGCCATGTGTATGCTCCGATTTATGGGGATAGAAATAGGGACACAAAAGCATGTCACTGACTGGCCTCGGGTCTGGGTTTCTAATTAGTAGCAGAGTATTTGCTAGGGCTTCTTTTGTACTCTCCCTTGGAGCTGCCAAAGTGGTTTGGGACATTTTCCTGCTCTATTCTGCAAGGTTTGGTCAGGCCAGCAGTATAACCTATTGGGGGCTCAACGGGGTGACTCTCGCCAGTTTCTGCAGGTCTGAAACATGCGTTCTGCTGGTGGCAAGAGACAGAAAACTAAACACAAAACCAGCTTAAGCAAACAGGTGAACTTACTGACTCACGTCAATGAAAAGTCCAGGATTTGGGAGGTTTCAGGAGCTTGAATAATCCCCCTAGGCCCTGTTTTTCTTTCCTCTCTGTTGCCTTCCATGAGATCTGTTGCAGTTGCGGGCTCAGGTATGCCCTGATGCCCGCTGGAAGCTGCAGGCTTCTGTCCCTCCAGGATAAAGTACAACCTGAATGGGAGAACCAGGAGTCTCAGTTGGATGGCTGTTGGCCTAAACTGAGTCAGTGCCCCTCCCTAAACCAGTCACCAGAACTAGCGGAAGGGAAGTCCCTGGTGTGCTTAGGCCTGGGCCAGATGTATATGCCTAGTGAACCATCTGCAGTGGGGCCAACTCTTCTGAAGTACTTGAATTGAGAGTAGAGGGAGAGTTATCCTCTAATAGAAAAAAAAATGGTGACACAATTTGTAAAAGAACACTTATAACCAAAAACTACGGTAAGGAAAAGTAGTGAGGGGGAGCAAAGTCAGAAATGACCTATGTCTCGCTCTGGGTCACATCATTCCTGGTGAGGAAGACTCGTTGCCTGCCAGGTCAGGAGGATTTGGAGAGCACAAAAGCACCTATAGGTGTCTCATGTCATCCTGCTCATCAGTCATTTCCTTTCTTCACACTCATTTCCTAGAATTGCTGCCAGTGTGCAGGGCTGTCCACAGGCTAAAATTAGAGTTTTGGGGATGAGCAGAGCTTTGGGGGGTGGAAAGGGGGCCTTAGTGGTCAGTGTAAAGGAGGGGGTCTCACCTCAGTGCTTTTGAAGGTGTTTTCTGTAACTTGAGATGAAAACTTCTAGGAAAGTTTGGCCATTGAGGAGGGAGAAAGATGAGTCTGGATATGTCACACCCTGTACTATCCCATGAAAAATACAAAGGCAATGACTCTCAAATTTTCCATAATTTAATGTTCTGTTCAAACTACACAAACAAGATGCCACTGATCTGTGATGCAGAAAACAGGTGCAGAGTTGTTTTCACAGCCATGGAGGCTGAGGGCTTTGACCCCTGTCCCTGTAACAAATGACACACGTTTTCAAGTATTGCCATCTCTGAAAACTGTGTTTGGAGCTGTGGGTGGTTGCCTGTGTTGTTTCAGTAGCCCCAGCAGTTACAGTAATGTACCTGACATCTGTTGGGTCATCATGCGAAGAGCTTTACGTGTATCACATCACTTAAGTCTTACAACCATTCTTTGAATTAGGTATTATCTCCGTTTTGCAGAGCAGAAACCTGAGGCACAGGGAGGGTGAGTAACTTGCCCAAGCTCACAGGACATTAGATGATAGCTTGGTTTCCATGCCGCTTCTGTGTACAACCGCCGTGCTACCTTGCAGGGCTGCCCTGATTATAGCACATGACGTAGCTGACAGTTACCGAACACTTGCCCCCTGCCAAATGTTACGTTCCCAACGTCAGAGCATGCTCTCCTTTCACATTTACCGTAACTCTGTGATGACCCCCTAGTTGTATCCCCACTTTACAAATAAGGAAGCTGAGGCTGGCATTCACTCAGTAACTCACTCAAAGTCACACAGTTTGAATCCAACATCGGGCACTCAAGTTCATGTTCCTCACTGTGAGTCAATACTGCTTATGCCCTTTAAAGTCATCTCACTGCGTTATAGTTGCATGTTGAGCTGCCAGTTTCCCCCCACTAAACAGGGCGATCCTTGAGGGCAGGGACCCTGCCTTAAGCACATGGCTCATCGCAAGTGCTTAATAAATGTCTTATTTGTTTGTTCTCAGTGCCAAATACAGTGCCTCACACATAAAAGGTGTTCTCCTTAGAAAATAAATGAGTGAAGAAAGAACAAAAGAGGGGCTGAGTGATGACAGCAGAGGTCTAAAAGAGTAATCTTTCTCCACAGACTGGAAGTCAGATAGTCTCTTGGGAGATTGAATCTAGAACTTGTGCTCTGCAAAAGTCAATTCAATCTGAGTGACTTTAGTCTCAAAGTTGAAATGATTCAGCCTTGGTCAGTCCTCTACAAATATCATAGGACTTCAGTCGCTTCCCTGTTGCTATAATAGCTTCTATTAAAAACAAAATAAAAACAAAATAAAGTAAAACAAAACAAAGACTCAGGTATTATATAAATTCATCTACTGCAGCAAGACTCCGTCCTCGAGACAGTTCTTGCTGCCTAATCTTTGCTGGGTTTCAGCTCCTTTAACATTTCTCGCTAAAATAACTTCACAGATGTCCCAGACAATGCCATTAACACAGCAACTAATTCAGTCTCCTGAGAACCAGGGCCAGGTACTAGGCACTCTGAATATGTGGAGAATAGACCAAAGAAGCAAATGCACCTTTTCCCAAGAGGGGAGTTCCTTCCAAAACAAAAAAATAAACCCTGAAGCAGGCGATTAAAGGAGCCTGTGGTTTCCAGCCAGCTGGAGAGGTAATGAATGCAAATAACTAGAGCGATGTTTGGGAAGAACCTGTTTGAGAACCCGAGGTGAGCCCCATATGGTCTCAGGTCCCTACTTGCAAACCTCAATTGAATCAAATCCATATTCAAACAATTGTGGTTTCTTCGAGCTCAGGAGACAGCTGTCCAAAAAAATGACTCACCACAGAGGCGAGATGTATTGTAGACGTTGCCTTGAGAGCAAGTTATCCACATGTGGGAATGAATTATTCAACCTGTTATGGAAGCAATAGATGAAATTTGCATTAAATCAGAAAAGAACTATGCAATCAACCATGTTCCACTACCACCAACCCACATCCCAATGGGAGGATTTGCACAGTTTGTTTCTCAGCTCATTTCCACCTTTCATATTTATTCTCTGAATATCTCGGGACAGACATAGCATTATTTTACCAAGATTGTGGCAGTTACCTTGGCTGCCCAGCTCTCGGTCTTTCCTACCTGCCTTTCTTGCTGGCAGAAGCCTGACCTTTTTTGGGCATTTGTTCGCCATGTATGCGTGCAATTCCCAGGTGGTGAGTGTTAGCCTAAGCCAACCATAGTAAGTTTAATATCCTTACAGACATTGGTGTAAACAAGCTAATCTAGCAAGGAGATATAAGCAGGTAGCAACTGTGGGCCATAAAGGTTTTTTTCTTCCCTAATAGAGAGGCATGTGAGAGGAAATATCCAACCTTTTCAGTTGCTAGATACCTTACATCTTGTCTACATTCCCTCGAGGAACCATTGCAGCCATCTTGCTACCATAAGAGTGAGTTCTCCCGGCTGTGGAGAAAAAGGAACTCTCATACACTGTTGGTGGAAATGCAGATTGGTGCAGCTGATATGGAAGGCAGTGTGAACGTTCCTCAAAATATTAAAAATAGAATTACCATATGACTCAGCAATCCCTCTCCTGTGTATATGAGGTCAGACAATTAAGTTCACAAACTCAGCCTAGAAAAAGTGCTACATACCTCATTGCTGAATATCACTACATTTACCTTCGAAGTACTTCCATTGGGAAGCTATACACTGATGCCAGTGACTAGTCCATCCTTCAAAGCAATTTTGGAACCCTTTTTCTGGAATGGCCATCAGAGCTGTCATCGTATTACACTTGATGTCCTGAATGTCATCAAAATGTCTTCCTTTCAATATTTCCTTTATCTTCAGGTAAAGAAAGAAGTCATTGGGGGCTAGATCAGGTGAGTAGGGAGGGTGTTCCAATACAGTGATTTGCTTATTGGTTAAAAACTCCCTGACAGACAGTGCCGTGTGAGCTGGTGCATTGTCGTGATGCAAGAGCCATGAATTGTTTGCGAAAATTTTAGGTGGTCTAATTTTTTCATGCAACCTTTTTAGCACTTCCAAATAGTAAACTTTGTTAACTATTATTCATAATGAATAATCCCTCTGATATCAAAAAAAGGTTAGCAACATCATTGCAACAAGTTCGCGAACTTAATCGTCAGACCTTGTATACCCCAAAAATCTGAAAATATTTATCCATAAGGATATATGTGCTCCGATGTTCATTGCAGCATAATTCATGGTGGCCAAGACATGGAAACAACCAAAGTGTCCTTCAATAGATGATTGAATAAAGAAGACATGGTATATGTACACAATAGAATACTACTCTGCCGTAAGAAAAGATGAAATAGTGCCATTTGTGACAACATAGGTGGATCTCAAGATTACTATGCTAAGTGAAATAAGTCTAACAGAAAAGTCAAGCACCATATGACTTCACTGATACGTAGGATATAAAACTGAAAACAACAAAGGAACAAGACAGACAAACAAAGAAACAAAAACTCATAAACACAGACAATATTTCAGTGGTTACCAGAGGGTAAAGGGGGAGGGGAGATAGTAGAAGAGGGTAAAGGGGATCAAATACATGGTGATGGAAGGAGAGCTGATTCTGGGTGGTGAACATACGATGTGATATATAGATGATGTATTACAGAATTGTACACTTGAAACCTGTGTAATTTTACTAACCATTGTCACCCCAATAAATTTTAATTGAAAAAATATATAAAATAAAATAAAATAAAATAAAATAAAATAAAATAAAAAAGAGTGAGCTCTCCCACATCCTGCGGACAGCAGAAAGATGCCAAGTACCTGGATCCTTGATGACAATGTCATATCATTGTCATACCACTAAAATAATGAAACTTGCTCACAGACCTCTTGCAATGTGAGATAACTTCTTGCTGCAATGAAGCAGTCTTTGGCTAGGTAATTTGTTTACTTACCTGATACAGCCAAGTCTGATCCCTATTTCAAGGTAATTTTTATTTCTTAGAACTTCCAGTTTTAGTAATCATGTCTTGTTTCTTTAGAGAAAGTGAGGCTAACATGGTAGAGAGCTTTTAATAAATGAACTGCAACAGCCCCAAAACCCATTAAGAATGCATAGTCTAAAGCAAGAGTTGATAAACCTTTTCTCTAAATGGCCACATCGCCCTTTACAGACTTTATCTTTACCGGCCATATACTCTCTGTTATAACTACATAACTCTACCATTGTTGTACAAAAGCAGCCAAAGGCAATCGTAAATGAACAAGCATGGCTGTGTTTCAATAGAACTTTATTTATAAAAGCAGGCAGAGGGCCAGATTTAGCTGGCGGGGTGCAGTTTGCCAGCCCTAGTCTAGAATTCCCAAAAGATGAATTACCCCATCCCCAATTGTGAAAAGCGCTCTGATGCCTTCCTTACGTGACTACCTTTCTGACTTTATCTTACATCACACCAGCTGCTCTGGCCTTTCAGTTAACTTGCCAAGCTTTTTTTCCCCCCCTTACCATTCAGGAGTAAACACATTTTCTCAAAGAGGCGTTTCCTCAGCACGTAATCTAAGCATCTCACTTTCCCCCAGTCACTTCCCTGTCCTTCATCTAATTTATATTTTCCTTTGTATTTACCATTGTCCATATCCATTTCTCCACCATCAACCCCTGCTTCATTTAGAAGTTGTTTCTTAAGGGCGAGGACCTTGATTATCTTGGTCACCATTCAATTCCCTAAGTCCAGAAATGAAGTAGATAGTACATATTTGTTGATTATGGAGTGAATGAAACTTTTGTGGGCTACGGCTGGCTTAAGTTTCTTAAATGTTTTAAAGAGTTTTCACATATTTTCTTTAATACAAAAACAGTTATTTTCTAATCTTACAGGATGGCTCATGTATGACTCCATTCAGAATTAAATTTTATCTATTAGTAGCCAAGTATGTTGTCACTTAATATGTTACCTGGTGACCAATAGAAATGTTAATAATTATTGGCCACATGATACCTTGAATGAGTCAAAAAGTTAAGAAAAAGGTGTGTGGGTATGAGGGAGGGGGTAACTGTCTTATTTCTTCTGCGTACAAAATAATTCTCCTGGAAACACTAAAATGGCCTGTTTGTCACGTTGTGTGCTCATTAGGGGCTACCTTTCCATGGGAGTCGAAGAGCCCAGATCCAGGTCAAAGCCTGAGCCCACATTCTGGTTAAAACTTGAGCTGTTTTGGGAGCCAGGAAATATCTGCTTTGGTGAATAATACAAATAAAGAAGAGGTGATTCCAAGCTTGGGTAAAAGATCCTTTTGCTTTATAAAATCTCACATATGGTGATTTTCAACCAGGGGTCTGACCATATGAAAGGATTGCTGTACTCTGCTTACCGATAAATGACTTCAGAAAACCTAACATATGCTTACAGATCAAATTGAACACCGTTGGAGGGGAAAGGGAGGAGCAGGGATGGGAAGTTTATTTGTTTGGGGCTGTTTCCTACTGTGAGTTAATACTAGGTTTTCCAAAGTTTTGGGTCATCTCCACACCCCTCCGTGTGTGTCATCCCACCCTTGGCAATTGCCTGCCTGGCTGTAGGCCACTCACTGGCCTTTCTCAGACCGGGAAATCTGGTTAAGATATGATCTCTGGCACCTGACTGAATTTTTTAAAAGTCCTTTTATTAATATCTGTGACTCTAGTGAGACTTTCTCCCAAATACTTTTTAAAAAATCCCCAACGTACTCAAATGGAGAACAAAAATATCCTTTAAAAAAGGGAAGAGTCACACAGAAGGAAATGAGAACAACAGCTCTCTCATTAATGCTTTGCTTTTCATTGATCTAAAATGCATTCTCCTACCTTCAGGTCACTCCCAAGTGTTCTTAATGTTTATGCTTTCAGTTGCCAGTGAAATCACAAAATATCTTTTTTACTCAGGGAGCAGAGATTGAGTCAACATATGCATGAACTTTGGCCACTTCTGCTAGCCACAGCCAACTCTCCTCTGTTTGTGTGACAGGCGTCTTGAGCCACAATGAAAAAGGCTGACTGTTTTGGTCCCACCCTAACTCCAGCAGAGAGAGCAAATCAGAGTTTGCACAAGATAATGTAAATGAGTGCCAGGGCCAGGTGGGAATTGCATGCAACTTGGGGCAGCCACTACTAGCTCCTGCCAAGTATGACCACATAAGAATGTAGGCCCAGAGTTGCCAGATCTTCTGGTGTTTCCAAAATATCCAGAAACCTGGATGACTCTTCCAATTTCTAAATGTTGGAGCAATAAAAAAAAAGAAGAAGAAGAGCGTCCCAAACCAAGTGTGTCCACAGGCCAAATTGGGCCTATGATTTGCCCACCTGAGGCCGTTCTGTCGCTGTCCCAAAGTCCATACAGTGCTGTCAGTGAGTTGGGGTATCCTCATAGAGCATCATCAACAACATCCAGGCTAGGAGCAGGGTTCATAGCATGTGAAGATGTGAGTCCACAGCTACAGTTGTAAGACTTCTGAGTCGCTGTTTCGTTCTTGACCATGACCAAGGAGGTTCTCTGCCTTGCTATTCCTGAGCTTTGTGGCACATGAGAGCAGTTTATAAAAATGGGGTTCACTCTTTGAAATTGTCACCCTCTTTTCTATCGTGGTTGATACCCTCACAGCAGGAGGGATAAAAACCTGATTTTTATCAATGAAGAATTTTTTCGCCTCTATATTGAGATGGTAGCACTTTGTCTAAATTTAGACTTCAGCTCACATCCCTTGCATCTGTTTTTTTTTCTTAGACTCTAGCCAAACATGAGCTTCAAACTAATTATGTTTCATTTTTTCAAATTTTATCCCTGGTTTCCAGAACCAGAGGCAAAAGGCAAAATGAAAATGAAGACACAGGAATATCTTTTGTTGGCATAGCATACGCTTTCCGTTAGTTAGAAGTTCATGTTTTCCTTAATTAAATTTCCTTTAAAGAGCTATGGTTTAAGTTAAAGACAAGTGAGTTTTGTGCAACTAAAGAGTGATTTAAAATATTTCTGCACACGTCATCAAACTAGAAGTGCCACCACATTCTTCTTTGTCAGTGCGCCTCTGCCTCCATCATGCTTCCCTCTAGCAGTGACTATGTCCCTGTCTACTCTTTGTGTTGAGAATGGAAGTCCCTCCAGAGTGCAGCATTTGCCCCTGGAGGGCTCCCTGCAAGGATGGCGGCACCTGTTGGCATGAGTGAGGCCAGGATGCAGCACGAAGCTCTGCTGTGCCTGGGGAACCTCGCTGCCCTTTCTCCAGCCTCTAGGGAGTTTTGTCTCATGGCTCGTGTTTTGGGACACCCTCAGATACACTTGGTAGCCTCTCTGCAATGTACAGTTATTTTGAGCTGGTTAAATGTTGCTTTTGCTTTGGGCTCTGTATCCCCTTGTAGATATATTTTAAGTTCTTTTTAATATTTTTCTCATTATTAAAAATATGGAAAACTATGTAGTGGGAAGTGGATTGCCAGATTTTAATCTATATTCAGATGTAACCACTGTACACCTTAAGTTTATTTTCTTAAGACAGTTAAGCATAGATAGGATTTTTTCTTGATTCTATGATACCATCTATTGTAAAACATACCAGGGATTTCATTTGTGCTTTTAGAACTTAATGAGGCTGGTTCCTTCTTGTCATAAGCATGGTAATTCAGATGTCATCACCTCAGATAAACCTTCTTGATGACTTTTTCTAAAGTAATCATATACCCTTCCAATTCCCAATCTGTTGCACTCTGTCACACCCCCTATTGTTTTATTCTTAGGACTTCATACTAGCTGAAATAGTCTTGTGCCTCTACTTGTCTATGTTTATATATTAACCTCCACTAGAACATAAGCTCAGGACAGCAGGAAACTTCTCTTTTATTCACTGGCATATATTCACAGCCTAGAATAGTGCCTCTGCTCTCTTCTAAAACCCTGCTACAATGACAGTACAAGGATTTTTTTTTTTTTTTTTTTTTAAGATATCACTTTGCAAGGATAGAAGGGAAGGGGTCAAAGAGAAATGGGGTGGAGGTGGTAAGGGCTGGTGCTAGAGAAAGTAAGCTTAGTGCCAATGTGTTCATGTGGCCGTCCTGCGAGGTCCTGGGAAACTCATCTTCCCACCGTCTACACCCTAACTCTGATTTCATACCTTTTATTTGGGTGATGCTGACCCTGGCTTTGGTCCAAGAATCATGAGCTTAAATATATTTTCCTACCAGTAAAAAGATGAAGGTACCAATTCCTTTCACTCCATCTTTTCAAAGGTAACTGTTGTTAAACTTTTAGCAAACTTACAGCCTTGTTTCTATACATTTGTTTTTGTAACGTAAGTAAGATTGCACTAATCTAACTAGATTCTGATCTTGCTGGAAAACTAATAAAATAGGCTTCATGCTTTTGCCTGTTTGATCCACCAAATCGTATACTAAATAGAAAAGTGAAGTCAATAATGTTAAAAAAATAAAAAATACAGAGGCCAAATGGAAACCTGGTCAAGTTCCTATTAATTTATATTTTTAATATTTCTGATCCTTTGTGTCTGATTCCAAATGACATTTATGTGATTAAAAACAGGTCATTTCCTTATAGCCCATCTCCTCCTATTATATATTTTTCATCTGAATGTATTACTTCTCAGCTTGTGGCACAAAAGTTAGTGACTGTGGAAATGATTATAATGTCATTGAAGATTGTGGCTTTAGAAGGAAAATAACCAGAAGGGACAGAAACTAAGCCACAAAGTTCCAGTGTTGCTGAAAATCTCATTAAGAGGAAAAGAAAGGAGGCATGGTAAGTCTATGTGAACTGACCCCACAAATGTGAGCTGGTTCCCTCTCTTTGGTGCACGTTTCTGGATCTATAGGCTGGGCACCCAGAGGGAAACAGAAATGGGAGGCTCTACTCCACAGTCTTTGAAGTAAGTCAGGGATAATTTTGGGAAATGGGTCTACAGCCAGATGAATTTCAGAAAACCAAACCCTATCAAATTAACTTACTTCTTTTGTAAGTTTGAGTGTGGTGATTTTAGGATGGAATAGGTCATTTTTAAGCAGTTGTGATATTTCTAAGTGAAGAGGAAAATGTTAGTTGTTCTTCTTTAAGAGAATGGCTCAGGCTTAAGCAATTCTCCTGTGCATTCTCAGTACCTTTTCAATAATGAGGCTTCCTAGCCTGTCCCACCTTTCCACATTTATAATGAATAGTGGTATGAATTGCCTTCCTCTGGGAAAGATGGAATAAGACCTAGTTGGATGACTTCCCTGCAGAAAACAACTTAAAATCTTAACATAATACCAAAAGCTGGAGATACGGGAGAGTGAACAAAACGAGACACTCAAGGAGTACACACTTTGGGGAGGGTAGAAAGGGAGTTGTATCAATTGAGTCTCAGTGTTCACTGCTCAGGCTAAGTGCACTTGGCACAGGATACTCAAGGCAGCAGAGGTGCTTGTGAGAGAAACACAGTCTTTCTGGCCAGAGGAAGCCAGACACACTGAAAAGAGTGAGGGAATCACCAAAAGAAAAAGATCTAGAGAGAGATCTAGGGAATCCCCGAATTCTGTTTATCCATATCTCTGACTCTTAAACTGCGCTGCATGGGATTGGCTCAAAACAACTATGCTGAAGAAGAAAGGGATGAACTGAGACTGCAGCTGTCACCCAAGAAACAGGTTGGAGTTTAGGTCCATAATGTAATTGTCAGCTCCAATGACAGAAATGGCACTTGTTGGAGGAAAACAGCATCCAGAATCTCCACTACTTCATATCTACAATGTTTAGGATACAATCCAAAATGACTCAACATGCAAAGAATCAAGAAAATGGGACATGTTCTCAAGTGAAAAGAAAATCAATTGAGTGTGACCCTAGAGTGAACCAGATGTTGGAACTAAAAGAAAAGGATTTTAGCGTGGTTGTTATAATTTATCTAAATGCTGTGCATGATGAATGAAAAGGTAGGAAATTTCCTTGGAGAAACAGAAACAATAAAAAAGAAACAAATGAAAATTCTAGATCCCCAAAATACAAACGCTGAAATAAAAAAATTTGAACCGCCTTAAGACTTAAATGGAGACGTGAAAGAAAAGAACAAGTGAACTTGAAGGTAGAGCAATAGAATTAATTATCCAACATGAATAACAGAGAAAAAAAAAGATTAAACAAAAAATAAAGCCTCAGAGACCTGTGAGATAATATGAAGTAGTACAATAGATAGGTAAATGGAATTCCATACGGAGAAGGTGGAGAATGGAGGAGGGAAATATTTGAAGACTTCATTACCAATAAATTACTAAATTTTATGAAAGACAAAAATGTAAAGACACATGATGATCAAAGAAAAGCAAGCAGAATAAACCTGAAGAAGCCCTCAGCAAGGCTCATCACAGTCAAACTGTTGAAATCCCAAGATAAAAAGCAAACCTTGAAAGTAGCAAGTGAGCAATAACATGTTACATGCAAGGAAACAGTGATCTGATTATTGACCAGTTTCTCAGTAGAAACTATGAAGGACAAAAGAGGGTGGAGCAACATCTCTAAAGTACTGAAAGAGAATAAAATTGTCAAACCAGAATTTATTAACCAGAAAATATATCCTGCACACCAAAGACTGAATCATGACATTTTCACACAAAACAAAACTAGTAGAGTCACCAGCAGACCTGAACTGCAAGGTATACTAAAGGAAGTTCTCCAGAATGAAGGGAAATGATACAAGGTGGAAACTCAAATCCTCAGGAAAAAAATGAAAAGCATTGAAAACAGTTAATATCTGCGTAAATGCAAAAGACTATTTAAAAATGTATCTTTTTCCACTTTACTTACATACCATTAACTATTTAAAGCAAAAATTATAATATTGTCATGTGGGTTTATAATGTAAGTAGCTATAATACAAATAATCACATTAGCATAAAGGAAGGGAGGCTAAGTATGGATCTATATGGATATGAGTCTTCTACAGTTTCCATGAAGTGGTGAAATATTAACTGCACATAGACTGTAAATAGTTAAGGATTTATACTGTAATCCCCAGAGCAGCCAGCCACAAAGAATAATAATGCAAAGAAATATAGCTAAAAGCCAATAGATCCAAAATATTCATCTTAGGAAAACATGAGAACTGACAGCCATTCTTGAGTGATGTCTTCTAGCCATTCCTTAAGCTTCAAGTATAATCATAATTATTATTTATTAAATAATTATTATTTAAATATTATTTAGATAGCTTGTGGTAAAGGCAAGGCAGGACACACACACACACACACCCCCTCCATTTTAGAAAGAAGAAAGCAAACTATACAAAGAAAATAAATTGATTATTTCCAAAGAAACATTGCCAAAAAAATCTCATCCAAAACCCAGTCTGTGGACCTCAGTTGCCTATCCGGAATGGACTAGAAGAATCTTTTCTATTGACGACTACACTCAGGAAGGCCAAGTTTCAGGGAGAGAAGAGATTGTAGGTAGAGGGGCATCAGGAACAGAGGACATTCCTATGGATCATGTGTTTTTGCAGAAGAATGCTATCGACACTGCATACTAGTTGATCATGCTAAATTTTTATTTTCTCAAGGCAAAATTCACAACTTTGAATAAGGGAAAGCGATCTCTCAGGAAGGAGATACAGCTATTTACATCAGGACCTCGAAGCCAGAAAGCATCTTTGGCCCACATATTCAATGCCATCCAACACCCATCTCTTTGGGGTGGCCTTTGAGCAATCTCAAAAGAATTTTGCTATAAATGATCTTCTATTCATGGCAAAGAATAAATTTCTTTCTTTGTTATTTTAAGCTCAAATACATAGAGGATTTGTGGGATGTTTTGTATGGCATTTTAGCCCCTAATATGCTAAGTACTAAAATTATTTTTAAGTAATCTATAACAATAGATATCATTGGAGCTGGCCACACATTCTGTTTTTATGACTCACTGTGATTTGACTGGGCAGGGGACGGGGATGATTGCGGAGGGGAGGATTTGATTCTAGTTTTCAATAGATTAAACTTCAAATGTTATATTTTGCTATAACTTTTAAGATAATTAGGTCACCAAAATAGAATTAGTTACCACTGATAAAGAGAGGAGAAAACATGGGAACAGTAGTAGAGCCACAATGTGGACCCAAATCTACCGAACTCCAAAGCCCACCCTCCTCATCTAATAACTTATTTGCTGCCCTTCTCTTTTGTAATATACACTGTTATTGGCCACCTGACACTTAAAGGGATTTTGAAAACCTCCGCATTGCATTATAACCACCTTAGTGATGTGTAAGAAAGGTTCAGGGGCATTTCAGAATTTCAATTAAAAGATACATCATTTGAAGCGCTGGGTGTCAAGGTTATGAATGACCGATTTATTGACTATGCCCGTATTAATACAGATTGCCCTCCAAAAGAGGGCAGTCTATGCTTCTAGATAGTAGTCAGATCCCTGAGTTTTTTAATCCCCATAATGTCTAGCAACGTGATGTAATGAGGAAGCTTCACAAATATTGGGATAAAAATGAGCTGGGCATTGAAGGGCTTGTTTGCTAGGTGATTGACTAAATAAAAGTACAATTAAGTAGAACAGTTTTTTCAGACTTTCTACCCCATAACTTGTGTTGAAAATCTTTGCCCTGCTGCTCTCATCTAGTCCAGCAGGACATTTTTGTTGTTTGTGTCAGTGGAAAATGTTTCTGTCTGAATTGCTGACAGATGTTGCTTTATGCCAATGGTTCTCCTCTCCATCAAAACCAAAGTCCACTTTTATTTAAAAAGTAGTTTGTTTACCATCCTGTATAGAAATTCATAGATTATATAACTCATCTGAAATTTAAAATGAAATACAATGTTGTATATATCACATAAAGGACATGAAAGTCATTTATAATAACATTTCATTGGTAAAAATCTCAGGCATGGCAGCAGTAGAAGACATTTTTAAAAAGACACAATGTATGACCATGGATGTCACTATTCCTAATACTGATAGTAGTGTCACCATGAATGTGGCAGCCACGTGCAGCGTAATACAGGTGTGTACACTACTGATTCAGAAACCACTTGCTGCATTGCTATCAGTGATGTGACTTTTTTAATCCCCACAAATGATGAAAACCTCTTGGTAAAGTTCCAAACAAATCAAAATGCAACCTTAGTTGCATTCCTGGAAAGTTCTAGGCTGCACTAAAACTGTATAAAAACATTTCATGATTAGTCTGAGTTGGTTTTAATCTTCAGGATGTCTGCCAGGACCATTCTTGTTGTATAAGACTGCCTGATCTAGGTGTCCCTGGGCCCTGATCACCGAAAGCTAAGCTCATTACCTCGATCATTGAGACTAGCAAAAATACCCCCACAAATTTCCAAAACATCTGTGAGGAGGTGGTATCAACCTCCTCGAAAACCACAGCTATCTGCAGCCCACTGAGTTCCTGAAAAGCTTTGTGCACACTTAATTTTCATACCTGAATCTAAATTTTCACAATAGTAAGTTTTTGTAAAATGAGATACATTTGAAAAAAAAGACAAACTGGTGTTTGTGGCATGAGCCAAGGTGTTTCTGATTCACTATAAGTAATATTCTTGGCTCACCCTAGATGGTGACATGAGGCACTATTCACTGCTGTAACTCAAGTGAGAACGCAGAATTGACTTCTGTGTGTACAGAAGCTAATAAACAAAGAGCAAGTATCCTGAGAGCATGATAAAGATGCACTGTCATGGGTACAGCTGACTCAAGGACTAGGCAGAGGCCCGTGGCTGTCTCACAAGTTGATGGGGTCAATTCAGGTGAGCCCAGGGAAAGGTGATGTTGATAGTCACTAGGAGGCTAAAAGTTTGTGAAGGAAGCAAAGGATGGAGTCAGGGTAGATATGAAGGTATAAAGGTAAAGGAAGGGTCAAGGATTGCAGTGATATCCCAGTCATCCCAGGTGAAGGTGACCTAGGGTCTGAGATCTACCTGGTGGGTATTGCTTCTTGAATGACATACTCTTGCATCTGGACCTTGAACTGGAGGGAGCTATGGGAGAGGCACAAAACTATCCTGGAGTGGAGGCAATGCATGGTTCATGAGCTTCCTCACCCCACTGCTCCCAAGGCACCTTCTGCTACGTGTGAATCTCCGGAAGGCCAGATGTCCAGAAGGCAGACATCTGGTCACCACCTTGCACGGGCCATAGTTAGTGTCTGTTTCTCTGTCCCTTTGGGAGTACGAATGGCAGGCATGACTCCACACAGAAATTCTGGCAGGCCAATAAAGACAACCCTTCAAGTTCCCCTGCTTGAGCTTCCCTCAGGCTAACCAGGCACGGCTCAGTCGTGCTATAGTTCGCATGCCCGCCTAGATTCCCCTCTTTCAGAAGGCTCCAAAAATCAGGCCCAGACTCCAATACCTAATCATCTGAAGTTCACTAGGCAATGTGCCTGCTGTCATTTGAGCAAGCTGTTTGGCAGGCTATTTTTTCTTTTCTTTTTTTTCTTTTAATGACATGATTGCCCAGCTTTCAAATCCCATTATGAAACTTTTTATCCTTGACTCAGAGCATTTTTTTATTTTAATCTGCCATTTCAGTTGGGTAGAAAGAGATGCTGAGGAGAAATATTTGGAAAATTGCTCTGTGAGGGCACATGATGCAGTGAGTCATGAGCACTGAACACATTTGGGGGAGCTGTCATTGTCCCACTGTTCCCTGTCCCGAAACTCGTAATGACTGACCGTCGCTGGCTATCAGGCAAGCCAACCTTGGTATGGATAGGAAGAGGATAGGATTAATTCCCAGGGCAGCCTGGAGATTCATTAGAAGACTTGTAGGGAACAGAGGCCCACCTAAGCCCTGCCATAGGGTCACTTGCACCATTGGTGACAGAGAGCAAGGAGGCCCCTCGCCGCGTCCTGCCATACATTCAGAACCCTGCATGGACGCAGCCTGTCTGTTATTAGAAACAGTTACCAGCCAAGCAGTGTTATGCCTGCTGCTTCACTATGGTTACACATAACTTCAGGGCTGCACTATGATCCATTTACACTGAGGGGAATATACAGTACATCATAGGTACCCCAGGAAAAAATGAGGACCTCAAAATTGGCTTTCAGAGAAACAGTTATACAGTTTCATGCACATTCTCTTATGTGTATTCAGTTGTCAGGGCATTCTTCTCTCTTATCAGCTTATCTAGAGAAAGCTGCCAGGGATGTATAGCAAAGTACCTGCATCTCATGTGGTCACACATATTTTGTTTGCTGGGAGAAGTAGGTGCAGGATTCTTGGGGCACTTAGCTTCATGAGAGCCAGACAGTTACTTATCTTCACAGCTATGACCTAGCATCTAGTGTGGTACCTGGCACATAGCAGGAATGAATAAATATGGACGGCATAAATTGACTGAAGGGATAAGCCAGTCCTCTCTCCTCCCATCTCCTTCTCTCTCTACCTCCCCCATCCCATTCCACTCCATTTCTTCAAAAAGCTGGGTCAAAGTCAATATCATGTCTAGTCATGAAACAGAAATAGTCAGTGTGAAGGGATGAAGAGAGAGAAGCGGGATCCATATTGGCTAAGAGTATGGATTTGGGAGTTGGAAAGAGCTGAATTTAATTCTCATTCTCTACTTGTTAGTTGGGCAACCATGGACAACCTGTTTAATATCTCTTAGCCTTTGTCCTCATTTAGAAAGTGGGGATAATAATAGGACCTATCTCACACATTTGTTACCAGGATTAGAGATAATGCATGCAAAGTGCTTAGCACCATGCTTGACATGTTAGTATTCAATAGATGTTAGCAGCTTTTATTATTTTTCTTCATGCTCATTAACACTATGTGGGAATCTGCCCAGCTAAGTGATCATAGTTAGGCCTGCGCTTCTCTGGGGAAGATTGCTGTCTCATCCATCTCTGGAGCACCGGGAATTATTCTTTGTACCGATTTGACCATTGATTAGCTTGGTTGCTATGGTTACATTACTTCACCTGTTGAGTTTCAGCTTCTTCCTTGTAAACAGAGATGGCTGCTCTATCCACACACACAGATAACCACATGTGAAAATGATTGGAAAGGGTCCTAAGGAGTGAATATAAGTTTGGGGTTTATGCTGCCATCTAGATGTGTTAACATTTTAGGATTTTGTGAGGGAGTGGGAAGGGTTATAAAAGCCAAGGGCACCGCATCATGTATATCCAAAGGTATTTATCCCAAGTTTACTGACTCACATGTCAAAGAATTGAAGGATTCATGATTCATAACAATGGTGCCAGCTGCTCTAGCTGTGTGTAGATCAGTAAACACATCTTCTTTGGAAAGCTAAATAACTCACATGGCCTCAGTTTTTATTCCAGTGACATTGTACGGTGTTTAAAAAAAGAAAAATTAGGGTTAGACAGTTAAAAACAAAAGTCTTGGACCATGTTTTTTTTTTTAACCAGTATATAGTTCTTTCATTCATACAGAGTAAAGCAAAATCACAAGAATGGAAATGAAATGACAAAGAAGGGAAAGGAAAACAGTGTATACAGTCATCTTCCTGATCCTGTGAATGGTACTGAGCACACCATGCTTAGCACTTCACACGACAGCATCTCACTTGATTCCAGCCTTTAAAGTATATTCCATTATCTCCATTTTCCATAAGAAGAAGAAACTAAGGATTAGAGAAGTTAAGTAACTTGGTTAAGTCACACAGCTGTGCATGGCAGAGCGTTGCCTTTTTTTCATGTCTGCTTTTCTTGTTTTGTGTCTTCAAGGATGGTGGAGTGTCACTGACCACCAGGGGTCATGCCCTCTGTATTGACAGAGCATGAGGTGGAGTGACACTTAGAGCACAGGGTGACTCAGTTTGCCGCTAATCTCCTCTTGAACTGGCAACAATTCAAGAATGAGCTTGTGCCAGTGACACTTAGTCTATGGAATCCCATATATTTGCCTCTATAGCTATAGATCTGAGTCACTCTGCCGTGACAGAAGATTCTACTCCGCTTACTTACCATCAGTCCCTTAATCCCTGCAATGATCTGTTTGATGAACTTTTATCCATTAGCCTACTATTCAGTTTCCTGCATCATTATTTATGGAGCATGTCCTATAAGTAAAGCCCATCCATACTTGGTATATAGGGTCAGGAAAATGAAAACGATTGTCCCTTCCCTCCACATCTAATGGAATTGATGTGAATAACTAACTAGGTAGGTAGGTAGACAGACAGACAGACAGATGAAGTAGTATATAGAATAAAGGCCAGAACACTGTGCTATGTGAACAGGGATAAAAGGGTGACTAATTCTAGCTTAAGGCTGGGCATCTGCAATGCCCTCTCTTAGAAGACATAGAATTTGATCCGGGCTTTGAAAAAAGGATGGGGAGTGAATGTGGGAGAAGGATCATGCTACCAGGCAGCGAAGACTGTCTGGACTATCAAATGCAGACATGGCCCTCTTGTCCCTCTTTTTCACAGAGCCCAGGAGTAGTCTGAGTCCCCTTCTCTATACACTAGCCCAAGGGATCACCCCCAATTCAACAGAACTCATTGATACATGGGATGAGTCCTCTTTATTAACTCCGACTTACCCATCTGGCAGCTCCAAAGGTAGGAATGTTAAGACAAGTAAGAGGGGAATAGTTGCATCCCTATAGATGCAAGTAGACGCCATTTGAGTTTAGAGAGGACTTCCAATAAGAATAAGGCACACAACACATATAAATACCTGCTTATAGATGTGTCCTCAGAACCTCTTATCTCATTTCCTACCTTTCTCTTGTCTATACCTCTCTTATGCCTTATTTAACAGAAACATTTGCTCTAAACCTATGTGTTACACAAGGCTCTTTGGTAGGCACCATACAAAGATGTATAAGATATGCCTTCTGTGTTCAAAGAGCCATCAACTAATGAGACTAACAAGACTAATTTTCGGAAAACTCTACACAAGTGCATATAATCAAAATATCATATGCATGGGCATTTTAAGATTCTCTACTACCCCATTTACAACAAAGTGAAATGGCTTGAAAAGTTCTGTCTCTAAAATGCAAAGTCTCTTCTCAAGAAAAAGAGACCCACAAAAAAGATGACTTTTTGCTCTCAAGCTTTATACTTGTAAGCTTTTTATCCATCTATGTGATCCTACATTCAAATTAGATTTTTGAGCTATATCCACAATTTCCTTTTGGATTGGGCAGCATTATCTCTTATTAATCCCAGTTGATCATCTTATCCAGATAATGAGCCTGTAAAAGTAGTAAAAAACCCGTAAGACCAAAATTCCTCTCAGGTATTAATGTTGGAGTCAAATGGAATAAATGCCTTTCATATCTGACCCTGCACATGTAGAAGAATGCAGCGCCTGTATTTTCAACTAATTTAAATATAAGACCAAATTGAAACAGAAGCCAATAGCTAAATTAGTGGTCTTATTACAAACAAAATGTAACCTACTTCATTATTGTAATGGCAGACATCAATGGAGTAGAAAATTGACCAGTCTTCTTATATTAGGAAAAAAAAAAAAAAATTATGTTGGTTGCCAAGGAAGCTCTGCTTATATTAGCCCTGACTACCTCCTCTGTAAAGTATTAGAGCCTTTATGGTCTCACTAACACATCACTAATACACATTTTAAAAACCACATTAAATAACATAAAATGTTCCGGTACTATTAATGTGGTGAGAATGAGTGTTAAGAGATCAAATTTGCCTTTCAGTGATTTTTAAACTGAACCCATTTGGTTTTGAAGATATTTGACAAAGAATATGAAATCACAGAGAACTATATCCAAAATTCAATAGCAAATTTGAAAGTAAATAATGTAAGTCAAAGAGGGAAATAGTTATCTCTCGTACCCAAAGCAAGACTTGCCAGCTAAATCCCTGACTGGGCCAGTGATGGGTCAAGAAGTTTGATCCTAGCTTCATCAAATTGGACGACAGTTATGCATGAAATATGTGTTTTAAATTATATTCATTAAATATCTTCCTTTTCATGCAGTGTGCTATCATCATGTTCACTCATTGTGATTTTAAGATCTTACAGTGATATAAATTAAACGGAGTAGAGAAAGTAGAGAAAAAGAAAATTGCAACATGGAGAAAAAGCATACTCCACAGCAGGAGCATGCCTGGGGGCCAGGCTCAGCCTGCGTGCACTCAGATCCTGTCTAAAATGGAATCTGCCACCACAGCATTCCAATTCCTTTTTTCAACCTATAATTAATGTGTGTTTCCTTTGTGGCATGAAACTAAAAATGTTCTCAGAGGTGACCGACCGGCATTACAGAGCATGGCAGAGGCAATGGCACAGGTCTGTAAGGAGAACGGGAGCAGACGAGCATAACACCATCATTTTCTGTTCTCACCCAAATGACGTTAGCAGAGCCATCTCCCAACCGGCAGGTATTAGAGGGTATGGAGATGCATTGTAGATAGAAAAAAGGCCCCGTATGGATATGTGTGTGGTAGCTGCTGAATTACATGTGTTACTGTCTTTTAATTTGTTTCAGCCCTTGAGTGTTTTATTATCATTAACACATTCATTTTCTGCACTCTTGCCCAGGAGCATATTGCAATGGGCATCATTGTAAAAATTGAGGAAATTCATTACACAAATAATTAGTTTAAGTTGATAAAATAGCTTAATTTAAATGATCGAAAACACCTAGTGCCAGTTCTGAACAAAACAATTCTTTAAGAAAAACACCACACTTTGATAACTCCAGTCTCAGAGTGCCACCCGATTAGTCTAAAAATACAAGATTGGCACCAAGCCCAGGAGGTTGGCAAGTGGAGCTTTGATCGACCAAGACAGACAGGGGATTCCAGAGCTGAGGGCCCCTGGCAAACATACCCTGTCTCCAGTTGCCCACTGTCTAAATTGGGGATCCATTAGCAGAGCCCCACAGTGGATTTCAGCTGTCACGATACGTGTATGAAGAGACAGCTTAACTTTAGTTAGGATGGTGACTTAGTTCCTAAGACTTTCAACAGGTTGGGATTTTAGATAGAATTCAAGCTGAGAGGAGAAAGGGAAAAAACTTAGGTTAGGGTGGGTGGATAGAATGCACGTGTATGAGTAATACAGACATAACTATAGTTATTGCTCACCTTCTTTCTAAAAGTTTGAGGAACTGGTTTCTCATAGATTACTGGGTCATAGAATGTTGAAAGGTACATATCACTTATCTACCTATAACCAAGTGAGCCTGATTTTTACCAGCCAGATAATCATGGATGATGGATGACTATAATATCATTTACTTGAGACACTTTGTTCTTCGTAGCTGTCTGTCTCCTATAACACTGTTGTCCATGCCCTTAATGGGATAATAAGAGTAGAGTCTATTGTGACCTGGATCCCTCTCGATCCTATGCTTTTTTTTTTTTTTTTGCTTTTTTTTTTTTTTGCCTGTCCAGAAGTGTTTTCATGAAAGCTGATTTGTCAGCCACAAAAAAAGTGAGGTTAAATATGACAATGTTTGCAAAACATGTAAGTGCAGCATAAATGTCAATGGTTTTATGCAGATCAAAATTGGTGCATTAATCTAAAGATGCAAAGCAATACATTTCACTATTGAAGTCTTATGAATTCAAATTGGTACTATGAGTTTCTAGTATTGATCTATTTCAGATGTTGCATATTCAGATTCTGATGACCACAGTTATATTTAATTCATTTCAAGGGAAAAACAAGTGTCCTTTTTTCTCTTCTTCCTCAAATTTGCTTTACCCTCATTTATTTATTTTTTGGATTGAATTTAAGACAGACTAGTTTTTTTTAAAACAAATACTTTCTAGATTCTGTTGCCCATACTTTTCATAACCCTAATTGCCACAGAGAGGACCTTCTTATTTAATTTATCATGTAATCTGGACCTTGAAATTGTTAGATTATCCATAAATTGGGATAAAATACCCTCTCTGCTTTCTTTTTCCAAGTAATGTGAGACTCAGCCCTTTATCAGTCATGAAAAATCTTTAAAATATGCAGAGCCTTATCGTTACACAAATGTAAAGTGATATTATCTATTGCTAATGTATTTTTTAATGACTTTCGTGTGTTCAGGAGTTTTACTAAATATTATTATGTCATATTTTCTCAACGGTTTTATTTCAGTAAAAAAGTATCAGATTTAAATATAACTGAATTAAAACTTGAGTGTTTGTTTCTCCTCTGTGCCTGTTCTTTCTTTTCATTCTACTATATATCCTTTGGATTTAGCAAAGTAAGGATAGAAATAATAAAAAGAGGCCATAGTCAAGTATTCTGTTTTGTGGGGTGGCAGGTGGTCAGGAGGAAATAAATCTCCAAAAACCTCCAGTCCTGTGTTTCAGTTTTGCCTAGAAACAGCTGAGAAAATGTGCAGCCCAATTCTCTAAGGATGAAAGTTTATGTGCTGAGCTTTTGGCCTCCCCAGCAACAGAGAAGAACACAACAGGAAGATGGAACTGGAATCCTCAGGTCCCACTGCTTTGTCTCTATCAGTAGGGCTTGGTGTTTTCCATGTTGTCAGGTACAAGATCCATAAAGTGCTCATCCTTACTGAAGGCTTGAAGAGCAATTGGTCTGGGCACAGAATGAGGAATCGGAGTTCAAACCCTGCAGAGCCATTTCTAAGAAGACCTCCTTCCTAAGGATGCCTTTCTTCATGCAACTGCATGGAGTTCACAGTCAGCTTCAAAAGTCGCTCCCCCAGGTGAATGGGCAGCTGCTAGTACAAAGCCTGTTGAGCATCTGAGATGTCAAAGTTAAGTGGCTTTATAAAAGATACTTGTTTTTGCTTAGGTTCTAAAACATCTACAAGAGAAAGGAAAAGTTACAATTTAAAGACAGAAACTTGACTGCCTTCTTTTTGCATGCTAAGGGAATGGCGGAATGTGGCTCACGACAGGTAGCTTTGTATTCAGGAAAACACTGTGCTAGGACGCTTTAAGTATGATAGGTGAGCCCCTGCCTCCTCTTTCAGGGGTTGTATTTTTGAAGAAGGAAGAGGAGGAGGAAGAAGAGGAAGAGGAAGAGGAAGAATAAGAAGTAAAAGAAGACAAAAACATGAAAAACAGGCGCTATATCATTGCGCCAAACATAATAAGACTGAAATTTGGGAAAAGGACCCTGGAAAAGACAAGCGCGGTCAGAAGATAGTCCAGAAAATAACAGGAAGCATATCTGGGAGAAGAAATAAGTAGAGAGGAGCTGCCAATAGCAGTTCAGGGACGAGTTTGGGGAAAGAAAGCTCTTTCTTTGTCACCTTCTGCTGTCAAGGAAATACAGACAAAACTCTGTAGGAGCATCAAGAACCAAGCAAGCAGCCCTCCCTTGGGGAGTCTGGACTTCACAGAGAAGGTGAAAGGTGAGTGGGGGCTTACCTCTTTGGTCGGGAACGGCAGGCAGAGCATTCCATCAAAGATGCGGTGTATGCAAAGCCATGAGGTCTGCAAGTACTCAGTCATATTAAGAAGTCCTTTTCTTTACAGTTAAAATATGGGGGAACCAAAAAAGAAATTTAGGCAAGAGAAAGACATAATCGGATTTGTGTCTTAAAAAGAGACTTCTTGTGTGTGACTTCCAACCATTTATTCATTAAACAAATATTTGCTGAGCTCTTATGTGCCAGGGCTATACTAGGTGCTGGGAGTAGAGTGGTACTAACCACTTATGGTACTAACATCTGTTATAAAATTCATCACAAAAATTAAAGTTGAATCATAAGTAGTGGAAAATGGTATGAAGAAAGTCAAGAGTGTTTTGATTGAGAATTAGAAGGGAGACCTAATTTTGTTTGGAGGTTGGGTAGAAGTTGGGTCAAGTAAGGTCATCTAACTGAAACTTGAGAGATGAGTAGCCATGGGCCAAGCTAACAGGGAGATAATAGATATGTCAAGCTTAGGGGAACTGGAAGCTTAACAATCACTTAGGAAGCTATTCTAATGGTCCAGGCAGGTTCTTGATTTCCTCATCTACAAAAATTTAGGGGTTGGTCTCCAAAGCCACCTATAGTTCTGAAGTTCTACAGAAGTAAGCATCTACTATGCTTGACATTGTTCTAGGTGCTAATTAGGAAGGAAATAAAAGATGTAAGTTAGGAATCCCCAATAGAGTGACTGTCCAACAAATTGGACATTTGGTGCAGGTTTAGAGAGTTTAGCTTCAAGCATATATTGTTTTACCCAGCCTTAACAGAATTCTTATAGCACAATTATTTCTTGTTGAAATGATAGCACCACCTACCCCTCCCCAGGGCCCAACTTCTGTTTCTTAAGTTTCTTCTTTTCAATGGACTCCTATTTGGGTCTCTCCAGTCACAAAGGATGAACGATAGATAGATAGATAGATAGATAGATAGATAGATAGATAGATAGATAGATAGATAGATAGATAGATGGATGGATGGATGGATGGATGGATGGATGGATGGATGGATGGATGGATGGATATTGATAATTTGAAACTTACAATGTGTAAACAGCTGGTAGGACTGTACTGCTCATCTGTACAATGGAGATTAAAAAGTGTCATTGACCATCTGCAGAACCGCCATGTAATTGGCGACTACCGTCGAGTTGCACAGGCAGTGCCTTCAACATAAAAGTCACTCAAAAATGGTTGGACGGATGAATGAATATACAAAGAAGTCTGCTTCAAAGTGTTCAACTGAGAAACTGAATCAGATGTCTGCCACAAACTCCCAAGGGCTGTGATCACAACACTGTGCTCGTGCTGCTGTCCTTACGTGCTTTCACTCACGTGACGGGCAGAAGGTAGGATCTGTTCCCACTCTTTCCCTGCCCACTCAAAACGATTCTTTTTCTGCCCAGGCAGTTTCTCTCCCCACCCTTGGTAAACTCCAAAGAGCTTCCCTCCCTGTTGTTCAGGGCTTTTATATTCAGAACTGGGAGAAAGGTGAGTAAGAAAGGT